>NC_047043.1:86018132-86618132 GCF_011762595.2 Tursiops truncatus | reverse complement strand
CCCACCTGGCACTATCACTAACTTAAATGTTCTGGTTCTCATGAGGATATTAAGAAAATTGTGTATGTGTTTATGAAAACTGTGACTTGTTTTTGTTATTTTGAAATGTGAGGGTGCAATGAACAGAACTTGTTGTGGATCTATAAAATGAAATGTGTCTTCATATGTCCACACAGTGGGACTTCATTTGGAGGGTCTAGAGAAGCAGGAAATAAGCAGAATCTGTGTTCTGAACAAACCAGAAATCTTACAAGTCCATTCCCAGAAGCATATGTATTATAAATGTATTCCTCCAGGTAGAATTCTAGGTGCTGAAGAAACAGCACCTGGTATTCAGGGTTGGACCTTCACCTACAAATCCGCATGTAGCTTTTTGGTTAAATTCACTTCCATCTCCTAAATCAAACTATGTGGGGAAATGAAACCACAGTGATGACTGTTGCGTGAACTGAACTATATCAACTCTTAGCGGAAGCTCCAAATCTTCACTAAGGTCTTCAAGCTTTTCCTGCCAGTAGTTACAAATGCTTCCCTAGTATTTCCCATGTGGCATGCATAGAAATGTTAATATCTGTGTGGCACATCTAGGTAGACAAGGGAGGCTTCTTGTGGCCAGAGGCAGCCTGTGTACCCAGAGCTGAGGAAATCTCCATTAGGGGCACAGTCTTTGGGACCTTCTAAACTTTGCTTGCAAAGTTTTGGTTCTTAGACCAGAGGTCATTACTGGATGAATGAGAACCATCTCATTGAATAAAGTGGAATACTTTCCACATAACAGAGATCTCCTACTCTGAAAACTGAGGGGGATGCATCCTTTCCTTTGTTGTTGCACTTCCCCCAATGGAAAGATAAAACAAAATTTAAAAAAATGTATTCCTGATCAGAAAAAATATTGAAATGTTTTTAATAATGAAGTGTTGTATATTTCTCAAGGAGCAACAGAGTGATCAGTTATGCTTTTCCTAATTTTAAGCAGTCGCATGCATTTTGGTCAGAGGTTTCAAGATGGATTGTATCTAAATTGCAGACATGTTTTGTTTGGTCAACACAAATGTTTTGGTGTTGTGGTTTTAAATAGTTGTTTGCTAACATTTGAAAACTAGGAAATCTTATCTAAAGCTCTGTGGGTCTGGGCCTCTCATTGCACCATTAGACAGCCCCTGAGGCTAAGATGGGCACATGCACTCCTGTTCTCAGACTCCACCCTTCCTTATGGTGTTATGTCATTACATTCCAGATTATTCCGTACAGGCAGTCAACTTGTGGTTTATGGGCTTCATCCGAACCGTTATTTATTTGTTTGATAACAAATAGAGGTTTGTTGCAGTGGGGGAGGGGGCCCGGGGTACTTTTCCTTTCTGTCTCCTCAGCTGAAATTGATACTGTGGATATAAATTCAAGCTGCTATCACAGTTTGCTTCAATTTATATTTACACGTCTGTGTTGATAGAGTGGATGTTTTATATACCTAGATACAGCCCCTAATAGGTGTGAATGCTAAGCAGATAACTATGCACAGCCACAATTAGCATTTCCTAAAGGTGTCAAAATCACTCCATTCATTGTGATAAAGCAACTTGAAAAAACACAGTCAAGCAGCACAAGCGTTTAAAAAAAAAGATGTAAGCAGTCCATAAGGTGTTAGTGTCTGTTTAAAATGAGTTAGAGACCTATGTTTGAGTTAGTACTTTAAGTCTTTGATTTGTCTCCAGTGAAGGTACCAGTTATATTTAATTTCTTTGAAAATAGAGCAGTAACTTTCAGATCTTGGACACCAAGGAGCTGGCTCATCATATACTCACAATCATATTTAATTCTTACAATAAACCAATTACGTACGTACTTAACCACCCCCATTTTACAGATGCAAAATTCAAAGGCAAAAGAGATTTAAGTAACAACTTGCCCAAGGTTGTACAGCTGCGTGTGTATATACATACACATATACACATACATATATATTTATGCCATATATATGAATACACACACATATACACACATACTGTGTTCATTCTGCCTCTCATGTTTTTAAACTATTTTTGACCGCCATTCATAGTAAGAAATACCAGTTATTTCAGGTCTTAATGCTTAATATGTTGTCCTTCCATAGTATCATTGTAGAAACCAGTCCTAACCCTTGTTTAAATTGAGTACATTTTGATCATTTATGTTCTATTCAATTTTAGTCTAGTCTAGTCTGTTCTCTCATTTGCTCCCGTAACAAACACACAAACAAATTTTTTAAAAAACCCTATTCATAGCCCTCTAAATGGGACATAACCTAAAGTTTGAAAAACACTGACTTAGAAGTTACATGTCAGGGAAGCTCTTTCTGGTGGAGTATGTGAGAGAGAATGAAGAGGCCACAATACAGGGGAATTTGCCATCCAGTAATTCATGGAGACATATATTTGTCTCTCTTTTCATGTTTTACTTACATCAGAAAGATCTTTGTTTTATTTTACAATAAAAATAATTCTTCAAAACTCCATATTAAAAATTACACGGAGATGTTCATGTATGCAAATTATACCTTAAATAACTAAAAAATAATAATCAGGTGGGAAATGGGGTGAGTGGAGCTATAAAAAAACAAGAATGGCAGATTTTTGGTATTTGTTGTAGTTGCTGGTGGGTATATGAGTGTTCATTACCCTATAGTGTTTACTTTGTATGTGATTGGGGTTTTTCGTAACAAAAACTTATTTTGAAAAAGTAGGTGGGGACTTCCCTGGTGGCGCAGTGGTTGAGAGTCCGCCTGCCGATGCAGGGGACACGGGTTCGTGCCCCGGTCCGGGAAGATCCCACGTGCCGCGGAGCAGCTGGGCCCGTGAGCCATGGCCGCTGAGCCTGCGCGTCTGGAGCCTGTGCTCCGCAACGGGAGAGGCCACGGCAGTGAGAGGCCCGCGTACCGCAAAAAAAAAAAAAAAAAAGTAGGTGGGTCACCATGGTCTTTTATTCTGTTTTCCCACAAGGCTCATGGTTGAATGAGAGCAGGACCCTATAGGTTGAAGTGTGACCTTTATTCTGTAAAGTTGTGAACAGTAAGTAGCCAGGCTGGACAGAATCTGGTTTTAGGGTCTTCTGATACCAAATTGCTCTGAAGTGAGGCTTCTTATTCCAACATAATTGACATTCCGGGTTGGATAATTGTCTGTTGTGGGGAATTGTCCTTTGCACTGTTGAATTATAATGGCCTCTGCCCCCGGCCTCCATTCTCTAGATGACTGTGGAACATCCACACCCCTCCACTCCGTAGCTGTGACAACAGAAAACCTCCTCAGACATGGACAAATGTCCCCTGGTTGAGAACCGCTGCCCTAGAGTCTGAACCTATCGCCTCACCTTGTGTATATGTCTAGCTGAGCTTTGAACAGAGATACAAAGCTTCAGAGAACCACATTCTACCTGTGTCTTAGGGTAAATGAAGAATAGATTAGGCAGAATCATCACAACTAGGGATTGATTCAGTAATACCAGACTCAGGCAAGGCCACCTGTGTGAAACTGGGCATGGTTAACTCTTCTCTACGTTAGTTACCTCATCTGTAAAATGGGGATGGTGACAGTTTCTTCTTTGTGACATTACATGTGTTTTTAAAGCACCTAGAATCTTGCCTGGTACACAGTAAGTACTTAGGGTTTGCTGTTATTACCTACCGAGAACTTGTTGTTGTGGAATTGTGGTTTAACTAGTTGGGGGATAAGGGGAGTCTCTGGAGCAGTGTAGTAATATCATGTTTAGTTGTTAGTGTTCCTCAACATATCTCAGTGCTTAGAATGTTTAATCTGAGTCTGCTGTCGGAGTAGGAAATGGGGTGGGTTCTAGAGCGCCTGAAAATGGTGAAACTATGGTTTCTAAGTTAATTTACCTCACAAAAATAAAAATAAAATGGGAAGACAGGACATGCTGAGCATCTCATGCTCTGTGACCCTCTGGAGACACTAATAAAGAGCCACAGAGACCAGCCTGAGATGCTCCAGAAACTGTCTCCACCTGAGAGTTCACCTTTTCTCTTTTAGTCATTGAATAGCGGGGAATCATCATTGCTCTTTCCTTTTTAAGATATATCGATACTTTGAATCTTGCTCATGTGATTATGGCTGAGGCAGAGTCGTTACCATGCAAGTTCACTCTGGGAAGATTGTCTCCACTCGTAAAATGTACCTTTTGTTTCCCATGTTTTAAATTCTTCCCCTCAGTCTATAAATATGCTCAAGAATTTTCCAACTTAGAAATATCCCTCATTGACTCTCTATCGACCTGCCACCCATCTCTAACCACAGTCCCATCTCTTTCGTTCTGAATTATTGAAAGAGTAGCTGATTTTAGCCGTTTCCATTCCTCGCCCTCTATTCACACTTCTACCCACCACAATGAGTCTGATGCTTCCCAAGCACTGGCCATGATGACATCACGAAAGGCATTTGCAGGCCTTGATTTGCCGCCTCTCTTTCTCTTTTTTCCCCCTCTAGCTTTCCTTCTTGTTCTTTGTTGCCCTCTTTCTCTCTTTATTTCTACCCTTTTTTTTTTAAGTAGTCTTATTGAGGTAAAAGTTACATACCATAAAATGCACTCACATTAGTGTACAACTCAACGATTTTAGTAAATTCACAGAGTTGTGTGACTATTCCCACGACTCAATTTTAGAATACTTCCATCACCCTAGAAAGAACCCTCCTGCCTGTTTTCAGTCACTCCCTGTTCCCACTCCCAGCCCCAAGCAATCTGTTTCTTTCCGTGATCTCCAGCACGCCCTTGCAAAACTAAGCACTCCGCATGCACCCTTAGCTTTCATAACCCAGTCACGCATGAGTTGCTTTGGACCTCTAGGCATGTTCCTTTTCTGTCATCCTCAAGGATTTGATCTTCCTCTGCTCACACCCTGCACACTGGGCTTCTCCATCTTTTTGTCTCAGCCCACTGTCTCTGGATTTTCTGTGAGTCATTTCACTCACTCCCATGAATTACCTCTGGTGCTAGGTTTTGCCGTTGCGGTTACATTTCCCCATACCTTTCTCCTTACCTTTCTCCTAGGTTAGCCCTCCCTTTTAAGAATGACCTCAGATGCCACCTATACTATAGAGTCTTCCCATTTTCTAACCACCATTCCTATTCTTTCTCTATAACTATACCTTAAAGAAATGTAGTTCATGAGCTATGACCCTCAAGCAACTTTGTTGTCTCTCTTTGTCCCCTTATGTTCTTTCTGTGAATTTCTTTTCTTAGCTCCTCTTCTGCCCCTGGAAGAAAACCCCAGTAGCCCTGTCCAATCCATATTTGGTGATGCTTAAGTATCTGACATAATTTCATTCCAAAAATTAGAATATTCTGTCCTGTTTAATAGCTACAATTTAGAACTTGATTTAAAGATAAAACTAATCTCCCTCCCTACTGCTTCGCTGCTGCAGAGGGGAAGTCTGCGATCAGAGAAAGAATGCTTTGGCTTCTTTTCTCATCTAGTATGTCTACATCTCCTCCCCCTAACTTGCTGTTTCTAGTTCTGATTACTGTGTTGCAAAGGAAGAGAAGAGGGGGCAGCACGTTTCACCTGATTAATTCCGTTGTTGTGATTTAGGATCATGGCACTTTGGACTTACCGGGAGTGTAGAACTGGTGTTTTCTTTCAGTGGTTCTGTCCTTAGATGCCCTGCCTTTCCTGTGGAAGGTCTTCCCCTGCCCCACCCTGCTGATTCTCTTGCTCTGGGTGATTGACAGCTGCATCCCCCCAGGCACTCCCAGGTGGGTGTCTGGCTCACAGAACACACCATGCATTCTGTACCCGTAATGTCTCTGAGGATCCATCTCCTTCATAAATTGCAATCTTCTATTCTGCTTAGCCTACTCTTTTTCCTTAGTGTGATCCTAGACCCCTGCATCCCTCAAAATGCAGCTCTCTGTGGTCTCCTTATAGCATGTCCCCGCTCAGTGGGTTTAAACGAAACCCTCCTCCCTCCCCCTGCGTGGGTAGAGCTCATCAGAATTCTCTCGGAAGAAGCTTTTCTCAAATCCTCTACTGAGGCTCCAGACATCTCTGATGTGAGCAAGGGTTTCAGAGCCAGACAAATGGCTTTGCAGTATCTCCTTTGAAAATTTGTTCCTCATCCTGTTCTGACACCTCCCTCACCTTTAGGGTATAACACTGCTATGTCTTGGAGGCTGAAGAAGGAACTTCCTGTTAACATCCTATTACAGACCTCTCTCCTCTGGTCCAGAAGCTTGTTTTAAAATGTTTCTGGGTCAGTTTGCTTCTTGAGAGTTTAAGTACCTGGAGGTCAAAGATGATGATTTATTTTAAAATATTGTCTCTGTGCTTGTACCTGACATGCAGTAGGCACTCAGGAAATGTGAGTTTTCTCACCAAGATCATTCTCCTTTATCCAAAATTACAAGTAAAAAAAAAAACAAAGAAAGTATGGCCTTGCTTAGTGTGCACAACCAGACTACCTGCTGAGTACTGCTTCGTCCTGGCCAAAAAGCACTTTTTAGCCCTTTTCAACCTCTTGACCCCTTTCTACTTGACCCTCACAACAAAATTATTTACATATTTTTGAACCTGTTGTCTTGTTACAAATGGAGATTTTTTTCCCCCTTTTTCAAAATGTTTGGTAATGTTTTGAGAAATCAATATGTGGCCATCGTAGAAAATTTAAAATATATAATTGAATGTAGAGAGAAAAGTAGTTTACCTGGTTTCTGTTTCGAAATACACAGTTCCCCTTCGCAGAGACAACTGCTTTCTCCAGTTCTCGAATATTCTTTCAAATTCTTTGCGCTCATAAATGTATATAAGTGTATATTTTTTGACTCCGTACGAAAGGCATCATACTTTTCACACATTGTGCTGTATCTTATGTTCGTGGCTTAGTGTATCTTTGAGATTTCTTGATTTAATCCCAAACAGAGTTGCTGCATTCTTCTTAATTCTTGCCTGCAATAGGGATGGTACGTTATCACAGTGTATATGCTTGAAATCAAAGCAGAAGGGTTATTTATTTAAATAGTCCAGTACTTTCCCTTTATAAAAGAAATTTAATTTGTGAAAAATGTAATGAATTTAACTGAAATTTAATGCAGTATCAGTTACAGAACTAGTTTCAGTTGTCAACTGTATTAATACAAACCTTTAAAAGTATATAAATGATCAGAAGAAAAACAAATATTGTATATTAACGCATATATGTGGAATCTGAAAAAATTGGTATAGGTGATCTTATTTACAAAGCATAAATAGAGACACAGAGGTAGAGAACAAACGTATGGATACCAAGGGGGAAGGAGGGCGTGGGCGTGGGATGAATTGGGGGATTGGGATTGACATATATACACTATTGTTGCTGTGTATAAAATAGATCACTAATGAGAACCTACTGTATAGCAGAGGGAACTCTACTCAGTGCTCTGTGGTGACCTAAATGGGAAGGAAATCCAAAAAAGGGGGGATATATTTATACGTATAGCTGATTCACTTTGCTGTACAGTAGAAACTAACACAACATTGTAAAGCAACTATACTCCAATAAAAAGTTAAAAAATAAATAAATAAAAATGTATAAAAGATCAGGTTATACTTTATGGTTCCCTAACAATCTGACTGCATAAACATTCCATTTGCTACATATCGTGTGAAAAATAATTGAAAATACAGAGGTTCTGTCTTTATCTATCTTGGGTAAATGTCTTAACCCATGTGTGTCTTTGTTTCTTTATCTGAAAAATGGGGGTGATAATAGAATGAAGTGGGTTAATGTATGAAACAATATCTGGGAAATAACAAACAATAAAAGGTAATGATATCACAGTTCATTTTCCTTTCTAATATTTGGAATATTGTCTTTGTAGAAAAGCATTTGCATCATATGGTGTTTTTTTTAAAAATAAATTTATTTATTTAATTAATTTATTTTTGGCTGCATTGGGTCTTCATTGCTGTGCGCAGGCTTTCTCTAGATGTGGCGAGCGGGGGCTACTCTTTGTTGGGGTGCGCAGGCTTCTCACTGCGGTGGCTTCTCTTCTTGCAGAGCATGGGCTCTAGGCGTGCGGGCTTCAGTAGTTATGGCATGAGGGCTCAGTAGTTGTGGCGCACGGGCTTAGTTGCTCCACGGCACGTGGGATCTTCCCGGACCAGGGCTCAATCCCGTGTCCCCTGCATTGGCAGGCGGATTCCTAACCACTGCACCACCAGGGAAGTCCCTGCATCGTATGGTTTTTAAGGTATTTTTAAATTCTAAATAAATATATAGTGGCAAGGAATGTTGTGATGTAGGCTTAAGAAAGTTACATTGCTCCTCATTACCATATCATGAGGTCTATAGTAATTTCCCATTCAGTAAGAAAGGAAGAAAACCCATGCATCATTTATAATTATGGAAATTTGTCTTTGTTCATTTTGTTCCTTGTTTAAGTTAGAAAATGTCAAGGATAAGTATATAGCAGAATTTGTTTATCGTTTAGTTTTCTAGTTATCATTAAATGTGGTAGGACCCAAAAGTCCAAGTCCCAGGGCAGGGTTCTTTTCACTGGAAGAATTAAATTAAAAAAAAAAATCCCCACAAGAGCACCTTCGTTCTGACTACCTTGGAAAAGCATTGGACAGTGTCAGTCATTTTTTTTAAGGATGAAGATTCCATTAGAAGATGCTGCAACTTTTCAAAACTTGGACCTGCTCCAAAACACAACATGCTTCAAGGGTTGTTCTTGCATGCCAAGTAGTAGTCACCTATGATTGGAGAGATGTTTGTAAAAACATTGTGCCCTGGAAATGGCCACATTTAGTTTGAGGCTTAAAGGAAAGCAAGAGAATTGAAGTAAACCCTCTGTCAAGTATACTTAGAAATAAGGACATTTTGTCTAATATTTTGAAGCAAGAAACCGGTTGGCATGATTTTGTAGCTGTGTCTTTTCTCTTCACCTTGCAGTTGCATGAAATTAGTGGAACCAACTGAAAAATGGAATTGCAATTTTTTCTGAAGTGGTATCAGTGAAACTCTCTTTGAGTTGAGGACCTCTTGAGTTGCCAGAGAAGACCTCGTTGAGTTGAGGACAAAGTAAAAAGAGGCTCTGAAATCAACATAAGGTGCCTCAGGGTGTTCTGGCAGTATTTTTATATAGCTGGTTCATCGACCGCAATGTATGCCCCAAAAGAGGTCTGATTCGCTTTGCTACTGCCTTTGTACTCTGATTGCTAAAAGATCAAAAGAAAAAAATTAACTGGATGTCAGAGATGAGATGCTACTCCATACCGAAAACAGGTTCATGATTTCAACCTATTTATCAAGCTTTTCAACAGTGACCTTCTCAGGAACAATTATTTTTCAACATAATTTTTTTCTTTTCAATCTGCATAATTTATACTTAATTCCATTTTGATGAAGTCGTCCTTAATTTCTGCATGAACAAAGAAAGAAGAAATAAATCTCCAAATACACACATATGTATATACACCCACACACATATGTATATAATATATACACCCATATAGAGGTACACACACATGTAATAGCTATGTAAAAGAAATTATTTTCCAGTGTAATAAAACAAATTGTGTACAAAACAAAAGTTAGCTTATGTCAGTCTATCTGTATTTGGAGTAGAGAGGTAAGAGGGTCCATAGATTTGGCTGATTTCTCAAAAACGACCTTAACCTACAAAAGGTTATGAATCACTGTTGTTTTGCAGATTGTAGTCTAGTTGGAGAGAAAAGCCATAGTCTCTGTAACTATAATGGGAGGTGTTGAAAGTGCTGAGGGTTGGAGGAAGGACTATAAAGGGCTGTATGTGTCCTCAAGAGCATGAGATAAATGGCTTCTAGCTGGCATTCGCCTTATTTGATGATTGTGCTACTGTAAATACAGAACTGTTAGTGTGAAGGTAACATCAACCTGGGCACATTATATTCTCCCCTCTTCTTAGCTGCGGAACACTTACGAACTGTAGGGAGGATGTGTGTGGAGTTGTCAAGAATGTTGGACTTTGAGCCCAGTGTTCATGTGAATTTCATCCCCTGTCTGTTCAGTTTAAGCAGGAAAGAGGTATAGTATGCAGAGCAGATCAACTACATTTCTGGAGGACGTGCAGATCCTGAACGAGTGAATGATTATGAATGAAAACAAAGTGGGTGTATGAAGCCTGATTTCTGAACTGGCAGGATGTGCAGTCTTATCAAGTGTTAAACTCATTTATTCATTGACTACCATGGTGTTATGTTGTATGCCACCATAGTGAGCTAATTTCTCTACAAGACTCAAAATACAACACCATAGGCATCAAACTTTTTTGCATTAATGATTACATATTTTTCTCTACTAAAAGGCTCTAATCTGCTCAAGGTTTTATGTGTTTTTTTTTGGTACAGGTTGGGAATAATGTATATTCATGAATAGATTTTGTGTCTCAAATATCAGAGTTGGAGGTGAGTTTTTTTTGGGTGTGAGAGATGTGTTCAGCAATCCTCTCAACAAATTGCTGTAGGGTTTGTCTCTTTGAAAAGGAGAATGCGCCTTAGGTACCTGTTACTCTGATATAAATGAAGTCAAGTCATTCTCACACCTCAACTTTCCACCGCATAAAGAAGCTTAACTCTGAGCATTTGCCAAGACTGCATTCAGAGCTGTGTAGTATATTCAGTATAAATATGTATCAGTATTTCATGATCCACAAGCTTAGTAGCACGTTTGTAAAGTGTATGACAAAAGCCACAAATGATCTCTTCTTTTAAAGCAACTGGGAACAACTATTTAGAGCAGTTTTTGTTTTAAGTCCAAGGTCTAGCATTTTTAGCTGAGTTGACATTAAGAATAGATAGTACAGTTGTTAATATATACTAAATTTGGGGGCTTTTTAAAGACCACCATGAGAAATGTGTTGTGAATTTATTAAGCTTTAACCCCTAGAAGCAAATGTCTATTAGCAGAGAAAATTCTAAAGGGTATCTATTTTTTTCTTTGATTTAAAACATTGCTGTGAATAGTAGAATATTTTTATTGTAGCAGATGACATTTTGATTCATATCTGTCTTGCTTCAGTAGCTTCATTTGTATTTATTTTAACTTGGTGATTTCAGAAGTGGTACGAGCTTTTATATGACCTTTCTCCCTGTGACAATACTAGGCAACACTGAGAAGTCAGGTCGCAACTGTATTAATTACCTTCATTATTTATAAAGTCAGTGCCCTACTTTAGCATTGATTAAAAATGAGCAACATAATTTTTAAAAATAGTATTCCTAAGTGAAGTTTCTTTTTATCTTTGAACTTTATACAGTGTGTGCCTGTGTGTATGTGTATGTGTGTGAACCAATATAAGAATATTGGAATATACATATTTCTTCTCTTAAATTAGATAGTTTGGTTAATATTGTCTAGCGTCTGACTTCTATGAATTTGAAGGCAAGAACAAAATTGGTGTGTTGCAAAATGTGTTGTCTTTTTATCCTTTTAAGCCTGATACAGTTTATAATATTGTCTGATTTGAATGTTCATTGTAAATCTGATCATGTCAACTCCTGGTTAAAATTGTACTGCGTTTTCAAAGGGCTTTATCCTGGTACTAATATTCTTAGCCAGGCATAGAAGCTTGACCCCTATTATACATCTGCAGTCTCATTTCACACCACAGTGAACTTGGCCATCTGCATTCTATCTCATCAATCTTCTTTCTGTTCGTACAATAAGCCATGAACACTGAAGCCACAGGGCCTTTTGCATATTCTATTCTTTACGCCCAGGGGTGATTGCCAAAATATTTAACCAGGAGTAGGAACATGGGCACTGATCAATCAGAAGTGACATGGGCTAGAGCAGAATTCTGGAAACCCCCTGTAGAGCCAGTCACTAATTTTTAGGTGGTACGTCTAGTTGGTGGGGTGGGGTTCTCGGCCAGCCTGGGAGATAGGGTGGTTAATTGATAGGAGAGGGTCCAGACAGTGGCTACTCACCAGCCTGTTTACCAACTCAAGGCCATACCAAGTCTTTGTCTATACCTGGAAAATTTCTTCCTTTTCTCACCCTGCAAAACATACACACATCTGGTTATGTCATCTCTTCTTTTCTTCCATTTCACTGCAGTTCTTCAGAGGAGCTTCTCCTGACCTTCCTGATGAGGGTTGTTCTCATTGAGATTTTCACTAGAAACTCCTATCCCTTCATTGTACCTTTCACAGTGGTCAGTTTACATATACTTTGTAAGTAATTGAATCATATATGAGTCCCATTAGTTTGTATATTCCATGAGGGCAGGGATCATCAATTATCTGAAAACTCCATCTTCATCTTCCTCCAGAATTAAAATTCTAGCACCTAATAGGAGCTTAATAAATATTTATTGAATGAATGAATTTTCAAAACGACTTTAGGACTTCTTTGAACATACTTATACTTTGCAAATGTAGCTGATATGCGTGTTAGTTGTGGGATGCATTGTTGGGAAGATAACTTTTTTTTTTTAATTTACCATCTACTTAATGCCTTCTTATACATTTTTCTGAAATCATTTTCAAGTGGTGGCTAGATCCCATGCTGTGGCTTATCTTTTCTTTCCGTAGAAATGCTTCTCACTCACTTGATGACCAGTGAAATGGTTTAATCTCCCAAATTGACTTATTCATTTTTCTTAAAGCTCAGCAAGAAAAATTACTTAAAAGCCTAAAATGATGTACAGGGTGTTAGAAACATTGCAGCAACCAGTGGTGGAAAAGCTGTGGTCCTACTTTCAAAGATGTATCAGTCTAGTAATTTTCTCCTTTTCCTACTTACAAGTGTTTATAATATTTTCTTTTCCCGTTGCAGTATTAGAACATAGACCATATGTTTTGTTCTCTGTATGACATAGAGCAAAGCCTCACACATTTATATGGATGCATTTTAATGATGGTGATGATGTTACTACAGGATCTGCTGCTAAAGTTTGTCCTTTCTTCTTGAAAATTCCAACAACCTGTTCTTTTTAAATCTATTATTTTGTTATTACCAAATTCTTTATAAGTCCATTTAATGGATAGCTTTAACTCCTCAAAGAATGAAATACTAGTTTGATAATGTTTTACTCCTCAAGGCTTTCCTGTGTTTGAGACTTAACCGTTGTCCCCAGCCTTTAATATACCTTGCAACTGCTCCCTAACTTTTTATGAATATTTGACATTTCATGTATCATATTACTGCATTTAATGTTTCCAACGCCTTTTATGAATAATTGTCATTGTATTTTATTTGAAAAGTTTAAAAAAGTTTTTTGCTTTTCTACTGTGTATATGTGTGTGTATGTCATTCTTCTCATGATTTCTGGACTACGGTTTCCTCACGTGCATGATTAGAAGGAAGTTATGGTGGTTATGGCTGTCATATTTAAGTGTAATCTAGAATGATTTAAGTTATTATTCAACTTAGTAATTGAAAATAATTATGGATACAAAATGTCTTACTGATTAATCAGGAAAAAGGAAGGCAGGCTAGGTATCTGAAAGCCTTTGGTCCAAGTGGGGGAAATCAACCACTGGAAAGGCTTGAGAAGTAATTATTGAATGAAGTAGAATGTGTGTCCTTCCTTGTATACTTAAATAATTTCATGATTTTGGCCATAAGTCTCCTGGGACTGAATGCTATTGAAAATAGCTTCAAAATGTCTCAGTTTCATATGCACAGTGTGACAGACACCACATGTGACTCTTGCCATTATCACTTCAGTGCACACATCACTTCCACTTGCCACCAAATGCATTGTTTGAGTGGACATAATGTTTTTTTTTTTTTTTTTTTTGCCTCTGAAGCCATTTTGCTGTCCCTGTGAGAGGCTAGAAGTGCTATATCATTAATACTCCCTGAAAATAGCCTCCAAACGATGACTCATGGGAGTTGGCGTATAAATACCCCAGATCCCTTGCCCCTTGGCAAGGATAACTGGACAACTGAAGCATAACTCTGGGATTACTCTGAGGCATACGTTCTACACAGGCTGGACTTCCAGAGTTTCCCCAAAAGGAATAAGCTGTACTTAGACACAGGGGTTGATGGGTTCATATCTTACCCTTTATCAGCTGCCTTCCTTTCCCTCTCTTACTTTGCCAGGTCCTGACTGTTTTTGTCATTCACCTCTCAAGTAAACTGCTTGCACTTGAATTCATTTTGCAGTGGTTGCATTAAGGGGAAACTAAACTAAGACACTTGCAATTTGTAGTAATGGGGACAGTTAGAAATGGTCACAGATCCCATGATGGTGTAAGTCGCCAACCTGCAGTTCCTAGAGGAGTAGTTCTCAATTGTATTTCCACCTGTTTCAGAGTCCCATGGGCCAAGTCAGAGTTATGCCGAAATCCCGGAATTCTAGCCATTCCACCACTTACTCCCCTCGCCTTCCCCAAGAATGTGTATTATATTGCAAGTGAACAAGAGCAGCATTACTATAGGAATAACTGATTTAATATATTATTTTAAGTATGTAACTTGCAAGATGTCATATTTTCACACTTGAAATTATTATTATTTGGAACACACTTAATTCTAATTGAATATATCCCATCACATGGCAGGATCCCATAGTTAAGAACTACTGAGATTTCTCCCATTTGCTTAGCAACAGCTAAGACAGCCCAGTCCATAGCAGCTACTGACTGAGAGTTGTACAGCTCTGCTAAAATGGCTGACATTAAAGTCATTCATTTCCCTGTGTGGAACCAGCTGAGTTTTAGCAATCGAAAAAAGTGTCTCTGATTTTAAGTGTGTGCATCCAGCCTACTTGATCATTAACCATGCAGTTTAGGTAGTTTCAAATGGCCATTGAAAATGACACAGGGTATTCACACAATTATTTACTCTCAGCCAGCACATTCAAGTTTATGAAAATTCAGGACAGCAAAAAATAAAGTGGTTTCATTTGCAAGATTCTCATACTGAACAATTTTCATCATTAACATTGTTGTAACATCTTTATTGGAGTATAATTGCTTTACAATGGTGTGTTAGTTTCTGCTTTATAACAAAGTGAATCAGTTATACATATACATATGTCCCCATATCTCTTCCCTCTTGCATCTCCCTCCCTCCCACCCTTCCTATCCCACCCCTCTAGGTGGTCACAAACCACCTAGCTGATCTCCCTGTGCTATGCGGCTACTTCCCACTAGCTATCTATTTTACGTTTGGTAGTGTATATATGTCCATGCCACTCTCTCACTTTGTCACAGCTTACCCTTTCCCCTCCCCATATCCTCAAGTCCATGCTCTAGTAGGTCTGTGTCTTTATTCCCGTCTTACCCCTAGGTTCTTCATGACATTTTTTTTTTCTTAGATTCCATATATATGTGTTAGCATACGGTATTTGTCTTTCTCTTTCTGACTTACTTCACTCTGTATGACAGACTCTAGGTCCGTCCACCTCACTACAAATAACTCAATAACGTTTCTTTTTATGGCTGAGTAATATCCCATTGTATATATGTGCCACATCTTCTTTATCCATTCATCTGTCGATGGACACTTAGGTTGCTTCCATGTCCTGGCTATTGTAAATAGAGCTGCAATGACCATTTTGGTACATGACTCTTTTTGAATTATGGTTTTCTCAGGGTATATGCCCAGTAGTGGGATTTGCTGGGTCATATGGTAGTTCTATTTGTAGTTTTTTAAGGAACCTCCATACTGTTCTCCATAGTGGCTGTATCAATTCACATTCCCACCAGCGGTGCAAGAGTGTTCCCTTTTTTCCACACCCTCTCCAGCATTTATTGTTTCTGGATTTTTTGATGATGGCCATTCTGACCGGTGTGAGATGATATCTCATTGTAGTTTTGATTTTCATTTCTCTAATGATTAACATCATTAGCATTTTTTAAATTCAACATATGTAATTGAGGGCTTTCTGCAATTGTTTCTGAAAAAACAGGCTTAAAATGAACACTGATAATGTTATTTATAACTTATATGCCTATGAGGGATTCAGAGACTATGAAAAGCAGTGTTTCAAGATATCAAATCTGCTGATTTGACTCTTAGTTTAACCAAAAATATTATCATGAGAGAAAATGAGAAAAATTACAATTTCAGGGTGATATTTTACATGTTGTAATTACTATCTAGCAAAAGTTTCAATACTTAATATACTAATATTTAATATTTTAGTATTGTCAAACATTTCTAATTTCGTGACGCCTCTCTGTCTGCCTATCAGTTACATAAAGAGTTTTTTAAGTATCTACATATCATACATCTTTTTTGCACCAAAAAAGATTAATTTCATTTGGGGATTTTGAGTGGTTGAGAGTGGTACAGTTTTATGAAAAGAAGAAAATCTATGTTTTAAAGCAATTCATTTTTTCAAGTCTGACTTCTTTGTATATTTATTTTACAGATTAAAGGATTCACCTGAAGACACAGCATTCTATTCATCAGAGACTGGACAAGAGTTACTCTTGCTTTTGGCAATTAAAGATGATGTTGTCATGGAAACAGTTGATCCTGCTTTCATTCATTGGCTGCCTAGGAGGTAACAATAAGCTATATCTTCTAAACTGAAGTTAGAACTATACTTGTGTCATTTGTTAAATAATTTTTTAAAGTTGAACTAATCCTCCCTCCACAAGTCTTTTTTTGGTCCCAGAAAGGAAATTCTAATTTTCTCTTCTGATAACTGGGTTCTCATTGTGCTCCCTAATGTTTGCAGACCATTATATTTTCATTACAAATATAATGGCATTTAATATCAGGGATCTAATAAGAACCTGCTGTATAAAAAATAAAATAAAATTCAAATAAAAAAAAGAATAGATACATGGGTACAAAAAATATTACGGATCTACTGTAGTGTTATGAATATAACAATTAATCAGAATTTGAGAATGTTAATTCATGACTTTGTTACCAAAATGGCTAAATCTTGTAATCTGTAGTGTAAAGGGAAAATACAGATTTTAAAGAATATCAGTATTTTCATATCTCATCTTAAAAACAATACTATTTTTCTTTCAGCAAATAACTTATTTAAGGGACCAAAAATAAGGATAGAATTTTTATTTTTTAATATTGAAAATTTGAAGTTTAGAACAAAACAGAAAGAAAAAGGAATAATTCTCATATATTCACCATACAAAAGCAACTCTTAAAAATCATTTGACGGGCTTCCCTGGTGGCACAGTGGTTGAGAGTCCGCCTGCTGATGCAGGGGACTCGGGTTCGTGCCCCAGTCCGGGAAGATCCTACATGCCGCGGAGCGGCTGGGCCCGTGAGCCATGGCCACTGAGCCTGCGCGTCCAGAGCCTGTGCTCCTCAACGGGAGAGGCCGCAGCAGTGAGAGGCCTGCGTACCGCAAAAAAAAAAAAAAAAAAAAAAATCATTTGATGCATTTCCTTTTTGTTCATTTTGTTTCATTTTCTTGAACAGGGGAGGAGTAAGACAAGGATTTTTTAAAATGAAGTAACGTGTACAACGATTAGTTTTTTGCTTTATTTTATTGTATTTTATTTTTTTATTGGGGTATAGTTGTTTTACAATGTTGTGTTAGTTTCTACTGTACAGCAAAGTTGAGTTCCCTGTGCTGTACAGCAGTTTCTCATTAGTTATCTGTTTTATACATATTAGTGTATATACTGTCAGTCCCAGGCTCCCAATTCATCCCACCCACCCTTTCCCCCCTTGGGGTCCATACGTTTGTTCTCTACGTCTGTGTCTCTATTTCTGCCTTGCAAACAGGTTCATCTGTACCATTTTTCTAGATTCCACATACAGGCGTTAATATCCGATGTTTTTCTCTTTTTGACTTACTTCACTCTGTATGACCATCTCTAGGTCCATCCACATGTCTACACATGACCCAATTTTGTTCCATTTTATGGCTGAGTAATATTTCATTGTATATATGGACCACATCTTCTTTATCCGTTTGTCTGTCAGTGGCCATTTAGGTTGCTTCCATGACCTGGCTATTGTAAATAGTGCTGCAGTGAACATTGGGGTGCATGTGTCTTTTTGAATTATGGTTTTCTCTGAGTATATGCCCAGTAGTGGGATTGCTGGGTCATATGGTAATTCTATTTGTAGTTTTTAAGGAACCTCCATACTATTCTCCATAGTGACTGTATCATTTTACATTCCCACCAACAGTGCAGGAGGGTTCCCTTTTCTCCCTACCCTCTCCAGCATTTATTGTTTGTAGATTTTTTGATGATGGCCATTCTGACCGGTGTGAGGTGATATCTCATTGTAGTTTTGATTTGCATTTCTCTAATGATTAGTGATGTTGAGCATCTTTTCATGTGGCTCTTGACCATCTGTATGTCTTCCTTGGAGAAATGTCTATTTAGGTCTCCCATCCGTTTTTTGATTGGGTTGTTTTTTTGATATTGAGCTGCATGAGTTGTTTTTATATTTTGGAGATTAATCCTTTGTCCGTTGATTTGTTTGCAAAGTTTTCTTTCTTTTTATTATAAAAACACTCCAGCACCTAAAGGGTTGAAAGAATAGTACAATAAGTACCTATATATGCACAATTTAGATTTAACTATTGTACCATTTACTGTACTTGTTCTATATATATACATATGTGTGTGTATTTTCCATTCGTTGTTTGATTGACTACACCATTTGAAAGTAAGTTACAGAAGTTATCACCTCTTACCTCTAAAAATTTCAGCATCCATCTGAGAAGACGACCTACCTTCTAGATAAACACAAGTGCTTTATGATACCTAAGGAAAGTAGCAAAAAAAAAGTAGCTTGTCATTTTTCTTTTCTAAGAGGAGGAAATTGGTATGGAACGAGGCCAAATGCATTGTCAGGTAGAACATATGTTATTTGAAAACATGTTTATATTGGAGTAAACTTCCAAGCCCTTATCTCAAACTTAAACATTCTTGAAGTATTTAAATGATATTCAAACCTCCAACTTTTAAAATAAAGTTTTTTTAAACAGGTTTTCCGCTGTGATGCCTCAATTTTGTTTCCTAAAACATTTTCTTTCCTACTAATCTAGCACTGAGGAAAAAAGGAGTAATTATTTATAAATTTCTACTGTTTTAAATAGTTTTTGGAGAAAGACCAATACAGATACCAAAATAAATCTTTTTTTGGATTATTTTCATTTACAAAACTTTAAATTTGAGTTCTTTTGTACAACGAGAAAATGAATACACTACAGCAGTATTATTATTCGCAGTATCAACTTGCATAGAAATAACCTTGAACTTCTACAATTAGTTGGAAACTTTTACAATTAGTATTATTATTCGCAATATCAACTTTCATAGAAATAACCTTGAACTTTTACGATTAGTTGGAAACAGGTAGATATACTCAGAAAGTAGAAGTATAGCTAAAGAAAATGAGATCAGTATTTTAAAGGTTTAAAATTTTGAGTTGTAATTTTACACTGTGTGCAAATTGTATTGCTTGTTTTCAATATTTTTTAGAAATGTTTTACAGACTTATGAACGAATTTACGAGAAAGCAGTATCCATTTTATTAAAATATTAAGACATTACAAAATTTAAAGGTCAACTTGATTTTCTGGGTATGTTGGTAAAAAAGCTACAAAGGTTGGTAAAGGAGAACTGGACTAATTGATATATGATAAATTATATGTAGGGTATTACTTAGAGAATTGGTAATCTTTATAATTATAGTATGGAGAAGAATTTGTCTCTAATTTTCTAAAGAGTATTGATTGCGTACAGTTCGTTATGTACTGAATATTGGTACTCGTTTTGGATTTACATAAAATTTAGATTAAAAAGCCAGCTTGTGAGTGTGATATTCTCTTAACCAATATTGGGTCATTTTTTAAGTATTAAAGTTAAAATCTGTTCATGAGGTACGGAAGATCTCTAGATAAATGCCAAGTAAAAACATGTTATGTGAATTCAGTTGTGTAGAGTAGAGTTTATCCAAAGACGTAAACTCAATAAATATAGCAAATGTTTGATAATTTGTGTTTTCTGTTTTCTCAGATTTAAGCTTTTTGTTATCCATTATTTTCTGCATTTTTAAAACTGTTTCCTTCTGTTGTTCTGTCTCTGCTTGTTTCTCTCTGTAGCAAAGGGGCAAATAGTAATTTTTGGCTGGGAATTTTTCCGAAGGTGAATTTAATCGTGTTTTTCCTCCAAAACACCAGGCTGCATTCATTCTTTTAAAAATATTTATTAAGCATCTGTTATGTGCCATGCATTGTTTTCAGTGAAGAAAATGGACAGAGATCTGTGTCCCTGTGGGGTTTATATTCCATCATGTTAGGGTAGAAAATGATATTGATTTAGTAGATGCTCGTGCTGTGAAGGAAAAGAAGCAGAATAAGATGAGAGTGTGGGGGACTGAGAAGTGAGTTACCAGAGGTCATCAGGTCCATCCTCATAGAGAAGGTGACATTTGGGCTAAGACTTTGTGGCGAATGAGTTGACCTCGTGGGTATTTAGGGAAGGGAGCTCCAGGCAGAGTCAGCAGTCCATCCAAGTGTTTAATATATGACATGCTGAGTATTTCTAGAAACAGCAGGAAAGTTCGCCTGGTTGGACAAGGAAGAGTTATGGGAAAGAAGTCGTAGGTGAGAGCCAAGAGTTAACGTGGAGATGGATGCAGCAAAAATGAAGGCCTTGTATATCACTGAAAATATTTAGAGCTTTTGCTCTGAATGCCCTCAGGAGCCACAGTGTGGTTTGATCAGAGAAGTGATGTAATCTGGCTTTTTCTTTTCTTTTTTTTTTTTTAAGGATCTGGCTGGCTGTTGTGTTGTGGATTGATTGTAGAGGTGCAGGGGAACAAGCAGAGGTATCAGTGGGAAGTTAATCAGGCAAGGGTTGTTTATGTCTAACTCCAGGGTAGTTAACAGGGGCGGTGGTCAAATTTTGGATATATTTTGAAGGTATATTCATGAGGATTTGTGGATGGAAAATATGTAGGATATGAGAGAAAAGAAACCCTTTATGGTAACCTCAAGGCTCTATGTCACCTTGTACCCACATCAAGGGGTGTACCTTATGAATGAAATGAAGACCCTGCACAAAATAGGGATGAGAGTTTTCCAAACTAAAAGTCACTACCAAATAGTGGGTTAAAAAAATCAATTCTGTGGGTCACATTTAGCATTTTTTATTAGAATAAATAAATTAAAATTAAAGTAAGAATAGAGTGTAATATATCAGCATACACTGCCCACTTAGTACATGTTGTCTGTTGAGCACTTCTGCACATTTGGGACATGGCAGTGAATAAAGCAGACAGTGTCCCAGTCCTCATGGAGCTGTCCTTTGAATATTGTGTATTGGGTCTTGATCTGACGTATATTTCTTACTGAGTTGCTATGAAAAAAGTTTAAGAGCCAGAGTCCTAGATAGAGAACAGAGAGACAGAGACAAGAAGAGGAAGGAACACGCAGATGAGGAAAACAATAGTAATGACAGGAAAATTAATAATACTAACAATAGTAATTCATGGATGCTCATTCATTGTGTACCAGGCACTGTGGAAAATGCTTTACTTAGGTCATCTAGTTAACAAAAATAAAATGAGATAGATATTATTTCTATTTTGGAGATTAGGGAACAGTCTCTAAGAGTTTAAGTAACTTGCCCAGTCTACATGGTTGTCTCAAGATTTCTGTCTATCTCTGAAATCAGAGTATAGTTCCCTATCACTAGAATTTACCACTTCAGTAGTTTCTCTTCTGGAATAAAGTCAGAGGTATAGGCCATGGGCTAAAACTCATCAAGGACCCAAGGAGGTTGTTATCTTGCTCCTTAATTACCTATTAGTTCGTTGCTTAACTGTATTAGATACTTCACATGTTCACTGTCCTATATGGGAGCCGCTAGCCACGTGTGGCAGGTGAAGATTGGAATTGTACCTAGTCCCAACTGAGATGTGGCCCGATGGAGACTCTAAAATGCAGTACAAGTCTTTTACAGAATGTAAAAGACTTGTAACCAAAAATATTCAGAGTTTAAAAAAATTATTTAAATATCTCAATAATTTTTATTGATTAAATTTTGCACTGATAATAATGTAATTATATTTGGTCAAGCAAAAATATTATTAAAATTAATTTCACCTGTTTCTTTTAACCTTTTTTTAAAATTTTATTTATTTATTTATTTATTTATTTTTTAACATTAACCTTTTTTAATGTGGTTACTAAAATTTTAAAATATGTGTGTGACTTGTATTATATTTCTATCAGACAGCACTGCCCTAAACATTTATAAAATAGAAACCCGACCATTTTGCAAAGGTTTTCTAATATCTAATACCCCAAAGGGAGCCCAAATCATAGAAGATAATGGGGACTTTCTGTTTTTGTTTTTCATTTTTGAATTTTATTTAATTTACATTTTATACAGCAGGTTCTTATTAGTCATCCATTTTATACACATCAGTGTATACATGTCAATCCCAATCTCCCAATTCATCACAACACCACCCCCTACCCCCCACTGCTTTCCCCGCTTAGTGTCTTTATGTTTGTTCTGTACATCTGTGTCTCAGTTTCTGCCCTGCAAACCAGTTCATCTGTACCATTTTGCTAGGTTCCAATATATGTTTTAATATACGATATTTGTTTTTCTCTTTTTGACTTACTTCACTCTGTATGACAGTCTCTAGATCCATCCACATCTCTAAAAATGACCCAATTTTGTTCCTTTTTATGGCTGAGTAATATTCCATTGTATATATATACCACATCTTCTTTATCCATTCGTCTGTCGATGGTCATTTAGGTTGATTCCATGACCTGGCTATTGTAAATAGTGCTGCAGTGAATATTGGGGTGCAAGTGTCTTTTTCAATTATGGTTTTCTCTGAATATATGCCCAGTAGTGGGATTGCTGGGTCATATGGTAATTCTGTTTTTCGTTTTTTAAGGAACCTCCATACTGTTCTCCGTAATGGCTGTATCAATTTACATTCCCACCGAGAGTGCAAGAGGGTTCCCTTTTCTCCACACCCTCTCTAGCATTTGTTGTTTGTAGATTTTCTGATGCTGCCCATTCTGACTGGTGTGAGGTGATACCTCATTGTAGTTTTGATTTGCATTTCCCTAATAATTAGTGATGTTGAGCATCTTTTCATGTGGCTCTTGACCATTTGTATGTCTTCTTTGGAGAAATGTCTATTTAGGTCTTCTGCCCATTTTTGGATTGGGTTGTTTGTTTTTTTAATATTGAGCTGCATGAGCTGTTTATATAGTTTGGAGATTAACCCTTTGTCCGTTGATTTATTTGCAAATATTTTCTCCCATTTTGAGGGTTGTCTTTTGGTCTTGTCTATGGTTTCCTTTGCTGTGCAAAAGCTTTTAAGTTTCATTAGGTCCCATTTGTTTATTTTTGTTTTTATTTCCATTACTCTCGGAGATGGATCAAAAAAGATCTTGCTGTGATTTATGTCAAAGAGTGTTCTTCCTATGTTTTCCTCTAAGAGTTTGATAGTGTCTGGCCTTACATTTAGGTCTTTAATACATTTTGAGTTTATTTTTGTGAATGGTGTTAGGGAGTGTTCTAATTTCATTCTTTTACATGTAGCTGTCCGGTTTTCCCAGCACCACTTATTGAAGAGACTGTCTTTTCTCCATTTTATATCCGTGCTTCATTTGTCATAGATTAGTTGACCGTAGGTGCGTGGGTTTATCTCTGGGCTTTCTATCTTGTTCCATTGATCTATATTTCTGTTTTTGTGCCAGTACCATATTGTCTTGATTACTGTAGCTTTGTAGTATAGTCTGAAGTCAGGGAGTCTGATTCCTCCAGCTCTGTTTTTTTCCCTCAAGACTGCTTTGGCTATTCAGGGTCTTTTCTGACTCCATAGAGATTTTAAGATTTTTTGTTCTAGTCTGTAAAAACTGCCATTGGTAATTTGATAGGGATTGCATTGAATCTGTAGATTGCTTTGGGTAGTATAGTCATTTTCACAGTATTGATTCTTCCAATCCCAGGACATGGTATATCTCTCTATCTGTTGGTATCATCTTTAATTTCTTTCATCAGCGTCTTATAGTTTTCTGCATACAGGTCTTTTGTCTCCCTAGGTAGGTTTATTCCTAGATATTTTATTCTTTTTGTTGCAATGGTAAATGGGAGTGTTTCCTTAATTTCTGTTTCAGATTTTTCATCATTAGTGTATAGGAATGCAAGACATTTCTGTGCATTAATTTTGTGTCCTGCAACCTTACCAAATTCATTAATTAGCTCTAGTGGTTTTCTGGTGGCATCTTTAGGATTCTCTCTGTATAGTATCATGTCATCTGCAGACAGTGACAGTTTTACTTCTCCTTTTCCAATTTGTTTTCCTTTTATTTCCTTTTCTTCTCTGATTGCTGTGGTTAGGACTTCCAAAACTATGTTGAATAATAGTGGTGAGAGTGGACATCCTTGTCTTGTTCCTGATCTGAGAGGAAATGCTTTCAGTTTTTCACCATTGAGAATGATGTTTGCTGTGGGTGTGTGGTATATGGCCTTTATTATGTTGAGGTAGGTTCCCTCTATGCCCACTTTCTGGAGAGTTTTTATCATAAGTGGGTATTGAATTTTGTCAAAAGCTTTTTGTGCATCTATTGAGATGATCCTATGGTTTTTATTCTTCAATTTGTTAATATGGTGTATCACATTGATTCATGTGCATATATTGAAGAATCCTTGCATCTCTGGGATAAATCCCACTTGATCATGGTGTATGATCCTTTTAATGTGTTGTTGGATTCTGTTTGCTAGTATTTTGTTGAGGATTTTTGCATCTATATTCATCAGTGATATTGGTCTGTAATTTTATTTTTTTTTGTAGTATCTTTGTCTGGTTTTGGTATCAGGGTGATGGTGGCCTCATGGAATGAGTTTGGCAGTGTTCCTTCCTCTGCAATTTTTTGGAAGAGTTTGAGAAGGATGGGTGTTAACTCTTCTCTAAATGTTTGATAGAATTCACCTGTGAAGCCATCTTGTCCTGGACTTTTGTTTGTTGGAAGATTTTTAATCACAGTTTCAATTTCATTACTTGTGATTGGTCTGTTCATATTTTCTATTTCTTCCTGGTTCAATCTTAGAAGGTTATACCTTTCTAAGAATTTGTCCATTTCTCCCAGGTTGTCCATTTTATTGGCATAGAGTTGCTTGTAGTAGTCCCTTGGGATGTTTTGTATTGCTGTGGTGTAACTTACCCTTCTTCATTTCTAATTTTATTGATTTGAGTACTCTCCCTTGTTTTCTGGATCAGTCTGGCTAATGGTTTATCAATTTTGTTTATCTTCTCAAAGAACCAACTCTTAGTTTTATTGATCTTTGCTACTGTTTTCTTTGTTTCTATTTCATTTACTTCTGCTTTAATCTTTATGATTTCTTTCCTTCTGCTAACTTTGGGTTTTGTTTGTTCTTCTTTCTCTAGTTGCTTTAGGTGTAATGTTAGCTCGTTTATTTGACATTTTTCTTGTTTCTTGAGGTAAAATTGTATTGCTATAAACTTCCCACTTAGAACTGCTTTTGCTGCATCCCATAGGTTTTGGGTCGTCATGTTTTCATTGTCATTTGTCTCTAGGTATTTTTTGATTTCCTCTTTGATTTCTTCAGTGATCTCTTGGTTATTTAGTACCGTATTGTTTAGCCTCCTTGTGTTTGTGTTTTTTACTTTTTTTCCCTGTAATTTATTTTTAATCTCATAGCGTTGTGGTCAGAAAAGGTGCTTGATATGATTTCAATCTTCTTAAATTTACTGAGGCTTGATTTGTGACCCAGTGTGTGATCTATCCTGGAGAATGTTCCATGTGCACTTGGGAAGAAAGTGTAATCTGCTCTTTTTGGATGGAATGTCCTATAAATATCAATTAAATATATCTGGTCTGTTGTGTCATTTAACGTTTGTGTTTCCTTATTAATTTTCTGTTTGGATGATCTGTCCATTGATGTAAGTGAGGTGTTAAAGTCTCCCACTATTATTGTGTTACTGTCAATTTCCTCTTTTATAGCTGTTAGCAGTTGCCTTATGTATTGAGGTGCTCCTGTGTTGGGTGCATATATATTTATAATTGTTATATCTTCTTCTTAGATTGATCCCTTGATCATTATGTAGTGTCCTTCCTTATCTCTTGCAACATTCTTTATTTCAAAGCCTATTTTATCTGATATGAGTATTGCTTCTCCAGCTTTCTTTTGATTTCCATTTGCATGGAATATCTTTTTCCATCCCCCTCACTTTCAGTCTGTATGTGCCCCTAGGTCTGAAGTGGGTCTCTTGTAGACAGCATATATATGGGTCTTGTTTTTGTATCTATGCAAAGCAAGCCTGTGTCTTTTGGTTGGAGCGTTTAATCCATTCACGTTTCAGGTAATTATCGATATTTATGTTCCTTTGACCATTTTCTTAATTGTTTGGGTTTGTTCTTGTAGGTCCTTTTCTTGTGTTTCCCACTTAGAGAAGTTCCTTTCAAATTTGTTTTAGAGCTGGTTTGGTGGTGCTGAATTCTCTTAGCTTTTGCTTGTCTTTAAAGCTTTAGATTTCTCCATTGAATCTGAATGAGCTCCTTGCTGGGTAGAGTAATCTTGGTTGTAGGTTCTTCTCCGTTCATCACTTTAAGTATATCACGCCACTCCCTTCTGGCTTGTAAAGTTTCTGCTGAGAAATCAGCTGTTAGCCTTATGGGAGTTCCCTTGTATGTTATTTGTCGTTTTTCCCTTGCTGCTTTCAACAATTTTTCTTTGTCTTTAATTCTTGCCAATTTGATTACTATGTGTCTCGATGTGTTTCTCCTTGGGTTTATCCTGTATGGGACTCTCCGTGCTTCCTGGACTTGGGTGCCTATTTCCTTTCCCATGTTAGGGAAGTTTTCGACTATAATCTCTTCAAATATTTTCTCGGGTCCTTTCTCTCTATCTTCTCCTTCTGGGACCCCTATAATGCGAATGTTGTTGCATTTAATGTTGTCCCAGACGTCTCTTAGGCTGTCTTCATTTCTTTTCATTCTTTTTTCTTTAGTCTGTTCTGCAGCAGTGAATTCCACCATTCTGTCTTCCAGGTCACTTATCCATTCTTCTGCCTCAGTTATTCTGCTATTGATTTCTTCTAGTGTAGTTTTCATTTCAGTTATTGTATTGTTCATCTCTGTTTGTTCTTTAATTCTTCTAGGTCTTTGTTAAATATTTCTTGCATCTTCTCGATCTTTGCCTCCATTCTTTTTCGAGGTCCTGGATCATCTTCACTCTCATTATTCTGAATTCTTTTTCTGGAAGGTTGCCTATCATTTAGTTGTTTTTCTGGTGTTTTATCTTGTTCCTTCATCTGGTACGTAGCCCTCTGCCTTTTCATCTTGTCTGTTCTGTGAATGTGGTTTTTGTTCCACAGGCTCCTGGATTGTAGTTCTTCCTGCTTCTGCTGTCTGCCCTCTGGTGGATGAGGCTATCTCAGAGGCTTGTGTAAGTTTCCTGATAGGAGGGACTGGTGGTGGGTAGAGCTGGCTGTTGCTCTGGTGGGCAGAGCTCAGTAAAACTTTAATCTGCTTGACCGTTGATGGGTGAGGCTGGGTTCCCCCCCTGTTGGTTGTTTGGCCTGAGGCAACCCCACACTGGAGCCTACCTGGGCTCTTTGGTGGGGCTAATGACAGACTCTGGGAGGGCTCAAGCTTCCCAGAACTTCTACTGCCAGTGTCTGTATCCTCACAGTGAGACAGAGACACCCGCTAATGGGGACTTTCTGATTTCCCATGAAAAGTTGTAAGTGTCTCCTGAGTGTGTATTAGCAGCAAATACTGAATCCCTTGTCAGATGAGTTCTGATTTCAGGTGTCAGTACTTGGTGAATGTAGGTAAATCCTTAATCAATGCATGTGGAAATTCTAAACTTTGCAGAGACTCTTCTGTTTTTACTTTTAATCTTTTAGTGGGACTGCTAACAAGGCAAATGAAAGTCTTTTGGAAAGGGAAGCTTCCTTGGATACCTGAAATCATTGTCGATGCCTAGTTTAAAACATCATCGTGGAAAATATCATATATCTGTAAAAGTTCTAGTGTTGTTATTTCATCAAATTATTCTCTTAAAATTGTAGTGAACAATCAACGCATTGCAATCTATTATTATTTTGGTAGTAGCTAGAAATTACTTGTGAAAATAAGTAGCCATTAATCCAAAAGGGAAGGTGATTTTTAGTTGTGTTTAACTTTCTTGTAGTGGATATTGTGTTGGTCTCTCTGATATCTGCTGTTTTCTGCAATGATGAAGCAGCCCTGAGGCCTGGAAGAGATTGACTCCATGCAGAGCTCCATATATGGACCCATCTGATTTGCCCCAGTGATTGGCTTAAGCCATTGAGCTTATGGGGTTTTTTTTTTTTTTTTGGCCATAAGATTTGATTGATTCAAGGACTTTTTGTTCAAACTTTGTGGGAAGTGCCCTTTCTCCCAGTGTATCTGAATGAGGAATCCCGACACCCTGTTTGCTGAAGGTGGCTAACCTATAATCACCTGGGAAGCCAGCCTGAGGGAAAAGCTGATTCTTGCATTGAGATCAGAGAAATCAGAAGACACCAGGTCCTTGATGAAATCATCTTGACATGTCTCCCACCCCTCCCCCTTTCTGGCTTAAACATCATCAAAAGTGGTAAATGCCCCACCTCTAGCCCCTATGACCTGGCATAACCCTATTGCACAGAGCTGCATTAACCTATGAAATTTATGTTGGCCTCTTTCAGGAGTTACCAAGGCAGTAAAGGCTTGTGTCCACTCATAGGTATCCCTAAATATATTATAACTGAGACTATGAGACCATACCTTTACGAGATGATTTAGATCACCTAGATTAAATTATTTTTTAAAAATTGTTGATATTATAAATAAGGATAAAATGCGTGATCATCAGGCATGAGATGAGCCTTGGCTTCCTTTAACAGTGTAGTGTGTAATGGACAATATGTACAAACAAAAGAGACATGTTCGGGCTGCATTTGCAAATCATAAACTCTGCTTGTTTTAAAGCCAGTAGTTTGTGTGCAAATACAAACCAAGCCTACTGGTACACATCTTTGAGTGCCCTTAATCATATATGCCATCCTGTTCTTTGTCATCTTAATGTGAAAGTCTTTCTGTGCTAGTCTGTCATACAAATAGTGATTAAGGAAAGCTTTGGAAGCAAAATAAACTTTCCAAGTTCTCTCTGAGATAATTGGGGAATATTTTTCAATTGGTTCTAATACCACCACCCTGTAATCACTGAGAAAATGAGTTTGTGGCACTTCAAGTAAACTGTTGTCATAAGCTCAAATGACTGTCGTTTTTTTCTATAGTATTTATTTGTGTGTGGTGTAATATGATTTGATAGCATTGATACTGGTGAAATGGAGATGTAGCTGATCTCTGCTTATAAATCTTGACATCCTCCGTGTTTTCACCAGTAAACTTACTTCAGATAATTCCCTCAATTGCCTAAATCTTGAATTGCTTTTCATTTATCCTGTTTAAATCTTGATGGCTTATCAGAGTATGCATGTGAAAATCAGCGGGGCGGGTTGGGGGGGGGGGGAAGCAACATTGTTGGTGTGTTTTGTTCCTATAACCTTGATCTCCGCCTATTGCATTTTTGTAAGCTTCATGGTGCCTAAGAAGGCTTTGGAATAATGTGTATTTGAAATGCTATTAGAGTTCAACAAACACATAAGCTTAAATAAAACCCATAATTTTATTTAGCTCTTAAGGTAGCTGTTGTCTCGAAAGTATCTGTCGGTTGGTTCACTGACTCCTGCAAATAAAGTGCTCATTCAAACCAATTTCATTGACTATTGCTTAAGTGTTAAGCAGTCTTAAAGTACTCATCATATGAAAGTGTTTTTAAGTACCCCTGTGCAAATTACGTCTTTCCATGAATTGTATTAGCAGAGCTAAATGGATTTGGGTTCCTGGTATGTAAGGGTACATTCTTAAGTGTTAACTCATGGATAATGGTGAACTTTGAGTATAACATACTCACACATATCTATGCATTTATACAAGCCACAACAAAAGGAATCTTGATTCTAGTCAATTGACACATGTTTTGCAAAGGGAAGGCAGTGGTTATGCTGTTACACTAAATTACTCTTCCTCTTCATTGTCCCCTATTCTCACCCCATCCCTATTCCCACTTCCGGTACACCTTTCGTAGGCAGGTCCTGTCTTTATTATCTCTCATCTCAACTATTGCCCTGGCCTTGCTCCTCATCTTTCTGCCTGCTTTTCCTTCCTTTCTACAGTGCATCTGTTACATTGTGACCGGAGTTGCCATTTGTCAGGCAGTTACTGAGTATCTGCTTTGTGTGAGGCATTGTGGTAAGTGCTGTGGAGGAGTCCAAGATGAATTATTCGGGTTGCTGTCTGTCCAGGAAGGAAAGAAGGCACATGCAAACAATGAGAGGAGAAAAAAATGCTAAGATTTAGGATCCTATTTAAGAAAAATACTAAAAAACTGGCATGGAAGCTCTAAGAAGACAGATCTTATAGAAAGGAAGGAAGAAAAAATATTTATGGAGAGAACAGCATTTGATATGGGTCTTAATATAATAATAATTAGAGTGAACATGTAGTGAGTGCTTGCTTTGTACCAAGCACTGAGCAAAGGGCCTTGCCTGAGTTATATCCTCTGAACCTTGTGCTATTGTGATCCCTATTTTGTAAATGAGGGCCTGAGGTTCTGAGAAGTTAAGATATTTCCTAAAATTCACGCAGCTAATAAGGGAAGTCAAAGCGTAATCTATAAGACAGCTTCATTCCATAGCCCATGGATATAACCATTATGTTAAAACTGGACATAATCTAAGAGAACAAAGCAGTGTCTTAGTCTGCTCAGATTTCTATAACAAAATACCATAGCCTGAGTGGCTTAAACAGAAATTTATTTCTCATAACTCTTGAGGGTGAGAAGTCCAAGATCATGTTGCCAGCTGATCACTTCCTCACAGGACACTCTAAATGGTTTACATTTGGCTCTCTTCTTGCTGTATCCTCACAAGGCAGGGAGAGACAAAGAGCAAGCTCTATGGTCTCTTCTTATAAGGGCACTAATCCTATTATGAGGAGCCCACCCTCATGACTTCATTTAATCCTAATTTCCTCTCAAGGGCCTTTCCTCCTAATGTCACCACTCTGGGGTTGGGGCTTTAACATATGAACTTTGGGGAGGACACAAACATTCAGTCAGGCAGAAAAAATTCATTCACGGTTAGAGCAAAGTGTAAAATAGAGTTGGCTCCTAGTTATATGTATTTGTGGCAAGCATGCAGTAGCTTTGTTAATAATGACGATCAATGTATATTGGAATGTATTGCATGTCAACCCCAGCTTAATCAATCTGTTTGTGTTAATTAATTTCATTTAATTCTCCTAATAACTTTATTTTTGTTACTTTACATGAGGAAACTGAGGTACAGAGAGATTATTACTTTGCTTAAAGTCACATGCAGTTAAGTGGAGCCAGGTTTCAAACGCCGACTATGTTTCTCTAGATCTGTGCTGCCCAGTGTGTTTGGTACTAGCTACATGGGCCTGTTGATCTCCTGAAGCATGGCTAATCCAAATTGAGAGTTGTCAGAAGTGTAAAATACACACTGGATTTCAAAGACATATTATGAAAAAAGGATAGAAAACATTCCATTAGCAGTTATATTGATTGCATATTAGATTGATAATATTTTGATATATTGGGATATATACAGTATACAAATAAATTAATTTCACCTGTTTCATTTTCCTTTCTTATTACTAGAAAATGTAAACTTATATATGTGTTATGTATCTTTCTTTTTTGGTGATAAAATTTAAGTTCTACTCTCTCAGCAAATTTCCCTTATAGAATACAGTGTTATAAACCATAGTTATACTTCCATTGGAAATTATAAATCTAAATTCTGCCCATTGCACACTTGGAGAGAAGAGGTAGAGGAAGGCTAGATAAAAACGTTGGGCCTAGAGATTGCTAAGTCAGGAATGTTGGCATCTTAGCTTTGCTATATACAGACCTTTGCCCCAATAGGATGTTCGTAGGATACATTGGAAGGAAGAAAAACTAAAAAAGGCTTGCTTGGAAGTTACTGTCAAGTGAGGGATAACTTATGCGCAGACTAGGGCAGGTGGAGTCAAAAAGATAAGATGGGAGATGAGAGAAATTACAGAGTCACAACTGAAAAGATGTGACGGACAATTGGATGGTTGTGCCTGGTGAGGGAGAAGAGATTGTTGAAGGGGACTTTGAGGTTTTGAAGTTGAGCGGGGAGATAATGAGAAAATTAACAGAAATAAGAAACACAGAAGGAGGAAGGGATTTGGATGTATCTTGGGCATGTTGAGTTTTGAGGTGCTTGAAGAGTGTCTGGGTGATATGAGCTGGAAGTCTGTTGAAACCAAAAGATTAAAACCCAGTTTATGTGCGCATGTATACGTGTGTGTGTGTGTGTGTGCGTGGCTGGGGTATCAGAGCAGGAGATCAAGATCAAAGGGAGGTGTCTTCATAGTGACACCGAGAAGAAATAGTTGGTGAGAAAGCAAGGAAGCACATTGATAACAGTAACCTTTGGTGAAACTGGATTGCATTTATGCTCATGCACATACAATATGCTTTTGTACACGTGCTTCTGTGTTGCCGGCTTTGCTCACATTGTCAGTGAGAACAGTACAGTTCAGAGTGTTTCAGGCCCTGTCTCACACACAGCCCGTTACTGAGTTACTGGTCCAGTGCCGTCTTGTTCTAGATTGCCTGAGTTTCTGTCTGGAGCTTTCAGCTGCACTAAGCCTCTTCTGAGTGTGGTGTGTTGTAGATCTTCCTACAGCAAAGAACCAAATGGTTCCTCTGTGGTGCTGGGTGAGGGAGAGTGTTGATACCTTGCAGTGTTTGGGAGGCAGGTGTGTGTGTGCGTGTGTGTGCGTGCGTGTGTGTGTGCACAACAGACTAGGGGTGCACTGGAAGGAGTTGTGTATTGAAAGCATTTTAATGTATTTTCAGCATCTTCTACTTGCTCTCCAGGTGAATAGGCTCAAGTGAATTGACAGAAAGTGTTGCCCCGGGGAGACTGGGGTGCCGAAAGGAAAATGGTGCCTATGAGGTAGATAGAGCGGCTCCGAAGTCAAAAAGCGGGAGGCTTAGTTGGTGTTAACTGGCTCGGGATTGCCTTGGTGGGCCAGGTGGCTGAGGGACACATTGCCATTCATGATACAATTCCAGCCCTGGCCTCTGTGTTTATCTCCTTTGTCTTTCCCTCTTGAGGACTGTCAAGTGTTTTTCTGGAATGGATTGTGGACACCCACTAATGTGTATCGCTTCAGGTCACTCTGCTGATTCATCCAGCTCACTGCTGAGTGTTTGGAAATGATCACCAGTGTGGAAATCAGCCGTTTCCTCACTAATATCAGCTGTCAGTCAGTGCCTCTGAGCTTGCATAAAAATAATGCCCATCATTGCTTGGCTGTCCTCAGTGGTAGGCACTGTGCAAGGTGTTTTACTATGTTTTTCTGTAATTCTCACGTCAGCTGTGTGGTGTCCAACTCTTACATACTTTTTATCTTTTGTTTTCTCTCAGTTTTAAAACTTTTTTTTTTTTCTTAATATATCATGCGGATCCTGTGACAGTGAAAAAGCCTGAGGGGTGTTCCATGGGGATCCCTTTCCCCACTTTCTAGGATCACCTGCCGTTGGCCATTCATCTTTTCCAAGCCTCACCTGCACCTAGACCCCCTTCCCATTTCCATAAATTCGTAGCTTGGATGTAACAGAATATCCATAAACAGGCACCGTTTTGCATCCATATTATTCTCAAAGGAAAACCTTTGAAAAGTAATATGGATTCTTACTCAAAAACTGCTGCATATTTTAATTGGGGAAGTGGCAGGGCTCCTTAATCCCGTTTTGTTGGTGAACCCTAAGGTGCCCTGTCGCTTTTTCCTCCCCATCCATGAGACATGCAGATACAATTATGTTCACTTCTCCATGTTGCTTTCTTTGATCATTAGTCCACACTTTAAGCTTGAGACAATGTCAAGTGACAGAACTTCGTGATTAGATATGCAACACTGGATGCTATTTTAGATAAAGATATTTTTAAATTTAAAATTATTTTATGTGGTAGGGAACAATCAAATTACGGATGCATCTTTACATATATAAGTTTCTCTGTGTATAATTTGAAGAAACTATAGGAGAAGATAGTCATTTTATCTGTTCTGATACGGCTTTCCATAAGCTTAAAGCAGTATCACATTATTGAAGAACTTTTTATTTGCCAACTGTGGCAAGGAGAGGCTTAGCCATTTTTCTGTGGTGGGTAATTGTCCAGTGACTGCCAGTTTTCTTTTGTTTTTACAGAAGGCTAGCTAACAATGCCCACAAGGAGCACCACATTTATTTCTTTGAAGGGTGTCAGTGAAAGTGAGAAGGTAAATGACGTCTATAGATGGCTGAAATGTTAGAATTTATTTGTCCCTCAGTAGATAAATATATAAATGAAAATTATTCAGCATCCTTTTTTATTTATTATTTCTTTTATCTTTCAAGTCAGTGACACAATCATTGGAGCCTGAAATAACTGACCTTGGATTACAAATGCAATCGTGCAGTTTTGGGTCAGTGCAATACTACTACTTATAAAATCCCATGTTAGATGGTTAAGATTAAAATATTGCTGATAATAAAATGTTTGCTCAGCATTCTATTCATTTTGAAAAGCATCTGCTGAGTGTGAAACACTGCTTTTTGGTCACACTACATTTTGGGTATTTATTGCTTAAAAAGAAGGAAAAACAATAAACTTGATCTTGGCAGAAAAAGAAAAGACAAAAAACTCCTGCACCCCTCCCTGACCCTAGATTTGCTAATGTGCTTCCTCTTCCAGCTTCTGCCTGGAAGCTGAGGAATTAAGCTCTTACCTTGGTATTTGACTTACTGCTTTCTCTTTATACCACCTGGGTTTACTTTTCTTATTTATGACACTGCTGGAGACAAAGGTAATATTCCCACCTGTCACTTAAACAGGAAGCAATTTGTTCCTTTTAACTAAAAGGACAGTTAAAAAAAAAAAAAAAGAGGACTGTCTCAGGTAGACCTGAGCCCCAACTTGTGATGAGTGACCTTGGGAGACTATTTCAAGGAAGAAGTGGCTCTTTTCTTCAAGGAAGAAGTGGCTCTTTTCTTCGTCTTATTGCATAGTCACTGAAGACCCATCATCTGTGGAAGGTAGTCAAGAAAGAAAACCTAAGGCATGGTGTGTGATGGTGTGAGATGGTGTAGTGACTCATGAATTCACATCCTCTGAACCTGTGACTCCATTCACTTTTTTGTGTGTGGACACCTTTATGGTGTCTGTTGACCTGCGAGAGAGAGTGGAATTTGTAGGCTGCTGTTTTGAGTGGCTCTGGTGACTAATTCATTGTTAATTCCAAGCATGTGAACATTCTTTGCTCCTCTAATCCTACAAGCAAGGAGGGGTGGTGAAGGCTGCTATTGACTGGACTTCATGCATCCAGGCAACGCTGGGATCAGTTGCTGCCCTTGTGATGTTGATTGGTTTTGCCCCTGGACAGAGAACACCTGAATACTGGGAATAGCATTTCCCTGTTCTACCTTGTTCATTGCGGCATCATACACTCTCTTGTTCTGTACAACATAAAGGGCAATCTGATGTACCACCCAGGGAGGTTTACAGACAGCTGGCAACATGTGTGTTTTTTGTGTGTTTTTGTATTAGCCTTAAGTTTCTGTAGCAGGGCTCCTGGAATTTTAGCCTCCAAATGAGATTTTCATTACTGGGGGTTCTTTCATAGGATTTTTAAATACTTTGACTTTTTGACTGTATAGGAAAACAGAGCTTTTCATTCTGATCCCATGAGTATGTGTGTGTGTGTGCACACTCTTGCACATGATATTTAAACTCAAACATATGTACAAGAAATATATAAAAGTGGTCATATGCAGAGCAGAATTATGTAGGTAGTTATGAAGTGTTGGCTGCTGAACAACGTGCTGCATGGGTTTCTGAGTGAGCATCCATCTTTTAGTTAAGATGTAATATTTAGTGCAGCATATGCAGTGCCCCACATGCCTTTTTAATGTGCTTGATTACACAGCAGAGTAAAATGAGAATCCTTAGTGCTGTGGTGCAATTATTCCTATTACGGGAGAAGAGAAAATAAACATTCAGCTTACAACAGTATAAGAGAATCTCATGTTTTTTTCTGCTTCATGGGGTTTTTGAAAGCTGTTTGCTGTGGTTTTGTTGAGTTTTCCATTGATAACTGCTTTGGTGAGTAATTATTTGGAAACAGAGTGGAGAGTAAATACTTGTTGGAGAATCGTCTCTCAGTGAGAAATGGTGCTGTGGGTATTATTAAGATTCCTTTTTTAAAAAATATTTTGACGTTATCACCCTCCACAGATTAATAGGCACCTTTTGTCTTAGGCATAATACTTGCAATTATTTGCTCAAACCAGATTTAGAGAACACAGGTGCCAGTGTTCACAACCACCATGAAGATAAGGACAATTCCATCCTACTTTTCATGCCATGTAGGTATGAGACTCTAATGAATTAAGTCATTTATCAGACCACAGTGTCATAAGTTACTAGTCCTCAGTCAGAGGTAATTAAAAGTTTTATTTGAGGGCTAAGCAAAAACAGGCAATGGCAATACCATTTATGGCACTGCTGCTGTATTAAATTTTTTTGCTTATCCTTGCAACAAAAGCCCTATAATATTGGTATCATTCCTGCATAACAGTAGAGAACTCAGGGGCTCTGAGAGCTTAAATGACTTGCCTAAAGCTAGATGGAAGTATTAGGGAAAAAAATCTTGTTTATCCCAAGGCAAAGTCGCTGTTCTGCTAATAGACATGGTCCTTCCTAAAGCAGTGGTCGGCACACATTTTTGTACAATATTCAGATAGTAAATATTTTTGGCTTTATGGCCCATATGGTTTCTGTCATAACTACCCATCTCTGCTACTGTAATGTGAAAACAGCCATAGACAATACATAAACGAGTGGGCATGGCTGTGTTCCAATGAAACTATATTTATGGACACTGAAATTTGAATTTCATATAATTTTCATGTGTCATAGAATATTATATTTTTGAATAATGTGTCATAAAAAAACAGAAGGCAGTTGCGTTTGGCCCATGGCCCATAGTTTTCTGACCCCTGTCCTAAAGCATAAATACATGTTTTTTAACATCATTTTTTGTCAAGCACTTACTGTACTATTGTGGGCAAAGTATTTTGCTGTAAGGCAATAGAAAGCCATAGGTTGGGGAAAAAGGAGGAAACCTGCTCACAAATTACTAAAATACAGAGGCTTGAGAGAGGTATAATCCAATTGAATTTCTGATAAAGTGGGATTCATTTTGGCTGGACTATCAAAAGAGACGCTGTGTCTTGAATGATAGATTGGGGAAGCATTCCAGGCAGAAGGATGGTATCAGTCAGTTCAAGACAACTTATTTAGTAAACACAGTTATTTTGCACGTAATTATAGGTGCAGTTCTTACTGACAACCCGGAATGTGTTACTCCCTGTAGGGCTGCCTGCAGGGAGAGCTGAGAATGTGCTCTCTCTGTATGACAGTGCCCAGATGAGGCGTGCCAGGAGAGAAAGAAGGCCCAGTATTGCTAGACCTATGAGTTTTTTTAAGGGTGAAATTTGACTTTGTGCCAAATACATTTGGATTTTTAAATGAGTCCAAACCAAAGTTTCCAAATATATATGATGGGTCACGTCATACACGTTTCACGTAATTAAAGAATCTCAGATTTACAAAACCCTGAAAAGACAATCTAGCTCAGGTTCTATCTGAAAAACAAACGTGGCTTCCTAAGTAAAGCTCAAATTCTGAGATAAAGAGACAGAACTGTGGAGTGTGTTCAGGCAGCCAACAGGTGACTGATTGAAATCCTAACATTCTATCCTAACCTTAGAAGAATTAGACTACAGTAAGAATTCCATGCTGGTTACACGTTAAGTAAATTTGTGGTTCACATAAATGATGTATCACCGATGTGGGGTTGTTTTGCAAAGAGATCCACTCCATGGAATGGTAAAACTTGTGCAGATGCTGATGTTTTGAAACCCTCTTGAAACCCCTCTTGAAAGTAACTTGAAGCACAGAAAACTTCCTTGGAGATCTGGGCAATAAACAGCCTACCAAAAGCTCAACTTCTTTTTTTTTTTAATGACTCTGGTGGCTGTTCAAACAAGTCATTAAAATCCAGAAATGGGGCTTTGCTTCAGCACTCAGAAATTATACAGGAGATTACTAATAAAGTGCTGCTGCTTATAAAAGTGCCATTCATATGTGGCTTTAGGGAAGCAGCTCCTGCGTAGTACCTGTGTTTTCAGTGCTCTGAGGGAGTGGCTGAATTGTCGGTGACCAAGATCCTGCAAATTGCCCAAACAGAAATAGCCACCTAATAACAGTGAATGCCTTGACTATAAGAACATGGCGGGGGGGGTATTTCTAAGAGTCAGAGATGCAGTTACTCAGTTAGCTTCTGTAAGTTCATATTTTCATGTAATGGATTATTTTGTAGTTGGACATACATATTCTAGTTGGAGATAGGATAGCTGCTTATAGAATTGTCCTGAGAGTGGCCAGATTCTTTCTTTGATCAGCAATAACATTTTGTAAGTTAAAACCATTTGCAATGAAGCATAAACACACACATTTCCTTTCAAATGTTAATTTACCAAGTTATGCAATATATGCAATATGATGGGGATGCTTAGGGGGGTTGAAATGTGTGTTAAATATAGTCACTATCTTATAAAAGTTTTAAAGACTGGGGATGGAGGAGTTGTGAGTGAAAAACAAGTAACGGTAATATATAGCAGGCTAGGGAAATTGTGATGAATGAAATACACAAAAATTGTTCTGAGAATTCAGAATGGGGAAAGATGGCTACTAAATGGTTATATGGAGGAAGGATTAATGAAATAATTTAGTGGAGTTTCTTTAGACTTCCTACATGACTGTGGCTTCTCATACCTACCACCAAAAGTTTCTCCAGAATGGTGGTACCAAAAATATAGTGAGATGTAACTCATCCTCACCAGCCCTCAGGATTCTTATTTATAATCCATGTCAGTATTAACAAAAGCAATAACATTCAAATGAGTACCATTTTTTATTCACTGTTTACTATTCACTTAGAATTAGGTGACTTGTAGATGCAAAGTGTCTAGAGTAGGGCCTGATGGTCAGTGTTTATTTTTTCTTTGTTGACATTGGAGACTGTGCATGTGTTTGTGAAGTATTTATGATGAGGGATTTTGCTCCATATTATACAGAACTGAGGAGCACTGTTTTTCAGAATAAAATATGTTTCCTTCATTGCCAAGGCTAGGAGTAGTGCACAATATTGTTTGTTCTCCCCAAGCCTACGGAGGATGTAGCTGGTAAACAGATTTGGAGAAGGCTCTCTTGTCATCACTGCATCTTGCAACCACCATTTTGAATGTGGTTGGTTCTTTTCCTTCATTGCCAAGGTTGGTATCATTCTTAAGTGAAGGAAATGAAAGAAATACCTTATAATCATTACAATTCCACTCCCCCCCCCAAATAATAATCTAGGACACTGGGGACAAGAGAGGATGCTTCTAGACCCTGGATTATCAAATTGGGGGTAGAAAATGGAATAGAATAGAAGAGAATAGAAAAAATGTTATGATTCAGCATGCAGTGAGAATTAGTATTATTTCCAGAAACTTTTTAATCAGTTGTATGTGTGTATATACACATGCACACTGTGTCTACAATAAATCACGATGAAAAATAAATCTTAATTGTGGATCAAATGAAACATAATTTGAAAAATTATTTAACTATTTAAGTTTCTGCAACTCTGAGAAACTTTCCCCCACCAACACCCGTAGTTCCAAATACAGTTTTGGGAGTGGTTGTCCTTTGTCCTGCTTTCTTTGATCTCCGTACCTACCCTACAACCCAGCTTAATTCCCCTCAGTGGTCTAGAAATATGAAAGCAGGATCCTTGTTTGGGGAAGGAAGTGGGAAGAGAGATCTAGATGGTGTTTCATATACTTAGACATTTACAGACACAGTGCTGGCTTCTGCTTATGGAGGTGGAGTCAGGAAAAGAGTACGCTCTTTTCTACTTCATGAGATTACAGCTGCAAAAATACTACAAAATGCAATCACCAGTTCCCGTTACTTTTTTTTTTTTAAAAGCTTAATTTATTAGAATTTAAGTACTCAAGAAGATTTTGTTTGTCAGACAAGTGAAGTTTGTTTTTTTTAAAATTTATTTATTTACTTATTTTTGGCTGTGTTGGGTCTTCGTTTCTGTGTGAGGGCTTTCTCTAGTTGTGGCAAGCGGGGGCCACTCTTCATCGCGGTGCGTGGGCCTCTCACTGTCGCGGCCTCTCTTGTTGCGGAGCACAGGCTCCAGACGCGCAGGCTTAGTAGTTGTGGCTCACGGGCCTAGTTGCTCCACGGCACGTGGGGTCCTCCCAGACCAGGGCTCGAACCCGTGTCCCCTGCATTAGCAGGCAGATTCTCAACCACTGCGCCACCAGGGAAGCCCCCCGTTACTTCTTAATGGCTTCTCCATTACAACCATAGGAATCCTTTATTGTATAATTATTTTTTCATAGAAAACAATAGCCTTCAACTAGAGTCTGATATGAAACATTCTTTCTAAAATACCCGAAGAAAGTCATGCTTGGGCCCCAGAAAGCCTTGACCCAATCTCTTTGGTAAAGAAGAGAAACCACAAATATAACCAGCTCTATTAAATTCTTTGACAGAAGTATACTAAAGAAATGTTTTTAAAAGAGTTGATTAATGAAGTGTTTTCAATTCAGTATGGTCGGGGAGAACCTTATGAATTGGCACACTTCAGAGATACTCAGTATAAGTTGGTATAATAGAAAGTGGAGTTATAAGTGTTTTTTTTTCTTTTCAAATAAATGAGTCATGGATTGTGTATTCCTGGGTGTATTGTACACATGGCGCACTGCATCTAACAATAGTACTGTAACATTTTTTTATCATGTGGAGTTGCTATTAAGCCATCTAGCAAGAAGGGTATAATTATGGACTGGGTATTACGGAAAGATGTCAGAGAGATTTAAAAGCACTAAAACTCACATTCATAAAAAGATAATAACATGTGTTTAAATAAAGAAAGACAGAGTATTATGAAAACATTTTAATCTACTAAGACTTCAACCCATCTCCTCTAAGTTTGTTTTCTCCCCAGTACATTATTTCCTGCAATATGACTGTAAATTGGTTAAACGTATCATTGAAATGTAAAGATATTTCACAAATCAGAAATATGGCCATTGGATTAAAAGCATCAAGATAAAATATTAGCTACCCTCAGAAGTATTCCCAAATTCTCTTATTTTACTCAACTATATTACATACTGAATATTCATCCATCCAGTGAAACAGATGATAGCTTTCTTCAAAATCTGTGATTAGTTTACTGAAGTGCTAAAGTCCAGATATTTGACCTTAAACATGACTATTAGGCAAGTAAACGTGTATGGGTATGAGCCTTATTGTGTTTTTTGTAGGCAGGTTGCAGTGAGAGGAAAAATACAATTCTTGGTTTAAAAAAATTGTCATGCGTTGAAAGGGATCTGCCACTTTAGGGAGGAGCATTCATTTATGTGAACATTTATTTCTGGTACTTGTAAAGCTTAAACAGCCACTTTCAGTTCTAATTCCGTAACTATTGAATACTGCTTCTGACGCAGTTTCTCCCTTTCTGTTCATGGACAAAGCATGAAGTAACGATTGAGCAAATCAAGTAGTGAACTATTAACTTAGCAATTTAAAGAATTTTATTACTTTCTAATGCTCTCTGTCATGCTGTCATACTCCAGATATATGTCATACTCCAGCATTTTTCCTTTTAACCTAATTGCTTGGTAACATTTCCAGGCGTGGGAAATGGATGAATTAGTTATTCCTCGTGTTTTATTCTTTCTCATCTAAAGTATGCTATATTGTCTTTTCCCTGTTTTCTTTTAGCATGTGAGTTAGAGTAGATTGAGCTGCAGATGACAACAATGAGTCAGAGGTTTATTTTTCCAACACATGATGTTTAGAGTTAACGTGATTCATGTTGGTTCAAGAGCTCAAAGATGTGAGGACCCTTTCCTAGAAGCCTCTAGCAGATTTTCCTTTACCTCTTGTTATGGGTTGAAATGTATCCCCTCAATATTTGTGTGTTGAAGCCCTAATCCTCAGGACCTCGGAATGTGACCTTATTTGGACACAGGGTCATTGCAGATGTAATTAGTGAAGATTAGATAATCAGGGTGGACCCAAATCCATTATGGATGTATCCTTATTAAGGGGAGAAATTTGGATATAGAGACACACAGAGAGGGAAGATGAGGTGAAGAGACCCAGGGAGAAGAGGACACCTATAAGCCAGGGAGACAAGCCTGGAACAGATCCTCACCTCAGAGCCTGCGGAAGAAATCAACCATGCCCACACCTTGATTTGAGAATTCTAGCCTCCAAACTGTGAGACAAATTAAGTTCTGTTGCTTAAGCAACCCAGTTTGTGGTACTCTGTTATGGCAGACGTAGCAAACTAATACACCCCTTTTTGGCTGTTACTGGTCTCATAACCTGATCTCCCCTGTCTACCCTGCTTTCCAGTCAAAAACTACAGAGAGTCCTAGAAAGGTAACATATCTGGTGCTTTCAGCATCTCTGATGAAAAGGCAAGTTCTGAAGGCAAGGAAAACACTTAGGGAAGAACTGCTGTATAGACAACCGACAGTATCTGCCACAGCTAGTTTTGCACATGGTGTGCGTGTCTGGCCTTCAAATATTTGTTAAAGAAATGAATTATCTTAAGATTGAATTCTTCGGCCTCCCCTGAGATTGGAAGAATATAAATGGAATTTTATTCTAGTCATCCCTTGCTTTTTTTTTTTTTAAAGCATTTTCTAGCTGTAGACTGCTGATACCAAAATCAAAGGTGATGTCCCACTGCTACAGAGTGTTTCCATCTTGAATTTTCTTTCCTGTGGAATAGCAAGGCCTGGAATTTAGATCTCATCTCACTGGCAGCATATTCTTTTACTTTCTCTGATGTGGGCTAGAGATCCTTCTGTTTGGGTCAGGTATCTCTTTTAAGTACATTGAATATTCCTTTCTAGATCCACCCTCTTATTTACATTCTGCCTTAAACAGCACTACCAACCCTAGCTCTCTTTTTGGATTTACCCTCTTCATTTCCTCCTTTTTTTTGGTCATGTAGCTATGATGTAAGTCAGCAAGAGAAAATGGGGTATGCTTTCCTCTTCTGTAGGAATTTCAGAGATAACACTGTAGTATTTTAGGACTTTTATTTCTTTTAGTAAAAGTAATGCAACTGCCTGCAATCCTTTGTTCCTCTTGGTCATTCTTCATAGAAATTGTATGCAGTATGACCATTAGAATTGATTGGCCACAGCTTGATCTTTTAGTGACATTACCTTAGGAGCTCATAAAGCTTCTACTTACATTCAGAGGGAGTTATTACTCGTAGCCTCTGGGTGTTTGGAGGGGAAAAAACCCACCTCAGGATTGGATTTTTGGAATTATTAGTCCTGTTCAGAAGTGTTATATGCCCTTTATTTTAGGTTATAAACTTAAAATGGAGCTTAGGAGCCAGGCCAGCATATCAAAAAAATGCCCCCGTCACAAAAAGTAAAGTTTAGCATCAATCTAAATGTTACACGGAATCCATTTGGTTAGGCATGAGGCCCCCTTCTGTTTTCAGCCAGGCTGCTTTTTGCTGGTTATGAATATCTGTATGAATAGTCAAGGTTTTGTCCTTTGGAGGATCAAAATTAGCTTTGAAGAAACTGTTGGATAATTTCCTTTAGGTTAGCAAAGACTTCAGAATCTTTTCCTTTTAAGCTTATATTGCCAGCAGGAGACTAGAACATTATAACCCAGCATCTCTCATCACCGATACTATTCTGGGGAAACAAGATTGAGTGGCCTTTGTGTCTTTTCTGAGTATGAAGCATGGACCAACCTGTCATGTTTGATTTTTTTCTTTATAAATTTATTTATTTTATTTTTTATTTTTGCTGCGTTGGGTCCTCATTGCTGCGCACAGTCTTTCTCTAGTTGCGGCGAGCGGGGGGCTACTCTTCATTGCGGTGCGCGGACTTCTCATCGCGATGGCGTCTCTTGTTGCGAAGCATGGGCTCTAGGCGCGCAGGCTTTAGTAGTAGTTGTGGCACGCGGGCTCAGTAGTTGTGGCGCATGGGCTCTAGAGCACAGGCTCAGTAGTTGTGGCACACGGGCTTAGTTGCTCCGCGACACGTGGGCTCGAACCCACATCCCCTGAATTGGCAGGCGGATTCTTAACCACTGTGCCACCAGGGAAGTTCCTGATTATTAATTTGTACTTAAATTTTAGGAGTCCTTGGAGACTCTTGAATGGCTGCTGATGGTCTGAAAAGCCTTTAGGAGCCTTAAATTTCAGAAATGGCGGGTATGTGCCTCATAGGCTGTTAACTCCAGTATCATCAGGAAATACTGAAGTTGAAGAAGCGAACTGATGGTTAATTTTCACCTTTGAGCATATTGAGAACAGTGTGGTTTAATGGAAACGGAAACAAACCAAGACTGTGACCACTGGGGTGTGATCCCAGGGGTCTCTCTAAAACATTGTGTTACCTTGGTTGGTTATATAACCTCTCTGGGTCTCATTTCTTCTGGGGAGGCCAAACAGCTACCAGGTGAGAAAATAAGCTCTGGAATTAAAATCTTAGCTTTATCAGTCACCAGCTGTAAATTAATATCTGCCTTATATTGAGTTATTGCTAGAGTTTCTTCATTCATCTTAATTGTGCATTCAGCAGACAGATATTGAGCGTTGAGTATTTGCTATGTTCTAGGAGTTGGGGAGGCAGCAATGAATTAGATACAGATAAATAACAAACACTCATATAAACATGTATACTGTTTACACGTAGTGAGAGACACCTGATATGTGGTGGAAGTGAGGGGTGAGTAATGACTTGGGGGGGGAGGGGCAGTCTCATTTAAGCTGAGAAGATGACAGTTATGCTGAGTTCTGAATGACAAAAGGAAACCAGAGCACAAGAAGAAGAAGGAAGGTCAACCCAAAGCTCAGCATGTCTGAGAGGCAAAGACAAGGTTGGCAGTGCAGTTGGACCTCAGAAAGTAGGGGATGCGTCAAAGGCATCCTGGGAATAGGGAGATGAGGCTGACACAGTGCCTGGCACATAAATGTTAGCAAATTAGCTATTATCCCTCTTTCAGAAGCGTCTCAGAAAAAAATGTTTCTAAGTATTTAATACCATCATCTAAAATTTATAGCAGTCTCTAGAGAAGAATTAGTACATCATTTGGGAATTTGACTTTTATTGGATGATGCTGAATGTTTGGGTTTTCATAGTGGTCACTTGTAGGAAATTTGTTAAAACACCTCTCTTTGTCTTTTGCATTGAAATCACCCCCTTCTTATCTAGACCCAATTTTCCTTCTGTTGGTTTTCTTCCCCAGTTTACCTGCTAGTTTCAAATGTATGCCATTATGTTAAAATATTATTGCTTTCAAGCCCTGTGTACATCAGTTTGTCAGGACAGTGGTGCTATACCATCTCCTAAATGAATAAAATATATGTCACTGCAAATAAATCAGAAACCATTACACTAGAAAACATGCTATGAAGAATCCACCCTCTCTGCAAATATTTACAGACATTGTAACAGACAGAAGGATATTCAAATTAATAAAACACTGTCATTTTTGTATTTATTTTTATGCAGTAAACTGTTTGAAGGGAAAAAATTCAAGAAAATGACAGCATTGGTTCTTTTTTGATTAGGGACTATTTGATTAGTAGCTGTTTCAAAATTCCTTTCTTCTGGAGGTTGTCCTTTTCCACAAAGGAAAAGTGAGATTTTCTTTTTCTTTGTGACGTTTTCCCCTTATGTGTAAATAAAAACCAGGGACTTGTGGCATTGACATATATACACTACCAAATGTTAAATAGATAGCTAGTGAGAAGCAACCACATAGCACAGGGAGATCAGCTCTGTGCTTTGTGACCACCTAGAGGGGTGGGATAGGGAGGGTGGGAGGGAGACGCAAGAGGGAGGGGATATGGAGATATATGTATACATTTAGCTGATTTCATTTTGTTAAACAGCAGAAAGTAACACAACATTGTAAAGCAAAAAACAAAAACGAAAACAAAAACCAGGGACTTCCAAGGATAGCCCACTGCTTTCTTAAATCATGGTGAGCAGTAGTAAGGGTTAACTGCATGGTGATGTTGCAGTGGAAGGCTTCCCAGAGTTAGCCAGACTTTGAAGTTTGAGCGCACAGTTCCCAGACTGCCCTCATTTATATCATCAAATGTGAATTCTGAGTTTGGTTATGCACAAGAAGGACTGACAGGAGTCACTGAAAGCTATTATACTCATGATTATGGCTTATTACCGGGAAAAGACACATATGAAAATCAGCCAAAGGAAGAGAAGCATAAGGCAGACTCTAGAAGAGTCCTGAATGCTAAGCTTTTGTTGTCCCCAGGATGTGTTACCATCCTGGTGTTGATGTGTGACAGCACACGAGGAGAATTGGCAACCAGAAAGCTCGTCAGACCTCAGCATGCAAAGTTTTTACTGGGGCTTCATTCTGCAGTCATGGTTGATTGATTGCATATGGGGTTGAGAGCAGTTTCCAAGTCACCTCATCCCATGTGACCAAATCTCCTACTGTCAGTCATGCGGTTGGTCTTTCTAGTTTGGTCAGCCCCCATCAAGGACTATCAGGTGTGGCCACTCCCACCCTCAGACCCAGGTGACCTGTCCTCACACTAAACAAAGGCATTCCTATCACATAAGATATAGATTACCTCCCAAAGGCCAGATTAACGGCAAGGCCAAATTCACTGGGCAGAAGTCCAGAGGGTATCACTACATGGACTGGAATCAGATAATCTCCAGTGTGTACGTTCTGAAAAGCTGTGTGTACTTGCTCGCTTCACCTAACCACTCTTATATTCAACACTTCTCCTCTGTGCGTTGGGAATAATTACGGTACTTACCTCACAGAGCGTGGTGGAGATTAAAGAAAAGATGTGGGCACGTGGGGTTCATGTGGTGGCTTTGCTGCTTTTTCATAATTTCAGTGATTATTTTCAGTATTATGTTATTTTATTATTCCAGTTATTATGGGAAACATTTTTATTAATGTTGTAATGTTATTACTTAGTTAAGTAGCCAAAATGGTTTCTGGGCTTTCGGGGGTTATTTTCCGTCTCGTTTTCTTTGTCATCTGTTCATGGGTTGTCTTTGTCTCTTAGTCTGATTATTCATTCTCTGCAACCTTACTGAGCATTTCAAGATAGGAGAGAAAAAGAGCGCCCCCCCCCCCCCGTGAATGTTTGTATTCAGAAATGTTCTGGTAATGATTATACAATTGCAGTAGCACAAGCATTTGGTGATGGCATTATCTCATTCCTTTTGAAATTCATAGTACAAAGACACAGGTTTTTAATTTTTTTTGTGTGTGTGTATGTGGGAATTCTCGGAATGTTCAAGTTCTCTTAACCAACGTAGAAACACTTTTTAAAGGACACTTGTTCAGTGCTGTATCCTTCTTTTCAATTTGCTAGTAGTAAAATGGAAATCCCACCAAATATTGAGTGTTTTGAGGTCAGAATGCAAAATAACATTGTCCGCATTCAGGTTTGCAGGCATGGTAGGGCTTTAGGAGAAAGACAATACTCAGGGATTCAACTGATTTCCAGAACAGCTTTAGTTTTGTAAAGAGGCTTATGACAGAAAGGCTTCCTAGACTAGGTAATTTACCAACGATAATTTAGGTAGAGTTTATGTTACAAAAAGTAATTAGTACAGCCTTGTTTATTCTTTTAAGTAATCTTATTAATATGGCAGTGGTTTTGATAGTAGTTTTCATTCTCTTAGAAGTGTTACTAGGCTGCTAAAGATGGCTTAAGTGATGCTTATAAACAAAGCAGTGCCTACAGGGCATCTTCGTGGATGAGGGAAGAAGCAAAGCCTGCTTTTTCTTTCCTTTTTTTTTTTTTAAAGAGCAGACACTAGTTGCTTGCTTTTCTTCTTTGATTGTAGAGTGCAGCTTGTACAGTAGCTTTTACTTATTACGATTATTTTTCCCACCCATATAGGTGAGCTGCTCTTACAAGGCCCAGTGTTTATCAAAGAACCCAGCAACAGCATTTTTCCGGTTGGTTCAGAGGATAAAAAAATAACTTTAAATTGTGAAGCACGAGGCAACCCTTCACCTCATTACAGGTACAGTGGAATGTTTGAAAATCCAAATTAAGAAAAAACGATGTGGCGATTGTGAACTTTTTTTTGCTTCAGTATATTTATGCTATCGGTAAGAAATAATACATGAAGCTATAGTTGTCTGCTGTATTCAGCAGAGCTCATACATAAACATTTGGCTCCATATTGTATATATTTGATTGATTATTCATTTTACAGTAAGATTTCTTGATTAAAGAGAAACGTGGTAGCGTCTCTTAAATAAACAATGTATTTTCTTTGATTTGTGGTAAAACAATGTATAGATTTGGATTTACATGTAGTCCTTGGGAACACATCCATTGTGGGGGTGAAATTCAGTGTGTTGCAAAGGTATGTAGCAATCATAGTTTGTGAGAAAGGTAACAGCATCTATCCTTCCTTTGCTATTTTACTGAGTATATGTTAGAAGGTTCATTAAGTATAGAAGAATAAAATGCATTCCTACTGAAGTCATTTTAATTATTCTTGAAGGGAAAATAAATTTATTATATTTTTTCATGTGAAAGTGTATATCTCAGATTATATAAACAATAACTTGTTCACTGAAAACTTTCAAACAACACAGAAAGGTACAAGGAAAAAAGAAAAAAAAAGTGAACTCCCATCACCTCAAGATAAAAATATTAACTTTTGGGAGATGACGGTGGATTATTTGGATGGGATGGATATTTACTTTGTTAAATAATACAAGATTAACGATTTTCACTTTTAGGGATGCTCAGGGGGCCCACTTTAATGAAGAGATGAATTATTTATCAATAGCATATGCTGCTTTTGTATAAATGGTTATGAGAAAATGCTTGAGGTACCTTGAAAACAACATGCTCTTTTGAGTACTGTGAGCATTGGTCTGCAACACTCTGTTTACAGTATTAGTTCGCTTGGCAAAACCTTTTCTATAACCTGCAGAACAAGCAGACTTCAGCCTTTATTAGTGAAATTCTAAATGTTTCGAGTAGATCTTCTATTGTTTGCTTAACCCGTGTAGATAATAGAAAGGAACAGTCATTGTTAAACTGGGTCAGCATTAGGCTAGAAGGTAGACCTTGGTATTTTTGCATCTGGAAGTAATCAAGGTCAGTTTCTTTCAACAGTATTCAACAACATATTTATTGAGCACCTGTTGTGTGTTTTCAACAAAATAAATGCAAAGATTCCAGGTTACTGGTTAGAATTGACAGAGGTGATAGAAAGTTTTCTGTCTGCCTCTTCCTTAACCTATAGAAATAAGAAAAGTATAACATGATTTTATTTTTTTTTTGGCTGCACTGTGCGGCCTGTGGGATCTTATTTCCCCGACCAGGGATTGAACCCGCGCCCCCTGCATTGGAAGCGTGGAGTTTTAACCACTGGACCACCAGGGAAGTCCCTAACATGACTAAAAAAACAAGAAACTGTGTTTTATGAGCGAGTTCAATTAACCAGACATAGCACATACAAAAGCTGAAAATATTTTCTTCTTTTGGGGGAAGATAAACTGATCCACTTAACAAGACATGATCCTGGAAACATTTATTCCTGGCATTTTTGTAGGACATTCTAACACTTCCTAAATATATCTGTTTGTTTGTCCCTGAAATGGAAGATTATCCTTTTAGATACGACTGTGAATATTATAAAGAATCCATGTAAATGACTCATGTGTGGGCTGGGTTTGTTTGTTGTTGTTGTCAGTAAAGTTATTTCCTGGCATTTATCTTGTGAATAATTTGGTGATAAATGTGTTCAGCTGCAAAATTGTCAAGATACAAGATATAGTCATACAGCAGTTTATTTCTAAATGAATAGATGAATTATGTTTGTAAAGTTTAATCAAACAGCAAGAAGACCTGAGCTTAGAAATCCAGAAACAGCCTTTTGTTGTAATTATTTCTTTATATATCAGGTATTTATTTTAATTCCAGATTAATACATTTAAAGTGATACCAGGTATTTACACGATGCCATTGTGTAAACATAATGTATTTGTTTAAACATACTGATAACATGTATAAAATGTTGATAAAATTCTGCCTTTTTCACCATACTTTTTATGATTTGTTGTATGTCCTGAGATATTATATGTTGAAATTTAAAAAAAATCTGTATCTGAGATTAGGAGATGTGTGACTGAAATTGACTTATTGGGTTTAAGTCTGATAAATGAAGAAATTTTACATGCTAGTTATTGTTTTAAAATATTTGGTTTATAGGAAAATAGAGCAGACGCTTTCATTATAGCTCGAACGATTTTCTAAAGCTAAGAATTCTAACCAGTATTCATCCACGTCTCTACAAATGACCCAATTTCATTCCTTTTTATGGCTGAGTAATATTCCATTGTATATATGTACCACATCTTCTTTATCCATTCAATCTAAAGACTGTCATACAAAGTGAAGTAAGTCAGAAAGACAAAAACAAATATCGTATATTAACGCATATAGGTGGAATTTAGAAAAATGGTACAGATGAACCAGTTTGCAGGGCAGAAACTGAGACACAGATGTAGAGAACAAATGTATGGTCACCAAATGTATGGTCAGTGTCAGGGGGGTGGGGTGGTGGTGGTGGGATGAATTGCGAGATTGGGATTGACATATATACACTAATATATATAAAATGGATAACTAATAAGAACCTGCTGTATAAAAAAATAAATAAAATTCAAGAACAAAGAAAAAAAGAATTCTAACCAGTATAAAATTTCACTTTATAGTCATTAGAAATTGAGACCTTGGGGGCTTCCCTGGTGGCACAGTGGTTACGAATCTGCCTGCCAATGCAGGGGACATAGGTTCGAGCCCTGGTCCAGGAAGATCCCACATGCCACGGAGCAACTAAGCCCGTGCGCCACAACTACTGAGCCTGCACTCTAGAGCTTGCGAGCCACAACTACTGAGCCTGCGTGCCACAACTAGTGAAGCCTGCATGCCTAGAGCCAGTGCTCCTCAGCAAGAGAAGCCACCACAATGAGAAGCCCGCGCACTACAACGAAGAATGGCCCCAGCTCACCGCAACTAGAGAAAGCCGGCACGCAGCAACGAAGACCCAACGCAGCCAAAAATTAATTAATTAATTAATTAAAAAAAAAAAGAAATTGAGACATTGAAAAAGCACTAGGGAACCTCCTTTCATTGTGAAAATATTAGACTTTCCTATAATAAGCAACAACTCCCTGTTATCTATGGTATCTGTATAAGTAATAGATTGTGCTAATGGAATAAATGGGAATATAGACTGATGTGGGTTGTAATCATGACCGTGTCTACCTAGATAACACCTTCATTTATGGCCTGATTTTTTCCCTAGCTTTTGACTTTAGTAGTCAACCAGGTAATATTCTGCATTTTTCTTTAATTGTTCCAGAAGAAAATATGCTTGCTTGTTCTTATTTTTTGTTATCCTTTAAAAATTACAGATAAATAGTGTAAATAGGTAATGACTTTGAGGACATAAATAAATAGCATGGTTTTTTTTTTTTTTTTTTTTTTACATGAAGTCAGAGAAAGGATACCTTTTTGTAAGTATTTACAAATCTAAGCACATAGATAGAGAGAGGGAGGGAGGGAGGGAAAAGAAAGATATCAAGGAGGAAAATTAGTGGTTCGTGTGAAGCTGTAAATTAAAAGCAGTCCAAACACATTTCCCAAGTTTCAGAATAAAGTGTATGAGTCTTATAAAAGAATGTCCTTTGAAAGCCCAGAGCTTGTCTTATAGACTGAGGCAAACTTCTCTGATGAGAAATCTTGTCTTTGTTATTATCCCACTGGGTAAAAAGAACTCTTAATTGGCCATATTAGAAATCCAAAAGTTCAGAAATTCTCAAGAGAAATTACTTGTTTTAGGGTTTAATTGAGAATTTTATTCCTTCTTTTGCATCTTCCCGCCTGAGCCCCAAAGCCTGTATTTAAAGGTTAATTAGTATTCAGTCTCATTTTAATTGCTGACGATGCTGAAAGAGGTTACCCTGAGGAAGTATTAATAACTTTTTTAAATGGGAAGGATTTTCTCCAATTTTTAAAGGGTTAAAAATGCCCATCATTTGCTAAGATGAAAGATCCCAAACAGGAGGCTCCCTGGTCACCTCTACTGATTCCATTCAGGATTAAAAGGGACCGCATATTTGGGTTACACTGGAGTATAGTATTCAAATGCCAATGGGGACCAGGTGAGTAACAAAACTAAAAGAGGTGGCCCTGCCTTAGGAACATATGGACATATTGAATAATGACTGGAGACCGTCCCACATTCAGCCACAAGTCCGTCCACTGGTCACGACTGCCCCTTAACACTAGCCAGTTGTTACCATCCAGGAATCATGGTCCAATATTACAAAACCTTTTCAAGACATGTATAAAATTGAGAAACTGTCTTTTTTGAACTACTTCTAATGTTGACTGTTTTTCTTTTTAAATATAATGTAGGCCAAAGAAGATAAGCCTTAAAAGTGAATGTGTCCCATGTGGCCTTTGTGTTCACAAAGTTTAGTCTAGCTGGAGACTTACAGGCTGTGCTGTCCAATATGGTAGCCGGTAGCCAAGGGGGTGGCCATGTACGTTTAAATCCGTTAAACTGGGAATTCAGTTCCTCAGTCACAGCAGCCTCATTTCAAGTGCTCAGCAGTCACATGTAGCTAATAGCTACTGTAATGGACAACACAGATGAAACTTGTGGTGCTTGCAGAAGGTTCTATCAGACAGCACTGCTCTACTCTGACCCTTGGATCCACAGCCCTTTTCTATAAATGCTCTTCTGTTTTTCTCTCATCACAAGGAAGCAGCCAGAGCATCATTCTCTTCCAGCTTTATATAACAAATAATTTTAATAAAGTACAGTGTGAGGAATCTTGGATATACATGTTGTAAGGACTATATAACATTGCAAAATGCAGATCTCTCAGCCACAGTTTCTCCCTTTTAAGTTCCCTATAATGGAGTTACATCCTGCACATGTTTAATTTACTGAAATGCATTCAGTCTAAGAACGAAGAAAAAATAATGGACTAATTTCTGCTCACCATTTATTCAAGGAGTAAATGTAAGGTGTTTACTCGTTATCTAAACACACATCCGTGTGGAGACCCACCCCATAATACTATACATGGAACCACATACAGTGTATAGGATAGAGCATATATAGCATATGTATTGTGTATAATATATGATACATTCTATTTAATGAAATGTGAAATATATTTAAAGTATGTTTTTGATTATATGCAATTTGTCCCTTATGTATATCTTGTTGCCACGTAAGATCTGATGTCACTGTTATTTTACTTTTGTGCTCAAGGCAAGTAAGAATTATTGTTCCTCTAAATTCCCTTGGCCCTAAGGAAATGTAATTTGTTCTGCTAGATTACGAGGCCCAATTCTCTGAGCCTGTCCTCAAGCTCAACTCCTTTTAGCATCCTGACTTCTCTAGCTGATGAGCTCTGGGCCCCGCACAGAGTCAGCTACTAAGAGCAATGAAACGTTTACAAGGTTGGAATGATCGCACACCATAAAGAAGAAAGAATTTCTTTGGTGCCTGAGGCAAGCAGAGGTGGACAGTGTCTCTTACAGGGCATTTGAAACTTGGCTGTGCTACTGTCTCTCCCATGAAGCCTTCTCGATATCCTCAGAGCTGGGTTCCGTGCTTCAGCCATGTACTGCCCATTGCACCTAGGCCTTCCTGGATTATAAAACTTACCAAAATGAAGTGGGTTTGCCTGGTCGGATGTAACTTCCTTCAAGGTGAAGACAGTGTGTTCTTCATCCTTACATTCAGAATGCTTAGCAAACAGTGAAAGCTAAATTGGTGGCGTGAAAAAAGAAATGGAATGAAGTTAACAGGGAGGAAACAAAGAGAGGCAGTTTGGGGTTAGATCGTATTTCGGGAGTCAAGAGTGTCTCGAGGGATCACAGGATCAGAAGTGGTCCATTGTTTATTCTGTAGGATATTCTTAAATTTGGATTGAGTCCTTCTTTTTGGCTCTATTTTAAGACAGATTGCCCTTGAGGTGACAAAGATGACTGCTTAGGTCTACTTATATCCTCCACAGAATATTAACTGGAAAAAGAGGACATCTTTCCTGTTAGAGTCATCAAAAGCTCTGAATGGCGTCAGAAAAACATGAACTAAAAACATAGCTAATACTGTCAGCAGTCAGAACCCAGGAGAAATGTGGAGGTTAGATTTTAGATATTAAAGATGACAGTTAAAAAATTAACATCTTTTTGCTGCTGGTCTTATGTTTTGGTAGTGAGGCAAGGGGGAAGGAAGACACATACTGATCAAACACAAGTTAAATCAGTTGGGTCACAGTTGTATTCTTGACTAATCACTAAGGCCTGAGATACGGACTGTGCTCATTGGCCACTCCTGGGCCCTGGGAAGAGTGGCCTCTTCAAAGGAGGAGGAGAAAGATGCTACCAGAAAAAGCTGAAATGGATGCAGGGAAGGCAGAAATAGCAGCCGTCTTCTATAATTCTCAGAGTAATTGAAAGACAATCAGTGATGAATTTAAACGAGGCTTTACCTATGTAAACTGAACAGTTGTTTTTAATCGCAGTGTAGCTTTAATCTCTGTTTGCCTCCTTTTTTTATTATATATGTTTAAAATTTATCAATGAGTGACAAATGGGAATCTGTGTCATAAAACACATTTAAAAAACTTGATTTTTAAAAACACAGCATCACAATTTAACTCATTTGTATCTTCAGCAATAATTGCTGAAGCCTAACTAGTTATTTTTGGATAAAGTATTGAATATGCAAATTCAGACATTCATTCTTTCAAGGACTGCAATTATTCTCATCACTTCAGTAAACATATTAACAAACATTGCATTTGAACACAAATTCATTTGCTTATTAACTTGAAAGCTGCATCTAAAACCACAAATTGCTTCTGTGACTAAATTCCTAATTTTCCTCTCAAACCCCAAATAAAGTATTGCCTGTTGACTTAACAAGTATTTAATGTGGGCATATTTTCCAAACCCAGCCCCAGCCCCCTAAAGATGTTAGTAAATTATTTTGTCCTTTTTGTTTGGTTTTAGATCAAAGTCTAACACGTGATATTTGTTTTTCTTTGGAATATTGTTTTTGTTTCCATTTTCCTGACCAGACTTTATAAGATGGGTGTAGATATCTTGAAGGACAGTATTAATACAATCAACCATGAGCTGAATGACATCCTGGGATTATTTTGAAACTACCTGATGTCACCCAGTTTATTGTCACTCAGTTTTGTTAGTTTCAATTTCAAAGGGTGACTTGTTACAAAGTTCTAGTGGAAGACCCAGTTTAGGACTCGGTGCCTTAAATTATACTGACAACAAGATACAGCTATGTTTATCTTCATTATTTTCATTCCATACTAGTGTGGTTTTTTGTAAGAGGTTGCCATATACAGTAATAGCTAGTATGGTAAATTAAATAACAACTCGTATGGTAAATGAAAATAATTATGCATTCATTCCCTGTCTTTGAGATGTTTGTTGGTAATATGGATGGCCACAGTTAGGGACGACTGTATGGAGGCTAGTGATGGCTAGGTTAGAGGGTAAAATAAGATTGCTCCAATTCAGGAAGCTTCTGTGAGCACCTACCATGCATAACCTATTATGCCCGATGGTGGGAATTCAGCAGTGATTGACAGTCATCCTCCAATGGGGCTTATATGGTTTGAAAAGCACCTCTCAACACTGAGAATCTAGGCTTTTTATGCTGATTTAACTCACTGTTATGTAAATTTGTGTTTGCACACAAACATACACACACACAGTCTTACACATAGTTTGTTCTTTGTGTTGGAAGGCAGCGATTCACGTGCTCTCAGTTACTGATGTTTTAGTTATTTCCTGGAAGTCACCACTGTAGTTTTCATCACTTAAAAGTAATAACTACCAGTTGAAATATCTCTCATGTCACATACCTTATGTTTTATATTCAAGATTCAAAAACTGTTAACCTGAGGGCCTGTACGATGTTTTAAAGAAATTGTATTTGAGATTTTTAGGGGAAAAGGTGCCATAGCCTTGACAGTTCTATCGTGGCAGGCTTGGCCCGGTTTTTCATGCTCACTTTACCTCCCTAGCCTCTCTCCAATGAGGTCGATACCAGCTTCCTGTTGTGTAGAGGATGTAACTGAGACTTAGAAGTGGACTGATCCAATCCATGCTGCCTCAGGTCAGCGATCAGAGTAAGTGGCCCAGGACTTCTTCCAGACCCCCAACCTCAAGTTACTGGCCTAGAAACAAATTCACATATAAGCTCCGCACCAAGCAGTTAAGGGGGATGAGAGCTCATTGCCTGAGAATCAGAGCTGTGAAATATGAATAATAAACCATTTCTTACCTGTGGATTCTAAAAGCAAATCCTAATTCATGTAGAATGAGCGTTTGATCACTGAAGGCAGACAGTGAACTTACAAGATCATTCAAGAGTGTTACAAGATGATGATTATGCAGAGGTGCTTAATCTTGTGACATTTGCCACTGAGCTAAAGCTACAATGTTAGTGTGATTCTAGAGCACAGTGTAAATGTTACATGATTGAAATGCTGGTGTACGTAGCCCCAAGAGCCCCAGAGCTGTCTTCTTTTACTGAAGATCACTGCATTAAGCCTTTTGGAATGGAATTGGGGTATGCAAATGTTACTTTTATGAAGTTTTAAACAATTTCCATATTTCAAAAAGATTTCACTCTGAGATTTTAGAGTCCTCAGGAACTTCAAAATTCCTTCGTAAGGTAGACATCTGTAACTTTTACAAAGGATTGTGAATGTGCAAAACTAAAAGTGTCTACCTCTGAAAGCTTCCCAAATTTATGACCCGAATGTGCCACTTACCTGTCACAGTCTTACCACCATGCATGATGTTCATGAACTCTGAACAGCTGGATTACAATTTACTGCAAAGGAATTAAGTCTAATTTGTAGATTTATTGGACACGTTCTTTGTCTAAGGAGTATATGTGTGTGCCTTCAGTTTTCATGGATATTTCTTATACAGAAGATCATATTAGAAATATTCAGAAATCGGGCCCAAATATGAATATTTTGTATTAGGAACTTAAGTACATTCTTTCCTCAGGATAAAATAATATTTCGATGCCCAGGCCCAGAGATTGCTTACACATTGCAGAGTTTAAACCAAGACAACCCTTTTGAATTCATATATTTTCAGCAAGAGGAAAAACAACCATTGTTTAATAAGATATTAAGAAATTTTATATCACCTGGGGATGAGTTCCATTTAATGATGAATAGTGTTAAGGAGGAGAGAAATAATGATATTGCTTTGTTAAAAGAAAATTAACCTTCTTCAGAGTATCTCAAGTATATCTTTGCTCGAAGAGTTTGCTAAAACAAATGCACTTATACTTTCGGTCTAGCAGAAGCATACGTAAAAGAGAGTAGCTTTTACCTCTTCACATAGTGAAATAATATAGAGATTTTGTCTGTATGACAAAGACTGAGCTAAAAGAAGTAAGAAACACTTATGCATAATAGAAGAAATGTTTTCCATTTTGGATCTTCAGTCAAAACTTTGAGATGATAGCTTTTAGATCTTAGACACTTACTGAAATACGGTATTTTCCCACATACTTTATGATCTCTAAATCTTTCCAGCTGTTAAATGGGCAAGAAGAAGTGCTTCTCTATATTTTTATTTAGCTTTACAATTTTCCACATAGCCATTGTACCTTTATTATTCATCAGCTAAACAAGAAAACAGAATTTTCAAATGAAGCCATCAGACATGCTTCATCAGGCCGTAAACATTCTAGACTCTGGAGCTGAAATCCTTTTTCCTTGGTACAAACTGTTCTTTGTAGGTAACAAAGCCACAAGTACCCTTTGTCATGAGAGTTTTCCATTCAAAAAGTATGTGAAATTAACTATATTTTTCCTGCTTTGCATTTAGAGGAGATCTCCCCTCCCTCCTCCCCTGCAAGTATTAAACCATTTAGTAACTGGCAAGCCATTTGCAGCTTAAAAATTCAACCCACCCACTTGTGATTTACTATCAGATTTATTCTTTGAAGGTCAAGCCCAGCATGTGTTTCGTCCCATGTTTCCCTGACTTCTCAGGCAGGTACAAATGCAGACAAACCCTATGTGGAAGACACAGCCCGTTCCACACGAGAGGAGATGACCAAAAGCATTGAATCAAGCAGGTTACGAATAACCCACGTCTACTCTAGGAGGGTGGCAGAAGAGAAAAACAAAGCAGACAGATGGAACCTCCTCCCTTGTTAACAGTGGTGCCGGCCCATTTGTTGGCTGGCTGCCCTGAGCCACCGGCTTTACATACATTGTCTAAATAAATTGATAGAACAATCCTATGGGAAAGATGACATTCTCTTTATTTTACATGTTAAAAACTTAGGCTTAAAGGAGTTAGCTTAATTGCCCATGGTCACACAGCTGGTGAGGGATGAGTCCAACCCATAAAACATGGAGCACTTGTTTCTGAATTTCATTTCTGTTCTTTCTGCTGTTACATGGTAGGATTGGATAGAGCCTGGGACTGGACAAGAGGGAAAGGGTAGGAACTATGAATCATAAAAAAGTCTCCCCCAAAATGTAAGTTCCATGAAGGCAGGGTCCTTTTTCACCCCATTCTTAGAACCTGGAAAGTTGCCTGACATATAGTCACTCAATAAATGTTTTTTCACCAGGAAGGGAAGGTTGCTTTTTCTAATCATAGCTGTTGAATATGAAATAGGCTAAATCAAGAGCAGGGAATTCTTATCTATGTCCCTTATAGGCATGGTTGCTTCTTGGGGATATTATAGACCAGTTCATCCAAACTTGAATGGGCATATTAAACACTGGCAGATCTCACTAGGATGCCAATTCTGGTTTAGTAGATTTAAGATAGAGCCCAAGATTCTGCATTTCCAGCAAACTCTCAGATGGTGTTGAGGATGCTGATGATATTGGTCTGCCGACCACGTTGTATATCGAGTGCAAAGTATTCAGACAGAATGCAGATGGACAATTTCCCTTGATTTCATTTCCTTTTCTGAGTTTCTGTGGTTCTAGGATTTGGGCAGGAATATGATGAAAAGGGTTAATAAGTGTTCGTGGTTCGACTTCAGATTTCTAAGGGCAGGATTAAAGTCATGAGAGAAGAAAGTGACCTAAAATGGACATGCAAATATGGACTTGCCTTGGGAAGGAGCATAAGAGAGATACTCTACAAACAAAGCAGAATCAAACCCATGGCGGAAGTCTGCCACAAACGAGAAAGCAGTTATGGCTTTTTCATATTTCTTTGTAATTTTGCTCTTTTACGTTCAAAAGAATAGACATGGGGCCTCCAGTTTTTCCTCTTAATTTCATTTTGATTTCTCAGAAGAAATATTGCTTTAGACCTGGGAGACTTGTATGTGCATAAAGAAAGAAAAATCAAGAAAGTCTTGATTTTTAAAATGAGCAAATGATATAATATTGCTTTGAGCTGTAGAAACTAAACTTCTAAATTTATTCATTTTCTGTAGCCTCCATTATTAAAATTTTATTATGCACTATTTCAGATATAGAAAATGACATAAACATATAATTAAGTGTAATGATGAGCATCCATATAACCACTATTCAGTTTAGGAAATTAAACCAAAAAAGCTAAATTTCCCAGTGTTTGCCCCATAACCCTTTCTCACTTTTCTCTCCATGAGAGCTCTAAAGTACCTTAAACTTGAAGTGATTCATCTTCATACATCTTAAAATGTTTAATACATTCTTAATATTACTTTATATGTTTTAAAACTTTATATACATAGTATCACATTGCACCGTAAAAAATGTTTTCACCTTTGTAAGACTTTTTCTATGTTTGCAAAAGCTCATGCGTTTTCTCAGCTGTATAATATTTCATTTACCTTTAGGTGCTTTGGTTTGTGATAATGTTCACATTTCACCTCTTTTTATGCTTTCACAATATTACTATTTCCAGGTTAAATATTTAATATATTAATACAATTTTTATATGACCCATGACATGGTTAAAGACCTCTGGGCTAGAATTCAAATGGGTACTAGTTCTGATCCAGTAATTAATAGTTTGGGGAGAGTTGCAAACTCACTCAGCTGTTTTATTGAAATCCTCATCTGTGAAATGGTCATTTTATTAACCACTTCCTCAAAGTTATTATGAAAAGCAATTGAGATTGTTGCCATAATACTCTAAAATTTATAGAACGGATACCAGTGTAATTTGATTATAAAAATCAAGTCCTCCAGGAGACAGATGGCTTAATTTATACAATGGATGTGTTCTTGAGATTGTGCAATGAGTTTTTAAAGGTAATAATCTAGTTGGATGTGTCAGGTGTGCTTGCTGTTGAAAAAATTCTGGTTTTTCTATTTGAAAACTCTTGTTTAAAAACCAGCTTCTTTCTTTTTTTATTTTGGCTTCCCATTGATAAATATGGCTCTGGGGTTAGTGCCTTTACTATTTCCGACCCCCTAGGTGGCATTTAGAATCTTTTACCACAGTGTACCATTTAGTAAATATCACTGTGATGGCTTAGAAGAGCGGAGGGCCTCGGGGACAGGTATTTACTCAGACAAATTGAAATGGATAGTTGAGCACTTACCCAATTAATTTATTAAATGTGCTCAGTCAGTCTGGATAAATCAAAGAAATGTGCTCTTTTCCCCCTTCTTTGGCAGCATGAGACTGGCCTGAAGTACATGATATAATTACCTCAACTTTCTACTTCATCTTTGTCTATACAGACCAAGCCTAATTTTCCCCCTAGTGAACAAACTAAATTATTCTCACCTCTTCAGAAAATCTTGAAAAATCGTTAGCTTTTAGATGCTACTCTCTTGTGCTTTCTACTATAATTTAACCTTTGGTTTCTGATAACAAAACTTAGGCATGTTTGATTTTTCATTTATGTAATAATTGAATGATATATTTGTTGCCTTTCATTTATAAGAGAGCTGATGTTTAAAGTAGATTATATAATGCAGATTTTTAAAAAAGTTTAAATATACTAAGGGGAAAATCCTGGACATTTGTTTTATAGATGGCAGCTGAATGGAAGCGATATTAATCTGAGTATGGAGTATCGTTATAAGTTGAACGGAGGAAATCTTGTGGTTATTAACCCCAACAGAAATTGGGATACAGGAAGTTATCAATGTTTTGCAACAAATTCAGTTGGAACAATTGTCAGCAGAGAAGCTAAACTCCAGTTTGCCTGTAAGTATATGTTCACACATATAAGTCCAACATTTAAAAATATATAACTGAATTTGTGCGGTCGTTTCGGATTTCAGCAACAATATGTGGAATTTATTAATTAAGGAAATAGGTTGAGAAAGTAATTCAATACGATTGAATTATATACTGTACAAATCAGAGTTTAAAATGTGTGTGTATGTGAATGTGGGTGTATGTGAATGTAGGTGTGTGTGTGTGTGTTATCTGTTTTACTGTTTTGTAAGGATTCTGTTTAGGAGAGGAAAAAGAATCTAGTTAAGGATGTATTTATTCATTAGTTACTCTGTGCTTTGTACTATGTTAGAACTGAAATGCATATGAACGAATTGTCAGGCATGACCTTCGTTCTGGCAGAACATTGAAATTAGAGAATTACATCTAACAAATCTGAAAATATAAAGGAACAAAGACAGTGAGAAAGAAAAGAACGTGACATGTCTTTGACCTCCACTGCAGTTTTGCCCAGCTCATGATGACCTTCAACACAGGCCCCCACTGAGGCCTGGCTCTGGAAGCCAAGTTTGTACCTTGTTAATTGGACCAGGGTGAAGCCATGTCCCATCCTGAGAAAACCACATGCTTTTTAGCAGGGAATTTAGAATTGGGACCAGAGACCTAATTTAGTGTTTATCTTCCTGATCTATCTTTCGACTATTTTCTAATTTTTGTTTCTTCTTACTAGTCTCTCTTCCTTTGTTTTTGTTGTATGTTTCATATATAATGCATATCAGCATTACCTTGGTTCTAAGATTTCTTTTAGTTCTTTACACCTCAATTATTCTGAAATTAGAATGCACATGTTCTTATAATGTGGTAGTAATCTCCCCCAATTGCCACAGACTGTTAATAAATTGATGATGTGTCATTTAATGCATGGCTTATTCTATTGCTTCTGTTTTTATAATGGCAATGGTTGGTTTTGTTCCTGCCATTATATTCTGTGTGTTCCGTTTTTCAAACTTCCTTGCTCTTTCTTCTGCTTCCTCTGTTTCTTTTCCGTCTATGAACAGGTTTTTGTTTTTTTTTTTCACCTGTATCTTCTCTGGGCATTTTGATAGCTATATGTCATATTGATGTTACACAAGTTTAAGTTTATCTTTTAGTTTATAAAATTACTTTTTAATTTATAAAAGTTTACTTCTCTAGTAGCCAGAATTTTAAATTTTTGGAGTCCCCCCAATTTTATTTATTTATTTATTTATTTTTTGCGGTACGCAGGCCTCTCACTGTTGGGGCCTCTCCTGCTGCGGAGCACAGTCTCCGGACGTGCAGGCCCAGCGGCCATGGCTCACGGGCCCAGCCGCTCCGCGGCATGCGGGATCCTCCTGGACCGGGGCACGAACCCGTGTCCCCTGCATTGGCAGGCGGACTTTCAACCACTGTGCCACTAGGGAAGCCCCCCACCTCCTTTTTTTGTTGTAATTATTTTTTGTTTCTCTTGGTTGACTATGGGATAATTTTTTTCTTCATTCTTTTAGCTAAAAACATATATATATATATATATAAAGATAAATATATATATTTCCAGCATACAGATGGGTTTAGATCTCTTTTTTTATTTGCTTTGCTTACAACTTGAAAAATTATTTTATTATATCGAAACTTAGACATCTCATACACAATTCAGGAACTTTTCCTGCATCTTTTAGTTGTATGTTTGATTTATTTATATTTTTAAAAGGATTGAAAGGGATTATTTGTCCCATTTTTTGAAATACTATTTATTTCAGGTTGTTCTTTCCTATGAATTTCTGTTTCTGATTGATTGAAGCCACATCTATTTGTTTGTTTTATTCTGAAGATACAGGCAGTTTTCTGAAATGCTATTTTGGATCTTAGAGGCAGTCTTTCCTCCTACTTCCATTTGATGTTTCCATTTTTATGCTTAATACCTTTAATAGGTTCTAAAGCAAATTTTGTCTAAACTCAGCCTTTGTCAACACAGGTCAATCGATTACCCTGATTTTGCTTTCTTTGCCACATGCAGAGGTCAGATTCACTTCTCTGATCTATAGGGGAATGTGAAGTTTCCAGTCTAATTCCCTATTCCCCAGAGTCTTTCACAAAATACGTTATTCCTCTTAAGCAGTGCTATTTTTCTACTACAGATCCTTGATGCCCTCTAATACCGGGAGAAGTATCATTAACTTGTAGGTTTTTCCTCAGTCTTTTCTTCCTGGAGAGAGTGGCTTGTTTGCAAATACTTCTAAAGTTATATCATGTCTCTTGCAGTCTGCCCCTACTTCCTGGCCAGAACATTATAGGCCAAGGGGGATAAAGTTGTTGAGTCTGGGATTTTATTTTACCCTACTTACGAGCTAATAAGCTAGGCTGCTACTCTTCCATGGATGCTAGCAGAAGACATGATATTCCTGGGCTCACCCCCAAGTCCCACAGAAGTGATATGATTTAGCCAGGAGAGATGCTACACCCGCAGCTGAGGAACACTGAGATTAGAGAATCCATCTCTTTTATAACAGGGAGTAAGCAAGCCTGCTCTTTGTCCTAGAGGGAGAGCTTGTCCTATCCCTCCTGGTTGGTCTCTGAAAACACATCCCTGAGAAATGGAGCAACTGGGCCTTTCATTCTTGGCACATCCAGGAACACTTAACAGGAAGCTAAGAGCACATAGTGAGTGGATTCCCTCTTCCAACAAAAGTTTTCCTTTTTTTTTTCATTTGGTGCTGTCCTTGAGTTTCTCTTTGGGGTGCATCCTATCAGGATACGTGTGCTGAATAAGGCACAAAATATCTTCCTACCTTTGTTGTGAATTCTCTCTTTATACAGAAAACCCAGGATGTACCTACCATTTAGTCCCTTGTATTTCCCCACAGTCTGCCTCATCGGCCTCATAAGTTTTATTTACTCATATGCTTGGCATTTGATTGCTTTTGCAGTTTTGGATGTACAGTGAGATTCTTTTGTTTTGCAATTTTTTTTTTGGCGTTTTCACAAGTGGTTTTGGGACGTTACAAAGAGCAATATTGGTTATTCTTAGCCTGATGCCACATTAAGCTGGAAATATAAAAAATGAATGTTTGAATTCATATGTTTGAGATATAGGTTTCTGGTAAAGAAACCAAAGAAGGTGGCAAAAAACGTGGAGGATATGTAATACATCAGAGATTCCAAATTACCAGGTATAAGAGAGCATTCCTTTAATTTGACAACCTTGAAGGGATGTAATACATTAACTGAAAGAAGGGGTTAATAAGAGTCTTGCACTGCTACATATACATCCTTCTAGATGCTCATGACTCCAGTTCAGGGGAACTGTGACTGTTTTTGCCACAGGTAAGTAGATAATAAAGTGTTGTCATGGAAAAAATGTTCTAATTATTCACTATAGCTATGTTTGCATGCTTAGTAATACTTCTTTGTTTCTGTCAGCCATGGACAAAGTACTTAAAATGTGCTTCATGGAGAAATGAGTAAATGACATTATCCTCAATGCACCACTTTTAACACTGGTGAAAATCCAGTGAAATTTTATCTTAATTTTCAAGATGCTTAAAAATAGTATTTGTAATTAAATGAAAGTGGAAAGCTCATTTATAGTTTAAGAAGCGTACTTTCTGTAGGCATTTTTTATTCCTTTTAACAGATTCTTTGTGGAGCAATCACAAAATTTAGGGAGGGGGAAGATACGTAAAATGATGCAATGTTTGAATTGTAGACATTTTCTCAGTGATTTACTGTTACGTTGCATGTGTATAATTTTTGAAGCTTGTTTAATATATTTGCAAATGTTTTTGTCAGATTCTTAATTCCAACCACGAAAAGTGAGGGTAGTACCTCCAAAACCCCAAATATCTTTGCTTTATTGATAATTAGTTTTACTTCTCTTATTCTTGAATTTCCTGTCATTCTTTATTAAAATGTTTTTCTTTTAACCATTTTTGAGGTGCAGTACATTTTTAATCATGAATTATATTAGATGTATAAATGGTATGGAGAAAAGTGTAAGGAATCTCTGTGTAGCCACCACTTATCTTAAGATTTAAAGATTCAAAGTACAATTAAAGCTACCTGATAACTCACCCTGATGACACTATCTTCTCTCTCTTAAGCTCCCTCTGAATAGGTGGCCCGTGTTCTGAATTATACGTGCTTTTTTAATCCTTTGAATAAATATGTATGTGCTTCTAAGCAACATGTAAAATTGTTTTACCTTTTTCATTTCTTAAACTTTTATGTAATGACATCAGACAGCATTCCTACATCAACAACTTCCCCCCAACAATATATTTGTATCTGTTGATCTACGTCTTTGCCAACATTTGTTATTGTTCAGCATTTTAATTTGTGCAAATCTGGTGAATATAAAATTGTAGTTTACTTTTTAATTTGCATTTTTATTTTTAAATTAAAATGTAATTTTGGTTTTAATTTGCATTTCTATAATTACAATGAAGTTAAGCTCATTTTCATAGATTTGCTGACCATTTATGTTTCTGTTATCCAGATACTTTTTCACTGTATGGTAGTCTTTTTTTTTTTTAACTTAAGAGTTGTTTGTATACTCTGGATTAATCCTTTGTCAGTTATATACATATCTTCTTTTTAGTGGCTTTTTGTTTCCTTGATGGTGTCAAATGATAAACAGATGTTCTTAATTTTACATTAAAGTATTGATTTTTTTATAGCTCATGTTCTCTCATGAGTTGTTTAAAATTTTCTCTTCCTTTTCCTGAAATGGTAAAAACATTCTCCTAAATGTACTTATAAAAGTTTAATATTCTCCTCTTTACATTTAAGTCTTTAATTATCTGGAATTGATTTTGTATATCGTGTGAGGTAGAGGTACCGATTTATTTTATTCCAGGATGGGAAGTCAGCTTTACCAGTGTAATTGATGAATGAGGCCATTCTTAACCAACTGAAAAGCAGTGTGTGGTCATCATGTCTGGCTTCTCGGGGCTTTTTTGTTTGGAGAATCATATTATCTGCAAGCAGTGAGAGTTTTTCTGTTCTTATCAACCCTTGCTCCTTTTATATATTTTATAGGAGTGCACTTTCTTTAGTCCAGTACAGTGTTGAATAGATACTTTGAGTGTGAATAGCCCTATCCCTGTTGTGCTCTTGATTTTCAAGAGTGAATAAGATTAACATTTCACCATTTGGTATGATGTTTACTATAGATTTTAAAGATACTCTTTATCAAGTTAAGGCAGTTCTTCTCTAAGTTAGTTTTTTTTTTTTTTTAAATCAGGAATGCTTTATTCTTGTAAATACTTTTCCTACTTTTACTGGGATATTCATGCTGTTTTTCTCCTTTAACCTTTTAATGCAGTGAACAGTTTTTAGTATTAACCAAACTTCTAGTCCTGGTTTAGTTTCAACTTGGCTTTTGTGTAAGTTTTTTTTTTTTTAATAGTTCGATGTTATCTGTTTTTCAGTATTTCATTTAGCATTTTGCATATATATCAATATAGGAGCTTTTCTTTTTGTTTTCTCTTCTCATATTATCCTTTTTTGGCTTTAGTATCAAAGTTATATTCGTCTCTATAAATGAGCTGGGGAGTACTCCTTATTTTATACTCCCTATAAAATTTTGAGAAATATTGGAATTATCTACTCCTTGAATAAAACATAGAACTTACAAATAAATCTATCTGGGTCTCTGGAGTTTTCATTCAGGAAATAATTTAACTATTGATTGAATCATTTGAATAGTTAATAGGACTAACCATATTGTCTCCTTTGTGAAAAATTGTGTTTTTTCCCTAGGAATTATATCCATTTTGTTTATGTTTTCTAATGTATTGTCAAAAAGTTGTTTCAAAGCATTTTCTCTTACTGTCCTTCTTGTCTGTGCCTTATCTATACATACATTCCCTATTTCATTCTAACTATTATTTTAGTATCAAACTTGTCAGAACTTGATGTTGTTATTCCTTACCTTTGAATCTTTTTATTATATTTCATTCATTTTACTCTTATGTTTATTGTTCTTCCCAGCTTCTTGGATTATTTTATTGTTCTTTTTTTAGTCCCTTAAGTTATATAGGTAACTCATTACCTTCCTACCTTTCTTTTGTCTATTTTAAATATGTATAGCTTTAAATTTACGTTCTGACATATAGCATGTTTATTATGGTTCAGTTCTACACATGTTATGATGTCATTATGATTTTCTCTTGAATCCATGAGTTATCAGACATGTGTTTTTAAATTTCCAAACATATGGAGTTTTTCTAGTCATCTTTGGTTACTGATTTCTAACCTAGTGACCCATTGACCAGAGAAGTGTCCTCCTTATGCTCTTTGGGTTAAAGTTGGCAATTGTGTTGCTCAAATCATATATATATTATTAATGATGCTTTATCTAATTAATCTATCAGTTTTTCTCACAGTGATGGTGGATTTCTCAGTTTATCTAGTATTTCTATTTTGCTTTTTGTAATTAGTAAGTTATTGATGTATAGAAGTTTAGAATGGGTATATTTTTGGTCCAAATGGGGTGACTCGCTATCTCTAATAAAGCACTTTGCCTTATAGTTTAAATATTAATATATTAATATGAAAATGTTAATATTTGTGTTCTTCTCTTTGGACTGATTGAGAATTTATTTCCCCCTGAGTAACATCACAAGTTATACACTCTATTTGTTTTCTTATAGTGATTGCCCTAGAAATTTTAGTACACGCATTTAACAAAGTCCAAATTTAATTAATATCTCCAACAATAGAGGACTCTGTAGCATTTTACACTGTAATTCCCTCCTCCAGCATACTGTAGTATTGTTGTCCAGTAAGTTGTTGAATTTTTGTAACATCATGAATGAGATATTATTGGTATTGTTCCTTTCATCTTCTAGTTTTTCTCTTATATCTGAAATAATGTAAGCATGTGCAAACTTCCACATAGTTGGTGGTTTTTTGTTTGTTTGTTTTTAAGAAAAATGTCAGACTTCCGCCCGTATTGTTTTTATGTCTCCTTTCCTAAAGGAAATTACTTTTAACTTTTTGATTGGCTCTTGATACTTACTTCAGTTTTTTAAATAACTTGCTTATTTGCTGCTTCTTGATTTTTCAGTTTTAAGCATTAATATTGGCCGTCAAATCTGGCAACCGATGCTATAACACTATCATACCACCACCTTGCCACCGCAGAAATGTGAGGTTGCTTTTTTATGAGGTTTATGAAGAAAACAGCATTTTTAAAGTCATGGCTCTTACAAAAACACAAAAGTTAAAAATAGGGAAATCCACACTATATTCCACTTACTGTACTTTGACTGGATAGAGACCCAAGTGATCACAAGCCCTTTCCCCAACCCAATCCCCATCCAAACCTCCACAAAGAATAAACATTTCACCTGTCTCTGTTTGCAACTGAGGGAGCTGCAAAGAATCCAGTTGCCACATGATTAACATTTGAATATACATGAATTCAGAGCATGTTATTACAGGATTTTATTGGGTCAAAATTTGAATTAGGTCAATATTCAGTGTTTACATTACTCTGATTTTGTAAATGATATTCAGAGCTGACTTTTGTAGCAGACTGTAATTACGATTGTTTTTCCTTCCGTGCATAATTTTCTTGTCCTTCAAATTAGGAACCTTAATTTTTAATTTCTTAATTTTCTGTAGTCTTATACTTGTGTCAGCCAAAATTTTGGCCAGTTTTCTGGAGGTCCTCTCAGATTTTGAGAGGCCTCCGATATTCTATCAGTTTTACCTTCCTGGAGAAATCTGTCTTGCAGGTTTTGGGATGCTCCAGTTTAGATTGGTTTTCCTGCACATTAGGGGCAAAACTCTCTTTCCAGGATCTCCCTTCAGCTATATTCCATGTCCACCTCTTCCTCGTTCTTGGTGTTCATTGTCTTAGAGCACCATGTCCTCAAGTGTCCCAAGAAAGGAGGAAGACTAGCTGTGATTGTTCTGGACCATGTGTTCTAAGAACTATACTGGCACACGTGATTGAGAGACTCAGCCTTGTAAAAATACGATGTTAGAAGTCATCTTCCTTCAGAAACCTGAAGGTATTTCTCCTTGTTTCTTGGCATCCAGTGTTGCTGTTGAGAGATCTGTTGCCATTTTGATTCCTTATGTAGAAGGCCCTGTTTTTCTCTAGAGGAAGCTTGTGGGATTTTTTCTTTGTCTCTAGTGTTCTTAAATTTCACAGTGATTTGATTTGGTATGTGTCAAATTTTATCTAACATCCTTGATACTCTCTGAGTCCTTATAGTTTGAGAACATGAGGCCTTTAGTTTTGAGAGCTTTTATGATTACCTCTCCCTGGTTTTCTCTATTTTCTTTTTGACATACATCATTATTTGCATTTTGGACCACCTAGATTGGATTGCTTCTCTCCTCACTTTTCCAACCTCACCACTCCCCCACACACCTTTTATCCAAATTTTCTTCTTTTGACTCTTATCTCTGACTCTTGGTGAATTACTTCAACCATGTTTTGAACTCTTCTGTTGAGTTTTTGATACCAGCTGTCATGTTTACAACTTAAGAGACCTTCTGTTCTCTAAATTGCCTCCTTGTATCTTATTCTAGTTTAGTAGTTTTATCCTTTCAGATCTATATGAAGATATGAAGGATGCTTTTCTTCCTTTACATTTTCTTCCCTAGGACAAACTTTTTTCCAAGTAGCTTCATTTCTATTTTATGCTGGATGGTTTCTGTATTTCATATAAGAAATTTTTCGTAGATATCTGGTAATCCTTGGTTGTTTGCACAGACTTAAAGAGTGGGAAACTAATAACCTAACAGAAATCTCCAGTTACTTGGTGGAACTTCTCACGATGAGGTTAACTATACTGTGGCTCATCTCACTGGGGATCCCTTAGTATCAGTAGTTTTAGTTCTTCCCTTGGGAACAGGTCATATTCCCCAGAGGAGAAAAGAGTCCAGACTTCCCTGTGGGTGGCAAAAGCCACCACTAGCATTCTGGGAGCCTGGTGGGAGAAGAGGCCTAAGAGATTGCAGCAACCAATGTGTATATATTTAGTTAATCCACCTGTTTCCTCACACTATCCTTCATAAAATCTGCCTAGTGACCTGTTGTCAAGACATCCTGTGTCTTACCTTCTTTGGAGAGTAAGCCTCCTCTCTCCTGGTGTGGAGTGGCACTCCCTGGGTATGTAGGTGGGACAGGGGATCTGGGTACCAACCATTGCTTCAAATTCCGACTTCTACCACCTCCACCTCTTCATTTCCTCACTGTGAGTTTAAAAGACATCTTCCTCCATGATGCCAAGCCAGTCAACACCATCATTTCTGTTTTCTAGTTTTCAAAACTTTATTGCAGTTTGCTCTTCTATTTTCCTGTCTTTGTGAGTGTGTGCCTTCAAAAAATATCTCTTTACTGCAAGTACATCTTACTTTGGGGAATATCTCAGAGGAAGAAAGAAAGTATAGATGTGTGTGTTTGCCCTAGAAGACTTATTGTTATTTTACATAATCCGTGTTTCTTTTAGATTTATCCACATGTTTCCTGTTTCCTTTGTGCACCCTCATTCATGCATCTGTGATCTTTTTTTTTTTTTGCATCTTTTAGAAGTTCATTTAATGAGTTTCCATTGATGTGTCAGTACTGTTTTGGTTTTTTTCCTCTTCTCCCCTTTGGTCTGAGAGAGTGTGTTATTTGCCCTTATTCTTCCAAATATAATTCTGCTCTAAAACATAGTGTTAAAGACGTAGAGACTGGAGCCAGACTGCCTGGGTTTGAATCCCACCACTTAGCAGCCATGTGACTTTGGACAAATATTGAACCTCTCTGTGTTTCTGACTCTTCATCTGTAAATCAAAGGTAACAGTAGAATTTGCTTCATCAGCTGTGAGCATTAAATGAGCTACAGTATGTCAAGTATCTGGAGCAGTGCCTGGCCCACAGTGCATGCCGTACAAGGATAAGCTGTTATCATATTTAAACAATTCTAAGCTATGATTCTCGAATCTCGAAATACACGTCTTATGGGAACTCTGAAAATTTCACAGCTGTTATCTCTTCCAGTTTTGTTTATCCCCATGCCTGTTCTTTACTCCTTCTGGTTTTCCTTTTTTAATATATTTTGAAATTTCTCATTTCACCATGTCTGTTAACCTGTCTTTCATGTTTTCTATTTCCACTTGCTTAGTACTAGCATGTGGTTCACTAATCTTTCATCTCCTCCCAATTTACTATTAAACTATCCTTTGAGTTGTTAATTCCAGTGATTACATTTTTCTCGTCTAGACATTCTGTCTGGTTCTTTTTCATATGTTCCTGTTCTCTCTTCAGAGCATCCTGTTTTTGCTGATGGTTTGACACCCAACCCCATTTTTTATTACTTTGTTTAATTGTTTAAAGTTTACTTAGGTATTCTTTCATAATGTTGTTCTGTAAGCTCAGGATATCATTGATGTTAGTCTGTTGACTCTCATTTGTAGTACATATTAGCATTTTTTGTAATGTTTGATGTGAATCTGTTCTTTAAGAGAATTTCCCCCTCCCGTGCCAATGTGAGATTCTTCTTAGCCTTGGTTGACGAAGTCCATACCCAACAGCTTTTATGGCTTTCTCCAGGAACCAGGGATATAACCAACCTGGGAAGTGTATTACGTTAATATATTGGCTCAGTGTAGCCCCCATGTAGAGTCAATTTTTCTTATCAGTCACCAATAAAACTGAATTAGCAAATACTGCACTATCGCTTTTAGGAAATACAGGGTTAGCAGGTTCCTGCAAACTTCTGGTCATGAGGTTTTTGTCCACCATTGGATACATTACCTTGTTTTATGGATGTTTCTGTTTAAAGGCATCTTATGTAATATACATTGTTGATTTGCTAACATTAACCACATGGTCAGGAACTCTGCAACTCATGCCTGAAGGAAGCTTATCTAACATGTGTTTTCTCCCTAAGGCCCAGCACAGCCTCTTTGTGCTTGAGAACATTAGATAGCATTTCAGCACTGTGCTTGGAGTCCAATTTAAATAGCACTAAGATGCAAAAAAAAAAAGGCACTAATATACAGCAAAAAAGATCTTGTTTACAGTGCGAGAGGTGAAACAAGAAGGCAGAGCATTGCTTTATTCAACCTCAGCTGGAAACGTGCATGTGGGGGTGACTCAAATTTTTCACCATTTTGAGCATATCTGAGAATGACCACAAAAGTCTCACAAATATTGATTCAGGTCTTTACAAATGCATTTTAGGGAGTAGGTGAATTCACAAATATGAAATCCACAAATAATGAGCATCGATTATATGTTAAATACATATGAGACCCCAAATCATGTGAGATATAGGCCCCCAATCATGAATTCTTCATTGAAATATCTGCTCCCTCCAAATCTCCCACCTCACCACAACCGACTCCAAGGAGAAAAAAAGATGGACAGACTAACACCCTAGCCTTCTCCCTAGGTCCATGGGTGGGTTTAAGCAAGAGTGCAGCCCTTTAGGCATGCAGCTGTGTGCAAAGGGGCTCATTTTCAAATGTCTGTTTCCTAAGCCTAGGACCTCCACATCTCCTGTTTCCACAAGGGCAATTCAACCTAAGCTATCAAATTGCCGAGTCTGATCTGCTGTTCTCCACACCCTCATTCCACTGCCCCAGCTGCCACAGCATAGGCTCTAGAAGGAACTGTTGTGCTTTGCGGCTTTGTTTGCTCAGCTATGCTATGCTTTCAACTAAATTTTTGTTATATTTTAACCAGCATTGCAAAGCAATCTGTGGAACTCGAAGTCTCCTACCATTTTTTGTGCTTCTTTATATTTCTGTTAAGTTTGATTACCTAGGAAGATAACGTTCATCACTGAAGCCAGCTTTGTGTAAACAGTAAGGAGTAGTGAGGTCTGGGACGGACCAGAGATGATGGCGTGCTTTTCCTATAGGGGGCGCTCACTGTGCAGCTGCCCAGGTTTTGTAGACACTCGTTTAGTATTAATGAGTGAAATAATGAATGAGAAATGCAGGAACTGTGTTACTGTTGGGTTGCACCCTTCAGGTCTACAAGCCCTGTGCTTGCCCAGCTTCAAGACCGAAGAAAGAGCTGGGAGTCAGTGACAGAGACATCAGTGGTTTAATGGATGGGGGATCTTCCATGTCTGCAGCAAGGTCCTGGAGAGACCCTCCACTGTGTGCTGTGGACAGGGGGCAGGACATGGCGGCAGTCTTCGCTCTTGGGGGGAAGAGGAGATTGCCAGTCATAGGGGGAATTGAGGTCCAGTTGGCTCATTGGTTACCAGGGAAACTAGGAGAGGGGCAAGCCCCTCACCAGCCTTTTGGTAAGAACAAACACTAGGTGGGGCCTGGAGCAAGTATGTAGGGAGATCAGTCAGGTGAGTAGGGTATAGGTGAAGCAGACACTGGTCAAGCAGGGGATGTACAGAGAGCAAGAGAACAGCTGTCTTGGGTGGCCTGATCATACAGTTACCAAAGCTAATCACTTTTCAGGATAACGCAGAATCCGTTATTTACATACAATGCTTGACGTTTTACATATTAGAGACTAAATTTAATTTTTATGTAAACACTGCATGGGTCAACCCTATCTGCAGCAATCGAGTCTGAAGGCAAGATATAGCCCAGGGGTCACCTTTATTGACCTCCGACCTAGATGTTGAGAACAGATACACTATGAAATTAAAAGGACTACACTGGATTATGAATGATCCTACCTCCTTCTCAGAAGATATGTAAGAGCACATATATTAAGCCCAAAGTTTCTTTTTCCTCTTTTTAATTCCCTTTTAGCTGCTGTCTGTTTTGCACTTTGTATAAAACAGAAATTGACCATATTGCCCCTATAAAGGGTTACTCTTTCTTCTACTAGCAGAGGGGTTGTAACATTATTCACTTTTCTTAGACCTTAATCTTTAAAAGCACGTGGAGACTTAGTCAAATAAGTATGAAGAAAGGTTAAAGAAATGCAGAAATTTTAGGATGAATCCCAGAGTGGCTGGCTGTATCTGAAAAGAAAAATTACTAAAGACTAATTAGCTAAAATTGTTCTGTTATAATTAGTAGGAGCTTAGTTTGCTGTGAGTTCTAGGCAATGCTATTTCTCATAACTAAATAGTGCAGCTAAAAACATAAATTTCATCTTTGAACATAATGACTTTGATGAAGTCCAAGGCTGCTTTGCTCTGATGGTCCAACAACAGTTAAATCTCAAACAAAAGGCTGTAACTTTATCAGTACACTATTCATCTATATGAAGTTGGAAAACAAAACAAAACTTTTTGTCAAACACAATACTTTTCAACCTAGTCACATAGGAAGGTTGTGATTTTAAAACTAAGATTCTATAGAAGCCAACATTTTTTTCAGTAACTGCTCAGTCTGTGTTTTATGCTTTTCCATATAAATGGAATATGTTTGCTGTTTGCCTTTTGAATCAAAAATATTTTAGTTTGTAAAATAACTGCAGCTGTCTTAGGATATTCATTATATGACAATATACTGTTTCACAAAGTTACTGCAGAACTTAACAGTCCCACCAGGTTCCAAGTTTTTAAGGTTCCAATTTTTCCCATGCTAGCCAACGCTTGTTATATTTGACCTTTGGATTAAAACTGTCTTAGAGGGTATGAAATGGTATCTCACTGGCTTTGATTGGCATCTCCCTGTTGACTCATGATTTGAACATGCTTTCATGTATTTATTGGCCATTTCTCTGTTTTGGAAAATGGTCTGTTAATATCCTTTGCTCATATTCTAATTGGGTTATTTTTCTTTTATTAGTAAGTTGTAAAAGTTCTTTATACATTCTAGATGCAAGTACTTTGTCAGATTCATGCAAATGTTTCCTAACATTCTGTTGGTCAGATGAGTTTTTGAGTCACCTTTTTAAACCTCTGGGGTCAGTGGTAGAAATGTGTGATTAACATGCTGAAAAGTCTGAGGGTCATCCAACAGGGTTAAAATGAAATACTATAGATACTATACTAGTCACACCAATGCGATAGGGTAGAATTAATCCAAGATGAGATGTTGAAGATCTTCGTTCTAGTTCTGGCTCAGCCACTAAATGCGAGTCATTTGACCTCCCTGGGCTTCAATTGCTTTATCTGTAAGGAGGAATTTAGCACCTAAAAAGACTGTCCTTTCTACCATTGCATGATTCTAAGTTTCCAAGTTAAGCTGAACAGAATGAACCTAGGTTTCCTTTCAAGGCAAAGATTCTAACTTTAAGCCTTTGAACCAACTGAGAGCTTTGGATGGAATATCTTTTTTCCTCCTATTTTATTGAGAATTCTCCAAATATCAAAGTTCACCAATGGTCCTTAGAATCCCCTTGCCTTTCCCCCTTCCAGGGAGTCCTTGTTGAAACTAACAACTAAATGACAGGCTTATAAACTCTGTTTTCTATAAAATGATATACTTCACAATTTAGAGAGTATTGTTAAACTCCTCCAGAATCTGTGGTCTGAAAGAGCCTCATCTGTCGTGTGGATGTTGATTATTGGGAGTGGCCCTTGTTTGCTATAACCACAGGGTTGTTATTCTGATACCTCCCTTTCTGTGTTGAAATATAGTAGCATTCATGGAAATCCAGTTGATTGTTAATGTGTTTTTCTGTTTTCTTTTTTTTTGCTTTTTCCCCAGCTGTGATTTTTGTGTTATCCAGATGGTTTCGGCTAATGGCATCATTAAAAATTTGATCAGTTAATTCTGTGAATTCAAATAGGTCATTTCCCTCAGACATGTTGGTATTAGAATGGAGCCATCTCCATCAATATGGGCCAATTGCTGGATATTATATGAAATTCATTAAGTTAGACTCTGGTAATGACGAAAATATATCTCATATGTGAGCGTCTAAAAGATTTCTGATCTCTTAATTACATGTACATTTTAGTTTTTATTACATTTCTTTAAAAAAGAATTTAGATCGCCTTTGATATTAAGCCTTGGCTGGATTTTAGCCCTCTTCCCTTTTCTGTCCGTTATCCGTCATGGAAAACTTCTAGACTCAAGATTTTGCTTGAGTAGCGATAACATTTTATTTTAACTTCCTACAAATATTTAAAAATACAAAACATGTATACAAAACATGTTGTATATATCATTGTAGGGATCAAAGAAAGAATGTTGACTAGCTTTTTATGAAGCTGATTCAGATTGCTTTCAAATTGAAAACAATTATATATATATATGTATGCAGTTATATATATACACATATATATATATGTAAACACACATATATATTAAATTCGTCTTATCAGAGTCCAGTATCCCAGAGACTTGGAAGTTTCCCTAAGCTGGCAACATCATCAGCGCATTTGGCCCTTTGATTAACTGGCATTCTTTCATATGGATTTTCTTCTGTTCCAATTACAATGCCATTACAGTAGAAGTAGATTGGATGCTTCTCAGGCTAGATCAGTTTTATTTCCTTGAACCTCAGAAAAGTTCTTGCTTAGAAGTCATCTGCCTGTTGTTTTGTTTTTCTGTCCTCCTTCGGTCACCGTAGAACTGTGCCTTTATTGCTGCTCTGTTGGGAATTTTCTTTTTTTTAATCACTTCTTAAGAACTCTAAAAGCAATTTCTTGTCTATAACAGAAGTGTTATGGCTTGTCTGTGAAAGAAACTGTTGCCTGGTGAAGGAAGCAGCTGCTTGAGTGGTATATTTAAAGTTAAAATCAAATAGCTTGTGAAAAGGCTAGAATTGAACTCAACCCTTTAATTTAGGATAAGGCACTATTATATGTGTATGGTGTTTTCTAGTGTGTCTTGTACCATAATTTTTAGGCTGTTGTGTTCTCCTGCTGTAGCAGGCTAAAAATATCCTGTAATTTCTTCTTCTACAGGAGCATCTATTTAATTGAGTCCTGGTTTAATGCTCATCCATTATACTGCTGTGATTCTATTTTGCAGATGTTGGAAAATATCTTTAAAGTCATACCTGAAATCCTGTAATTTTCAGAGTAATGATCTCTTTTAGAGGATTTTTCTCTCTCTTCTTCCCCCTTTCCCTTATTTTTGTTCAATTTGGAGTTATGGCTTTAAAAATCAAACAAGCTTTTATAAACATATGACTTCACTTTACATCTTTTCATTATTCTGTGTTTGGTAAGGAATCTCTTGTTTGTCAGTTTTAAAATGATTTGATTTGCAAAAGACATACAAATATTACTTTCTTTCCTTTTGTGAATTGTCTCCCCTAATTCTTCTGTGATAAAGCAAAGAATATGCTACTCAAGAGTACATTATATCGTTCTTTAAAATTGTTTGCTTATAAATTATACTTCAGAACTTTAATTTCAAAATCTCAAAGGACAGTACTTTATAAAATAGAATATTTCATCACTTCAGTTATTTGATTTGGTAAAGTTATTGATAAAAATTTCCTGCTGTGAGCACTAATCAATTTTTCTCCTTTATATGTGCAGATTATGATTAACCGTGCTTTCTGTCACTTTCCCACTAAATTTGTATTCCTCTCTTCTCAAAAACACTAATATGTAATGATTTTAAGTCAGTAGATAATATTCATTTCTTTAACATTTGTTTTTTATTCCTAATATCTTGATTATGACCTTGATTACCAAGTTCACATTTTTTAATAACTGCCTTCTCAAATTATTAAGTTTGTTTTAATGCATACACTAAGAATGTTTCCTAAAAATCTATATTTAGCTCCAGGTTGTTCAGTAGACAACTTATTAATAAAACGTCTCCCTCAACCCAGGATTTTTAGATAAATTTTCCTCCAACTCATCTAGGCTTGAATCTCCTTTCAGAATAGATATTAATGATAAGGTGTATAATTATACATATTATAATTTATGTATCAAAATAGTTATGTCTCCAGGGGCTTCCCTGGTGGCGCAGTGGTTGAGAGTCCGCCTGCCGATGCAGGGGATACGGGTTCGTGCCCCGGTCCGGGAAGATCCCACATGCTGTGGAGCGGCTGGGCCCGTGAGCCATGGCCGCTGAGCCTGCGCGTCCGGAGCCTGTGCTCCGCAACGGGAGAGGCCACAACAGTGAGAAGCCCGCGTACAGCAAAAAAAAAAAAAAAAAAGTTATGTCTCCTAATGCATAATAATAGTTACAGAGCATAAATTTTAGGAGTTGATCTCAATTTCATTATTTTTTTCTTGACTATGAATCTTTGTTATTCATGTTTTAATTATGGATTTTTTCTATCATTGTGTCTCGTTGGTGTCAGCAATTCAAAATCCCTTCGTCTTGACTAGACCCTGAGTTCCTCTGCAAGGAATTCAGTGTCCAGTAAGACTAATATTATGCCACATAACATGTTTACCTTCTCCCGTTGTCTGTTACTGCTTCCTAACTAGCCTCTCTTCCTGCTGGGAGTCACTTGCCCACCCGCCAAGCTCACTTGTATTCTCCATCTTTCTCTCCTGCTGGCAGCATCTTTCTATGTCTGTTCAGGCCCCACTTCTTTTAGCTTGGACTCTTTTAGTGACAAGTGATAGAAACTCAAAAATCAAAACTGGCTTAAGCTCCAAAAGGGATTTTTGGCTCCTGCAGCTGAAAAGTCCTAGGCAAATTGACTGTAGTCAAGACTGACTACAAGGGTTCAAATGATGCCCCCAGGCCTTGGTTTCTCTGATCTCTACTTTCCTCTCTGTTGGCCTCACTCTGGGTCATCCTATGTCTAGTCCACGTCAGGATTGCTACCAGAATCCCAAGCTTAGCAATCTCCGGAGAAAGGAACGTGCTTCTCCCTCAGGGTTCACACATGGATCCCAGGTGTAAGCCTTATCCACCTGAAATAGGAGGTCTGCCTTTTCTGGACTAACTCTGACCAGGTGGTTGGAATATACCAGTTGGTAAGCCTCATTCAGTATTTTTATTGATACACTGAGGAGTTGTGGGGTGGGGGGATGGTGACTGGAAAGGAAATTAAACGTTCTTTTACCAAAGGAGGAATAGAGGCTGCACAGGTAAAAATGAGTGTTGTACTGTAACCATTTTCTTGGACAGAGAAATATATTTTGTTTGTGCATAGATGGCTCCTGGACAAGGATAATAAAGTATTTAATGCCTTGGAAACAGTCACCACTTTACAGTGCTTTCTACATTCTTTCTTTTAGAGAAGCAGCAGGGGAAAACCATTTCAGAGGTAGTTGGTTAATTGAGGCTGTAGTCCAATTGCTTGCCTTTTTTTTTTCCCTATTGTAACTTTTTACTATCTAGTTATTTTTTTCTTTCTGAAATAATGTACCAGTCACCACCCTCCTTAACTGATTCGTGAGCCTAACAACAGTGTTAAGGACCTTTATTTTTTGTGCCCTTGGTCTATACATGCAACACTTAGGTACTCTGTGTGGGATCGTTTTATAGACTTTGTGTCCCCAGAATGGTACACAGTGCTTGAGGGAAAATAATTTTGGTAGCTCACTGATAGTTACTGAGGGCCTTCCGTATACCAGCTGCTTTCTTAAGTATTTTGGGAAGCATTTAAGGAGCAGCTGAGTTTAATAGGAAACCGAGAGTGTCAGAGGATTCTTAGAGAATATCTATTTACTAATTTCAACAGAATCATATTTAATAGAAACAGTAGAACATGGTACATATATTGTCTTGGCTGGAAACCACCATATCTTTTCTCTGTGGATTTTGTTTTCAAATTCAACAGTTGTGTAATATGGGTTTACCATATAAGACAGACTTCTTTCCTGAGTTGGCACTTTTCACATACTGTCCTCTGGGTTCAGTGGTTCTTCAGTAAATGGTTTTGATAGGCCTCCTCTGGACTGGGGTATAAGTACTATGGGCTTTAGCCCCTGATTTTTAAGCTGTCAGCATGTTCTCCTACTGTCATTCTCTCCTTTAAATCCCTCTTACGTCATGTCTTAGCATTGTTTTTCTACACTCCTGCCCTTATATCTGCATATACCATCAAGTATTTCAGCAAAGAAGAAATCACAATATATTAGCTTGGGTCCCATAACCAAGTTTATTTGGGGGCCAACAGATAATACATTCACTTGAGAATTTTAAGTGCTACTTCATAAAAGCATACAGTTTATGAGTTTTTGCATATGCATATTTGAGATATTGTAACAGTAAATATTATCTGTAAAGCAATTGCTATAGGTTTGTACAGTGCTAATAGAGTCATTTGCATATTCATGTCATTTAATCCTTATAACAACTCTGAGGTCACACAGCCAGCCAGAGGAGAGCCATATTTTGAAGCCTAATATTTCTCATCCAAAGTCCATGCTTTAACCACTACTTAGATTTTGACCCTAGGGGAAAAGAACTATGGAAGACATTTAAGGACCAGCTAGATTTATTGGGAAACTGACATTGTCAAGGGATGCTTAGGGAAAGTTTAGTTACATATTTCAACTGGATCAAATGTAATAAAAACAGTAAAACCAGACACATACACCCTTGGCTGGAAACCACTACTTCATGTCCCTGTGGATTTTCGTTTTCAGATTCAACACTTGTGTAATATAGATTGATTTAAATATGCTGGTGGACAAGACAGAAGATTATTTAGACAACAGAATCATTTCATTAGAGAGAAAGTGAAAGGTGTGAATAAGACACACTAGCTCTCCAGGAGATATTGACCTGAGAACAGAACGACAACATAAGACATGTTTTCCCAGGTTTCCCTAAATGACCAGGAAACCAGCCAGAACAGTGTTAAACTGGTAACATGTAACGTTTCTAAGATAGTCTGGTCCCTGCTGTGAGCTGTCTGCGTGAGGTGCAAACTCATTTGACATCTTATGTAGGAAATCTGGAATTCAGAAAACCAATTAGTTCCTTATAGAGGCATTCGCGAAGGGCGTTGGCTTCATAATGAGAGAAAGAACCATGCATTGTAACAGCAGGAGACTGCGATAGGTATGCCCCACTCCCTCTCCAAGCTGCCCAGAATCCTACGTAGAGAGCTTGTAATCATCTACTTTTACTTACTAACTGAGATTCATGTCTAATCGTATTGATGCTAGCTATAACTCATTTGCAGATATTCATAAATATTAAGCATTATGGGAGAGACAAAAGGACATGGCACAGACTCATGGGGTTTCTAGTCTTTTGCAGAAAAGAGATACACAGAATATACAAATTAGTTCTAAGTCTAGACGTTGTATAATCAAACACTTAATGGATCAGAGCTGTTACAGATCTTCATTGAACCAATGATCCTGAGCACATTTGATGCTTTATATAAATTAATACTCCTTTATGAGCAGGTTCTTTGTGCCAGTCTTTACGCTAAATATGGGGGTTATAAAGACATACTTCCGTGACCTTAATTGACTCATAGCTTACCAGGAAAGACAGACTAATCTACAGGTAACAGCTTGAAGAAATTACTTTAATACAAAGTAGGGAGAGATTAACAAGTTCAAGAAGGTTATGCAAGGTTGCACTTCGGAGATTCCAGTTGTTCTTGGACTTCAAAAACGTATAGGTCTTTCTTAGATAAATAGAGGACAGGTTTTGTTTTAGGGATAGTAAGGGCATTAAAGATGAATCTGAGAGCTCTTAACCTTAGGACATTTACAGACTAAAAGGGAAAATGACATATGCTGTAACTGTTGAAAACAAAATGATGCGATCCTTACTTCAATATCTATACAGGACTAAGGAAATCTGGGGGAATCAATAGAAATATTGTAGAGGAAGTAGCCCAATACATAGTTCCCTGAAGAATGCTGAGGCTTGGGGCTTCCCTGGTGGCGCAGTGGTTGAGAGTCCGCCTGCCAATGCAGGGGACACAGGTTCATGCCCCGGTCCGGGAAGATCCCACATGCCGCGGAGCCTGTGCTCCGCAACGGCAGAGGCCACAGCACTGAGAGGCCCGCGTACTGCCAAAAAAATAAATAAATAAAAGAATGCTGAGGCTTTGGAACCAGACTGCTCTAAAACTTTACCAACCAATGGGATTTACTGGCTGATAGTCCATCTGTTTGTTGGTGCCCATGTCACACAGCTCATCAAAAACTTTCAATACTGACACTGCTTTCAATGTTTAGAGATAACATTCTAGGTAGTATTCTTTTTATTTTTAAAACTTTTTTTGCCCGCGCCACGTGGCATGTGGGATCTTCCCCAGCCAGGGATCGAACCCATACCCCCTGGGTTGGGAGTGCGGAGTCTTAACCACTGGACCGCCAGGGAAGTCCATAGGCTTCCTGGACTTCCAGGAAGTCCATCTTTTTAAACAAAGAATAGACATACGGATACAAAGGAATAGGTTTTTTTGTTTTTTTTCTTTTTTTTTTAGTAAATTGTGCACAAAGGAGACTGGTGAGAAATAAGATTAGATGACATAGGTCTTATATGACATTGTATGGAATTTGGGACTTAATTTCTAGGCAGCGGAGAGATATTAAATGTCAGAGTTGACAAGGTGACCAGATTTGTGCTTTCGGATGTTTCACCTGGCAGGATGATGTGATGGTTTGGAGGTGAAGAGGTTAGAAAAAGGAGGGCTAATTAGAGTGTGTATATAGATGCAGTAGGAAAAGAGCTGATAAACCTGTCCAAGCTAGTGTTGACTAGACTTGGGTAATGAATAAAGAAGCAGGATGACTTTGAGGATGATTCTTAGCTTTTGGATTCATATAAAAGGAAGACTGAGAGTGCTGTGATAGATGGAGAAGATTGGGCAAAAATACGGTTTTGTTCTTTGAGAAGTTTGCTGTAGTATTCAACAGCCAATATTTTAGTTGTTATGCATTAGGGGGGAGAAAAATTTACAGGTAATGTAAGGAAAGGCCACATTGTTGTTGCTCTGCCTAGTATATTCTAATTTAGAAGGATAAATTATAATGGCAGGGAAGGGGAGACAGGTTATTTGAGAGGTAGGATGCCTTCTTAATATACAAGTAGTCATTATCTGATTCCTTACAGCTATGAAGTACAGTTGAGTAGAAAAATGATTTTAACAAGAAAATATTCATTAGGGAATTGACCACTTATAAAAGGTTTACACATTGAAATATTCCTCCTTAGTAATATCCCTAGTAACAGCCATGCCTATTCCTTAATTTTTTTCTCAAGCCATCTCAGCAATTATCTGATAATTTAAGTATCCAATAATATGATGCAAGTTAGATGCAAATAGATTGAAAAGTGAAAGTGCAGTTTTACCAAAATTCCAGAGTAATGGAGATTAATTCATCTAGGTGGGGAAACAGATAATACCTGAACCTACTGATCAATTTTAACATCACAAAAAAAGTGTCATCCAGAATTAGGTGCCTCTTGATTTGATGCCATAGAAAGTATACAGCAACACCTATGAATGATGGTTAACTTAAATAAATAAATAATAACTTGACTCTAATCAAGTTTCTAAGTCAAACTACCAGTTTAGGGGATAGAAGTTCAAGTTGAAAGAAATCACAGAAATGCAGTTAGTCCACATTATAATCATTTGAACGGCACAGATAACTGATTTTCTTCACCCAGACTTCTCCTTGTATCCTTACATTGTGGAAGGAGCAAAAATCAATCAGTATATACATCATATCAACATGCTACAGAAGAAAAATCACATGGTCACGTCAGTTGACACAGAAGAAGCATTTAACAGTTCTGGCACGCATACATGATGAAATCTCTCACCAAATTAAGAATACAAGGGAATTACCTCCACTGTAGTTAAACATTTATTTAATGGTGAAAGACTGAATGGTTTCCACATAAGATCAGAAATAAGTCTGTGATGTCCATTCTCACCTTTCTTATTCAGCATAGTACTGGAAATTGTAACCGCTGCGATGAGTCGTGGAAAAGAAATAAAAGGCATACATATTGCAAAGTAAAAAGAAAAAAATAAGAAGTGTATTTGCAGATATATCTAAAATCCAAAGGAATTTACAAAAATCTCTTAGACCTAAGTTCAGCAAGGTCAAAGAAAACAAGTTCACACAAAAAACAATCATGTTTTTATATGATGACAAGTGAACTCAGTGAAACCAAAATTATAAACACAATCTCAACTGCAGGTGCTCCAAAGAAAATGAAATCCTAAGATATATGCTTTGCAAAATACATTCAGTATCTTTATGCTGAAAATTGTATAATGCTAATGAAGGAAATCAAAGAATACCTTAATAAATGGAATAAAATACCATGTTCATAAACTAGAATACCAACATAATAAAGAGGTCAATTCTCCCCAAATTGATCTGTAGGTTTAATGCAATTCCAAACAAAATCCCAGAGAGGTTGATTTTGATTTTTGTTTTGTTTTAAGATACAGAAAAACGTATTCTAAAATTTATACTAGGCACAGACTCTGAAAGCAATGCTGTAAAAGAAGAATAAAGTGTGAGGAATCACTCTGATTCCTGATATTAAGGATTAATATTTAGCTAGAGTAATGAAGACTGTTGTATTGGCAGATAGGTGGACACATAGACCAAAGAATAGAAGAGGGTATCCAGATAGAGGAGCCAGACATAGACTGACATATATATTCTAAATTGGGGGGGGGGGGGGGGGGGGTGTGTGTGTGTGTGTGTGTGTGTGTGTGTGTGTGTGTGTGTGTGTGTGTGTGTGTGTGTGTGTGTGTGTGTGTGTGTGTGTGTGTGTGTGTGTGTGTGTGTGTGTGTGTGTGTGTGTGTGTGTGTGTGCGCGCGCGCGCGGTACGCGGGGCTCTCCCTGTTGTCGCCTCTCCCGTTGCGGAGCACAGACTCCGGACGCGCAGGCTCAGCGGCCATGGCTCACGGGCCCAGCCGCTCCGCGGCACGTGGGATCTTCCCGGACTGGGGCACGAACCCGTGTCCCCTGCATCGGCAGGCGGACCCTCAACCACTGCGCCACCAGGGAAGCCCCTAAATTGATTTTTGACAAAGATGCAGAAGCAATTCAAGATAAGATAGCCTTTTCATCGCATGGTGTTGGAGTAATTGGATATGCATAGGCAAAACAATGACTCGACCTAAACCTCATACTTCATACAAAAATTGACTCAAAATTAACCATGAACTTAAGTGTAAGACGCGAAACTATAAACCTTCTAAAAAATAGGAAAAAAATTCTTGAGACCTAGGGCTCACTAAAGAGTTCTTAGGCTTGGCCCCAAAAGCATTATTCATAAAAGGAAAAATTTATGAATTAGACCTCACCAATTAAGAAAATACTGCAAACACTGTGTGCTAATGGTAAAGCTGTTAAATGCTAGTTGAATTAAAAAACAAGGTCATAGCTTTTAGAAATAATACTGCAGTACAGTTGTCTCTTTGTATCTAAGGGGGATTGGTTCCAGGACACCATCCCACATACCAAAATCCGCACCCCCATGCTCAAGTCCCTTATATAAAATGGTGTTATATTTGCATATAACCTATGCACATCCTTCTGTATGCCTTAAATCATCTCGAGTTTGCTTATAATACCTAATACAGTGTAAATGCTATGCAAATAGCTGTAAATATAATGTGAATGCTATGTAACTAGTTGCCAGCTTCAGGCAAATTCGAGTTTTGCTTTTTGAAACTTTTTAGAACTTTGTTTTGAATATTTTCCATCTGTGGTTGGTTGGATCCCAGGATGCAGAACCCATGGATACAGAGGGCTGACTGTATTTAAAGTAAAATAATGAGCTGTTTGGATTGGCTTTAAAGTACTCTGGGAAAAACAGAAAAGTAGAAGTTAAAAAACCTAACTAAAAGTGTGATTGGAGGTAATGAAAGATGGGTGTCATCCTGTTCAGGAGCATTTAGGCAGGCTACCTTCTAGGTTAAAGGCAGCTTTTAACTGAGGACTAATTGGATGAATAGGTGGTGAAGACAAAAAAGTCAAAAGGTTGAAGAAGAGTTTCAACAGAGGGAATGGCATGTGTAAAGGTTTAGCGGTTGGAAAAGCAGCAGGCATAGGACATTCAGGGGCCTGAGGGGAGTTTGATGGTTGTACCCTGGAATTTATAGAGATTAGTGGAAAGAGATGAGGCTGAGGAAATAGACGTGCAGAGATCTTACAGGCCTTGTTAAGAAGTCAGGTCAGTGGGAAGACTTTGGGGTGGTATAAGCAGGGCAGTAGGGGAGTGAGGTTTGCACTTGGACGGTTTGAGGGGATGTTTGGTAGAACGGATTGATGATGGTGGCCTGGTTAAGGATCTTAGCCCTGGAAATGAAGAGGAAAGGCTCAGGAGGTATTCAGAAATAAGTGTCAGCACTTGGTGACAGATGGTTAAGCAGAAGAATGAGTGAAGAGTGGTAGCAAGATCCCTCTGGGTCTGGGAAGACAAGAGGGTGTGAAGAGGCAACACGGAGTAAAGAGGGTGAGGTCTGTGGAGGAAACTTGGGACAAACACCCTGTTACAAGGCAGAGAGCTCAAGATTCAGGGAGCCCCGAGGGCTCCAGTCAGTGCGAGCTGGCTGTGGAGTGCTAGGTCAGTCAAGTGGAGGAGGGCTCTGGCTGACCTTCACACGAGGCAGATGAGTTTAGCAGCCTTTTACTGAATAAACTACAGCTCTTGTATTGAAAGATACATAAATTGAGAATGGAGATTTACAGCTCGTCTGTAGCTCCCAGTTGGAAGAAAACAGAACTGGAAAGATACAAAGCTGTGTTTTATTGAGTCTGCATGGCTACCGGGTTTGGAACCAAACAGATTTTTTTTTCCCCTTAATTATATAGTTCACGCCATTTGGTGTCTATAGATCTACAGGTGTGGACAATTGCACCAATGGCACAATCAAGAACCTTCTTTCCAGCTGCCCCTTGTAGTCCAATTTCCCACATCCCTTACCTTTGGCAACTCTGATCCCTTCTCTGGGTCCTTGGCTGTGCCTCTTCCAGAAAGTCATATAAATGGGCTCATACAATATATAACCTTCTGAGTCTGGCTTCTCTGAAGGACATATTCGTCTCTGTCATACGTACTCAGTTCTCCCTTTGCAGTCGATGGACAGCCATAGGACATGTATAGATAAAATGGGCTTGACTGTGTTCCAGTAAAACTATTTGTGGGCGCTGAAATGTTCTTTTCTTACAATTTCACATGTCTCCAAAGAGAGACGTGTGATTTTTCTTTTCGTTATTTTCAGCTAAATATAAGAAACAATAAATAACAAAAATAGATGGCAGGCTGGATTTGGTCCTCAGGCAGTAGTTTGCCAGCTCCTGAAACCATTAGCCCCAGGTACCTAGTAAATCCTGGAAAATGTAAACTACTTTTATTATTGATAACTATATAAGTCTTAGGATTTCCGTTGCTGATTAGAAATGGATAAAGGATGTGTTAACTCCAGCAGAGAGCTGTGTACCTGGACCTCATCAAATTTTCAGCCACTCCATCCCTCAATCTCTATAGAATTACTTGTACTGATAGATTTCAGCAAGGATGACCACTGATCTCAGTTTGCCTGGGACATTTTCAGTTTACATCTGTTTGCCCTTCTTCAGGCCTAGTTAGTAGCTGTTGTCACGTTCAAAATTGTCTTGGTGTAGATCATGTTATGTGGTCAGCCCAGAGCTCATAAGCCAACGTGGAAGATGCTGTGAGCAACAGCCCTGAAGTACTCACCGTCGTCTACCCCAGAGAAGATGTAGTTGAGGGTGCTGCTGTTTATACCAACAGAATCCTCTTTATGGGAATGTGTAGTATCAGGTATGGTTGTGTTTCACTTGTGGAATGAAAAAAAAAAAAAAAAACTTTCTGGATATAACGAATTGCTGAACCAAACAAATATTTGTTTTCTTAATAATTATTAGAAAGCTCAGAATGAAATTTATGACCTGAATGTAAGTAGGTAGGACTTTATAACAGTTCCTGACTCTGTTTTATATAGTTTATACCACTGCTTTTACTTTTTACATTCCTTAGATCTTTCTTGTTTGTTTGCTGTCTTGTATTATCTGTCCTTCTGAGTCATGCAGAATGTTTTCTTAAACAAGGCAAGGCATTAAAAATTTAATGAGTTTTATGTTCTATCAGACTTTATGAACACTAAATGTAAAAGATTTTTTAGTTTTAACAGTGAGTATGAGGCAAAGTAAACATAAGGAGTCAAAGTAAACATTTTTTCATTTAGCCTAATTTCATTGGCCTAATTATTTTATTTATTTATCTATCTATTTATTTTTTTGCGGTACGCGGGCCTCTCACTGTTGTGGCCTCTCCCGTTGCAGAGCACAGGCTCCAGACGCGCAGGCTCAGCGGCCACGGCTCACGGGCCCAGCTGCTCTGCGGCACGTGGGATCTTCCCGGACCAGGGCACGAACCCGTGTCCCCTGCATCGGCAGGCGGACTCTCAACCACTGTGCCACCAGGGAAGCCCTGGCCTAATTATTTTAAAAGGGCAGTAGGAATGGCTCCTTAGCTTCTCCTACCCCACTGCTACAAATGCTATTTTAAATGTGAATAGTGTTTTTTTTGTTGTTGTTGGGGTAGTTTCTGGGAGGGGTGTCTTACTTCATTTGGTTGAGGTAAATGATATTATTCTCTTATCCCCGTTTTACTGCCTTAGGCACATAGTTGATAATAAAGTATAAATACAAACTTTGGCTGAACTCCCTGCTGACAGTCATTGTCAACTCGCTGTCTTGGAAGAAAACGTTCCAGTCCCAAGTAGCTGCCCTACCTGATGTCACATGGAGCAGAGACGAGAGTTCCCTGCTGAGCCCTGGCCACACTGCATATTTGGGAAGAAAAAAATTATTATTGTTATTGTAAGCCACTAATTTATTGGAGGTGGTTGTTACACAGAAGTTGATAACTGGCGCAGGGGCTGATCAAGATCTCATAGGCTTCTAGCGCTCTCAGAGCCATGAAGGTCGAGGCAGATGCTTAAGAATAATAGTGTTAAAGTTAAGTACTTCGTGTTCTGAGTTCTCCAGTCAAACCAACTTGGAACTGAGCTTTTGGAGTGATCAAGTCCTTAAATTCAGAATAACGTATGGACTGCACATATGTGTAATTAGTCTAAAGCATTGAGTCCCTGATGTGCGCAGGAAATTGAATACTTGGTATATGTCTATGTTTTTATAACTAGAAGATTCAAAGGCCTTTTTTTAAAACTGTGTATCCAAAAACTGTATGTAGGTCAAGTGTATTTCAGATAGTTACAAAGCAGAATATAAAACCTTGCCTACCAAAGTAGAAGATGCTTCCAGCTACCATTTACTCAAACCCTACTATGTTTTAGAAATTGGGTAACTTAATTTTCATAAGCCTGAAAGTGAAAGACTGTTTTCATCTTTTAGGTAAGGGGTGAGGGGAATACACTCAGTGTATTTCATTCTCTTGCTACTAAATGATTATGTAACTACTTATGATCCCAAAAATTATCATTAAAGTAAGAAATATACTTTAACGTGCTCTTTTGAGAAACATGGAATTAAATTGCCTTAAGTGTCCAGAAGTTTCAAACACTTCCCTTGTTTAAGGACGAGGTTCCGAGGATATTCCTCTGGATCTTAGGGTCCTGCGTACATATTTTTTACTTACTCCATAATGGAGTAGTCAGTTGTTCTCCTGAATATTTGGAAAAAGAGCAAGTAATGCCAAATGGCTTTTGGTAAATGTCAGAATCGAAATGACTTCAGTCAACCCAGGCTTACATTTTAAAGAAACATAAATTCTGTCAGCGGGTTTTTCTGCCTATCAAGTAGACTACCCCTTTATGCACAATATTAAAATGTGTGGCCCTCAAATCACTAGCCGGACATATCTATTTTATATTTATATTTATATATATTTTCTATTTAATAAATCCACAGGGCTTCCCCCATCTGCAGAATCAGAATCTTTAGAGTTGGAGCCTGGGAATCTACACTTTAAACATGCTTCCCTGCTGACTGTTATAAACCAAAGTGAATTTCATTCTTTTCTCTATTAAAAATGATGGCTGGTTTTCTTTTTAATTGAGCAAAGATGACTAAAGAGATTAGTGTTCTAAAAGAGTATATAAATAATTCAGATTTAAACTCTTTACTGTAATGGTATGATTTAAGACTCAGAATCTCATCTAAAAAATGATCAATTTAATTTTCAGTCTTTTTCTCCTACTTTGTATTTCTTGTGGTAGGATGTCAGTTGCCAATGAAATGGCCCCAGAGCAGATGCGATAAGAAGGCACAATGAATCTCCATTAATTTTATTATAAATACATAGATATTTCTTCATGATTTATACTCAGTGGCTTCTGAAAAGACTTGAGTTGGCTTACAGAAGGAAATTAGTACGAAATAGGACAATCACAGATAAAAATGGAAGAAGACCATTGAAAAGAATTAGAGGCACCTGGGAGATATTGATTCTAACAGCTGGGAAGTATCCTGATAGCTATAACCAAATGAAACATGTTGGCTTATACATTTTTCATCTAGGTTATAGAAAGCATATATGGCTGTCAGAAGAGACTGTGTTCCTTGAACTAAATAAGCATGGATGAATGTGGGATGTATAGTGATGGATATTGTATAACAGAGAAAACAAGGAATGTTTTGCAAAAGAGAGAAAAATATTTGTGAAATGTATTATTCTGGTAGACTGAGGGCCTTGCCATGAAAGGCCATGAATAGACACTTAAATACAGCCATGAAAGACACTTCTGGTTGGGCTGATGCCTTATAATAATAGCTAATATTTAGGGTTTATACTGTCCCTGTATATGGTCTCTCATTTAATCTTCAAAAAAACCCCAGAGGGGCTTCCCTGGTGGCACAGTGGTTGAGAGTCCGCCTGCCAATGCAGGGACACGGCTTCGTGCCCTGGTCCAGGAAGATCCCACATGCCGCGGAATGGCTGGGCCCATGAGCCATGGCCACTGAGCCTGCGCATCCGGAGCCTGTGCTCCGCAACGGGAGAGGTCACAACAGTGAGAGGCCTGTGTACAGCAAAAAAAAAAACCCAAAAACCCCAGAAATGTATATAATACTGTTCTCCTTGTTTTACATCTTAGAACCTTAGGTGTGTGTAGGGAGGCTAAGTAATTTGAGTTGCTTGGGTTACCAAGTGGCACCCTGACTTGAGAGCCTATTATACTCTATGTTATGCACTTGTCAGAGTCATCCAAGTGGTTTGCCTTCTCCTGCCCTAAGTTAAAATAATAAATTGCGCATATTGGAGAATAAGGATGACTAGAGAGTTTGTATTTACATTATCACAGTCTTTGATTTTCTAGACCAAGACAAATGTCTCAATCCCTTTTTATCTAGTGTCCTGAGGTGAAACTGGTATCTAGTGGTTCTGTTGTTATTCTATGTTGTTGGTTAAAAGAAGCCCACCTACTTATGCGTCTTTCCACCCCGCAAAAATATTTGTTTGTAACGGATGTAAACAAGGAAGGAAGGTGAAGTTGCCTTCTTATTCTCACCTAGACCCTGGGCTCACCGATTTCATTGTGGGTGTGTATCACGGATTTCCTGAAGGTAGCCTGGAAAGATTCACTGTCCATAGAAGATCTTTGAATCAGGTTGAGTATGTGTGTAAGCAGTTGGTTAAAAACCCTAGAGTTCTGCCCCATGTAGCATAGAAGACAAAGCTTTAACCTGGAAAATCTTAAAGCACATGTTCCCAGCTGAGTGCCTCATCCATGAAATGACATCAGGCTGTGGGCTGCAGTGGATCGTGCAGTTGGAAGCTGGGCTGCATCCCGATGGATCTGCCAGAATGAGTTATTCTCCAAGTAGCTGAAAAAACAACCTATTGAGGTTGTTTTCATCTCTTCATTATAAAATGCATCATGTTTTTCAAGTAGAGCGATTTAATTTGAGGTCTAAACGATCCCTTTTCCTACCATTAAAAACTTGGAGCAGTGGAGCTCATTATGCGCTCCTCACCTAAGGGATAATAACGTCTGAAAACCAGGTCATTCATTCTAAGAGAGAAAGTTGATGGTAAATCTTGAACTTGAAAATAGGACAGGTGGTGAGAGGACTATTGTGACCTCACTGGAGACAAAAATGCCAGATCCTTCAACTAAATTCAATTAAAAATGTTTGGGGGAGCATCTTAGTATGTCTTATTTTCCATGTAATTACTGATCTCCTTATTCACTTGGTTGACAAGAAAACAATGAAAAAAACAAGCTGTGCTAGTTGTCTTCCATCTGTCCTTCCACATCCACTTTCAACCCTGTTGTCTGCCCAAGGAGACCCATATGGACTACATCAGAGGGTTCCCTTGCCGTGTGGCTTTTGGGTGGTTTTGGCTAATGGGAGGCAGTGGTAGGCAGTTGGAGAGTGGGAAGAGGAATGGTCAGGGTATTTAATAACCCAGCTCTTTGGCTGCTAGATTACCGTATGTTACCTAGGATTCCTGTGCAGCCATGGGTGGCAGGCCTGACATCAGGTCTCCAGACCAATAAGCATAGGCAAATTACTAGAGTTTCCCCTGTTTTTTTCAAACGCTGATGAAGAGTATATGCTGATGCCATCACAGAGGCCCTCTCTTGTCCTGTGATTCCTAATGACGGGGAGCACATCTTTCTCCACTAGCATGATTGTCACATTCCTCATTTTTGTTACCGTTGCTTTGGTGATGCACATCAAGGTACTGCATAAAATGTATTGCTTTCCAAATTAATGCCTTAATAGCACTACTTTTGCCTACTGTCTTAGTTAAATACATATCTTATTAAAGCATTTCTCTTTAATTTCACTGATTCTAGTAGAAAGCATTCATAAAACACGAGTAGTTTTGTTTTTTGTTTTTTTTTTTTTGCGGTACGCGGGCCTCTCACTGTTGTGGCCTCTCCCGTTGCGGAGCACAGGCTCCGGACGCGCAGGCTCAGCGGCCATGGCTCACGGGCCCAGCCGCTCCGCGGCATGTGGGATCTTCCCGGAGCAGGGCACGAACCCGTGTCCCCTGCATCGGCAGGCAGACTCTTAGCCACTGCGCCACCAGGGAAGCACAGCCCTTTCTTTTTTATCAGTATTTCCACACAATATTGATTGTCTAATTTTATCTTGTAGAGGTATTGCTAAAATCCCTCTCTTCCTCTCTGATTTCTACAGTCTTACTTTGGACACATTTCCCATCTAATCTGTTTTACTGTAACAGCCTCCCACCTGATTATGTTATCATTAAACAAGAAACGAAATTGAATAGAACAGGAATGTAGCAATCTCAGTGTTCAGAAAGTGAAGCTTACAGAATATATACTTAGGGAGAAATATTTTAGAATATTTAGAATGGTTAGAATGGTAACCTAAGTTTTCGTGTTGGTTAAATGCAGAAGATTCATTTATGGAAAGAAGCATCCTCTACAGAACTGATGGAGTGCATTTCTCCTACCAGCTTCATGATTGCTGGCACTTTCAATGAACAGGTCCAAAGGGTAATATAACCCATTTAATAAGTTGGCCCATTTATTCTGACAACACTATATTTACATTTGTCCCATTTTCACTTTATTTTACCCTCTGCATCAGCATATTTGCCCTAATTGCTTTCTAATTTGTTTACATGTTTGTGCTTTAAAAATTTAAACCAAGAAACCTTTTTCAGGAGTTCTTTAAGTACTGAAGTGTAGGGGATCTAGTAGACTAATGGAGCCATGTGTCACCTAGTATCATGTGTAATGCATTTCTGTAGCACGGAACTGCACTCTTGTACTTTGCTTATTCCAGAACTCAGATATAACTTACAAAGAAAACAAGTAGTATGAATTTGTGCTTGCTTTCTTCAGAGAAACATAGGCAAATGCACATTCAGAGGTCTGCTGATAGTGATGTTTCCATGGCAACAAGCAGGCTGTGCTATCATAATATTTATATCCGTCTATTATGCTTTAGTTTATTTTAGGGTTTGGTGTTAAAATGACAACATATGCCTTTATTTTCTTAAATATATCTTAGGTTGATTTTTTTCTGGGTTAAATATTTTTAAAGACCTCATAGAAATTAACAAGAAATCATTGTTACACATGTAGATTTTTGTTATTCCCTATTAGTTTTAAATTTTGTACATTTGTTTATAAAAGTTTTAAAATAGATGTACATGACACAGTAAGTGGCCAGTGTTAAAGTTAGGGAGAAATACACACATTTCTTTAAATTTCACAGTTATATTTTGGGGGAGATTGTTTTTTTAGCTATTTTTCTTTGTAACTTTGTAACTTAAGCTTTAAGTTAATAATTCAGGAGCTCTGCAACAGAACAACAGACATCAGCTGTGCCCGAGTTAATGATCTAAGATATTATAAATCTTTCACCAATAGACAAATTAGTTTTTATGTGTTGTTAATATAGGGGCATAAGAGAGTGAGAGGCTTTATTGAAATCATATGATAACATATAACACGTAATATGTGCCCAGGATGTAAAAATGAAGCAGAAGAAAGACTATACTTTTGTGAAGCTTACTTTCTAGCCAGGATGCGGGGGGGTACTAAATAAATAAACAGTAAATACATTCTACAATATTGTATAATGACTTTGAAGAAACATGAAGCTACATAAGGTTATAGAGTGATGAGAAATAGGAGCATTTACACCTAAATATTTCGCTGTCGTTTACACTTTGAAAGCTCTATTTCCTTGATCATTACCTTTGATTGTTATATCAAACCCCAAGGGGATTCCTGGGTGGGTGTTATCCCTACTTGTTGACAAAGAGGAAACCAAGGCACTGCATGGTTAAGAAACGAGTTGCCAAGTTTCAGAAGAGTAAAGACATCTTCTTTCAGCCTTGTTAGGCACTTGTTGAATAATTTGAATGAATGATTGAAAGAATGAACATACCTTAAATATGACTTGCGAATTATCCATTTCAGTTTTCTAAGGTAGAACTTCTAAAGACTGAAAAGGAGTCAAAAGCTTAAACTGTAATTCAGATATGACGGTCCTCCTTTTTCTCCAAGTTAGAAATCAGAGGATGTGTCACCTGCCTGGCTCTGACACTTAATTAGCAGCATGGCTTTGGGCAAAATCTAACCTCTCCTGGACTTGGTTTGCTCTTATAAAAATTGGGAATAATTATATATGCATTGCCTGTCTCACAGATTATTGCTGAGAATCATATGAGATAAACTATGTCAATCTCAAGAGGTCTGTACACATGTAAGTCATTTTGATTCTTTAGAAAGTAATCTTCATTTAACTTGAGTTAGGTAAGTATTTTTTTCAGGCGGTCCATAACTAATCTTTGATGTGTGTCTCTCTCTTTCTCTTTTTGATGAAAATTGTCAGTATGAAGTGATCATATAATTAAAATAAATCTAATTAGCTTCTTTCTCTGTAACAAAGGTGATCTTTGAATGCCAGACCATAGGTGTTCTTATCATCTGTGATCCCTGCTGTTAGTCTGGTAATGTGCTGCTGAGGGAATCATTCAAAAATGATTCAAAAAAAACTATTTATAAGTAAGGGTAACGATTCAGTATCTGATATTTTTTCTTGTAGTGTTGGAGGGTTATTGCATTATGCTAATTTATTTTCCATTATTCTAATAATGGATAGAAGTAAGCATATAATGTAACACCGTATATTCGTTGCTAAAATCACATGTGTCTTAATGGCAACTGTTCCATGAAATGTATAAACAGTCTCAGTGACTCAGCCAGTTTAGCAAATAACAGGAGCTTTTTTTAAAAAAACTCACCTCAAGTGTTGAATTTCAACAAGTATTACTTAGCATCTATTCTACTAATTGCAGGGGGAAAACAATAGAAATTATGATGTTCCTGGGAAGACAGACATGCTTGTTGAAAGCAAGAGGCTAAATATAGACAAACTGGAATAACTGTTGAAGGCTTCAAATGAGAAAGGATACTTTCATCTGGGTTTGAATGACATAGGTCTGGATTGATGAGGATAGAAGGATATCTAGAGCTTATCCTTGCCCGGGGAGGGGAAGCAGCTTGCTAATACTTACTGAGCACCTAATACATTCCAAGAATTTTGCGTTTATTTTCTCACATAACCTCTCAGCATGTTTCTAACGCAGGTCATATTATCTGCATTTTTCAGAAGAATCTGCATATCAAAGAGTCTGAGAAAATTGTATAAAACCACAGAGCTTGTTTTAGTAGCAGAGACTCTAACGGAAATCTAACTTCAAATTCTTTGCTGAAGAAGCCACTAAGACATTTTAATCTAGGCTGTTAAAAAGCTTTTTTAAAACGTTTGAGAATATTATAACTGCATTGATAACTGCATTGAAGTGGCGTGATTTGTTCAGATATTCAGAATATTGTCATTTTATGTGATCTTTTTATTTCCAAATTGGCAAGTAGACATTTCTAAGTGAAAAGACCAAGCACATCCTTGTATAACTAATCATTAGAATTCCTCTGTGACACACCCAATGATGGTTAGTTTCTGAAATATAACATTCTTAGATAGTCTTGAAAATAGTTCTCTATATTCGGTAACGTTTTATGTATGAATGCTGGCTTTTTCTATGGCCGTGTTAAAATCAAACTGACTTTTAAAATACGGTTTTCATGCAGATTTTCTGAATTATCTCAAACCTCTGGTATACTTGGAGATCTTAGTTTCAAAGAGAAGGAAAATGATTTGTAGTATTGCCACATAAATTTTTTACATGTGGTTTTAATGATAAAGCTAGCTTTTTTAAGGTACATGAAGTATAAGAAGAAAAAATTTTCAGAAGGTAAGATTTATAGTACTGTTCAGCTTACATTAAACTGTTCATGTTTTAAAATTTAGTATTACAGGTGAAATTAATATCCATAATCAACTGGGAAGAGTTTTTTTTTTCTTTTTCTTAGATTTAATATACTGGAAGAGCAAAACTGTCAATATCAGAAACATTATTCTTAATTTTTGTTGTTTGATTTAATAATCCAGCATTAAGTTTTTCCCAAATACATAAGGGGCTTTTTTATTTGATATAGTCAGGACCAGTAGTTGGGCTCTTAATTGAAAAGCTCCTTAATAAATTAAAATAGGTAATCATTTAAAGAAAAGTTATCTTTTATTATAACAATTTTATTTTTGCTTAAAACATGAAACTATATACGTCTTCTGCTTTTTGTTTTTTAATGCAGTGCCAAGCACTCTTCGTTGATGGAAGGTAGGAATTCGTTGTGTTATTTGTATAAAACACACCTATTATGAATCTCCTGTGATTTCCAGCTATTGTTTTTCTTTGAATTTGAGTGATAATTTAAAAAATATTTCTTAAGTAATCTGGGTACAGAAATAGTCTAAAGATTTTTATTTTTTTATTTATAAGCTTTTATGGTATTTTGCATCATGTATTCTATTTTAGCATCAATCTTGGGAAAGGGTGAATTGCTTTCGTTGAGTTTTTCAGAAGTTTAAAATTTTTTTTATAAACAACAGTTCCCTTTTTTTCACACACTTATTCCCTCAACTTTTTAAGTATTTCACTAGTAATTTAATTTCATGTAAAAAGGGTGATTCAGTTCTGTTAATAAATACAGGCAGTTCAACTGATGGAAGCAGAAGGGCTTGCTAGAGAGCAGCTACTAGGCACAAGCATTCTGTGTGCTCTTAACAGTGGACGGTATCTTTTCTAGAGGGGACAAATCATACTGCTTGAGTTGAAGCCATTTGTACTGGATAGGTGCTTTTTGAGGTCTGTGGAAGGCAAAAAGGAGATGGAGGTGAACTGAGCCCTCAGCCTTAGTCTTGTGAGACAGACTAATCTAAAACTCAGTTATCATGTAGTCCAGAATTATCGGAGAATTCTTCCTTCACAAAGCGTGAACATTTTTAACTAGACCTTGAAATATAGATGCTTAACATAAGTTGAAAGGAGAATGATGGGGCATAAGTAAAGCTTTAGAAGCCGAAATACTCCAGATGACAAACCGAGCTCTTTTGTGGCAATACCTGGAACATAGGTACATATTTCACACACATATACATATATATGTACACATACTAATACATACGTGTCAAGTGAATGACTGAATGTTAAGACAAGAAAATGGACTTCATCATCTAGGCAATGAGAAATTCATGTAAAATTTTGAGCAGGTATTGAAAACTGGATATGTGTTTTATGAAGAAAACTGAACTCAACTCTCTGGGCACAAGACAGATGGATTGGATGGGAGGGGAGAGATCGCAGGTGGGGAGACCAGCCCAAAGGTTGGATGGACTTATCCCATACTATAAAGATGAAAAGAGCTGGACTTGAAATCAGTTGAACTGGCTCCACCTCTCACTGCATCACCTTCGTCAAAGTCTGTAATTTCTTTGAGCCACAGCTTTTTTGGAAAATGGAAAAATGATACCTTTAAATAGAGCTTTTGTGAAAATTAAATGAGATAAATTCCAGGAAATTCTATCACACAGCCTAGCAAATTCCTTCATCCATTAATTCCTTCATATGTGAAATTAGTCAGTTTTGGTAGAGCATATTCTTATGACGTTGGCGATGCAGAGTTTTGATAGACAAGCATACTGGAGCCATATGCTTAATACACGCCAGGTGAATTTGCATCATAAAAATTTTCCAGTAAAATTAAAACGGTGGTAGTGAGAAATTAGAAATCGGACGAAAGAGGCTGAACTTTGCAAAACAATTAACATGATAAAATGGAATGGATTAAACAAAAGTAGGAATGAGGAGTGACAAATTGGAGGTGGGAGTCTTAGAAAGTAACAACACAATGATGGAAGTTGTAGGGTTTTGTAGGGACTACTCTAAGCGTAGGAAAATGAAATGTTGAATATGAGATGAATAGCCAAAATGTGTCTGGAAGGCATGCAGAAAATGCATGTTTTGAATCAAAATTTTGATGAGCACATCTTTGGTATAGGCACAATGGTAAAAGCTTCAGACATGGTGAGATCTATGAGAGGATGTAAAGAAAAATGATAGCTATTATTTTTTGAACACACCATTTTAAGTAAATGATGTAGACTGTCTTATTTCTTTCTCACAACAATAGCAGAGATAATTGCTATTATTATCCTCAGTTTACAGATGATGAAACTGTGGATCAACAAGTGAAGTAATCTACCACAGGTCAAACGCTTAAGTTTCAGGAAAGGGATTTGTAGATGGGTTTATCTGACTCCAGAGGACCGAGACTTAAATTCAATCCAAGTTAAAAAGTGGAAGGAAACAGAGAGATGGTCGTGGGGGGAAGGAGGATTTGTTTAAGAAAAGTGGAGCATGGGAGTTATTGGAAGATATATTTTGCTTTTTAGATGAAGTGATCTTTGCATGTTTGAAATCATAGATGAGATGAGAGAGACTGAAGTAAGGAGAGTTGTAAAACCAGAGTCTCAGAAGGAATAAGGGAACCTTGCACTTCTATAATTCTATTTATTTATCAAAGGGCTTGCAGATCTACGATGCTAGAGAGCCTCTCTCAAAAAACTCTGTGAGGTTCAGAGGGCAGGTGTTGTCCCCAGTTTACAAATAAAAATCTGGGAAGCACAGATGATCAAGGGGTAACTCCCCAGTCTTGCAGGTCTGGATTATGGTGGAGCAAAGACAGGATCCCTGGTGGGCCCACTCCTGTTTTCTTTTCCTAAGTCTCACTGGTAGAAAGTTAAGAAATCTGCAACCCAGTCACAGAGGATTCAGCTTCGGTGGGGGACCCACCATGGAGATTCCAAGGAAAATGATATGATGGATGCAAATGTATGTTGATGACCCACACAATGCCAACAAATATGTAATAGCCTAGAGATACAAAGATGAAAATGACAGTGTTCTAATCTTGGTGGACCCCCAGGATAGGAGAACAAAATGGAAAAATAGAAAAATACAGAAAATACAGAATTGGGAGCTTCCCTGGTGGCACAGTGGTTAAGAATCTGCCTGCCAATGAAGGGGACACGGGTTCGATCCCTGGTCTGGGAAGATCCCATATGCCACGGAGCAACTAAGCCCCTGCGCCACAACTACTGAGCCTGCACTCTAGAGCCTGCGAGCCACAACTACTGAGCTGGCACACCACAACTACTGAAGCCCGCGCGCCTAGAGCCCATGCTCTGCAACAAGAGAAGCCACCGCAGTGAGAAACCCGCGCACTGTGGCGAAGAGTAGCCCCTGCTTGCTGCAACTAGAGAAAGCCTGCGCGCAGCAACGAAGACCCAACACAGCCTAAATAAATAAATAAATAAACAGAATTGAAAGGATGGAGGTAATTTCGAGAGTTTCAAGAAAGGGATGTGGATGAAGCTGGTTTTGAAGATGAATAAAAGTGCAACGTCAGTGAAGGAGTGGGAGAGCACAGTTGCGTGATTTTTGACAAGCGTTTTGTGCTTGGGGAAATCCAAATAGTTTGTTATTGTTTCAGTGTATGTGGCTGAGAGTTGGGGTTGCTGGAGCAGTGGGGTGATGAGAAGCAGGGAAGGAGCTGAATTATGATATATTTGTGGGGAAAGGTCTTGTAAAGTATTCCTAGGTGCTTAGAGTTCACCCATTGTACCAGTATTTCAACTGTGTATAAAAAGCAAAGACAGTTCCTGAAGATGTTAAGATCTTATTAAGTACTTCCCTGTTCCCTAAGGAGGCTTAGAAAATGCTGAATATGTAAGTCTGCTTGGAAACTTACAACACAAACCTGTTGTAAAACCTGGAAAAAGGCTGGGCTTTTAAGTATGAAATCTATTTGCAGTAGACATTTTTGGTATTCCCCAAATGTATTAAATCCCCTCTGCCCACCTCTGATTAATGTGCAGTGGGGGGTGGACAGTTCCATGAAAGTTCACAGTGAGAGCTCTGATGGGTAGGGGAAAATGATTGCCCCCAGGGAAAACCCTTCACTGTAAGGTTGGGAGCCTGTATTCAAATACCCCTGACTCCCGTCTTTCAAGGTGATGGTTCTAGAAGGCATTCTGTACACTTATCAGAGGTTCATGCAGAATCAATCTCTTATTGACTACAGTAGCAGCTTCAGTAATGTAACCAGCTGGTGGCTTTTCTTCCATCCCTCTTTTATTCACCCCACTCCTTCCCTCCTACTTTCCGAGATCATCTTCCATATACCGCAGATCACTCAAGTCCTTTCTTGGCTCTGCTTTTGGGGAAGGAAAACTAAGATACTATTGAACTTGTTGAGCAAGCCATTGTTTTTACATAAGGAACTATTTTTGTTTTCCTAGGACACACCTATAGCCTGCCATGGTAGAATTTTCCCTTAGAAACTTTACTGGTTTTTTTTTGGCTGCGTTGGGTCTTCGTTGCTGTGCACGGGCTTTCTGTAGTTGCGGCCAGCGGGGGCTACTCTTCGTTGCGGTGCGCGGGCTTCTCATTGCGGTGGCTTCTCTAGTTGAAGAGCACGGGCTCTAGGCGCATGGGCTTAGTTGTTCCATGGCACATGGGGTCTTCCCAGACCAGGACTTGAACCCATGTCTTTTTTTTTTAACATCTTTATTGGAGTATAATTGCTTTACAATGGTGTGTTAGTTTCTGCTGTAAAACAAAGTGAATCAGCTCTACATATACATGCATCGCCATATCTCCTCCCTCTTGCGTCTCCCTCCCACCCTCCCTATCCCACCCCTCTAGGGGAGATCAACCTGAAAGTGTGAAGTGTTTGAGCAGTCCATAGAAAACCTAGCCCAATAAATAAAATTAACAGACAGGTGTCAAGGTAGAGTATTTTATATACCAGGAATGGTCCATGTGAATATTCATAGGAAAAGCAGTCAAAGTAAGGAGTGTATTTCTCTCCTGGCTCTGCATACCTCCGTTTGATATCTTGGGAGATACTGTCTCCAGGGTGTGACCAGAACTTGGGATATCTTAGAGCAGCACAGCATAGGTGGTGACCAGAAAGGCAATCAAGGTGAGCCACTTGTGGCCTGTAGGTGGGGTGGAGGAAGAGGAAAGAAAGTAAAAAAATATGGAGAGCTGGATTTTATCTTTGTTTTTTAATTCGGATTTCCCCAGTTGTATATGTCCTTATTTGTGTGTGTGTGTGTGTTTGTGTGTGTGTGTATTTAGTTCTCTATAATGGTATCATGTATAGTTTGTGTATCCACACTGTGGTCGAGATCCCTCACAGTGCCCTTTTATAACCACACCCATATCCCTGCCCCAACTTCCCTAAACACTGACAACCACTAATGCATCCTCTGTTTCTGAAATTCTGTAATTTTAAACATATTATATAAATGGAGTCGTACAGCATGTAACCTTTCAGGATTGCTTTTTTTCACTTAGCATTATTCTCTGAAGATTCATCCAAGTGTGGGGTGTGTCAATAGTCCATTGCTTTTTATTGCTGAGTAGTATTCCAGGAAATGTGTGCACTACTGTTTGTTTAACCGTTCATCCATTGAAGGACATCTGGGTTGTCCCCAGTTCAGGGCTATTATGAATAAAGCTGTACAAACTTTTCTGTACAGGTTTTCTTGTGAAAATATGTTTTTGCTTCCCTGGGATAAATGCCCAAGAGTGCGATGGCTGGATCATATGGCAATTGTGTGTTTAGTTTTTGAAGAAACTATCAAACTGCTTCCAGAGTGGCTGTGAAATGCTGTACAGTCATACAGCCACCAACAATGTATGAGCGATTCTGTTTCTCCACATCCTTTATGGGGTTTAGTGTTGTCGCTGTAGGTCTGATAGGGGTTGCTAACCATTCTGATAGGTGTGCCGTGATACCTCATTGCAGTTTTAATTTCTGTTTCCCTGATGACTAATGATGTTGAACATTTTTCATGTCCTTATTTGCCATCTCTGTATCTTCTTCAGTGAAATGCCTGTTCATTGTTTTGCCCATTTTCTAAATGGATAGTTTCGTTTTTTACTATTGAGTTTTAAGAGGACTTATTCTGGATACTATTCCTTTACTGGATAAGCGATTTGAAAATATTTTCTCCTGTTGCCTGTCTTTTCATCCTTTTCCCATGCACTTTCACAAGGCAAAAGTTTTAAATTTTGTAAGGTCCAGTTTATTACTGTCAAGCCTAAAACCTTTTTGCTTAACCCTAGATCCCAAAGATGTGCTCCTATATTTTTCTCTAAAAGGTCTATATTTCTATATTTTTATGTCTTACATTTACATTCAAATCCATTTTGAATTTTCATATATGAGTGAGGTTGAGGACAAGGTTCATTCTTTTCCCTATGGCTGTCCAGTTGCTCCTGCACCGTTTATTGAACGGCTGTCCTTCTTCCATTGAATTGCTTTTGCACATATGTCAAAAATCAGCTCAGCATATTTGTGTGCATCTGTTTCTGGATTCTCTGTTTTATTACATTGTTCTATGTGTCTGTCCCTCTGCCGTTCCCACACTGTCTCGCTCATTGTAGCTACATAATAAGTCTTAATACTAGGTAGAGTGGTTCTTTCCACTTTATTCTTCTTAGTCAAGATTGTCTTAGTTATTCTAGGGCCTGTGCTTTTTCTATGTAAGTTTTAGCACAAGCCTGCCTACATCTACAAAAAATATAAAAGTAAAACAACCAAAAACCTTGCTGGAATTTTGACAGGAATTACATTAAATCTATCTATCAATTGGGGGACAGTTGAAACTATGCTGAATCTTCCAATCCATGAACACAGTAGGTGTCTTCACTTTATTTAGACTGATTCTTTTTTATCAGTATCTTGGAACTTGCAGCATATAGATCCTTTGTATGTTTTATTATCTGTATACCTAAGTACTGTATTTTCTTTGAAATGATTGTAAGCAATTTTGTGTCTTTAATTTTGGTTTCTGCAGGTTTATTGTTACTCTCTAGAAATTGTATCCTGTGACCTATTTATAACTCACTTTGCAGTGGGAATTTTTTGGTTTGCTTTTTGTTTTTGTAGGTGCCTTCCTATTTTCTATTTAGACAATCGTATCATCTGCAAATAGGAGTCATTTTATTTCTTCCTTTAGAAACTGTATGCTTCTTATTTTTTATTCTTTTCTTATTGCAGCGGTCAGAACTTCTAGTATGATGTTGGCTGCAAGTGGCTAGAATGAACATCCTTGTCGTATTCCTGATGTTGGCAGAAAACATTGTCTTTCACCATCAAATATGATGCTAGTTGTAGTTCTTTGTAGATGCTCTTTATGAAGTTGGTTTCTTCTTAAAATCTGGCTAATTAGAGGCTCACAAAATGTGAATAATGTCACATTTTGCAAGAATTAGGAGACAGGAAGAAAAATCTGAGAGGTTTCTACCAAATAATTTCTGGAATGACTTCTTATTTACTTTGACTCCTAAACAGGGCTTGTTCTGATACAGTTCTTGTCAAGATTGGACCATATGCAGCCTTGACTTGGGTTTAGGTTGCATATATAATCTGCCAGGATATTTCAGTAATCTGAGACTTTTTGGATATTTTTACTACTTTGATCTCTATAGTCCCTAGGGTTAAAAAAAAAAAAAAAAGCCGGGAAAACACTTCAGGCCACTACAGTTATTTTTGTTTGCTCTTCCTAATGCATGTTCTCCATGAACTGGCCACATCAGGTATCCAAAAATAATGTTCTTTGCCCTTATATACTGTAGAGATAGTATCACCGCAAATGTCCAGAGCAATGGACAAACCTGTGACAGTGTTCGGGTTTAGGCAAAAGAGGTTTTCACCTATGGAGGAGAAGAGACATTGTTAGTTTCCGTAGAACCTTTTTTTTATCCTTTTTGGTGTATTCTAGGTAAAATCAGTGATAAATATGTTTTATGATGTGAAGTTATATAACAGAAGAAAACAAGGAATTGGACAGAAAATCAGTAATTATGATGCATACTTGGTTGTCAAAATATAATGATTTGAAATTATTTTTCCATGTATAGGCTACATTCTGATATGATGTACTCCTCCACTTAGTCTTTGGGAAACATTTGGATGGTACAATTTTGCAGTTCCAGCTCAGTTACACTTCAAAAGCCTTAATGTTTTGATAATGCTGCATTTGGTTATAGATTTAAGATGATATAATGCTACGTTATATCACTTTTGTAGGGTAACTTCTGAATAAAATAAGTCCATAAACACTATTTTTTCTCCTTTTATAGTCACACATATGTGAGTTTTGCTGAATTGCTTTATTCCATGCTTAAAAGCTAGCAATTTAATACTGTTTTTCAGTAACAATAAAATGAAACACATAGGCCTTCTAATTTCCCATTGATGTATTGATTTATGGTGCGCAGAAAATTCATACATGTCTACAGTTGGTAGTTTTATCAAGTTGAAGAAGATTATTTTGGTTTTTGCATTTTTCAAAGTTGAAATTTTTCAAGTTGTGTTTTAAAATACATACACTGCCTTACTTTTCATAGTCACCACATAGGCAATTTATATCAACCCTTAAAAGCTATGAAATGAGTATATTCTTTCACAAATTGACAGTGTAATTGTTCTCATACAGAAAGTGACACCACAGCATATATTAACTATGGAATGCACAGTACTTTTTTTTTTACGGTACGCGGGCCTCTCACTGTTGTGGCCTCTCCTGTTGCGGAGCACAGGCTCCGGACGCGCAGGCTCAGCGGCCATGGTTCACGGGCCCAGCCGCTCCGCGGCATGTGGGATCTTCCCGGACCGGGGCATGAACCCGCGTCCCCTGCATCGGCAGGCGGACTCTCAACCACTGCGCCACCAGGGAAGACCAGTACTTTTTTTTTTAAATCATAGTTTAGAGAAACAAATGTTTCTTCTTTTTTTCCCCGTAGGCTTAAGCTTTGTTCAAAATGAAGCCCATAGAATTTTCTCCATGCTATAATTTAAGCTGGAGAATATGAATTGGAATTTGCTGTCCTGGATTATTATTGAAGGAAATTAAATGGTTTTTAAAGATAACCACTGGTGATCAAAATAATATTTGCCTTAATTGCTTTATTAAATACTTGAAAAAAATTATTTGACCAATAATAAAAACAGTTTGTATTTTTTTACAGCTACAGATAAAAAGGAATATGTGGGTTTAATTTACAGGATTAGTGGGTACGTATTTTTGTTTCTATTGCTGCATTTCTAGAAGCCTTAATAAAGAAATCAAAATCCTACTTTTCTTTCTCAAAGCAAATGTTAAATGTTTTCCTCCTGAGGTTCCTGAGATGGGATTTTTTATTATCCTAAAAAAGAGGAATGTCTCTATGTGAACATTTTAAATTTATGGTCCTTTCTGAAATTCTGTTTTGTTTTGTTTTCAAATCAGATCTGGAAAATTTTAAAACCAAAATGAGAAGTACAGTGTCAGTGCGTGAAGGACAGGGAGTTGTCCTGCTCTGTGGCCTCCCGCCACACTCTGGAGGTAACAAGTGCTCTGTTTTTGCTTTTATGTTTATTAAACAAGTTTTGGGGCGAGACCCACAGCATATGTACTGTTGTTGCTTCCATAAATTACCCTGAGAAACTTGATAATCCAAGCATTGGATTCTGTCAGGTGAGTTGCAGTATAAGAAACTCTACAAAAAACAGTCTATCCAGAGGAGATTATAAACATAATTTACTCATTTCAACAAGGAAGGTTCTAAAGGCAAGCAAGATCAAGTTAATTTCAATTACCTAATGGTGCTGAACAATGCTTCATCCTTACACTATTATCATTCATTATTTAGTTGTAGACCGTGACGTACATTGGTGTCTTTGTGGTTTCTCTCTCTCTCTGTCTCTCTCTCCAGCCTTATGCATACACGCTTACACATGCTTATTGATATATGCTGTTGCACCTCTTGATATATGTGTAATATATATATTGAAAATGAAATATGTATGTGTATTCACATCATTTTATTGGGGTGTTGGAATTGCAAATTTTATGCTATATTGCTATAAATTGAAATATTGCTGGAAATTCACAAGGTTAACAAAATAGTTACCAAGAATGAAAATGAACTTCTGCACATATGAAAATAATTTAATGAGTACCGCTCCCCGGTAAGAGCCTGAAGTGCTGGTTGGATTTTCCTCTCACGCTCACTATTACAAACTTGGTCACTTGCAGGAACAAAGAAGGCATTATTAATGTATGAATCATTGTTGTCAGAGAAGCAGACACATTCTGTTATGAGAGGATGAGAATTCCTGAGAGATAAATAGGTTAGAGAGAAGCTTTCTGACCAGAGATGAAACTGAGAAGTCTTCTTCCCATTATAATAAAGCTTATTCAGATGTCAGTATGCTGGACTTTCTTTGTTCTGTGACATCCAAACCAAAGTCCTTTTTGCCCAGTGGCTCGGCAGTTTTAATCACAAAATCCTCAGCCCAATGAAACAGACATTTCCCGTCTTCAGTATTTGATCATTTGAAATGTCTGAGCCAGCTGCAGACTGCAGATTTGGGCCTTGATTAGCTGCCGTGCCTGCCCTCGCGTTGGTGAGTATGGGTTTAAATTGGGCTCCCCAGTCTACTTCGGGAGTGTCTATTTTGCTGAAATCATGAAGTTTCAGAGGACCTGTGACTTTGAAGGGAAGCATGGACTCTCTTGATGAGCAGTAAAAGTAACTGAGCTCAAACTGGCTTGAAGAAAATAGGGAGTTTATACGGCTCATATAACTGGGTTGAGCATGTGCTTCCTACTAGAGCTGTGTGGTTGACACAGCGATGTACCACCCAGAATGACTCGCCGCCTCACTGTGGGCAGCGGGGTCAGCCAGTGGCCTCCAGCTCTCAGCTTCTTCCTGATCTCCTTGGCTACAGGAGCCGCTTGCCCAGGGTCTCGCCCTTCCAGGGACTGCCTGCATCTGGTGACCGAACAAGGAGAGGATATAAGGGGTCAGCCCCTTCTGCCCAACACTGGACAGTTCTAGTGGGGAGGGCTCAATCCAGAGCTTCCTTCCAGCATGACCAAGGCTTTTTGGGCCACGACAGTCTGACTTCTTTCTTATCTCAAATCCTGCTTCTGCCTCCTTGCTTTCACAGGTTTTGAGCTTTGGTCAAAATCTTTATCCCAGGCTCTAATATTTGCTCCCTGAGAACCCGATCTATTGGACCCAATGGTTTAACGAATTTCATAAGCGGCTGGTCTTTCTTGCTGTTTCGTGGCTCTGCTTCCCTCCATGTTGATTCCATTGTCATGTAGACTCCCTGTGGTAGCACAGGTGGCTCCTGGCACCTCCAGGCCTTCTGGTCCTTAGTGCTAAGGATCCTAACGGACCAGACAACCTGTTGCTCAGTGGCTCCTGATTTTCATTGGATCAGCCTTGCTCATGAGATTTTCCCCTCCAGCAGAGAACCAGAGTCAGCGCCATCTACTGGCAAGCACTGAGATGAGAAAGGCGTAGTTTCCAAAAGAAAAGAAGGGTTTTTTGTTGTTGTTTTGTTTTTTCGTTTTTTTTTTTTTTTTTTTTTTTTTTTTTTGGCGGTACGCGGGCCTCTCACTGTCGTGGCCTCTCCCGTTGCGGAGCACAGGCTCCGGACGCGCAGGCTCAGCGGCCATGGCTCACGGGCCCAGCCGCTCCGCGGCATGTGGGATCTTCCCGGACCGGGGCACGAACCCACATCCCCTGCATCGGCAGGCGGACTCTCAACCACTGCACCACCAGGGAAGCCCAAGAAGGGTTTTATTATGAGAAAAAAAAGGGAGTGATGTTTTAGGTAGACATTAATAATGGTTAGAAGTACACCTAGTAAGCAAGTATCAAAATAACTAAAGTTTATTCTTTAAAAGCAACATAAAATAGTAGCTGGGCGGTCTTGTGTATGATGTGTGTTGGAACTGTTGACCCAAATTAAAAGTCTAAGTGATCTTCTTTAAACATTTTTATGATTAGATGTACTTGCTGATAACAAAGGAGGGGATCTTTTAGTTGACTGGGCATGCACACGGTGAGGAAGTCTTAATAAGCTGTTGGATAAAACATGTTCCAAAAGGTGAATCTTTTCCATTGTCATGAAATTGGAGAACTGCTGGCCAGTCACAACTCTCCTAAGTAATGACAACCTCTAAGTTATGATTCCTCTCTGCCTTGGCGACTTCATATAGTGGTCTTTTCATTTTTAAAGCTCACAGTCCGGGGTGACTGTGAAAGTCAGTAGAATTGTTGGCAAAGAAGGAAAGAGATCTTTCCAGATGCGGTGCATTAGCTCTTAAGACCCCGTGGCATGCATGGGGGAGCGAACCACTGAACAATAGCATATCTTCCTGCATGCTAGATTGTGCAGGAAAATGATAGGGACCAGAGCGTCAGGTTTAGATGCTGAGAACAGGATTGTCATTGATCCAAGTCTACCTAATGTTGAGTCTGCCAAGTCACAATTTACATCCCCTGCCCTGACTTCTTGGTATGGGAGCTTCTTGAAGACAGAGCCTATGTCCAGGTTTGCTCTGCATCCAAGTGCCTGACACAAGGCTGGTTTATGACAAGCAGTCAGTAAATAACGGTTGAACAAATGAACACATTCATGAAATGAGTAAAGGAATCCTCTTTAGATTGGGCCAGTTACAGATGCTTTCTGAGAATGCACTGCAAACCCTGTTTCTAGAGGTGAAAGCGTTTAACAACTAATACGTGCTGGGTGCCAAGCAGACAGGTGCAGACACTGACAGATGACGGTGAACTCTGCCCACAGCAGCTGGTATCAGCTCCACTTCATCCCCTTGTGTACTGAGGGACTTTTCATTCAGTGGAGGATGTGAGGCAGTACAGAGCAGCTGAAGCCGTGACTCCAGGATTTATCAGTACATGTGATATGGGGCACACATGGCCCCGCTGTGATCCATTGTGTCCTCTTTCCACAAAGTCCCGTGGTCTCTGCAAGACACGACCTTCCCTTCTCTGTCTTAACTGCTGTATTACTTTTACTCACTTCTACTTGGTCCCTTCTCAGTGGTCGGAAATTTTTAATTTTGTTGTTGTTTTCTGATTACTGAAGACATCATCATATTTTATTATATCATATGCTCTAACAGAATCACAGCCTGACAGAGTAGACACAGGGGTGAAATAATAATAATAACAAATAATAATAGTAGTCTCTATTTATTGAGTGCTGCTTAGTTGCTAAGCAGGGTGCTGGCTGTTGGTGGAAATAAATCATCTGCTAGGAGATTCTTTTGATGAAATGTATGGAGAGGAACTGGATAAGTGACAAGGGAGATATGCAAAAAAAGAACCCAAATAGGAGTCCCAAAGTATGGAAACTGAATATATTATTCAAACTCCCTTAAATCATTTGTCTATGCAGATAATTTATAAGCAAGTAGCTGCAACCTGGGGTTGCTTTGCTTAAGAGCAGTTGCCATTTATATGACGCCAGAGAAGGAAAAATTGTTTCCTGATGGGTGACAGAAATGTTTCCTGGGAGTCCCCGTAACTCCTAAGCAATGCAGGTTACTGTCATCTGAGAGGGGTCTCATCTCCCACTCATTCTGTGACACTTTCTGCCACTTCCTTTTCATTGTCTTCTCTGCAGAATAATCCAACATCTCTCTAAGGTGAAAGGAATTAGTATCCTCTTGAAAATTCGTTGGAAAATCAGGAAGTGACATGCTAAAAATAAGGTACCAGCCATGGATTATCCGTGGGTTAGTTATCAATCTAATTACCAGTAGTGTGAAAAGCTGGAAATTAGTGTCGTTACCAGTCAGTTGCTGATATCACTACAAGATCGTTGAAATTCAAATGCACAAAAATATTATCCTAATATAAATAAGGATACAAGACTAGTTCATGGGCTTTTCATGATAAATACTAATTAGACAGGAATTCATAGGTTAATCAAGTTATTGCCTCCATACATGTTAATAAAGACTTGGTTTTTGTCCAAGGATGCCTGATGAGATTTATTCTGAGTTAAAAATAAACCTGAGTATTTCCCAGTGTTTCATAAGCAAACAGCTTTGGTCTCTGATCCAGCTTCCAACGTCTGTGCTCTGTGCATATTCTTCTTACAATGACAGCCCTGGACACTGCCATCCTTTGGGATGTGAAAAGGAAGAGGGTGAGATGCTAAACAGCAGGTAGTGGAGGATGAAGCAACTTCATGCTAAAAATTTCTTTGTAAGTCCTGGTGTGACAGAGGTGACAGCTGTTAGCAACATAACCAGATGGCATGGGATTTACACCCTCTGTGCCAACATCTTTTTTTTTCTTTCCCTAGGACCAAAAAACAAAAGTCACCTCAGGTAGTTTAGATGGGGCAACTTGAAGAAAAATTTCCAAGTAGGAATGTTCTGGAAACACTTGTGCAGTTGCTAGACCTTGCTTCAGGGCGATGAGACATTACCTAGTGTTTTGGGATGTGATTTTGACCCAAAACATTAGTTTCCCCAAATACCTTAATGTGTAACCTTAGCACCACCTTGGCTTAGGCATTCATCTTTCCTTGAACTACACTCTACTATTCATGTTTGTAGTCTAGTCAAATTTAAAAACAGCTTTTTACAAAACTTTGAAGTAGGGAATACATAATACGTTCATGGGCAGAATGTGCTTTCTGGCTCCCGTGGCATTTGCATCACTGGTCACTATATAAAACGTTGCTTTGAGAACCCAAGGGTTTCCCCTTCCCTGAAGCAATGTATCTGAAAGTTGCATCGTAGCAGGTCTTTCTGCCATCACAAATTATGAAATCTAGAGAAAGCTGATGGTTGGTGGGTTATTGAGGAATAAGCATCTCTCTGCACTATAGAATATTGCTCCTAATTTATTGCTTCTAAGCCTGGGAGTCAGATATGTTAACATGTCACAAGAAAGAGAGAATCCATCTGTAGACTGAATGAATAATGTATCACAATTGTAAAAGTGTTTTTTGAATATATGCCAATGCTGATGTGACTGTTGACATTTTTGGTTGCCCAGAATATTAATAAATTCGCAGTAGTATTCAGACAAGTATGTTGTGAATCTGTTGACACATAAACCTCAGGTGCTACTATGTGGATAACAGTAAAATTGATCTCTGAAGGGAGTATCTGTTGTCTCATATAGTCTTAATTGCTGAACATCCATTTTGTGGTTGGAAATGGAGATGAAAAATCCTGAGTTTCTCCGAAGTGCTTGAATGTGGAAACTATGAACTAAAAATATTCATTGAGTCTGCCCTCCTCCCTTCCTTCCTTCTTCCATCTGTCCATCTATCCATCCATCTATTTTATCCATATTTTGATTTACTCATGCATCCATCAAATATCTGTTGACGTGTGGAAGATGTTTATGTCTTATAATGCTATTTTACTGTAATATATATGGCCCTTTACTTGAATAATCTTAGTATTGAATACAGAAGAAACTGAAAGCACTGCTGATAAACTTGATAGGAATGTATTCAAGTCAGTATTTTTGAACCCTACCCAAACCACTTTCCGAGTTAAATGTACTTTTCTCAGGGTGCAAGGCAATAGAAAGATAAATAGGAATCCCCCTGTCCCCAGGGGCATATATGTGAGTGGCTTGAAATGTCTGATTTATATATATAGATAAAAATATACTATAATCCTAATATGTTTACTAGGTAGAAAAATATAAAATTAAAATATGTAAGTAAATTTTTAAAGAGGGCTTACTATATTTTCTTCATGTACCCCAGGGTACATTTGTACATTTTTTACCCCGTTTTAGAAAACCTGTTTCTAGACAGCGCTTGGGTTTCCTTCCTCCAGCCGTCAGGGTTGGATTATGTGGTGGAGGTTTTAGATTCGCTTGCGTTTTGTTTAACGACACAAGCAGTGACTGCCTCTCCTCCTGGGTATTGCCTCCATTGCCTCCATGGGCTTGGAACCACGCCTAGCATGTTCCAGCAGGCCACTGCTGATTGGCCCAGAGGAGGACACCTGACACAAGCTGGGCCAATCAGCCGCTCTCTCCTGCCAGTTTGAAAATTGACCTGACAGGCTCTAAGTTTTGAATTTGGAAGTTTGAGGCAGATCCTTTCTATCATGCCAAGAAAGCTGACGCACATGGCGTAGAGATGCAGCCCTGCAGAGGCTAAAAACAGAGACCAGGAACAGCATAAAGACTAAGGACTGCCTGGCCGCGGGCCCTCCAACCTTTCTCCCTTGGAAGCTGCTTTCTTGCCCTTGGGCGCTATGCAGCAGCCCCAGTATATGGATATATATTCTGTTCCCTTTGTTATTTTCAGCTGAGTCTAGTGGGTGTCTGTTTTTTACAACCGAAGTCTCATCAGTAACGTAGAGGGCATTATTGTTAGGGCTACACCCGTCCCTGGGCTGTTCCAGCATCCTTTTATGATTGAAGTCAGAACTGAACATGCCACAGATGGCCCTGGAAGGAGGCAGGGTCACAGAAGACAATTTAAAGAAACTGTGCATTCATTATTATTTACGTGTTCAGTCTACGAGTGAGTTTCCCCCAGATTTCAGGGTTGCCAGTGACTACTCCACATACATTTCATCAGAGCAGCATGGGTTCAAGCCCGCTCCCCCCGCCCATTTCATTCTCAGATCCCATAAATAGTCTGCTATAGTACAGTGAGAAAATCATTTTCTCCCACTCGAAAGACCGCCGAGTTTTCCTTGCTGTGATTCCATCCACCCACAAACAGAAGTCAGAAGGAGTGTTAAGCTCATCAAAAAAAAAATCACGTGTGTGAGCTGCAAGTTTAAATCCACTGTTAGAATGATAGTGCTTCTACAAGAACTTACTTTAAGATAGGAGAACTCTGATGTTTTCTGCTTTACGTAAACATTGCGTTGTTAATTTAGTACAAATCAAGGATGGTAAAGGCTTTGATTCCTGACATCTTAAGCAGAAATTAAGGGTGATTGTTAGTCAGTGCTTTTTGTCAGAAAAAAACAAATAACATAGTAGCGCTAGGTGAAACCTGAGACTTAATCTGTACGCCAGCAAGAGGGAGAGTTAAATGTTCGTTGCTTTGCTGTAGGAATGCATTTATATGTACTGGTGTTTTAATTAAGCTTACATGAGCTACTGTTAACAAAGAAACCTGAAAATATATTAGCTTAAAATGAACTGTATTTCTTGCTCAGACAAAATCCACGTCAAGTGCTTTTGATCATAGATCTCTGGCCTCATGCATTTATGCCTCTCCGTTTCAGCATCTAAAATCTGTGGTCTCTGCCTCTGTCTTGGTCCAGCTGGCAGGGAAAAAAGGGGAGAGATGACCCATGGATTTTCCTTGTGGACATGTGCCTGGAGGGGATGGCACGTGTCACTTATGTGCACATTCTGCTGACTGGTTCCCAGTCACATGGTCACACTGAGAGCAAAGGAGGTCCATTGTGTGTCGTGGGGGAAGTGGGAATGGGTTCGTCGTATAACTGGCTTCTCTCTGCCACCTTTAGATAGACCTGTGCTTTTGAAAATAAGCACAAGCAGGTTAGGACCAGAGACGTATAAGATACAGTGTGTCTTAAGAGGCTGTATTTCATGATTTCTAGTGGCTGTATAAGAAGCTCATTTGGAGGACTTGTTAAAAATGTGTATTCCACGATTCCACTCTCAGAGATTCTGATTCCTTAGTGTGGAGTCTTTTCTGGGAATCTGCATTCTTTGTGAATGACCCAGGGGATTTTTGACTCAGCGGGACATTGAGCCACACTTTGAGACCCACTATCATCACGTCGTACAAATTTAAATGCCTTAAAGAAATGTTTTAAGGAGTAGAGAAATGTCATTTATGATGGAGCAAGTGTAAGCATTGAAGTATTTCAGGAGTTGCATTTTATTAAGTAGGACATTTTGGACTTTAAAAGGGAAGTGGAATTCTTGGCTTATATAGGACATTGATGTTCATTTATTTATAAGCTAGGCAATTCCTATCCCAGCTGAATTTTTCCTTCATTAACATTAGCTGCCTTAGAGAGCACGGTTGACGGTGTGCCTAGGCGTGTAGCTGAATATTCCACGGCATTCATCCACTTTCCCCCGTGTGGAGTAGCTGGTAGGTGCCGGGCAGTCACCTGTGCTTGTTGATAATCACAGAAACTGGGCATTGGTTAAGTGTGCGTAGCTTTTAATCCTCCAGGCACTGCTTGGCATCTTACCCCTGAGTAGTTTGGATCTGTTTATTGTTGTTATTGTGTCTGTGTGTTTCTGTGAGAGTGTTCATCTCAAGGGGGTATGCCCATCTGGAGTAAAAATCAGACTGATATTGTAGGGGAGGATTTTCAAAATCAGTTACTTTCCTTCTTCCCTTTTAGACCTGGCTCTTATTTAAAACCTATTTTCCCTATTAACTTTAGGAAGTTTGACTTTGAAAGGATACCAGTATTGAAAACTAAAATTTTTAAATGAATCATGTGCAATGTTTTCAGTAAGATTACAAGGGTCAGTCAATGCATCCAAAGAAACATCACAGTGACCACCTTTCTGTATTCTCAGAGGTCTGCAGGGGCCAGCCAAGTGCTTCAGATTAATGAGCAGGGCCAGGTTTTGAGACTTGGGCAATTTTTTGTTCTTTTCTCAGTAACATATTGAAATCACTTAACAGCATCATTTACTTCATATGCAATTTTCACAGCATGGAAAATACAGTTCTTTTCTGAGTTTATTAAGCATTTTGTCACACATATCTTCCATTTGCTGGTTAAGTTATTACTATGGCTTTTTTCCTAATGTCCTCTTAAGTTAAATTCATTAGACACAGACACGCTTGGCATATTAAACACATAGAGATGTTACTTTCACTATTTATATAAAATTTGCTGCGTATCAGTCAGCTTTTACTAGGTTCTGTTGCAGTAACAAATGACTCCAAAGTCTCAGTAACAAATGACTCCAAAGTCTCAAGGGCTTATAATAATGAAGAGTTATTTCCAGTTTTGTAGGCTCTGTGCTATGGGTCGGCTGCAGCTATATTCCATGTGACCTGTTTATTTTGGGAAAAAGTAGCCCTTGTCTGGGATATGCCATTCTCATGGCAGGAAGAAAAGAAACTTGTCAGACTCATTCAGTCTGTTCACAGGTGGTATATATACATCATTTCTGCTGCCATTCTATTTTTTTAATTAATTAGTTTATTATTTATTTTTGGCTGTGTTGGACCTTCATTGCTGTGCGCAGGCTTTCTCTAGTTGCAGCGAGTGGGGGCTACTCTTCGCTGTGGTGTGCGGGCTTCTCATTGCGGTGGCTTCTCTTGTTGCAGAACATAGGCTCTAGGGCACATGGGCTTCAGTAGTTGTGGCTCGCGGGCTCTAGAGCACAGGCCCAGTAGTTGTGGTGCACGGGCTTAGTTGCTCCGTGGCATGTGGGATCTTCCCGGGCCAGGGATCAAACCCGTGTCCCCTGCATTGGCAGGAGGATTCTTAACCACTCCGCCACGAGGGAAGTCCCTCCTATTCTATTTTGCGAAACACATATTATGGCCAATACTGATCAAATGGGCCAGAAACCATTCTGTCACAGAGAGGAGCAACAAAAAATTTTAATAATAATGTAATCGACCATAAGTTCTCTCTTATTTTCTTCTTTAGCTATTTGGCCTTTGTAGTCTTTCTTTCAGTTTCCCCAGATGTGATGAGATCTAGATCCAATAACTAGTTTAAGTTATCCTAACTCTTCCAACAAGAAGATGTAAGAACAACAATATATCATGATGAAAAATGACACCCAAAATGTTCAAACCACCCAAAGCGTTCAGATGCTGCTCAGTTCTAGCTGATTAGTGCCATGGAAAAAGCAAGAACAGGTAGAAACTCTATGTTGGCAAAATTTTCCAAAAAGCTAACAATATGGGTCAGACAGTACTTGGTTTGAGGGTGCCTTTAGCCTGTGGGCCACAGTTAGAAGTCTCTTCCTCAAGGACATTCAATTAATGCTAATCTTTAAAAATGCCTCATTCACTCAGTAGCCTAAGGGTATACGTGTCTAAGAGTTAAGAGTATTTTTTATAGCCTTTAAAAATTCACTTTGGTTAGATTCAAGAGTACAGAAAATAATTCCAAACAAGGCTAATTAAAACAGCTAATTATGGGCTCTTGGAGGCCTGCAGTATTTGGAAGTAGCATCTCAGTCCTTCTGGAAACAGTTTTCCAGATTCATTTTACATTCTCCCCATCTAGTCTAGTTTACATCATTACTTTTCTTAGCAAATGTTTTATGCCCCCAAAGTGGGGATAAACCAATCAACTAAACACAGCAAAGCCATGGGGGTCTAACATGTGAGGTTTTATTATATGTAAGTACAAACTCTGTAATTTTTGAGACCACATTTGATTTTATCTAGAAAGATGAACTTGGAAGGTCAGTGATGTCAGCTAAAGCCCAGTTCCCATGAAGAAGCATTGTATTCCCAAGAGTAAACACAATAATTAAGCAGAATTGTAACTAATTCTTCCATTGTAGCTATGAGTAAATCATTTGTGTTCCTAAGGTAAATTTTTATGTAAATCTAGAAGTTTAAGAATTTGGGGGGAATTCCCTGGTGGACCAGTGGTTAGGACTTGGCCCTTTCACTGCCGAGGGCCCAAGTTTGATCCCTGGTCGGGGAACTAAGATCCCACTAGTCGTGTGATGCAACCAAAAAAAATTTTTTTTTCTTTTTTTTCTAAAATAATCTTAATGTTTTTTTTTTCTTCTCATTTTTCTAAAATAATCTTAATGTTTTCAGTGACATTAATATATTTGGAAATATTATGCATTTTGCAACCCACTCCTATCATTTCTTTTAATTTCCCCTTTGATTTTTTTTTTTTTTTTTTTTTTTTGCGGTACGCGGGCCTCTGACTGCTGTGGCCTCTCCTGTTGCGGAGCACAGGCTCCGGACATGCAGGCTCAGCGGCCATGGCTCACGGGCCCAGCCGCTCCACGGCATGCGGGATTCTCCCAGACCAGGGCACGAACCTGCATCCACTGCATCGGCAGGTGGACTCTCAACCACCGCACCACCAGGGAACCCCCCCTTTTGATTTTTATACAACATGACACATACATACTCTCTGCACTGAGTAGTATTGATCACCCTCCACAGATAAGGAACCTTCCTGTGCACTGTGTCCCTGACAAGATCATCTGATTCATGGGTTGATATATTAAATACAATAGGTAAAGGTACATTCTGTGTTCCTACCATAGACTCCTTATTTTCTCTTGTGGTTTTATACTTTTGCTCACAGACCATTTGTGTGACACTGAGCAACATTTTTTCACTATGTATTCTTATGCAACAGGCATCATGCAAAAGAGTGAGGCAGTTTTTTTAAAAAAAAACACTTTTGCAAAAATGCTGGAGAAAGCAAAAGAAAGCATCTTTCTTTTATTTGTCAGAGCTTTTATTTTATTTTTTTAACATTTACTTATTTATTTTATTATTTATTTAGGCTGCGAGGGGGTCTCAGTTGCGGCATGCGGGATCTAGTTTCCTGATCAGGGATCAAACCCAGGCCCCCTGCATTGGAAGTGTGGAGTCCTACCCACTGGACCATCAGGGAAGTCCCTGTCAGAGCTTTTAATAGTACAGTACTAATTTTACATATCCTAGAGGAGGAGTCTAGCAGACAGCTTCTCCCAAACTTACTTGACGAGAGAACCCTTTGTTTATATAGCATCTTGCGGGACCAGATATTCTGAGAAGTCCACTTCAGGAAATGCTTACATAGCTTGAAGTTCATGCATACCAGTAATTTTCAGACTATTCTCTGCTAAATGCTCTAAGGGTTTGTGAAAGGGTACAGCTTAGTGTACAGACCTCAAATTTCCCCAACCCCCTCTTCAAATAGAGCAATTCTTTTTTTTACCAATTTTAAATGTTGTAGTTCCACATAAATATTCTTTAAAGATAGAATTCTGTACTGATAAGTTATAAAGAGAAAGGGAGGGAGGGAGGGAGGGAGGGAAGGGAAGGGGTAGAGGACGAGTGTATCTTATTTTATCAGTGAGCAGTTGGAGTCAGTTCCCGGAATTTGTTCTGATTCATCTTCACTGTAATTCTTGATATATTAGGGGGTGGATTCTTCATTATATCATTATGAAAACTGGGGGAGAAAATTAAGGGATGTTTTTGACTAAGTATACTTCTGGCATTTTATAAATTCAATTAATTATGTGTGGATCACATTACACCTGTTACAGTAATAACAACAGGCTCATGTTTTCTGGTGAGGAAACGAGTCCATCAATCATCTGTAATCACTGATCTTCAGATAAGGGGACCTGTGCTGGCTGGCTTACAGAAACCATAGTGTGTTTTCAACACTACTGCCAAAACATACTGTATTCCGCAAAGTTCTGAAGAAGGCCTATTCTGTTTTCCACTTGTGATGTGAAATGACATCTGAAGTGGTGACATATGTAGACTTAAAGCAAAATCTTTTTCAATCATTATAACCTTTAAGCGCCACTAACCTCCCTCAGGATTCTTTGACCTTTTCTCTCTGTATTAGGCTTTTTGACAGCTCAGAGAGAGAAGTGGTGTACCTGACATCTGGTATAAACATGAAATGTTAATTCTTGACTCATACTTAATAGTGCCAGCTGCTGTCAGATGCTCATGTGATATATTTTGTTTTTCCCATGGCTATAACACAGAATCTGTATGAGTTTTTTTAATCCAGTGCTGTAAAGAGTAAAAGTTATTTCTTAGTTCTGAGTCTTGGATTCCACACCGTAGATTAGGGGGGAGGCAGAGATTCAAGAGTCCTTAGCCAGGCAATGAGAGAATTTTGTCTGCTCCAGTACCAGAGTAGAGAATAAGAAAGCTTAAAGGACTATTAGAACAAGATACAGATGTAAAATGAGGGTGAAGTTAAGGCTTTGTTAATCTTTCTATTTTTGAAGTAGAACAGAGACAAAATTCCATATCTCCAACAGGCATTGGAAGGTATTAAAGTGACCATGACTTATTTCTGATTCTTAATGAAGTATATTGGGGGTATGTATTCCAAGCTACAAAGCATTGTTAAGAATCCTCACCTAAATTGGAAGAAATGCTGATCGCTAAAACCAAGTCATGATCAGAGCATAATAATACAATGAAGGAAATCTCCAGGAAGTAAAAGGAATAGGTGAAATACAAAACTCACTGGATTTCCAGATATCTCCAAGTTGGGAGAACTAGAAAACAATGCAAAAATTGGCTTCCGAGTCAAAGGAAACAAACCTTCGGAACAGCCTGGGAATTTCAGTTGGAAGTATTGTGTAGAGAAAATTTAGAACTGAAAATGAGAGAGTGTTCTGCTGAAAGAATAGCACCTATGTATATCTCTTGTTACATTTGTGAACCTCCAGGTCTTATGCACATGAATAGAGACAGATTCCTTGAATCCATTTTTTGTTTTTTTTTTGGGCTGCATTGGGTCTTTGTTGCGGCACGCAGGCTTCTCGTTGTGGTGGCTTCTCTTGTTGCGGAGCACGGGCTCTAGGCGCGCAGGCTTCAGTAGTTGTGGCTCGCTGGCTTCAGTAGTTGTGGTTCAATGGGCTCTAGAGCACAGGCTCAGTAGTTGTGGCACACGGGCTTAGGTGCTCCACGGCATGTGGGATCTTCCTGGACCAGGGATCAAACCACTGTGCCCTGCATTGGCAGGCGGATTCTTAACCACCAGGGAAGCCCCCTTGAATCCATTTTAATAAGAATTGAGACAACTAGCAGTTGGGATATTAGGACTATGATAAGACATCCTTATAGGGGACATAACTTACAACACTTACATATATGCAAAGTTCTTGAACAGTTTGTGTCATGAAAAACTGATTCATCTAAGCCGTGTGTAGTGTGTTGGCAAAAGGACTTGAGAACCTTTACACCTGAAATTGAAAAAAATATAATCAAGTTCATAAATGTATAGACAATCGTACTCTATCTTAGTGCTAGTAGAATACTAGTGTTACTTAGGGAAACAACCTTCAAATGGTCTCCGGAACAACGGGAGGCTTCACTAGAAGACAAAAGGACAGATGAATTCTATGAAAATTCTTCTGGAACCAGAGGATGCAAGAGCCTTCTTCGCAGGGAAATTGCCCTGAAGAAGGGAAAGGAATTCTTTAACAAAGCTGCATACAAAATTCCCCATGGAAAATGAAGGACATTTTCTAGAGAATTCCAAGTTAGTTTACAAAAGTTCAGCATGATCTCTGTCAGGACTGGGGGGTCGGGTGTGAATGCATATATTTGAGAATGTCTCCAGCAGTCTGGCCCAGTTTGGAAATGCATCAAGAGACATTCAAATTGTAGGTTAGTTTCAGGCTTCAGTCATGTCCCCTCCAAGAAAAGGGACAACTTCCAAGTGCAGTTGAAAGAATGAAAACATGCACTGCCTCTTGATCATGCCCTATTCTTGTCTGTCTGATTTCTGTGATACCCTTTAAAAACCAGCCAGTTACTGTACTAGGGAGATAATCCAGGGATAAGACTTAATGCAAACCTTTTATTAAAGGCCTACCACGCTTTGTTCTGAGGAATTTTGTTTTCCTTTTTTTAAACTCTAGTTAGATCAGATTTTCAAAAGCACATCAGAAATATTCCTAGTCTTAAATCCAGGGATTTATATAACACAAAGTTGCAAGACCAGTGGGAAATTAATTTCCTTTGAAGCACGTGAGTTTGAAGTCTGCAGCCTGCCACCATGGCACAGAATTTATTCAAGCACTGTTGATGACCTCTTAAGATCCTTCCTACCCCAAGTTATAAACTGACTGAAGGAAGCCAGTGATTGCCTGGGCCATTCTGGCTAAGCTGGAAAGTATCAGGTCAAAGAAAGGTCAACTAGAGACTCATCGCGTTGCTCACAAACACCAACCCCCACTGGAGATGGTATCCTGTATATACATGATGTCTATGATATGTACCCTACCCACATAGGAGGGAAAATATGGTTCCTTATACTTTATCAAGCTGAGACATCTTTGAATGGATGCAACGTGGTGTTACATTTTACCATCAACTATTTGTTTACCAGTATTCCAATCTTGGTATGGGTCTTCTGCGAAGAACATTTGGCCTGGCTATATTTTACTCACACCTTCGTTATTTTCTCAGTTACGATTCTCCTACTGCCCACAGAGGTTGTGTGTTATTCTTCAGTTCATTGTTTCTCTGAAGTTCGATATTGCTCTGTCTCGGGCATTACATAGAGAAATACAACAAATTTCAGTTGATGACTAAAACTGAAAGACTTCCGTCTTCAGTTGTAAGGGAGAATGCAGGACCCCTTCCACTCTACCACATTGTTCTGTAAACCTGAGGTCTGAGAACAGGATGCTGAACACAAGAACTTTCATTTTTCTTATATCCCTTTGTACAGTTTTCAAGATACAATGTAACAAACGAAGTGGAGTTGTCATTTTAGCCTGGAAAAGAATTAATACGTACGTGTTCACTGCTAAAATTCTCCTATATATCTTTTCTTTATTGCTTTCTGCCTCTGGCAGAAACAAATAAATACTAGCAATGAGAAATAACGTATCTGTTGCATTTTAGCTATTTCCTTTGTGTGTGCGTGTGCACATGTGACTTCTTTTCCTTTTGGAAAAATTATAGATTCGCTAAGTAAGAGAATTGTCTGGATGAAGGAGAGTGGCACACATGGAGAAGGAGGGTTTTCTTGGCACATACCCTCCACTGAATATAGTTAAAGTAAGGAACATAAAAAAGTAAGATTCCAAAATGAACCCAAGCTTTTCCCTTGAAGATGTGTCAAAAAAAAAAGTTTGTGCTGGTTTTAATTTTTATCAGGTGATAAAATAAATGATACTTTTTATACACAGCATTTAGAAAACTTAGCAGCTTTCAATCACAAAGGTAAAATCATCCATATTACCACAGTACCAACGTAGCCATCATTTTGGTCTGTTTACTCTCTTATTTTTTTCTTGAACATATTTTTTTCCATAACTGAGAGCAACTGTGGTGGCATATCTGTATTTTTTTCTATTAATGTTATAGCTTAAACATTTCCCTGTTAGTGTGAACACCTTAAAAACAATCTTTTTTAACTAAAAACAATTTTAATATAAAAATAATGCCTTTAAATCATTCCTTATATTTTAAGATGATTATCATTTTGTTTGTCATATATGGCACATTTTTTTTCTGTTTTTTTCCATAATTTTTCACGTTTTCTTATTTTAGTTAGTGGATTTCATTTTTGTTTCCTTATTTTGCCTTATTAAAGTATTAAAATTTTATATAGTAAAATCTCTGATTTACATATGTTTTTCTGCCTTGGGTGTCATTTTTGATAACGTCTCCACATTATAAATATTTTCAAATATATATATATATATATTTAGGACCTTTATGATATTTTAATTTTAATATTAATCCATCTAGAATTTGATGTAATGTGTGAGGTAAGGATTTGGCATCATATTTGTAACATGGGTAGCTAGCGATCCCCACACACTTCAATGGATAATCCAGTCTTTCCCCTACTTCTTTGAAATGCCACCACAATCATATAAAAATACATATAGATTGATACATACCTACACACACACACACACACACACACACACACACACACGCACACACGCATGGATCAATTTTTGCACTCTTTATTCTCTGTTATTGTTCTGTTCCTGCAGCATCACTATGATATTTTAAATGCTACGCCTATTTTAATTCCATAATGTTTTAATAATTTATAGGACAAGTCCTCCTGTTGTACAGCTTATGTTGCCAAAAGAGAAAAGAAATACTGTCTTTCAAATACATTCATTCTTCTAAATGCACATCAGAATCATTACATTTAAAAGATTTTTTAATTTACATATTTTTTAAAACATTGTGACCAGTATGAGAAGACTACCTAGTTTTTTATATTTATTTGCAAATTTTCTGGCCACTGTATTAGTGTCAGTGAACTCTTGGATGACCCTCATGTGTTCCCAGAAGATACAGTGACAGGAGCCATTTTTGAAATACACCATTGTTCTTGTGTAACTAAGGGTACTGCTTTCTGTTGTTCCGATAGATAATCATTATCATGTTGAAGGAAGTAGCCCTTCATTTCTCATTATTCTTTTGTTTGGTCATTTAGATTATTTGGACGTTTGCTGTTATAATGCTATGATTAATATCTTTGAGTGTAAAATTCAGTTCATATTTGAGGTTTTTGTGAAAGATTTTTCTACGTTTGAAGTCTCTTTCAAGAGCACAAGTAGTGAGGCCTGATAATGCAATTTCTGTAGTTGGAATATGAAACATTTTTGTCTAATCCATCTTTCTTTCACTTCTTTTCCACTACTTTAAAAATGTCCCTACAGATAAGCAAACTACATTGTTCTGTAATTATGTCAGTATTTTGCAGTAGTGTGCTGAGCATTAAACACACTGTAGAAAAAGGTAGTTTAATTTATTTATTTTACAGATGAGGAAACTGAGACCTCTATAGATTAATAGATTTGAGCAAAATCACATGGTGTATGTCAGGGTCATACTCAAACTCAGGTTACCTGATAACTCTAATCCTTTTAACTCCAGCATGCTTTCTCCTGGGTTCTTTAAAGAACATGATGAGTTCTACAAGGAAAATTCTTTTTTAAGCTTTTCTTAAAAGGAAACAGACTTCAGTTTCAGTTGGGGGGAAAAAGTGAAGTTGTAGTCAAAGAGAGACAGGCATGGAAATGATTTATCATATTCAAGGCCCCCCAGTTAGAGAAACCAGAATAATGGACCTTGAGAAGACTTAGCCATCCTCCTTTTCTTTTTTTTGTCCAATGTGTACAACATCCCTAGCTTATTAGAAAGGCTTAGTAAATAATTGTTGAATTGACAAATGTTTGTGAATTCACTTTTACCACATTCAATTAAGAAAGAAAATTCCTGATCCCTTGCTGTCTTTTCTAAAATAGAATGGACTCCTTATAGAGATGAATTTAGCCTAAAAGTTCAGGTAATTGTTTATTTTGTATATATTTATATTGTGCCTGTTGTGCTGGGGGAAGGGGTCCCATCAAAAAGATAAATCAGAAATAGTTTGTGACGTGTAAGAGGGAGGCTTAGACATTGCTCTAAATGAGGAAAGAGAGAATGGTGAACCGGTTAAGATCCAAATGAATGAAAGTATTAGGAGCTTAGAACAGGGAAGACTTCAAGGAGGAAGCAGCTTGTGAAAGATTGTTTTACCTGATAAAGAGGAGGAGTTTCCTGGTCAAAGTAGCCTCGCGGAATCAGAGCATGGAGTATCAATAAATCTAGACAAAGGAGAGAAAAGAGAACCAGAGGAGAATTAATTGAACTCCCTGCGTTAATGAGTTTAATGGCAAACGAGAAGAAGGAGGTCGGAATATTTCTGAAAGCCCAGGAACTTCCGTGTGGGTTCATGGTCACCTTGAACAGGCTCCTATTTCCTGTAGCATTTCTCTGAGTGCATATTCTTGCAAACAAAAAACTGAAATTATAAAGTATTGAACACCCACTGCTTTGCGGTATGGGGGCTGGGAGGGATGTGGCAGAGGGCACTCAAACACCAGGTTAGGCAGCTTGGATTAGACCATTACGCTCTTTCTGGCTGTATTGCCTTCCTTTCTACTGAAGAACTAGAATTTCTGAACTGATCAGTTGACATCACAAAGTTTGTGGGTGGAGTCACATTTTTGGTTTCAGCCCTGATTCAGCCACCTAGCACCTTGTGACCTTGCATGAGGGATCATGAGACCTCCTGACTCCTCAGGCTGGGAGACTGCATGTGAGGTGAGCCGTGTTCTTCTCTTCCCTTCATCTTCTCTCAGCAATTAACACTCAACAAAATCTGGCACGTTTTTGCAATTCCCCGATTCTGGTGGAAAGTGCTGGTGTCCGCACTGAGGAGTCTCCTCTCTGATTTCCCAATTCCACTATAACCTCTCCGTACAGTCCTGGTCCACGCAATAGCCAGTTGTGGCTTTAAAATGTAAATTCAGTCACCTAGCTCCCTTGCTTAAAGCACTTCGGCACCTGCTTATCACAGGTGAAAAGTCAAATTCAGATTCATTGCCCTGCTCACACAGCCGGGAACATCTGCTATCAGCCCAGGGCAAGACACTCTCTCATTCCACTCTCCAACTTCTCCTTCTGCCTAGACCTGCTATCCCCTTACTCCTCAGAAACCCCAGCATTTAGGGCAGTTCCACTGTTGTTCTTTTGCCTCGAATATTCATCCCCCAAATCCTTCCTTGGCTGACTTCCTTTGTGTTGAGGGCTCAGTTGATATGGCCTGTTTCCCAGCCATCAAAAGCAACTCCTCCAATCACTGTCCTATCACCCAGATTCATTTTCTTCGTAGCATGTATCATTTTCTCCCATTTTATTGCTCTTTTATTTTGTATATTATAAAAAATGTTGCCCCTTTGCCAATGCTGTTAGAATCTACCTCCAAGTGAGTTAAGACTTGGCTAAATGTTTTAGCCCTGTATCCTCAGAGCCAAGAATAATGCTTAGTGTATAGCATACACTCAATAAACAGGTGCCCAGTACCTGCTGGAGCTTGTAAAATGGTCTTTACTGCTTACTTATTCAAAGTAATGTGCTCTAGGAAGTTTCCATGACAAAGATTAATCAGGTATTGTTGTGAGAGAGAAGAAGGAAAAAAAGGCATGACGCTAAATAAGACAAGGTAGAAAGTGGTGAGTTCCAAAGATTTAAAATTTTACGATCTTAGATGAGGCTTCATTTGGTGGGGCTGTCATTAAAAAAAGACCATCATTAATGACCCACCCAGCTAGATTATTAGAAACCTCATGTATTCTTGACATAATTCCATATCCATGCCTTAAGCAGTGTTTCTGTATTTTTTTTTTTTTTCCCTAGAAAGAGGAGAGAAAAAGCACAGACCTTAGGGATTCGGGGACATAGCCATGGGAAAAAAAACCATAAACCCAAGAATCCGTTGAAGTCTCAGATCTTACTTTGAAGATGCTTGCAGTTTTTGCCTCCTACCCTATACTATACCCACGTGGTAAAATGGATGCCCGTGGAAGAGGTGCGGTGTGTGCCCCAGGGCCTCACGTATCCCCAGAAGCCAAGCTTCTGCTCCTGGGGACCATACCCTTCAGTCTAAGAAACATAACAGACCTTGTATCTTTTGCAAAGTTTATTCTTAGGAGAAGATGGGCTTCATTCATAAGAGTTTTCCCAACCAAAGCCTGTTGCTTTAAAGTAGATATAAAATGCTGCTATAAAAGCTTAGCTCTTGAAGAAAGATGAGGGTGGTTAGAAGAATGGGCTATTCTGGAAAAATGACTCTGAGTAGCAGAGATGTAGGGTGTGTGGAGGTGACAAGATGAGGGAGAGGAGAGGCTTGGGGAGCATTCGTCATAGTGTCTTCACCTCCATCCCTATGGCTCCCTGGAGCATCTCTTAGCATCAGTTTATTATGTTAATGAATGCTTATGCCATAAGAGTTAAATTAAGTTCCTCAGACTCAGTATACTAAGAGAAAGAAGTGTGCCATACATTTTAGAATGGTTCTTACAAATACTTACAAATGGTTCTTACTAATTTTTTAATGTTTAATTAGGCCCCTAAATCAGCTTGTGTCAGATAACTGGGGCTGGGGGCGGGTGGGGAGAGGAGAATGAATGAGAATATGAATAAAACATTCAAATTCAACTAGATGGATTAAAGATCTGTGGCCTATAGGTGAGTTGGTAAAAAAATGTTTCTGTAAATACTGGTTTCCTATATTCTCTTTTAGATCTTGAGCACAAGATTTATGAAAACTAATTTGGTTACAGTAAGGACAGTTAGAATCTCTTTTAGTATAAACAGTTAAAAAGTTGTGGTTAAAGAAGACCTCATCTAGTGTAGTGATTGAGCTTCAAGAGTTAATTAAATTGGATCTTTGTAAGCAGTGGAACCAAAATGCATGAGCCTTTTTTGATATTTTCATTAATAACTGAGTTGGTCTCTTAGTAGACAGGTACATATAACCTGTCAGTTAAGGTGCATTTTTCTATTACAAGGTCACAAGTTTATCCCTCTTGAGTTTTTCTTCTCTCCTCGTCTTACATGAGCATTAATATATATTTAATAGAAGTAGTCAAAATTCGGAATGTCTTCTTATTTGGAAATTCACAATAGAAGGACTCCTTCTTTGCTCTGATCTCATAACTGGTACTAAACACTGGTCCACAAATTTATGGAAACAAATATAGTAAAGTTCCCCTTGGTATGCAAATCAGTTTGTAATATGTCATAGTTATTGCTGGATTCCTATAACCTATAAATGGTTCCCAAGAAATTAAATTTTCATATATACCTATGTAACCCAAAGTAATCACTAGCACTCATTTACAAAGGTGAGTACCCAGGGCTTTTATCTTTTCCTTTGTAAGGTCACCTAGTATAGCATGCATGGTAATCTTAATCCTTAAATAGTCCTCTAATTCTTTAAGAGTAAACAGCTAGAAAGGGGCACATTGCGTTGCCATGGTTGCAGAGAATTGTTGATCACAACAACACTTTTAAGCCTGAAATGGCATGGTGATTTTCACAATGGCCTGCAATTGCAAGTTCATATAAAGCTTTCCGAAATAAGTCTTTCTCAGATAAAAATTTTCCACACTGGAGTTCTACAAAGGGTGATGATTTTGCAGGCTAAAGAAAATGTGTTAATTACTCGGAAGCGGATTCTAATTGAAAGATCTAGGACTTCTATCGTGACCCCACCTGGGATGGTGCCCCTGTTGGAGAAAGCAATTTCACAGCATCTCTGAACTTCAGTGTTCCCATCTGTTAAATGGAGATGATTATGAACACCTCATGTTTGAAGATAAACAAATGGGAAAGTTAAAAGAAAAAAGTTATGGGATGTTTGAAGGAGAAAAGAAGAGCCTTATATTAATTTGGAGACTCTTTGTGTAAAATTTACTGACAAATTTTAATTAGACACTTCATTCAGAAATGTATTTTTAACCTTTTAAGACCCAGCTATAAGTCTCTGTCCAGAGCAGTTTAACTTTTTCATTTGTGTTATACAGCCAGGCATAAGCAGACTGCTCATGAGTTTTTGATGCTCCTCCAGTATCACTTGTTCATTTAATTCAGCAAGCATTTATCTTACTCTACGCTGGGCTCAAAGGATATAAAAGTAAAGGAGACGTCACTGTTGCGTTGATGCTGCTCCTGTAGCCTAGAAATGGAGAAGCAGGTAGTAAAGAGACTTATAAGCCACATGATAAGCAGTGAATGGAGGCTTTTACAAATTGTTCTGGGGGTAGACAGGTAGAACCCACAGGTTAGCAAGGGACTGATGTTTCACCTTTACCTAACACTATAACAGCTCTCTTACTGTATGACTTTTCATCATCGAAACACACTATACCAATAGTAACCTATTTAAGAGTAAAATTAGAGACACACATCACAGCAGTTGAACTATATCAGTTTTTAAAGTGTAGACAGAGCAGTAGGGAGAAGAAGTAATGGTTTTTGAACACCTGCATGCTAAATACTTTTCTATTCATTTTCATATTTTACTCCTGACAAAAGCCCTGTGAAGTAAGAAGTATTCCATTTTTCAGGTAAGGAAACCCAGGCTCAAAGCAGTAAAGTAAGTTGCCCAGGATTGACATGGGTAATAGCCAGCATGGGATGGCCTCGATTGGTTTTTGTTTTAATAAATCAAGCACTTATATAACCTTTACTAAATACGAGACACTATCATAAATGTTTAATAAATCTGTACTTATTGGGAGTCAGACTCAAGTATGTCTTGCTCTAATTTCAGGGTCTTCTAATTTCCGTGTGTACGTGCGAGCGTGCGCGCGTGTGTGTGTAAAGTTATAGCAGGCGGTGATGAATGCTTAACATACTGATGATTACAGAAGAGCTGAATCAAGTCAATCTTGGTTTTGTTCTCCAAAACACGTGCCTTTCCCTCAGTTGCTGATTGGGTACAGCAGTTCAAATGCATGAGTTCGTACATCTGCTGACCTCTTACACCATCCCACTCTCTGGGGCCACGGAGGTGAGGACGATGTTCCTGCTGTGAGATGCTTAGAGTCCAGTAGGAGAAACAGAAAAGGACATAAACAGTTTGCACGGAAACAGAATAAACATTATAGGCCTGTGTAAGCAAGTGTTATCTAATCTAGACTTCCCAGGCTATTCAGTTAATTTCAGTTGTTTTGATCATTATACCAATTTATATTATTTGCATTTTTATCTTATAACTTTGTTAACATATATATCATTTTCATTGCATGTTAAACATTTTCCATGTATTTATTTATTTGAAAGAACGAGAGTTCTATGTTTACAGACTCTTTCTGTGAGTTCAAAGCACTTCCATGCATATCAAATTACTGATCATCACAGCAGAGTAACAAGGAGTGATTAAATTCATATCTTCTTTTAAAATTAGAAGCCACCAATAAAGATTAGAGAGGAATCAAAGGTTTTCTTAATTGTGATGGTTATTTTAACATTTATTGCAAAAGCTTAAAAATTAGTTTCACCCTAGCTGTGTTATTCCACACCGTCTTTTCAAATCAAATGACTAAAAAGAGAGACTGACTTCCCTATTAACATTTGAAAAATTTTATTTATGTCAAGGTAAACATAAATATACTTTCCTCCATGTCTACTGTTTTTGTTTCTTTTTCTTTTACCATGCTCATCATCATCTCCAGAATGACCTTTTACTGTTGGCCAAACAGACAAATTGAGGTTAGGTGTCATGTGTCCCAAGGTCACGTGTCACTCAATTAACAGATCCTTTGTCATTTTTCTCTATACCAGATTAATAAGTCTTCTGTTTCTGTTTTCCAAGAGCCTTAGTGTATATTGCTTCTGAATCACATTATTTTTCTATTGCAGTATGCTTAGTTCACATCTGAAAAGTTGATGTATTTTTTTAAGACTATAATGTTCCCACTCATCAGTTGCCGGCTTGTTTTTTTTTTTTTTCTTTGTATTTTATAGTTATTAACTTACTACCCTTTGAGTTTTTACTTAAAAAATGAGAACAGTTTGTCCTTAAATTTAAATCTCAAAATCCCTTACCTTGTGTAGACTCATTTCAATAGTAATTTGAGATGAACATCTCCACAGACTGGTCTAATGAAATAAGTGTATTATTATTATTCTTTTTAGCTTTTCCTCTGAGGAGTAAGCTATTTTCTGAGCTCTCTTCGTGATGTGTCTTATTCTGCTGCACAAATTCTCCTCTACCTGATATGTAATCTTTTACCTCTTTGCTACTGAGATTTTTATAGAATGTACTTTTATGGTGTTCTAAGTGCTTCGAATCACAATTGTTGATCTACTTGTATTACTAAACTCTCAGAGGCACATCAGCTACAGTTGTGCTTGGTATTCTTCATTTATTGATGGCAGGTAAAAGGTCAGGTTCAGCATTAAAAATTCTGCACATGGAACAGGAAAACTCTGCACTGTCTGGCAGATTTTGAATCACAGGCTACTTCTGGCCCTTTCTCCCTCTCAGACCTCATCTGCCTCCCTTGCCCCCTTTCCCACCGTGTTCCAGCCACACTGGTGGTCTTCCCTGTTCCTTCTACGCAGCAGCCTCAGTCCTGCCTGAGGGCCATTGTCTAAGATGTACCCTCTGCCTTCTCCTCCCTGTCAATCACATCTCAGCTTAAGTGTTAACTCCTTAATAATACTGTTCTTGCAAATCATCAAGAAAGGGACAGCCACACACTTTGAAAAACACGCCCCAGGGAAGGAAGGATGAATTTTAGAGGAGGAAATTCAGAAGTTTTAGAGTTGTGTGAAAAGATTTTCTAAATTCTGAGATGTCAGAGCATGTAAATTTAAAGAACAGTCAGATGAGAACTGCTGGTGGGAGCACAGAGTGGTGTGCATTCTGTAAAGAAGTCAGGCATTGGTCAAATTATTCTTCTTGTAGATTCAGAGAGCAACTTTCTGCTTCTACTCAGGAACTGAAAAAGATCATATAGTTCAGTAAGCATTCGTGTTTGAGGATGTTCCTTTCAGTATTCTTTAGACATCTGGAATGTTGGAAGCAACCTCGGACCCATTACTGGGTTAGAGGATAAGTAGACATGTGGTTGATGCCCATCACAGAGTATGTACAGAGGTTAGAAGGCACAGGTAAAAGGTGCAGTAGAGATAGGTATTAAAATAGTGCCTGGTGAAAAAAAAATTAAAGAGAGTTAGATATATAGCACAGTATCATTTATGAAAAACTGAAGTACATAAACCAAATCTCTGAGCATGTTCTGGACTTTGATCTTGGTGATAGTTGCACAGGTATATACAAATGTAAAAACTCACCCTGTTGTGCACTTAAAATGGTGCACTCTGTGGATGAATGCTAAATCTCACTTCAAAATTTAGGGAATTAAACCCTGTTGCTGAGCACCCTGTCCAAAGGAGTTCTCTTTCTCGCACCTTCTGACACTTTGCTCATAGCAGCTCTCATCAAATGATATGATTCTGATATAAATTTTTGTGTTTGTTAATTAATAGAGTATCTTCCACTACTAAAATATAGGCTCCCTGAGAACAGAGAATTCCTCTAACTTGTTAGTTACGGTACACTCACACATATACTGGCACTGGATTCTCTCTGTCTTGATCGGCTATGCAATATCCTCTCTACCTGATACCTAGTCTTTTGGTTTTTTTTGTTGAGGTTTATGTAGAATGCACTTTTATGATGTTCTAAGGGTTTAATCACTCCTGAATAAACGTTTCTTGGGTGAATGAAGGAAAGAAGGAAGGAGAGAGGGAGCGTGGGAGGGATGGAGGGTAGGAGGGAAGCAGAAAGGGGAAAAAAGGAGGAAAATAAATAAGGAAGGAAGGAAAGAAAGGATGAGGAGGGAGGAGGTGTCAGTAGAACAAGGAGAGCCATGGGCCTTCTCCCCTTGCCTTGTCACCTCTAATTCTCTCCACTGGTAACCCTCCTTGGCCCAAGCACGGCCCTCTCCATTAGAGTAATGCTTTTGAATTAATCCCCCTGAATTAAATACTCTGCATTCCTAGACCCTGGTTTAGACTCTGTCCTTTTTTTCTGCCCTCTCTCCTTCCTCACTTCCCCCTCCCTCTTACTTCCTCTTCGTCCCTTTTTCCATTCCTTCTCATCCCCTCTTTGTCATTCCACAGCTGATCTCTGCTTACATGAATACAGTCACATAACAATTCTCATCGAAATTAGAGGGCACTGACTTTCTCACAAATCTAGTAGGAGAGTGCAAAATAATAATACAAGGAATAAACTATACTAGTACTAACATTTATTGAGCATTTAATTTGAGCCACTGAGGTATATTAAGTTATTTAATCTTCACAACAGCCTCATAAAGGTCAGGGTATTATTTTCTCCATTTCACAGATAAGGACATGGAAGCTCAGAGATAGTAAATAAGGTGACCTTGCTCAAGGTCATGTAGTTGATGGGCAGCAGAGTCAGAGTCTATCCTCTTGAGCACTACTTAACACTGCCTCCCAACCCAGGAAACAGATATTTACTGTTTACAGAATGTCCACATTCTTAGCAATTTTATGTCTATGATAATAATATGCCTTCATATGTTCTTTAATCTGAACCCATATCATTTTAAGGAGGAAACGTAGTTAGGCAAGGATAGATTATTCATGTGGAGGCTGTTTGCATTAAACAGGGCTGCTAACTTCAGCGTGAATCCCAAGATGATCATAATGTTTTATTGGGCTGCCAAACCCAAAGTTATTAAAACACCTTCATTCATATCACAGGCTGTTACGTGTTTAATTCCTCTGGTTAAGACCCATCTCCCGTAATTCATGACCACGAATGGGCTCTTATTATACTTTCATAAATAGAATCGTGGCAGAGAAACTAATAAATGTGAAAGGGAATACTTTCAGAGCGCACGATGCCTTAATAATCCTACCTTTTGACTTAAATTAACGTTTGTAACATAACTCTGATGGCTCAGTTATGTTTACCCGTTTGTCTGAACACTGCTAAACCTGACTTTTATTGTTTTCCCATTACCACCTTTATAATGGTGTAATCTGTGTTGGGAAAGCGTCTGTAAGTGTTAAGTAGGGATCTGAAGAACAGGTGAGTGGGTGGATACTGTGCACTAGGGGAAGAGTCAGGCTGGCCCAGGTTGCCTGGCCCGCTGAGGTTGGTCTGTTCATGACAGTGATGACAATGACCTTGTGCAATTCACGGAGGAAGGACTCCTTTCCTTCTGTGACTTCTGCTTTGTTTCTGGTGCCTCATTTTTAGACTGGGCTGTGGAGCTCCCAAGTGGGTTGAGTCTATTTCTTGAATTTTTTTTTTTTTTCCACAATGCAGCTCAAAGCATTCTTGGGGCCTCATGGAAGAAAGAACATTGACATAGAAAACTGTGGAATCAGAACCAATTATTCTGTCATGAAATAGCCTTTTCTCTGAAAAAAGCAGACTCCCAGCAGAGAGAGAAAGTATAAAATGGCGCGCTGTTAGGGCTGTTTAACATTTTTCTTCTATTTAGTCCAACCCTTTAACAAAAGCTGGCATTCTGGGCCTCTGTCCCACCCAGGTCAAGTACTGAGGGATCTGGGAATCCAGCTCAGTTACAGCTCTACGTCGACGGTCAGAGTGATGCTCCTTAATGAGATCAACTTGGCTAATAAATGACAATTTCGTTCCTAGTGCTTCACAAAGTACTTTTTGAAGATCATTGCATATAATTCCTGGTACCATTTAGCTATAGTGAGAGGGGAGACATGTGAATAGGGGATCAGTTTAAAAGAAGAGATCTGAAGAAAGGTAGGGGTGTATGTTGACTCCTACAAGTTATTATCATGCTTGTTCCCCGGAATCTTAATTACTTCTTCCAGGAGCGCCTTATTTATTTCAGAGAGAATAATAAGGCTTCCTTCCAAGTCATTAGGCTCGGAATCTAAATTTTAGGGCTTCAATTTCTCTCTTTCATCTTTGGCATTTAGAACAGAGCTTGGATTAAAGAGGAAAAAGCGATAATGGTGGCAAGTCTGAGTTAGTGGGTGCGAAGCTGCTTAGATTTTAAGAGCAGGGACTTGGGGACCAGGCTCCGTTCAACTTTGCTTTCCTCCCTTACTATGTATGAGATCTCACTTAACCTTTATGGGCCTCAATACTCTCATCAGTAAAATGGGATTAAAATTACCAAGAGATACTCTTCTCGTGTACGTACTACTTCTCAGAGCATAGCATAAAGCACAAAAATAAAGTCATGGCCCTCATGTGAGTTATTTTTTTTTTTACCATGTTTGTAAGAAGTGGTTTTTAGATAGACTATAAGAGTCAGAAATACTCGTCCCGTGAGAAAGGGGGATACCTGTTTCCTCTCATGTAACTAGTAAACTCTTCCTTTATTGAGCACCGTATTAACTTCGCAAATTAATCCAGCCTGTTAATTCAGTGACAATATCAGCGTAATTTAATTTAATTTAGTCTTTCTGCAAATGTTAAAGCTAATGTAATTCCATAAGTTTATCTGTACGTTATCTACTTTAACATACAATAGTTGAGAGATAAGGGTCAATAGTTTTAATAGTTAAAATTACATTTTAGATGCCTTAATTTCTTCTGCCAATAACTTGCGTACAAAGTCAGTTGAAGCTTCACAGTAACAGACTGAATCCAAACTGAAAAATTAATCAGTTGTTTGGAATAACTGCCAAGAGTATGTATATTGATCTCTAATATAGAAAACAGGGGGCATTAGCTTCAGTAATCAAATTAAAACTTGGTAACTAACCTAAGAGATGAAAAAAGGAGCGTCTGATGGACTAGCCATCCTTTTCTCTGAAGTAAGTGTAAGTAAAGGATAAATCCTTATAAAATCTGATTTCCCTGATTTTATCCAGGACTTTCTGCCACGTGGCCTACAAGAGTGCTTTCTTTGTTGAGATTATAAAGGCCAGTCAGTTTTCTCTTGCCTGTGTGCCTGTAGGCAATTTTGTGAGATGTCCTGTGAAGGAAAATGGGTAAACCTATATTGTGTGTCCAAAGACTATTTTAGCTGCCCCTTAGAGTATAACTTTTCAGGAAACACTTGTTAAATATAAAAATTAGGATTTATTTTAAAACTTTTTTGTGGGGTAGGAAAGTTTTTAATAAAGATAAATATATTACTGGGTTGTAAAAGCTATTTTCTGTGTATGTTTCTTTCTTTTCCTTTTTAAAACAATTATGAAACATCTCTGAGTATTCATATGCTATACTTTTTCTGACACTGATTTTTTGAGCCATATTTAAAATACTTGAAATGCTAAAATCCGTGATTTGACAGCCACTCAGTTTGAATGTATCTGATCGTAAAAATTATATAATTAATATTTCCAAGATGTTTAATATACTCAGTAAACTTCTAATGTGTTAAGTTCTCATAAACATTTGCAATGTAGACTTTTATTTAAATTCATGTTCCTTTTAAAATTTGTCCATATTAATTTATTTGTTTTTTACTATCTGTTAGGTGCCTACCTTTTGAGGAACACTAGGATAATTTTAATTCAGCGATATGGTTTTTATCAGAAACCATCCTGGCACTGGGATGGGCTATTCAGAGAGCCTAGAATAAACCATCCTGACTCACCCGTCAGCCAGGAGAACTAATTTGGCCTGATCATCTGCCTTTAAACATTCTCCCTTTAACCCCAGGATGACAATTCATCAGCTAAAGAAAAGTAGAGAACATTCTTAATTACTGGGGTCCCATTTTATGTGTATGATATTAGAATATTAACTATGAATTGTTTCTTTTCCTACCTGTGTCATTATGTCATCATCAAGGTTCACAAGTTGAGTGGGATGGGGACCTGTTCTCATTTTACTTTTATTTATTTATTTATTTAATTTCTTTTTGGCTGCCTTGGGTCTTTGTTGCTTCGCGTAGGTTTTCTCTAGTTGCGGCGAGCGGGGGCTTCTCTTTGTTGTGACGCACGGGCTTCTCATTGCGGTGGCTTCTCTTGTTGCGGAGCACGGGCTCTAGGAGTGCGGGCTTCAGTAGTTGTGGCACGCGGGCTCAGTAGTTGTGGCGCACGGGCTTAGTTGCTCCGTGGCATGTGGGATCTTCCCGGACCAGGGCTCGAACCTGTGTCCCCTGCATTGGCAGGCGGATTCTTAACCACTGCGCCACCAGGGAAGTCCCTTTAACCACTGATTCATTATTATTATTTTTTTGGCCGCACCGTGCGGCTTGTGGGATCCCCCACCAGGGGTCAAACCCAGGCCCTCGCGGTGGGAGCGCTGAGTCCTAACCACTGGAGCACTAGGGAATTCCCTCTGTTCTCATTTTCATTTAATATCTGTATACATCTCAAAACAATGGCACACCGATGAGCATTTAATTAACAGCCCTTGCAATTTTAAAGGCAAAACCTTCTCTCAGTATCCTCATAGAGATGTCAGGAGGTACTTCTTTGACTTAAGATTACAGACAGTCAGTTGATATTTAGAAATGATTATTCCCATATGGAAATATTCCAAGAGCAAGTTAGAAATAGAACTCCAATTCATTGCTAGCTTTCAGCACTCTGCAGAGCAGCGTGCCCACTCCCCAGCTCACTTGACACCACCTGTACTGTGAAGCCTCGCTTTTGTGGCACACTTAGCTCATCTGATTAATTGAGCAGAAAGGATGCTGCATTTTGTCATGCTTGCATTTTGAATATTTCTCCGCATCAGTATTTGCTCCTATTACCTTTCTTTTCAAGTGAGACCAGATGAGTTTTTCAGCACACTTACCTTGGCTTATATTTTCTCTTCAGAGTAAACTTTAATCTTGGTGGTGCCATATAATGATTTTAATCTGCTCTGTCCAGTTCTGTCCATTCTTTTGTTTGAGGAAACTTTATTCTTCCCAAGTTCCCATTCTGTTTTTCATACGTGATAGTAATTATATATCCAGCAGTGCATATCTCAGTGTCTCCTAAGAGTACATCAAAACACTGTCAACAAGCAACTCCCACCGCTCAACCTAGCTGGTGATAGGAGTCAAATATCTTCGTGCACGGCCTCATTTTAGAGCTTCTCACTGTCCATAAAGCATAGACACTTGTTTGAGCCCTGTTTGCCTTGCCCTCTGCTACCAGCATCTTAAGCACTTCCAGTTGGTTTGATCTGCTCCCTAGATCTGCCAGTGAAAATGACATCTTTCCTGCTTGCATCTGGATGGGCTGCAGTGTCTGTGTTATGCGGTCCTGCCTGTCTGCTTCCTCCACAAAACCTGCGTTTTGCGTGTTTAACTTCTTTGTAGGATCCCCACAGAGGACCATCAAACGAGCAAAACAATAGCCACAAACATTTATTGAACCCTCACTAATTGTCATGCATGCCTGTAAATACTTTGTATGTATCTCTTAACTAATCCACAACCAAAACTATGGGGTAGGTACTACTATGATCTTTATATTACAAACAAGGAAACTGAGGCGTAGAGAAGAAAAGAGCCTTGCCCCTTGGTTACGTAGCTTTAGGTACCAGAACCAGGGATGGATCTCAGTCATGGTTTATTGCTGTTGTTTGTGTTTTCCAATAACTTTTGTTTTTAACCTCTACCCTAGACTGTCTTTTCTTAAGAAATAAAACTTGTAAAGGAGAATATTTAAGGGATAAAAGGAATCTGAAATACCAATAGCCTTCAACCCTTTTGAATTTATGGATTCCTCTTAACTGTCAAAATTCTACTATTGTCACATCATTTAGACACTACACAGAGAAGACAGCCCTGTGTAGTGGGTTAGCTTTTGTTCCACATTGCCTGGATTCAAATCCTTCTAACATTACTTATTACCTGGGACTTCCTTAATTGTCTTAGTTGCCTCGTCTGTGTAAAATGTATGTTGATAGTACTTGCCTCATAGACTTTTGTGAAGATTAAATAAGGTAATATGTTTAAGTTGGCTAAGAGCAGTATCTGGCTCGCAGTAAGTACTCAGCTATTTCTTTTGCTTTTTGTATTTTTGAGAGAGAAAGTACATGATACCCAAAAGTCACGATGACTTCAGTAACACTTTTTAATTGAATATATGTTTTTGTTAATCACAGTATGGCTCTCACATTTTAAACAGCAGGATCTGTTTATATATTTTGTAGTGTAAAATTTGTTTGGTCTCTCACATCACGTAGATGCATGTGGATTCTCTAATCTTACGGCAATTCCCCAATTCCCAAAGAACCCATATCCTATAGGTTAGCAACCAGGGCAATCTCATACAACCCATAGGTTGGCATCCAGGGCAATCTTATGTGACCCTGTCATTTTTCATATAAGAGAAGAAACTGAGACCAGAGATTTTAAGTGAATTTACCAAAGGCACATACCTAGGATGAGAGAAAGTCAAGTTTAAACTTCAAATCCTAAGACTCAATGCAGAAGTACTTCTTTCTTTCAAAGATGCCCCCATGAGCTTCCCTGGTGGTGCAGTGGTTAAGAGTGGTTAAGAGTCCGCCTGCCGATGCAGGGGACACGGGTTCGTGCCCCGGTCCGGGAAGATCCCACATGCCGCGGAGCAGCTGGGCCCGTGAGCCATGGCCGCTGAGCCTGCGCGTCCGGAGCCTGTGCTCCGCAATGGGAGAGGCCACAACAGTGAGAGGCCCGTGTACTGCAAAAAAAAAAAAAGCAATATTGTTAGGGAGAATAAAAAGAAGATGTAATATTGAATTAGAAGTTAAAGGAATGAAGTTCAGTATCCCTCTCATTGAAAGAGGATCAATGAACATTTATGTCAAGCACATTAAAATTTCTAGATAAGTTTATTCTTGACTTTGATCAAGGCCAGATCTAATGCTTTTGTACTGAGGATCTACATATTTGCTTCTTGGAAAGAAAAGCTTTTCATCATGTTGGCTGAAGAATACTCACGTGATTGCTGCCGTTCCTTTTCAAGAGGAAACCTGTCTCCTTTATTAGAAGCGCTTTATAGAGGAATGTCTGAAAGAGTGAGCAGATGGTGGTTTTGTATTTCTTCGTGTTGTTTCCGGTAAATATATTTAGAGCCAAAACGAAAGAGCCAGTGCTCTTTAACACTTCTGTTATCATTGTTTCTTGTTTGAAAAAGGCGAAAGGAAAGAAATTAATTAAAGTTAGTAACCATAAAATTTACTGCATTTTAGGGACAATTGTCAGTAGAACTGCCTAGAGGCAGACCTCAGAGATACTGCGGGTTTGGTCCAGATCACCACAATAAGCAAATAGTGCAATAAAGTGAATCACACGAGTATTTTGGTTTCCCAGTACATACAAAAGATACGTTTCTACTAAGCTATAGTTTATTAAGTGTGCAATAGCTTTATTTCTACTAACTTTTTTTTTTTTTTTTTTTTTTGGCCGCACCGCGCGGCCTGCGGGATCTTAGTTCCCCGATCAGGGGTTGGACCCACGCCCCCTGCAGTGGAAGTATGGAGTCTTAACCACTGGACCTCTAGGGGAGTCCTAGCTTTATTTCTAAAAAAAGAAAAAAAGTTTTAACCTTAATTTAAAAACATTTTATAGCTAAGAAATGCCAGCTGTTGTCTGAGTCTTCAGTGAGTCATCATCTCTTTGCTGGTGGAGGGTCTTGCCTCGATGCTGATGGCTGCTCATCGACCAGGGTGGTGGTTGGTGAAGGTTGGGTTGGCTGCAGCAGTTCCTTCTTAATGAAGTTTGCCTCATCAATTGGCTCTTCTTTTCAAGGATGGTTTCTTTGTAGCATGCAGTACTGTTTGATAGCATTTTACCCACAGTAGAACTTCTTATCAAAATTGGAGTCAGGCTTCTCAAAGCCTGCATCAACCAAGCTTATGTAATATTCTGAATCTTTTGTTGTTGTTTCAACAGTCTTTACAGTATCTTCACCAGGAGTAGATTTCTTCTCAAGAAACGACTTTCTTTGCTTATCCATAAGAAGCAACGCTTCATCTGTTAAAGTTTTATCATGAGATTGCAGCAATTCAGTCACATCTTCAGACTCGGCTTCTAATTCTAGTTCTCGCACTGTTCCCACCACAGCTGCAGTTACTTCCCTCACTGAAGTCTTGAATCCCTCCAAGTCACTCATGAGGGTAGGAATCCACTTCTTCCAAACTCCCGTTTATGTTGATATGTTGACCTCTTCTCATGAGTCATGAATCTTAATGGCATCTAAAATGGTAAATTCTTTCCAGAAGGTTTTCAACTGACTTTGCCCAGATCCATCAGAGGAATCACTATTATGGTATCTGTGGCCTTACAAAATGTATTTCTGAAATAATACTACTTGAAAGTTGAAATTACTCCTCGATCCGTGGGCTGCAGAATGGACATTGGGTTAGCAGGCATGAAAACAACATGAATCTCATTGTACATCTCCATCAGAGCTCTTGGGTGCATTGTCAAGGAGCAGTCATATTTTGAAAGGAGTCTTTGTTTCTGAGCAGTAAGTCTCAACAGTGGGCTTAAGGTATTCAGTCAACCCTGTTATAAACAGATGTGCCGTCATCTAGGCTTTGTTGTTCCCTTTATAGAGCACAGGCAGAGTCGACTGAGCATAATTGTTAAGCCCTAGGATCTTCAGAAAGGTAAATGATCATTGGCTTCAACCTAAAGTCACCAGCTGCATTAGCCCCTAACCAGAGAGTCAGCCTGTCCCTTGAAGATTTGAAGCCAGGCATTGACTTCTCTTCTCTGACTATAAAAGTCCTAGGTGGCATCTTCTTCTAACATAAGGCTGTTTCATCTACATTGAAAAGCTGTTGTTCAGTGTAGCCACTTTAAGTTATTATCTTCGCTAAATCCCCTGGATAACTTGCTGCAGCTTCTGCATCAGCCCTTGCTGCTTCCCCTTGCACTTTTATGTTTCGGAGACGACTTCTTTCCTTAAACCTCCTGAAATAAGCTCTTTTAGCTTCAAACTTTTCTTTTGCAGCTTCCTCACCTCACTCAGCCTTCATAGCATATGAGAAATTAGAGCCTTGCTCTGGGTTAGACTTTGGCGTAAGGGAATATTTTGGCTGGTTTGATCTTATATCCAGACCACAAAAACGTTCTCCATATCAGCAGTAAGGCTGTTTGGGTTTTTATCATCCGTGTATTCAATGGACTGGCACTGATAATTTCCTTCAAGAACCATTTCTTTGCCTTCACAACTTCCTAACTGGTGCAAGAAGTTGTGCCTGTCTCAGCTTGCCACGTGCCTTGCTCTAAGCTTAATCATTTCTACCTTTTGATTTAGAGTGAAAGACGTGTGACTCTTCCTTTCCCTTGAATATCTAAGAGTCCGTTGTAGGGTTATTAGCCTAATTTCAATACTGTTGTGTCTCAGGAAAGAAGGAGGCCTGAGAAGAGGGAGAGAGAGGGGCAAATGGCGGGGTGGGTGGGTGGTGGTGCAGTCAGAACACAGATTGGTAGGGGAAATATCCCTCCTCTACTCTTCTTAAGTTCTTGTGGCTGCACTAATCATAAAATTGACACAAGATAGAATAACAAGAGGGAAAGAAACACATTTTGATTCATGTGCACAAAGGTCTCATAGAAATGGGACCTAAGAAGTAGCCACAACAAGCAGCTGTTATAAGTGTTGGAAAGAGAAACAGTAAATCTGAGAAGAAATGACGGGGCAAAGAAACTAAGGCTTTGGGTCCTTCATTAGTGAAGAACTTAAAGGGTGGGCTTGGGGTAGTAAAATAACAAAGGAACAAGGCTTGTTTATACAGGCCTCTTGGCCCAGGATTCCTGTCTCTGGTGATAAGGGGGTCCTTCTACCTCCAGATACGGGGAATGTACCTTTCACCTGAGAAATGTATTTCCTGCTTTCAGGGAGATAGAAAAGAGGCTCAGAGTGTACCTCTTGCGTTGGCCATTTAATTTAATTCAAAATAATCAGTATGCCATCGAGGCATATTTTGGGGTGGCCTGCCCTGGGCCCCAGTAGCTTGCTGTCTTACGTGGATGCCCTAAACGCTTAGAGTAGTAACATAAAAGATCAGTGATCACAGTTCCCCATCATAAATACAATCATAATGAAAAGTTTGAAATATTGCAAGAATTACCAAAATGTGACCCAGAGACAGGAAGTGAGGAAATGCCATTAGAAGAATGGCCCCAACAGACACAGGTAACACAGGGTTGCCACAAGCTTGCAATGTGGAAAAAATAGGATATCTGCGAAGCAAAATAAAGTGAAACTCAATAAAGCGATGTATGCCTTTATACACGTGTTATTTAGCATAGCAGGCAGGGAAACGTGAAGTGGCCTAAAAGGTATTTGTCTGACTCTGTCATCTATCACTTTTCTGAAAGCCTGCAAACTACTGTCTGTATTTGACTTGAACCCGAGGTGGCTGTGAGATCTCCAGAGCATATCCTTTAGCGCCTAAAGAAACTGGCACGGATAGAGCCCTGCAGATTTGAAGGAAGGGAATTACTTCTGGTGATGGATTTCTCTGGGCCTTGTTTTTTGTCACCATGTTTATTTCAGTTATTCAGGCATAATTGCACATCCTTCCATAATCAAATATTTATGTGATGTGGACTCATTTGATTTTGGTTTGATTTGTTTTTTTAATCAGGTGACTTAGGACTGTTTTAGTAGTATAATTTATAATGGAACCACCACTTTCTAAAGTGTGTTATTCAAAAGAGCTAGATCGGGAAGATCCATTTTAAAATATATTTTTAGATGGTATTTAACCCTATTTTGATGAACAGTTTGATATGTTACTAATAGGTAAGTAGTAGTACCACTTTGTGTGTGTGTGTATGACAGAGTGTGGGTTTGAGTGTGCGTTTGTGTGTGTCTCTGGAGGCTGGACAGGGAGGGAAGGAGAAACGTTAATTTCTCCAGCTTCCTGAGGACTCATTTGTTGTCCCCACTTGGAAGACCCCTGTGACTTGGCAGAATGACTTTGTCTTCTGCTAATAACTTCATTTCTATTTACCAGTGAAAATGAACATTTATTCTGCTTTAAAAAATCACCCACATGGCAAGAAGGGAAATAGCAAGTCCCCATGACATTCCTTAAGGAAATCATTTTAATTTTCATAAAAGAAAATGAGACCTCATGAGGAATGGACAGAGTTATTGTGATGCTGCTTCTTTATTCGCTAGCCCTTAATTATTTCATTTATTCTATTGCACATTTTCCCCCTCCGTAGACTTCTTTTGTATTATTTGCAACCCAGTGAAATCCCTCTCTGGAATTAGCTTCTGAGAGTTGATGTGCGAGTTATAACCCAGAAGCACCACCTTTGGATTCATTAAAGGGTGGGCTTCTCACAGTTAGCTTATAGTGAAGAAAATTTCCATTTTGCAAGGGCAGTGTAAATTTTGCATATCATTTTAATAAGCAAGGCAGGTCAATCAAATTATAATTGGCTCCAATTAGCACTCGCATGAGCAGTAGGACTCTTTCACTTCTCCTGGACTGCACTTAAAAAGAAAATGTTATTTACTGTCACTGAAGTCATAAAAAAAAACGTCTATTATTCAGTATAAGTGATGAAGCAAGTGCAAACCTGGCCAGAAGGATTTGGCATATATTTGAGATGTGTGTACCCAAGTGCACATTGTATCAAGCGTAGCAGTGTGCAAAAATGTGTTTATTACAAAGCATTTTCTTTTAGCTGCACAAACAGGTGGTGGCAGCGAAGCTTCTAGTGTTGGCAACTTTTGGGTTTAGAGCTGATCTTAAAATCGCTTTCTAACATTTTCAGGGTCTCTGAACGCCTCTGGAAAGGTACATTTTAATAATAAAAATGAGGAAGCCCAGAAGAAATGCATTATATTCCCAAAGTCTCTTCTACCTTAAGTTCTGAATCTGCCATTTTGGGGCGCTCCTCCTGAGCTGAGTGTCAGCACGATAGCAGCAAGTCCTCATACGAGCTGGGGAATAAGTAACTGCAGTTTGGGTCTGTGGCATGAAGGTCTTGTCCTGTCTTTATAAAGCATCACGGTAACTCCATCCTGTCCTTGTTAGATCTCATCTTCTCTAATGAATGTCTGAACCACTTTCTGTAGCAATGCCTTGCTTCTTTAGCACCCTTGAGAAGGAAGATGTCATTAAGTGGCTTGCCGATGTTTTTGCTAGTCCGTCTCCGCATTAACCCCAAATCATTGCTAGGCATCAGGTATTGAGTGTCAAGCTCCCACTTGTATTTCCTCATCTTGAAATTTCCTTGCAGCAAGGAGACAATCCCACCAAAATAACTTGAACTAAGAAAGAGAGAGAGGAGGGTCACTGGAAAAATAAATAAATAAATGTTCTTCATGAAAGGAAGAATGTGTATATACAAGCAAAAATACAAATAGCCTCTAGAGGGCACCACACATTTTTGCCTCAACAAATATGGAAGAAAGAGCTTCACTTTGGCACCGTATCAGTTTTAGCAGCCAAGGTACCAGGAGAGAGATGAAGGCCCTTGTTAGGAGAGGAGCTTCCCTGGCAGAAGCCTAAAAATGAGACAAGGATGTCAGTGCCTACTCCAGTCAGAATGTGATGGAAGATGTGGGTACCCACTGAAAATACTCCCCATTCCTAAAAGAAAATAGTAGAACTAAAAGTGGTGGTCACAGGGCTGCATTATTTCTTGGAAGCTTCTATTACACAGTGGAATGGTTGGTATGTAGTCCCTGATGGTAGCGACTAAAGCAAGAGAGAGGAACAAAGAAATGTGGAGTACAAGAGGCTAACGGTCTCGCATGACCTTTGTGAAATATTTTTTCACAAAGGTAGGACAACATGACAGCCCTATGAGGAAAAGAGGAGGAAAAATAAATAAGACAAGGGATCTTAAAAGATTGCCAAACTCATAATTTGGTCTGGAGATAATATTAACCTAGAACAGGAGTCAACAAACTTTTTCTTAAAAGATCAGATAAATCTTTTAAGCTTCATGGGCCATATAGTCTTTGTGGAAGCTACTCACTCTACTCTTAAAGCCTGAAAGCAGCCCTAGACAATAGCAATTGAATGTGCGTGAGTTTGTTCCAAAAGATGTAGTTTACAAAGCAGGCAGCCGTCTGGGCTTGACCTCCTAGTCATTCCTTGCTGACCCATGGTCCCCCAAGTATGAAAGGAGGAAAGAGATGTCACCTTTAGTGTTTTCCCTCCCTGATCATTGTTCTCCTAATCTTAGAACCTTAACAAGCCAGGCTTGTTAGTACTCTGAATCAGAATGGATTAGGCAGACCTTTATGGGCTAAGCAAGGAAACCTATATAAATAATATTGTCACCAAAGCAACAACTTACAAAAAAGCTTTTGAAAGACAAGACACTGAAATGACAGAAGTGGTGATAGACCCCTTCTGCTTCGAGGTACAGACTTTTCATTCCTAACCATTGATCTATCTGTTCTTCTTTGAAACTTAAATTGTCTTCAGTTTTCTACATTTTAGATTTTTGAGTGTATCCTAGACCTTCCATCAGTGTGGTGTCATGTGTAAGCTCTGTAGCAAAATTTCCTTCCCAACTTGTATGAATCAGTTAAAATCAAGATAAAAATCTTGATGACATCAAGCAAGCTCTCAGACCCTTTTAAATATGTTTTATTTAAACATACTTAAATATGTTTAAATATTTAAAAAGCAGGTCAGACTTCCCTCTTGGCACCACAGAAAACTGCCAAAGTTACTTGCACAAATTTGCCCAACTGCAATTTTATTTGACAGAATTTCTTCTAGAAAATGCCTATACAAAGGATTAGATACCCCTCACAATAGAATTTTATAATGGAACTAGAAGTAAACCCTTAAATGTCAGTAGTATGTGTGTTAATGTATCTCCAGGTAAACACTAAGGTGACATGTTTCATGTTAAATCTGACTGGCCTTACACTTAAGTGACGCAGGAAGGAATGTGATTGGAGGAGTGATGTCCTCCATCAAATATTACTTTTTAGAAAGCAGAGTTTCAGTGCTCCATTTTGTTAATTTATGGCTTTGATTGGTAAAACCTCTTTGTCCTCTAGTAAAAAATGTTTCACATTCCCAATATTCATGTAGCATTGTTAATAGAACGTCCAGCAGCCCAGAAGTTTTGGGACAATGTGCTTATGCACATTATACACGGGAGGCTGGGAAGGGTTCTGTAAGGCCTAGCTTGTTTGAGTATATAAAATCATCATTTTTATTATAGCTCTTTATTTATCATCATGCATAAAATGATGTTGAAAAGTCTCCAAAGAATGCTGATTTGATATATATGTTACTTTGCAGTATACAATTAACATTTATTGCAAATGCAGATTTTTATGATGAATAAACTCTGAGAGTATTACGGCAGATATTTTTTTACCTTATTCAGAACACAGTAAATCACATGATTTTCTAATGTTTTCAGTCAGAGTGATGCCATATATATTTCAACAAAGACATGCAAGCAATACATGAAATAGTGCAGATCTTCTCTCTCTTCACTCTAAGACATAAAACTTATATTTCGTTCCATCTCAATGAGAAAATCTATAAAGAAACGTAGGTCAGTGCTACAGAATTCTGTGTACCTTTCATTACAGGTTTTATTTCTTTCCATAAGTCTTTTTTTTTTTTTTTTTTTTTTTGCGGTACGCAGGCCTCTCACTGTTGTAGCCTCTGCCGTTGCGGAGCACAGGCTCCGGACGCGCAGGCTCAGCAGCCATGGCTCACGGGCCCAGCCGCTCCGCGGCACGATGGGATCTTCCCAGACCGGGGCACAAACCCGTGTCCCCTGCATCGGCAGGCGGACTCTCAACCACTGCGCCACCAGGGAAGCCCTCTTTCCATACGTCTTTAAGGGTCTGAATCTTTGTACAGAACGATCAGTCACTAATTCATTTGCTTTGAGGTTATCGTAGTTTGATACCACTTTTGGAATTACCCCTCCCTAATTGTACTGATTTTATAAACGGATTATGTAAAATCTAATTCTTCCCTAGGCATTAGGAGCGGAGGCTTTCTCCACTTTTTTGTCCTTGGTTGTTTGCTTTTCTTTGAAAATTGTGTCTACAGCACTTAGTACCTGATACATAGTGAACACTTCATTGTTAGCTGGCATCGTTGTTTGTATTAGTTTCCTGTTGCCACTGCAGCAAATTACCACGAATTTCAAGGCTCAAAATGCCACAGGTTTATTATCTTATAGTCCTGCAGGTCAGAAACCTGTGGAGGAGGAAAAATAATTTTCCCTCTACCCTTCCAAGCTCTCTCTCTCTCTATCTAGATATAGATATATATATATATATATATATATATATATATATATTTATATATTTATATTTATATATGTAATGTGTGTGTGTGTGTGTGTGTGTATTTCATATATACATAGGCGTTACCCAGGATAACTGAAATGGCGCAAGCCACCACCTTAAATATAAAAGAAAAGAAAATGTTGGGGTGTGGGAGGAAGAGTCCTGTTATGGGAGGTGGTCAGGAAAACTACAGTAAACAAGGGTAAGGTGGTTATGCAGATTTAAGTTCTTGTCTTCTCCATTGAGAAGAGTTTAGTCATCCTTTTCTTCCTGGTACCGGGAGACAGGCATCCTTACAAACAGAGATTCCCCTTAAAAATGTAAACGTCTCTTTAAAAAGTGTAATTTCTACTCAAGCTTTCAGAGCTTTTTCTGTCGGCTCCTTCTTAAAAATCATCAACTTAAAATGATCTTTTTGCCAAAGAGACATATTTTGTGGTGGTATATTCTGCTCCCCTTCAAGTCCAACACAAGTCTCAGTGGGCTAAAATCAAGGGCTTTGCTCCCTTACTCTTGCAGCTTCTAGAGGCTGCCCGCATCCCTTGGCAATCTTGGCCCCCAGCCAGCAATCCCATCACCCTGTTCTCTGTTTTCTTAGTCAAACTTCTGACCCTCCCGTCTCTCTTTTTTCCTCATAAGGACCTTTGTGATTACATGTTTGCCCTCCCAGATCCATTTCAAGATTCTCAACTTGATCACATCTGCAGACTGCCTCTGCCATGTATATTATTTCCCTATTGCTGCTGTAATGCATTACCATGAATTTAGTAGCTTAAAACACACAAATTTATTCTTTCATAGTTCTGAAGGTCCAAAGTCCAAAACCAGTTTCACCTGACGGAAAATCAAGATGTTGGCGGGTCTGCCGTCCTTCTGGAGGCTCAAGAGGAAAATCTGTTTTCTTGCCTTTTCCAGCTTCTATAAGCCAACTACATTCCTGGACTTACGGCCCCTTCCTTCATTTTCAAACCAAGAGTTTAGCATCTTGAAATATCTTCCTCTGACTACAACTTCTGCTTCTGACATTACATGTCATTTCAATGACTTCCCTCTTATAAGGACCCTTATGGTGACATTGGGCCCACCCAAATAATCCAGAATAATCTTCCCATCTCAACATCCTTAGTTTAATCAGATCTTCAGAGTCCCTCCTGCCCCACCAGGTAACATGTTCAGACTTTGGGGATTAGGAGGTAGACTTCTTCTGGGGGCCACTGTTCTGCCTATGTTTATTAGGCCCAGGCTCTCTCTTAAAGTTGTATTTATGTCTCTACCCACGTATTGGGCATTTACTTCTAGGTTACCTGCCTGAGTCTCAAAATCTGTTTTCAGTACAACCTTTTCCATCCCCAGAGTAGTTTTTCTTCCTAATTTTCCTGTTTCTTCTGCTTATTCCAGCTCAAAACCTTAGAGGTAGTTTTTTGTGTTGTTAGTTAAAGATCTTTTTTTTTTCTCTTACTTTTCTGAGGATGTGTTTGGAAGAAATAGTGGAGGAAGACCATTGTATTATTCTAGTTACATCATATTCCAATAGATAGGCCATTGTAAGCCAGTGCTTTAAGGCTTCTGCTCAGTAACTTAGCCCAGAAAGATGAACTTTCTGTCAATGGTGGAAGTTTTCCTTCTTTGCCTGTTGGGGTGGGGGGATTGGGTGGTGGTCTCAGGATAGGCTTACACTGACTCTGGGATGCTGACTTATCTGGGCTTGTCTGGAGGGCAGGTACTAAGAATCAACCAGGGATTGGTTTGTATATTTGAAGAGCTTGGGGGATGAGGTGAGGGGACTATCTTGATGCAGGTTGGGGAGAGGGACAGTTATCCGAAAGGTAGTCAGTGAAAACAGACATTTCCTCCAAGGGGAGGGGCAATTTTTAATACCCAGGCGAGTGTGTTACTCAATTTCAGCAACACCATGTCAGTTCAGGTCCCCTAAGAAGGAGACTACAAGATGGCATCAGAGAATCTGACATTAAAAAAAAGAAAGACCTGAGGAAGTGCCTGTGAAGGATAAGGGGGGGAGCAAGCAGAAATGGGTAGAGGGAGACTCAGACCGAGATTCAGGTCTGATAGCTTTGAACAGAGAGGGGAGGAAAACTTGCACAGGAAGAATGCCAGGGCACAGCACAGTTCTGAAAATATTGTGGCCCTTCTGCTGGGGAGTCCTCAAGCCGTAGTTGCCCTTATGAGGAATCCTGCAGGAATGCCAGCATTAACACCCCCATGGAGCCCCATTAGCAGGTAGTGACCTGGGGAAGTGCAGCCACAGCACGCTTGCACGAGTGGCTGGAGGCCATCAGTTAACTGTGTGCCATGCAGTAGATTCTTCTCAAGCGAGACCTACTTGGGACCCTTCCGTGTCCGCCACAGTCCACTCTGTGATTCTTACATATGCGCTACTTCACGCTCATTTTGGGAGCAGCCTTAAAATGATTTTAATTTTTTTTTTTTTTTTTTTTTTTTTTTGCGGTACGCGGGCCTCTCACTGTTGTGGCCTCTCGCGTTGTGGAACACAGGCTCTGGATGCGCAGGCTCAGTGGCCATGGCTCACGGGCCCAGCCGCTCCACGGCATGTGGGATCCTCCCGGACCAGGGCACGAACCCGCGTCCCCTGCATCGGCAGGCGGACTCTCAACCACTGCGCCACCAGGGAAGCCCAAAATGATTTTAATTTTGATATCCTTCCCTTACTTCTCTTAACAGTCATTACTAGGTCATATAGGCAAAGCTGCCACAATATTTCTTTAACAATATAATAATAGTACAATATTTAAGTAGTATCCATTTTAATTTGGGATTAAAAGAAATACTACAAATGCAGTCTTGTTTTATTTGGTATCGAACATTTTCAGTCAAAATTACATAGGTAGTATTTATTCCAAGTTGTTGCATGTAGCTGTTGTTCATACATTCTTCTTGCTGTATAATATTTTCTTTCATGAATTTATTAGATTTTAGGATTTCTGAATCAGTTTCTTTCCATCAGCCATTCTCACTTTAGTATAAACTAGTTTAATAAGATTGACTTTTTCTAATACCCAGCTAAGGTCTATTATGTCAGGGAGCAGTAGATGTTTTACTCCCCCTGGATTAAAGGGAGAGGTACAGTCATATTCACATCATAAATAGAACACTTTGGAAAGCAGAATAAGATTGCTTTGCTTCCTTTAAAGCAAGGGGAGGTTATGGGGCCATGGGGAATGTTGGGATGGGACTGGATACTTAGAGCCAAGGGAAGAGCCTAAAGGTTTATTTGCTTTTACAGCTGTCAGTTTTAACCATCCCAGAACACATTAAGCCTACCTTACCAGCATTCTTCAACTCTGTGGTTTGTTCAGCACTAGTGCAAGAGAAAGCACCATCAGGGTAGGCAGGAAGCCAATTGTGGAGTGGATGTTTGAGATGTTTGAGAGATACATTTCTTTTCATACAATCCAACAAACAACTTTAGATTTCACGATCTATCACATGACTGAGGGGAATTTCATGAAACTCTCTACTGATATGATAGCATGACATAAAGATCAGTTCGAGATTACAAACCATTGTTTCTGAACATCTGCACAGTATGCCGTTGACCAGCTAACCTTTGGAAATCATCAGAATTTGCTTTGAAAATGGAAGAGAGGCACAGTCATGTTTCATTTCCATCAGGTACTTAACTGCCCTTTACCCCTTGCACATGCTCTTCCCTCCACCTGGAGCACTTTTATCCCTTCATATTCACCTGTTCTTTAAGACCTGTTCTTCAGTCCTGAGAATGTCACCGCTCCTTCCTTTGAACCCCACAGGAACTCTCACCCAGTCCTGACACATTATCTCACTGTATTTTTGTACTGACGTACTGTCCCCCTCTACCAAGCAGAAAGACCCTTCACCATTGGAATTATGCTTTAAATACATTTTTGAACTTGTTATTCATTAAAATTGATTTTGAGTACATATATTTTCTAAAGATTCTCTTGGAAAAGCCTTACAGTATGAACCAGTGCCATAAGGTTAGTGGAATTGTAAAAGAAAATAGGGCCACAGAAAGAAGGAATCAAATAAACCAACCACAATAACTATACTTAAATAACAACTTGCTTCTAAAAAATATAGGCATCTAGAACAAAGCAGCAGAGTGTTATTTAGTCCTCATTATCTCAGAGGAGGAAAACAACAGTTCCTTTGGGGAAAGTTAGTTTTCCTTGATCCCAAAGTTCAGGAAAACTCTAATAGTGGACCTGACGTAGGAGATAGTAGCATAATTTTAACGTAATTAACTCAATAAATATTTATTGAGGACTGTTAAATGTTCTTGGATGTTTCAGTTTGCTAATTTTAGGAGGAGAAAGCAGGCAGGATAAAATCTGACATTATTTGTTTACCAAGTGGTGGGAGGACAGATAAGTAAATAGATCATTGCATAAAAAGTGGTAAGTACTTTAAGTAGTATAAGCATAGAGTTGCTCTGTACAGAAGCACTTACTCAGAGGATGAGGGTTGAGGAAGACTTCTCTGAGAAGGTGATTCATGATGTTGGAACCAAGCTTTGAAAAACATTTGGAAGTTATGACAGAATGGGGTTTGGTGTTGAAAAGGAAAGAAGCCTTGGACAGAGAAAAAGGACACTGCAGCCTCCGAGAGCAGCATATATAAAAACCCAGATGCAAGAAAGAGTATTGGGCTTCTCAGTTGCTAAAGCTATAAGCAGGGGCCTAACCATGCAGGGTCTCATTTTCATGTTAAGCAATTTTGCATTATTCCAGAGACTACCGAGGAATTGCTGCAAGTGTTATGTCAGGAGTTGACGTGATGAGATTGGTAATTTTAAAAGATCATGGGACATGTGGTATGGAGATACAAAATAAAAGGGAGCAAGACTGAAGCCAAAGATACTTGTTAGGAGGTATCTGGAGTGGCGATAATGATGACAGTGATAATATCGCTCCCAGAAGAATGCTAATCAGCAGTGACCTCCATAATAGTTTAGAATGAACACAGCATCATGTCTCATAACCGTTTCTCTTCATGACCTGCAATAAAAGCACTCAGCATTGCTTTGCAGTAAAGGTGATTTCAGATATTTTTAATATACTGTGGAAAATTTTCCTTCATGATGGGATTTCTTTTCTCTAAAAATTTTATTAGAACTATCATATGCTTGGATCTTCAATGAATATCCATCATTTGTCGAAGAAGATAGTCGGAGATTTGTCTCTCAAGAGACAGGCCACCTCTACATAGCCAAGGTGGAACCACTGGATGTGGGAAATTACACGTGTGTGGTGACTAGTATGGTGACAAACGCCAGAGTGCTGGGTTCTCCAACTCCTTTGGTGCTACGTTCCGATGGTAGGAAATGTTTCAAGGGGCAATTCTGAGTGGAAATGCTGTTGCGAATACAAGAAAAAACAAATTGAGAGAAGTGAAAAGTATATCCTGAAGAATTATCATTTTGGTTTTTTTCAGAAGAAAAAACATTTATGAGTACAATGGCTAAAATGATTCCGTCAACCATAGGTCCCTGTACATAATTCTTACTCAGGACTGGCTTCCTGATTTGCAGGGACCAGTGCAGAATGAAAATGAGGAGTCACTTGTTCAAAAATTATGAAGAATTTCAAGATGGTGGCAATAGGTCATTAAGCCAAACGCAAGGCCCTCTGAGCCTGGGGCTCACCTTGCGTTCCCGTGACGTCAGCGGTCCTTATTTTTGCCAGTTTGAGGTTATTAAAGCTTTGGATATTTTGTTATAGGCTAAAAAGCATCTGTAAAGAAAATTAAAAGGAAAGGTGTGTACATTAGATCCCCAGAACTTATTCATCTTATTATTGAAAGTTTGTACACTTTGACCAACATCTCCCCCATTCCCCTACCCTCACCAGCGTAGTGATTATATAGTAATGTTGTGTTGTGTACTTGAAATTGGCTTAGAGAGTAGATCTTAAGTGTTCTCACTATAGAAAAAAGAGTTAATTTTAAAAATTGAAAATAGTAATTGTGAGGTGTTAAATGTGTTAACTTGACTGGTGTAATCATTTCACAGTGTGTACATATATGAAATCATCACACTCTATGCCCTAAAAAAATCACATTGTACAACCTAAATACATGCAGTGTTTGTCAGTCATACCTCAATAAAACTGGAGGGGAAAAAAGGAAAACAGGTGTTTCTTCAGCCCCTCAATGACTGTTTCAAGGGAGCCCATGAACTGCAGAGTAAGCAGATCTGGAAGCTTGGGTAACTGTCCCACTTATGCAAAACCGTATCTGATACAGCACAATGCCATGGCCACAAAATACTTTCCAGTCAGTTATAATTGAATTTGACCTTTCCCATTTATTAAGTTACCATTTCTTGTCTCCTGGTAGTCAATTAGTTTAAGATTGGTGTCTGTGCTACCAGGGTACCATTAAGTAAATTTCCTCCCATAATTTTTGCTCTTTAGGATATTTTAAGAACTCATAATACATTGTATATTTCGGTTTGACTAGAAATGTCCAAATTGAATACAGAATAAAAAAGCCTCTCGTTTTATATAATGTAAAAGGCCTAGTGGTTTTCTCAGAACTGCTCTTTAAGCTGTAACTTAGGAATCACGGAATCCAAAGTTCCCACATATTTATTAATGTCGCAAGTTTGGCCCAAGGTAGAACTGCTTCTAAAAGTACCTACCAGACGGCTAGTGAGTAATTCAAATCATAAGGAAGAGTTAGTTCAAAACAGAGCAAAAAAAAAAAAAAAGTTTTAAGAAAAACGGGACAATTCCAAAGGAAACGTTGAAACCACTAACTTTGTATTGTGGATTCACAGGAGTGATGGGTGAATATGAACCGAAAATAGAAGTTCAGTTTCCAGAAACTCTTCCAGCAGCTAAGGGTTCAACTGTGAAGTTGGAATGTTTTGCCCTTGGAAAGTAAGTTTTGTAACATTTATACCGATACGCTAAAATATTAGGTTGCTGTAAGAGATCAAGATAGCTTTTAACAGCCTCTTCTTTTCCTTCTTTTCTAAAATTTTCTTTCATTTAGAAGCAAAGAAAAAATTAAAATACAGGGGAAATGTACATGTATAATTTAGTTTGAAACTTTAAAGGAGATTTACGGAGAATGACTATGTCTGCCTGATTTCATAAACTAAATCGGTGTTATTTTTCTTTTGCTTGTTCATTTGTTGTATTATAATACAGTGAGTATACATTAGACTTTTTTCTCTAAATCATGAATTAACTAGAGAAAATGCACAGTTTATTTTATTAAAATATCAACTTAAAGAGATAAATCTTTGCATTTGCAGGTTTATGTCACTGACAACTGGCTGTGTTCTGCATTTGAAAATCTGTGCCTTTTTTGTTCTATCCTAAGAAAGTTTTATTTTGTCAAGCCTAAAAGGCTTGCAGACATCTGTTTAAAATAGCAAATAACTTGAAAAATTTCTTCTTAGTCCTGTACCTCAGATTAATTGGAGAAGAAGTGACGGACTGCCTTTTTCCACTAAAATTAAATTGAGGAAGTCCAGTGGTGTGCTTGAAATCCCCAACTTCCAACAGGAAGATGCAGGTTCCTATGAATGCATTGCTGAGAATTCACGAGGAAGAAATGTCGCCAGGGGGCGTCTCACTTACTATGGTGAGCCTTCACTTTGGGCATATTGGATTTTTAACTTTCGATCTCTCTAAAAGTTATTGTTATTGGGACTGGGTGGGGGTGAGTAGGAGGTTTTAGCAGAATCCCAGTGTCCAGCGTTTTCTGTTCTACATTTTGTTAAATGAGGATATTTATCATGGAAGGAATTTTAAAAAATTAATTTTTGCAATGAAGTTGGAGGCATGATATACTCGTACTGCATTTTAAACTGATTGATATGATAATGAAATATTTCACTTTTTTTCCTAAGAGTAACCATTTACTCACTTAACCGTAACAAGGAGAGATCTTTCTATCTGCCCTTACCTCTAGAAAATGGGATTTTGTATCTTTCTTTATGGTCTTCACTAAGCAGAAAGAAACTGTCTACTGGGAAAACTTGCAATTACTGCGTTAGACAAACCACATAAACCCAGGCTTACTTGACTTCCTCAGTGTTATTCTATCCTTTCCAATAGCGTAGGTGTACCATGTTTGCTGCCTTTAATTTGTAAGCACAGTTATTTGATGTACTGCTCAATTTGGGTAAAGAAAGGTTAGTAACGTTACCTTTATTTAAAGTCCATTTGTAGGAAAATTAGATTATCCTTTTTCCCCAAACTTGCTTTCAAATCCCTTTTATTAAAAAATATACTAGGTATTTTGATGAAAGCAGGTTTTAGAAAGCAGAAATAAATGATTTTACAAAATGTACTATTAAATATGGGAACATGTAAGCTCAGTGAATATATTTTTGCAGTTTAATCATTAGAAACATTGTAAAACTAATAGGAATTGAACACTTGTGAAAAGCAAATGGCAATATATTCTGTTTATTTCAAAAACTGGAATTTGAAATAATTTTCAGTGCAAACTTGTACAGTATATAAAATGTTTCAGAGAGGAAAAACTTTGCAAAGACAAATACTAAAATTATAGAGCTTATTACGAACCCCTTCAAAAGAATGTGAAGTTTGTGCGTACATTATGTGTGATTAGATTGAAACTTATTTTATGGTAAGGTTATAGGATCCGTCAGGAACAAAATGGAGGCATGGTTTAATAGTATGAGTCATTCCGTGTTCTAACTCTCCCATCTTGTAACAGGATTAGGTTAGAATACGTAGCACCAAGTTGGAATTTCCCAGGTGTCAAGTTCTACATGTTGGTGGGATGATACGGAGATAAGTTGGGGACACTTAACCCATGCGGCTGTATAGCTCTAAGTCGACCGCAAACAAGTCCTAGTTTATTTTCTCCTTTCTAAGCAGCCACTACCTGACCCAGGGTAAGAAGTGACCATGACAGGAAAACACAGGATATTCCAACTGTCTTAATGTTTCAATAGGAATGTTTTTATCTGTATGGAACAGTGACCCTGCACAAATAATAAAACACTTGTATGACAAGACATCCAAAGCTAAGTTGACATTTATGTGCCTTATATTCAGGTCCTGGCACATTTTCTCTGTGGTGTGTTTTCTGCCCTTATCTACTTTTTCCCTTTCTCTGCATGTTGGTTGCCCTTGCAGTCACAGAATGGCTACCAGCAGTGGCTAGCACATTAGTTTTTGTTCATCCTTCCTTTCTCTAAAACATCTTGCAATTCACTTCTCAAATCTCATTGGCTGCGTGTTCATTCCTAAACCAATCACCAGCTAGGAGAATTGGCATAAACAACGTAAGAGCCTCTTTTTGGAACATGGAATATGGTCAGGTTTCCCTGGATTTTGTGGGCAATGCGAGGTGATGGAAGAGAGGATAATTCAACGAAAAGTTGGGTCATCTTAGAAATAAAGAAGAGAGGAAATGGATGCACAATAGACAACCAACATCATGCACTATTCTTAGTAAATGAGGTAGACTGTTGCTTTAGTCCATTATGTAGGTAATATGATACGTATCTAAGAAACAAATTAGAAATAATGAGATAGAAGGACTTCCCTGGCAGTCCAGTGGTTAAGACTTTGCACTTCCACTGTGGGGGACGCGTGTTCGATCCCCGGTCGGGGAACTAAGATCCCACATGCCGCATGGGCCAGCCACAAAAAAAAAAAAAAAAAAGATAAAAAGAAAAGAAATCAATGAGATAGAAAGTTTCATGAAAGCTACTTTACAGTTCTGGCTTAAGACTAGTATATTCAGGGCTTCCCTGGTGGCGCAGTGGTTAAGAATCTGCCTGACAATGCAGGGGACACGGGTTCAAGCCCTAGTTTGGGAAGATCCCACATGCTGTGGAGCAGCTGAGCCGGTGCGCCACAACTACTGAGCCTGCGCTCTAGAGCCCTTGAGCCACAACTACTGAGCCCACCTGCCGCAACTACTGAAGCCCACTTGCCTAGAGCCTGTGCTCCGCAACAAGCCACCTCAATGAAAAGCCTACCCACTGCAACGAAGAGTAGCCCCCGCTTACTGCAACTAGAGAAAGCCATGCATGGCAACAAAGACCCAACATGGCCAAAAATAAATAAATAAAATAAATTTATTTTTTAAAAAAGACTAGTATATTCAATAAATGCTGCACAGTTCTCTGCTTATCTGCTCTAATATTTCATGTAAAAAATGGTCCAGTAGAATATTTGAATCTCATATGATGGAATAAGGGGAAAAACCACAATAAATGTACCAGTTGTAATCTCAGGATTGGCTTAGTCCGGCAAATTATCTTCCCATTTGGAGAACAGTAATATGAGGAGCCAGTGGAAATTTTTGCTAGAAACTTGAGTCTCAGTCAAGGGATCATGTGTGAGTTTATTTGTAGTCACCGAGGCTGATAATTCCTGAAAGAAGAAAATGTGTTTTAATATAGAGTAGAGAGGAGTGATTTGGGACTGAACTACACTTCAGACTGGGCAAGTCGTTTATATTTTTTAAAAAACAAAATAAGGTAAAACTCAGATGGGTACATTTTCTCTAAAAGCGAAATAGCTATATTTTCATTTCAATTTCAGTTATTAAAAAAAGCAATTTTATGAGATAGAAAGGGAAAGACAAACCTTCCCATGGTTGAAATCAAATAGAAATAGATAAACTGTTTCTGCATATGGAGGATGCAAATGTAAATCCCGAAGTACACATCCCGTGCATAATGCAATGTGAAACCAGGAAGACATCTCACCTCCTAGTCTCGGGCCTAAAACACAAGCTGAGACTTGGCTGAATATACTATGAGTATTGAATGACTTTCATCATGAGTGGTACATTGCTTTCATCTGTAAAAGGATTTCCCAAGTGTCTTTTAAAACGTAAGTAAAAATGACAAATGAACCTGGTGCAGCTGATTTGCATACATCATTTAAGGTGGCACGAGTTACTTCTTTTTCATAAAACATCATTTGATTCAAATTGAAGCAATTTTTCCATCTTTCCCTGCGTACACTTTCATTTGCACAGAGGTTCGTAAGATGTTCACTAGTTTGTATTTAATTAAGAGTTATTTCTACATTGAAGGAAATAGTTTTTTCCTCCACTGTAGAAGTTTCTCTTCTACGGATGCTGATTTTTAGTGCAAATTTAGACTAGTATCTGCTGTCATTCACATATTAAGTTGTTATCAATTGTGATCTCATAATTCAAAAATGCACTTGGACAAGAAAATCTGTTTTGTGTACCTGCATTTTTTTCCTACTAATAAACATCTGAAGAGTGTAATATAGTGCCCAGAATTTCAAAAACAGAGAAAGCATAATGAGTTTGACTTAGGGAAAGGCAGATTGTAACATCCATCCTCAAATATAGAAATGTTTCATATACCCACTTAGTAAATACTTAGGGAATTAAATATCATTTTAGCCGCTGTGCTTACGTTAATCTGTTATTGCCCATAGTCATATCCATTTATGTGGATAAAGTATTTGTTTTTTATTGTGGAGTGGTTTGAATTTCTTTCCTTTTTCATTGCAGCAAAGCCTCATTGGGTTCAACTCATAAAAGATGTGGAAATAGCTGTGGAGGACAGTCTTTACTGGGAATGTCGAGCGAGTGGTAAGCCCAAACCCTCCTACCGATGGTTGAAAAATGGAGAAGCCCTTGTGCTCGAGGTAAGGTAACATGCCTGCTTAATCCACCCTGTCCCCACTTTGTGTAAATGAATGCCTTCCCTAGTGACCAGTGCCAGAGTCAACTGGTGAGTTTGCGTACATTCATCTGAACAGTTCATACCACGTTCATCTAAGAAGTGGTACAGAGGTAAAAAGGATAAAGTCAAGTACTCAGTGTGCCAAGGAGGAAATATTTTCAATATTGAATTTCATTGGGAAAAGGTGATTTTATGAATTTAGTACATAAAATGATATACAGTCAACCCATGAACAATGCAGGCGTTGATCCTCGTATAATTTATAGCCTGTCCTCTGTGTCCTCAATTCCTCTGCAACCACAGATGGAGCCAACCAGGGACCGTGTGGTCCTGTAGTATTTACTATTGAAAAAGTATCTGCAAATGAGTGGACCCCCGTAGTTCCATCCTTGTTGTTCAAGGGTCCACTGCACTATTTTTTTTCATTTTGAAATTAAAGAAGGCTTTACGTTAATAAAATGTAGAATGTAATTTCCTTTTTCGTATTTGATAACTTGCATGGCCTCTGGAGAATAAATGTATCGATTACTTCATTACCTTGTTACACGGGTACTTATTTTCTCAATCACTTCTCTTCTCAAGCCAGGTAATTTTTGCTCTTTTTAAAAACTGTGTACTAAGTTATGTTCCTTCAAATTTCTACACATAACCATTCATAATACCTGCGAACCTTTAATAAATGTGTTTCCCAGAACCCTTTTTAATACATAATGTATAATATCTTCAATTTGCATGATTTTAAAAACTGGTGAGAACCTTTCCAGTTGATGGGGTGGGAAGCATGGTAGATTTCTTAAAGTCTGCAACTTTATCCACAGGGAAAAATGAAATAGTTGCAATATTTTACATTGTGCTTTGTTATTTATTTTACTGATATACTTTTTGATTGAAGGACGTTTATTAGTATTTCCAATGTCTAGCTGTTATGTTAAGTCATTCTCACTGTTTCAAATAAGGGAAACGTTTAAACTTCAGGTCAGTTTGCCTAATCCCATGAGAAAAATTAAGGAGGTTTGTGTATGATTGATATAAGATTCAGTGGTCATCTTTTTTCTTCTAAAATGGTATATACAAGACATTTTTATTATCATCTAGGGGAGAACACAGATAGAAAATGGTGCCCTTACAATATCCAACCTAAATGTGACCGATTCTGGCATGTTCCAGTGCATAGCAGAGAACAAACATGGTCTCGTCTATTCCAGTGCTGAGCTCAAGGTTGTGGGTAAGACTAATTTTCTTGTCTTATTTTTTTTTTTTTCTTAAATCCTCCATACTTGCCAGAAGCAGAAATATTTACTTTTCATATTAGATTCCTACATCTAATAGCATTTTCAGTATCACAGCAGAATCATGCAGGGTTTCTAATCAAGGCACACATTTTAATGATTTCTAAGGGAAAGCAGCAATTATGACCAGAATTAAGTCCCAAAGATTGAAGAAGAGAAGCAACAGGGAGAGAGTGTTGACCTAAGACATCCTTATTATCCAACTCCAGCAGTACCAACTAAGCAGTACCTTTTAAGAGAATAAGTGACTCTGCTGTTCTCTGTTGCTGGTCCATAAAAGTAAATATCAAAATTCAAATCAGTAGTTTTTTGATTCAAAAGGAGTTGTCTTTGTCTTTAATAACTCTGCTGAAAACATCAAGCATTCGGCAGACCAAAGCTTTAATTGACCAAGGCTCAAGTACTTGAAATTATGAATTATTTTTTTCTTGTACTTTAGGTATAGGAGAAGAAAGGAGATGTTATATCATGTTTAGGGCAGTTGTCCAGAAAAACAGTTTAAGATGCAAATGACTTAAAGTCCAACCAAAATTGTCAGAGCATAACATAGTATGTATAAATAAGAAAGAAAGAGGGGGTGGGGGGAAGGGGGGAGGGAGGGAGAGAAAGAGGAGGAGAAGGGGAGGAAGTTTATTGCTCAGTGTTATTAAAATGGAGAATTTGGATTTCAGCTGGACTTGACCCAGGGCTCAAACATCATCACCACTCTCTGGCCCCATATGATGTTACCCAGCATGTTGTTTTCATTACCACAGTCAATCTAGTGGCAGAAGGATGGCTTTCTTAATTGTTCAGATGGAAGTCACAGTCCTACATGTCATTGGCCCCATGTACCTGATTTGAGTCACGTACCCATGGTTGGTCCAACCCAAATGGCCAGAAGGTTGAAAGGCCCTGATCTAACTCAGTATTTCCCAACTGGGGATGATTTTGTCCCTAGGGGATAGTGGGAAATTCTGGAGACCTTTTTGGCTGTCACAGTGTAAGGGGAAGGTGGGGAAGAAGGGAGCTAGCGTGTGCTACTGGCATCTGGTGGGCAGCTGCCAGAGAAGCTTCTCAATATCCTACGATGCCCAAGATAGCCTCTCACAACAAAGTCCTGTCTAGCCCGAAATGTGAAGTGTCTCATTGAAAAACACTGGTTTGAGGAAAACAGGTCTTTCTTGGTGCCTGGAAGTTAAGAAACAAATTATATGCACCAGGAAGACTGAAGCTTGGGAGGGGTAGATCATCAACTCAAAATCTGGCTGGTGTTATCCATGACAGAGAAGTAGGGTGTCATGACGGAAAGAAAGTGGGATTTGCCCATATCTTAAGTCGAAGCATGGCTGTGCTCTTATGTTAAATTAACCTTATGAGCCATAGTTTATTCATCTTTCAAATGGATGGGTCCCTACCCAGTGTTGCATGGGGTTTTCATATGGGAAAATATATGATCTATGCTTAAAAAAAAGATTTTATTGAAATATAAAAGTATTTTTCATTTGTGTTAGTGAAAGTTACTCTCTCAGGATCCTAATTTTAAGGCCAGCAACCTTTGGATAACATGTCTTCTTTATCTGCAGTCATATATATATATATATATATATATATATATATATATATATATATATATATATAGTATAATTCCTTCTATGATTTCCACTTATAAAAAATAAGTTATATTAACTGGGATATGACATAAGACAGGGGATTAGATATTTGGGGAAATGCACTCGGTTCTTAACTTTTTTCTGCATTTGCGGCAAAAGGAAGGATGATTTTCTGAGTTAACATACTTAATTCAAATGATACATTTTTATGTCTCTTGAATGTTCAGGTATTGTTTCAGGATCAGCATTCCATCCATTATTAGCCAGCATAATGTTTTCTACATATTATAGTATTTAATGGAATATTGTAACTTAATATAATAATGCATGTTATAATATATTTCTCCAACTTGGAAGTTAAAGCTAACCACGTGAAAATTTTGTAATAGATCTTGTTACTGTTTATACAAGAGAATAAGAATTCAGTACTCAGCCTTCATTCTAAAAACATTACTGAGCATCTAATGAGTGCCAGGCCCTGTGCCACATCTGTGTCCTTGAAGTCACAAGAGAGACCAACCCTACTGTTGTCCTCATGGAACTAACTTTCAAGAACATTCTATTAAATGCTTTTAGTTTTAATAAGCTCATGATTGAGCTATTTTAAAACTTCATAGTAAACTTTAAAAATTCTCATATAAAGTAATTGTCTCAGGAATTGGAACTTGCCAGAAAACACAATGGTAGGACTTACTTTTTAAGCATTGAAAGCATCCTATAGGTGCTACCCAATCAAATAAATCAAGTACCAATATCTTATGTGTCAAGAAACTTCAAAAAATCATAAAGTCAACCTTTGAAATTTACAGGAATTTAAAGAAATGAAATCAGACATCGAATTGTCATTCTTTCTTCTTTCATCCTTTTTAGCTTCTGCTCCAGATTTTTCAAAGACTCCGATGAAAAAGTTGATTCAGGTGCAGGTGGGCAGTGAGGTCAGCTTGGACTGTAAACCCAGAGCTTCCCCCAGGGCGCTCTCTTCCTGGAAGAAAGGAGATGTGCCTGTACAGGAGACTGAAAGGTATTCTGTTGTCCAGAAAGGTGGTGATTTATGTGCTTCTCACTTTCCATCATGATGCCAAAGTAGGTGTTCAGTATGAAGCGAAATGCAGTAGCATTTCAATAAAATGTGAGGTGTTCCAAGAACTGCAATAGCAGTATTTTTGTTTGTAATACTCTCAAGATGATACTCACCAGGTTTTGAAATCTAGAAACAGAGATTTATCTCACCTCTTCCAACATAGAATATTTTAGAAAGGAGTTTCCTCCCCATTTGCCTGGTAAGACTCAAACTGGGATGACAAAGGAATGGGAGCCCTGGACCCAGGCCCCCTCTCAGCTCCTGGTGGCCCAGCATCACAGGGTAAAGAGAATATATGACGGCAGCATATGCCAGATGAATACCAATCTTGCCGTTGCCCTATATTGAAGTAATTTAGCTTTACAGGTATTTGTTTAAGCAGAAGCTTTCTTGATTTCCTGTTCACTGTAATAATATTTAAAATGGAGAGGCAGAATGGGGCCTACTTAAAAGCACAGCTTCTGGACCCAGACTGCTGGGGTTCAAAGCTGTTTTCTTCTACCAGCTACACGAAGTGACTTACACTTTGTGTGTTTCATTTGTTAATGGTTATGATGATATTAGCGCATACTTCACATTATGAGGGTTGCTATGTGGATGAAAGACATAAATATGCATATAGCACTTAGGTCACCTGGCATAGAGTAAACATAAGTATTGGCTATCATTATTGTTTATTGAGTACTTACTACCTGCTGGAGCCTCATGCTGAAAGCTTCTGGTAAGCAGAATACTGGCCCCAAACACGTCCATGTCCTTATCCTGAAGACATATGATTTACATTATCACATTACATGGCAAAAGATAATGAAAGTTAAAGATGGAATTAAGGTTGCTAACCGTTTGCCCTTAAAATGGGGAGATTATATTGGATTATCTGGGTTGCCTTAAGTATTCACCTGGGCACTTGAAAGGGGAAGAAGATAGAGAAAGTGTTTGAAAGAAATGTATGGTAATGAGAGAAGAGCAGGAGAGATTTCCAGCATGAGGGGGACCCTGATTGGGATTGCTGGCTTTGAAGATGGTAGAAGGGGGCCGATGAACAAAGGAATTTCAGACTCCTCTATAAAATGGGGAAATCCTCAGCTGACAGCAAGGAAACAGAGATCTCAGTCCCATAACCTCAATGAACTGAATTCTTCCAGCAACCTGAAGGAGCAGAAAATGATTCTAGGACCTTCCAAAGTAACACAACCGTGACAGCACCTTGATTTTAGCCCATTGAGACCCATACTGGACTTCTGACCTCCCAAACTGTAAGATAATACATTTGTGTTGTTTTAGGCCACTAAACAAGTTTACAGTAACTTGTAATTGGAGAAAAAGGAAACTAATACAGAACTCTACACGTATTATCTCCTTTCAATATCTCTGCAACTCTGTGCTGTTAGATCTTATTATCATCTCCATTTTTACTAATGAGAAAACGAAAGCTTAGAGAAATTATGTAATTTGCCTAAAGTCACATAGCCAGGATGAGTCCCATAGCTAGGGCATAACCATCAAGCTTTTTCAATGCCACATTGTGTATAGGGAGCCCCGAATCTGAGAGGTGGTCTCATCCTTTGAAGTCATGGGGTCCAAATTATTCTCTTTGGAGATGGGGAAAAACAAACAAACAATTTCTTAGACTAAGAAACGTAGATTTACTTTTCCAAAATTGCAAAGTCTTATTGTAGACAGACAAGCAGGTGGCGCTGCTTTTAGATTACAGTCCCAAAGATTTTTTTGTGAGTTGGTTATGACAACACAATCTGCTCTCCCTCAGATATTTTATGGGAGACACCTCCGTTAAAAGGCAGCCACAGCAGGAGGACAAGGCCAAGTTGTCAGCTGAGTGGTTACAAAACACAATCCAACTAAGTGCTAGGCGGCACAGAATAGATTTCTGGAACAGGAAATTAATTAGTGATTTGGAGTTTAGTTGTTGAAGCCAGTTTAAACAATTATAGGCACAAACTAGTTAATTTTGGCTCTGATGGAAGTTAAATGTTCGTGTATAACTGGTGACTTTTTGTTGTCAAAAACATTTTAGAGTTTTAATTGTATGCATAAATTAAATAGTGATTATGTTCCAAGGACTTAAATGCTTTGCAAAATAATAAACCCACTTGTCCTCACAGTAGTGCCTAGAGGTTTTTAATCTTAATTTTAATTTTAAAAGGGGATAAAAGATTAAGAAATTTAGCTGAAGGCACACAGGAGAGATTTACTCCCACTTTAGAGAGTGATGGGACAATGCAGGGAAAATGTTTAAATTCTGGAATCTCACCTGGTATTTTGACCTTTCCACTTGCTACCTTGGTATCATTAGGTCAGTTATGTAACGCCTCTGAACATTAATTTCCTCATCTATAAAACAGAAAGAATAATTGCCACCTTATACAGTTGCTATAAAGTAAGCATTTACCATGATGTCTGATATCTGTAGATCCGCTGATCAGGAAAACGAGGTTATGTTACAGATAAAAAGTGGGAAGTAACAGTGGCTGAAAGAGAGAGAATTTGTTGGTTGGTTAGTTGGGCAGTTCATTGGCTGGCTGGTCTCTTAGAAGGTAGGCAGTTAAGACTACCTGGAATCCACAGTCATCAGAGATGCATGCCCCTTTCATCTTGCTGCTCTACCATCCTCACATCAGGAACCAGGACGGCTGCTGGGACATCAGCCTCCCAAGGCATCCTTCCCAATGTCATCCCAGTGTCATCCCCCAATGACAGGAAGGAGGAAGGTAGAAATCAAGATACATTTACTCCCTTTTAAGAATCTTCCCAGAAGCCCCATCCAATAATTTTCCTTATGCCTTACTGGTCAGAAATTAGTTCCCTGGCCAAACTTAGCTGCAGAAGAGGCTGGGAAATACAGATTTCTTTCCTGGGTGGGAGTGTGCCCAATGAGAAATTGGGATTATGTTTTAAGAAGAAAGGGGGGAAAGTGGTGGTTACTCCAACCATGTCCTATGTTCATAAAAGTTATTTCTCTAAGCCTTTCAAGCTTACTGACCCTGTACTTTGTATTAAGTATTTCTAACATCTCCCCAGTGAATAAGGAAACTGTCAGGTATAAAAATAAGGTCAAAAGAGGAAACATGTTTAGGAGAAGGCTCCATAGTGCTGCAGTCTTTCCTAGGTATCTTAGTTCGAGCTTTTATAACATAATACCATAAACTGGCTGGCTTGAACAGTGGAAATTTACTTCTCACGGTTCTGAAGGATGGAAGCCAGAATCGGGGTGCCAGCGTGGTTGAATTCTGGTAAGGACAGCTGCCTTCTCCTTATATCCTCAGCAAAGCAGAAAGGGAGCCAGAGAGCTCTCTGAGGTCTCGTCTATAAGGACAGTAATCCCATTCATGAAGGCTCTACCGTCATGGTCTAATCACCTCCTAAAGGCCCTGCCTTCAGATACCATCACATTGGATATTAGGATTTAACATATAAATTTCGGGGAAACCCTAATATTCAGTACATGGCACTAGGTCTGGTGGTTTGGATTTTGCTTTTATCTCTTTGGACAGCAAAAGCACTGATATGCCAGGGCCTTGATGCTTAGGGGAAAAGCTGCTAGAAGCAATTATGGAACAAGTTGCAGAGTTGAATCTACTCCAAGTTCATGTGAAATCAGAGTGGGTCTCAGCCATCACTTGGCAACAAAAGCGCCATGTCCATCCCTCTCGGTCTGCAGGCTTAAGCCAAACTGGGGAAGCACTTTAAATGATAGATTTATTGTGGTTGTTCAGTCATGGGCTGTTCCAGCATAAAACATGCAGACTCAAATCTCATCTTGGGGACAAATGAATTCATTGATGCATTTGAAAATATAAGAGAAGGCAAAAATTTTTGATGGGATATTTGTGGCAAGATTTTAAATCTATAAAATTTTTACTTAGTTTTTTTTCTTGTGTTTCGGTTTTTGTTTTGTTTATTTGGGGTTTTTTTGGTGGATCAACATGGGTTTGTCAGTGAATAAGACACGATAAATAGGAAAGCTTTCTCTAGCCTAGCATATGGGCTGTTGACAAATGCACTTTTGATTAAGCCTATATATACATACATATATATATATATAGTATGATATAAACATAGATATCTATGTATTTATATAGATATATAGTATCATTCAAAGCCTGAATCAGAACAAAAATTCAAGGATTAAATATGTCTTTTAAAAATTATATAAATTGATAAATATGTCTACTATGTAAACCACACAATATGTTTGAATAATTATAATCTATCTAGTTTGAAAGTTTTTATATCAGCACAGTTACAGTTTTGAATCTTGCATCAGCCATAGTAATGTAGATCTAAGTGAACGAGACGCCTGAATTACAGAAAGGTTTTGAAGAAATCAGTTAGTGCTTTCAAGTAGAGAGAGCATTTCAAGCTAAGGTAATAAAGGGATTACTTCCCAACAGAGGTCTTAGTAAAGCTTCTGTGAATAGATAACAAGGGCTTATAATGCACATAGTGATTCCTGAGCTCTTAAAATTAAGTGCTCATTCATTCATTTGAAAATATTTTGAATACCTACTGTGTGCTAGGCACTAGGTATTTAATTTTCACCAGAGAAGTTAATCCCATTATTTGTAGATTTTCAGGGTATCAGGCAGGTAACACAGGACCTTTATAATAAAACTCAATTGACAAAATACAGAATGTTCGGTGATTATCTGAGGAGGCCCCATCTCCAATTTAGGGTGCAGAGCGGGCTTTCTGGAGGATGTAGTGTCTATACCAAGGCTTGAACGATGACTAGGATTCACTGGAGAAGAGTGCTCAAGGTAGGAGGAACAGCCTGTGCAAAGGCACAGAGGCAAGGACAAGAATAGGCATTTGATGTTCAGTGCAACTCGAGTGAAAAGTCACTTAGGCGGGAGGGCTGCAGAGGGAGCGAGGCCATGGAGGTAAGCGAGGATCTTATTGTGAATGACACAGGAAGCCAAATGAAATAGAGTTTGGGCTTTATTTCCTGTGAAAGCAACATAATAAGGTAGCAGTTAAAAGATCAAATTTATTTTTTAAAAATTTATTTTATTGAAATATAGTTGATTTACAATGTGTTAATTTATGCTGTACAGCAAAGTGATTCAGTTATACATATGTATACTTTCTTTTTCATATTCTTTTCCATTATGATTCATCACAGGATACTGAGTATAGTTCCCTGTGCTATACAGTAGGACCTTGTTTATCCATTCTATACATAACAGTTTGCATTTGCTAATCCCAAACTCCCAATCCTTCCCTACCCTACCCACTCTTCCCCTTGGCAACCACAAGTCTGTTCTCTATGTCTGCGAGTCAGCTTCTGTTTCGTAGATAAGTTCATTTGTGTCATATTTTAGATTCCACATATAAGTGATATCATATGGTATTTGTCTTTTTCTTTCAACTTACTTTGCTTAGTATGATAATCTCTAGGTCCATCCATGTTGCTGCAAATGGCATTATTTCACTCTTTTTTATGGCCGGGTAGTATTCCATTGTATGTATGTAAGTGTGTGTGTGTGTGTGTGTGTGTGTGTGTATATATATATATATATATATATATATATGTATCACATCTTCTTTATGAATTCATCTGTCGACGGGCATTTAGGTTGCTTCCATGTCTTGCCTATTGTGAATAGTGATGCAGTGAACATTGGGATGCATGTATCTTTTCGAATTATAGTTTTCTCCAGATATGTGTCCTGGAGAAAGATCAAGTTTATGTTTAAAAAAAGTCACTACAGTGGCAGCAGAGAGCATGAATCGGAGCAGTTGGAACTTGAGGCAAGATTCCCAGTTAGCAGCAATTGAGCAGTTTGAACAGGAGAGGATTAGAGCCTAAAATAAAGAAATGGCAACGAGAATGGAGAGAAGTATTGAGGGGTTGTGAAAAAGTTAAATCAGCAGGACAGAGGACTCCATTAAAGATTTGGAGAGAAGATGCCAGTCAAGGCTGAATCCTAAATTTCCAATTCAGGCATCAGGATCGTGGTAGACCTATTTAGTGAGACAGGGAACATACAGAAGGAGCAGAGGTGAGGGCAAATATGATAAATTCAATTTGAAATTGTTTCAGTTTGAAATGCTTGTTGACAAACCAACTGGCCATATCTGCATGCTTTTAAAGGTTGACTCTCTAAATCTGGAACTAAGGAGAGCGGCCTGAGCTACAGATAGAAATTTAGGTGTTACGTGTATACAGATGGTAGCTGAAACCATGACAGTGGATAAAAGTTTCTAGGAAGGTACATATCATTAGACAGTAAATCATTAAATTAAAGGAGGGTCTGTATCTTAATTCTGAAGCTTATGGAAATTTAAATGTAATTCGAGGATGCCTGTTTTTACAATATCATTTAAATGACTAACAGTCACGATGTATAAAGCAATTGATATATTAAGTCAGGGTCCAGTTAGGTCACCTGGAATGCAGATATTCTAAACTTTTAAATTACTAATATTAATTCTGAGTAGAGTTTTTTTTCCTTCTTTTGGTTTGATATTTGCATCATCCAGTACTGAGAAAAACTATTCTGCTTTTCACCCTTCAGAAAGGAGGTTTTCTTTTATAAACAGAAATGCTCTACCCTTTGAGCATCCAATGGTTTTTCACTAAATTTCTACATTTTAGTGCTGTTGGATTCATTCACTTAAATCCACATGTTTTCAAAAGACTTGAAATAAAACAGGAAGTTTTGTCTCCTTTAAGCCAAGGAAAATTCTAAAAGACCCTGGAGACTGTGACTAGGCTTGGGATGCAAGAAGAAGTAGCCACAGCTGGCATGTTTTAAAGAATGTTTAGCTTTTCTGTTTCACTTAGTGGTACTTAAAACACATTAGCCAATTATCTTTAAAAACGGGGCTTTCACTTGAATGCTATTGCTTATAATAGTAAATATTTTATTACAATGGCCTCAATTCAGAAGAGAGTAAAAAAATGGCCCATTATTTCTAATTAAACACATTAAAATTGTTTCAAAGGTTCTAGGCAGCATTTAATACTATAGAAATTTAAATGCTTTTTAAAGAAAGAAAGATTTTCCCCAAATATTAATAGCCATAATCCAGACAGTGTTTTTTAAAATGTATTAACCAATTTTAATGTATTTTTTGCATGTAGTTAGAAGCTGACTTTAAAAGACAGTGAGCTTGGTATGCTGTATGATTCCGTTTATACGACAGACCGGAAAAAGGCACGCTTTACAGACAAAAAACAGTGATCACTGCTTGTCAGGGGCTGGGAGTGGGTGGAGAGATTGACTATTTTGGGGCATGAGAGAATTTTGGGGGGTGCGGGAATTGTTTTAGATCTTGATTATGACAGTGGTTACATGTCTACATTCATTTATTAAAACTCACAGAACTGTACAGCAAAAAAGGTGGATTATTTTCTCTATAAATTATACCTTAATTTTTTAAGCAAAATTTTGCAAGCGATTTTACAGTCATCTCATCCTGATTTCATGAGTGGCTTCGTATAGGAGTTTCAAAGCTCAAGAAACGCCCCCAACTGGTCATTTTGGCCCTTTTGTGAAACACTGAGTAGTTGGATGACGTTACTTCGAAGTAGAATCTAAACTTTTGCCGGTAAACAGGATAATTCCATCAGAGCGAGAACCACTTGGCATTTCTGCCATCGCTACTACTAGTCGCCACAGTCTTGCTTTGTAAAGATGTGTCTGGGGACTCTGTTACTATCCAGCGAATCTGTTAGATAGTATTTCCCTTGGCTTGAGCTCTTAGATGATGAAAAAGAGCTCATTTGCCAGGTCGTTTCTATCTCCATTCCCTCCGCATTTCCTCACATTTCTTGGCTTCTCTGTCTCTTATCACAGTGGAGTGGATTTTTCTTCATGCTGTTCAGAATACTGCTCTCTCTCTGCCTGCCATTGCTCCTTTCACCAGACAGCCATCTGTGTTATCTTCCCCATCACCCTTTGTCTCCCCATCTCAACAGCTGTCCCCTCACAACCATCAGAGAGGTAATGAAGCCCAGAGAGTATCAGTTCATCTACCCTTGGGTACATAGCCAAGATCTCAGCCAGTCCTCTACTTCTGTACCCTTAACTCCAGATTGATCTCTCACTGGTAAATTTACAAGACCAAAGAGAATTTTATTTAACACATGTGACGTTGCCTCCTGTCAGAACCTGGATGTTAGTTGTATCGAGGTTGATGTCCTTGCTTCCTGTCTGCAGGGAAGGTACTCAGGCTGTCCACCAGTTTGTCTTATCTTTATTCAGCACTGGGGACAGTGCCCAGCACTGGGAATACAGCCCTCAAGGAGCCCACACATTCTTTTAGGATGTGGAAAATTTACCCATCAGTTATTCTGGGAGAGACTGTATAATTAAAGTGACCGTATATAATTTATTCTACAATCTGGGACATTTTGAAAGAGAAAGGGGACCCTGTTAGTAATTCCCGCCAAGACAACACGTAGAAACCAAGGTTGGCCCGAGGAAACAGGACATTGCCACCCTGTGTCTCATGGGGTGTCTATAAGCCAGTAAGAAGCACAGAGAAGAGATGCTGTCTCAGCCAGCACCTTGGGGCAGTGGACAGGCAGTTCCATACAGAGAGGTGTCTCGAAGGAAGTGATGTAGCTCTATTTTGAAGGATCTGTGAAACCAAGGAAAGCAAAAAAGTAGGGAAAACACCATTTGAACAAAATGATTGCATAGACAGGAGGTGAAACCGGTTATGTATTGCGATTGGGTCCAAGGTAAAGTTCACATGTGATCAGGTAAATAAGAAAGCCTAAGCTGAGTTCCTTCCCAGATCGAGAACCATCTCTCTCCTTCAGAGGAGGTGAACATCGAAGGAAGATAATTTTTTTGAAGGCGAGATTGAGATGCCTGGGTAAATATGCAAGAGTCTCAGAGAATAGAGAACAGTCTCCTTCTGTCTCTCTGTTTCCCAACCCATATTTCCATTTCTCTCATGCTTCCAGCTGGAAAGAGAAGAGGAAACGGTGCATTTGCCCCATAACTCCCACACCCTATGAGAAGATTAAGCTAGTATTTGAGAGTGAAGATAATCAAGAGAGGAGTTAATGCAACCCAAGACTTTGGGTTTGGAATGCAACTCATGGGAAGGGTTTGAAATGGGACTCATGGGAAGGGATCATAATCACTTTCTCTCCTCCATTCCCCATTCTCCAGCCACCAACAGAGACCTACAGGTCTTCTCCTCTTATACGCAGGCAGCTTAATTTTCTGCATATTTGTATCATTACTTACATGCATTATTTATGCGTGATTGACATGCAGTATACTAATCACTCTGCACATTATTCACCGTGTCAGATGAAGTTAAGTGTAAGTTTTATTTGCTGCTTGATTTAATTTTAGTACTTGGTAAGAGCAGAGCGTCGAAGTCGAAAAGACATGGGTCAAATCATACCACCTGTGTGATATTAGGCAGGTTACTTAACCCCCGAGCCTTGGTTTCCTTACTTTGTGCAACAGGGCCAGAAATTCTTACTTTGGAGGGTCAGTTGGTCTGTTAGGTGGCATTTGCTTGGTGGCATAGCCAACTCTGAGCAAGAGGTTGGCTAAAAAAACCCTGATCTCCCCTGACAGGCAGAGAAAGGACAAATTACTTCCAACTCTGCCCTGCCCCATTTCTCTCACATTCATTCCTTCTTTTTCTCAGGAGACTCAAGTTGCAATGATAAAAATAATAAAGTATGTGAAGCATCTACTCTGGTGGCTTCTACATAGGCTCTCAAAAAAGGGACCTGCTACTGTTGATACAGTTTCTTTTTTTTTTTTTGCGGTACGCGGGCCTCTCACTGTTGTGGCCTCTCCTGTTGCGGAGCACAGGCTCCGGACGCGCAGGCTCAGCGGCCATGGCTCACGGGGCCAGCCGCTCCGTGGCATGTGGGATCTTCCCTGACCAGGGCACGAACCCGTGTCCCCTGCATCGGCAGGCGGACTCTCAACCACTGTGCCACCAGGGAAGCCCGATACAGTTTTTTTTAATTTATTTTATTGAAGTGTAGTTGATTTACGATGTAATAATTTCTACTGTACAGCAAAGTGATTGTTATAGAAAAAATATGCAATCTTTTTCATATTCTTTTCCATTATGATTTATCCCAGGATATTGAATATAGTTCCCTGTGCTATACAGTAGCACCTTGTTCTTTATGCATTCTATATATAATAGTTTGCAGCTACGAATCCCCAAATCTACAGTTTTTAATTTTTTTTTTTCATCGTGTTTCTCAGATACGTTAAGAGTAACAAGACTGGGTTAAAAGAAAGGTGAGTAAAGACCTTTCTTTTTTACAACAACCAGATTAGTTTTACATTATTTAACCATGAATAAATTCTACGCAAATGTTACTAAAGAATTTGCAGCTGTGAAATGGTTTCTAAAATTATATCAACTAAATTTTGCAGATGACCATGTGGTTCTTAAATCCATATTTTAAATTTGATTTTTATGGATTATAAAAGTTAGGGCCCCTTTAAAAATATTTTGTCAGTTTTATGATTTTGGTAGGGGAAAGCAGGTTAGTGAATTCTAATGCTAGGCATTGGAATCTGCTTCCAGCCAGTTCTGTGTTAGAACCGGGTACATGAATTCATAACCGTGCTCAGCATAGATGTTTTATTTACTGGGTGTGTCCCTCTGTACCGCATCCATTTGGTCATATAGAATTTCTCACTCAAGCCCCCAAACCCCACATGCATTTTCCTACGGCTCAGTCAATGTTCTGTATCTCTGCTTTCACTGAAAATTCAAAGAAAAAATATTTTATTGAGGACCCCTGTCATATCATAACCTACTACCATTGCACTTTTTCTCGTAATAATGTTTAAGACAGGAAAAAGCAGGAGACTTCTCTCAAAATAAGAATATTGACTCCTTTAACATTATCAAGAGTGCCTACCATTGCCTTCTGAGTAATTCTTAAAAAGAAAGGAGGACAAAACAGAATTCTCATTGCACTCTGCATTTATCCTCCTGTGATTTACTCTGGCTGGAATGTCTTTTCTTGTCTTTCTTGCAAACCCCTGCTTATCACTCAAGGCCCAGCTTAATGTTACTCACCATGAGAAGCCTTTCCCAAGCCCAATAGGTGAGGTTAATTGCACTTTCTTCTGCTTTACCCTTGTGGTTTCTTTAGGCCCAACTGTGTCATTTAACACAGTGTATTGTGGCTGTTTGTGCAGAAGGCCATCTCACCTGGATTCTCACCTTCTCTATCTTTGTAGACTTGGTCACTGTTCCATACATGCTTATTCATTTCAACATTCATTTACTCATCAAATATTTGTTCAGCACCTACTGTTCCCACTAACTATTGCTGCATAATAAATCACCCTAAAATTTAACGGTGTAAAACAGCAATTGCTTTATTATCGCTCGCCGTTTCCATGGGTCAGGAATTGGGGAAAGGCTTGGCTCGGCAGTGTTTGTGCGGAGTGTCTCACGTGGTTGCAGTCAGGCTTGGGCTGGAGCTGGAGCTGCTGGGGGCTGGCCGTGCACCGCTTTCTCTCTGGCAGGCCCATAGCCTCTCCATGACCACGTGGTCTCTCCACGTGGGCTAGTTTGGGTTCCCTCAAAACATGGTGGCCTCACGGGGAGTTGAAATGCTTATATGGCAGCTAAAGTCTTCAGGAGCGAATATTCAAGCAAGCAAGGTGGAAGTTGAATAGGCTAGGCTCAGAAGACACAAAACCTTACTTTCCTTGCATTCCATTGGTTACCAGTGAATCACTGAGCTGACCAGGTTCAGGAGGAGGGGGACTTGACTCCACCTCTTGATGGGAGAGTACTGTAGCAAGATTCTAGGAGAGCATTTGGGATGGGAAATCTTACTGTGGCCACCTTTGGGAAATACAATCTGGCACACCCACCCGGCATGCCTTGTTCCAGGCTCGGAGAAAACCACAGTGAACAGGACAGATATGGTCCCTTCCTTGTGGAACTTGCAGAAGGGAGAGACAGCATATGAATAAGTTAAGAAGATAATTTCTTTAGCCATTAAGGGCAAAAAGTGTATAATCATACAGGGTATTTCAAGAAAGCCCTCCTTAAGGAAGTAACTTCTGGACAGAGAACTAAATAGTAAGAAGCAATGGGTCATGCCAAGAATTGGAAGCTGTGCCTCGCAGGAAGAGGTCCCAACAGAACAAAGGTCTGGAGATGGGAATGAAATTGTCTCATTTGAGAATCAGGAGCAAAGCCAGTGTGACTGAAGAATCATGCATAGAAAGGGAGAATAATGAAATATGAGGTCCCAGAGACAGGCAGAATCCAGAAATGGGGCCTTTGAAGACAGTGATAAAACTGCTGGATTTTATTTTAAATGGAATAAGAAGTCATTGGTGATTTTAACACAGGGTGTGACATGCTCTGGTTAAAAAAGGTAACTCTGGCTGTAGTGTGGAGAGCGGGTTGAGGAGAGAAAGGGGGAAAGCAGTGAATCTGGTTAGGAGGCAACTTGGAGTTGTCAGGGTAAGATGTACTGGAGGCTTGATTTAGGGTAACAGTGGAGGAAATGGAGAAAAGGATATTGTGTGTTTTGAGGTAGCGCTGGATGAATTTGTACCTCAGATACAAAATTTCATATCAGATACAAAATTTCATACCGGAGCATCAAATTTTACTGATAGTTGTGGTGCACCCCCCGCGCCGTTAGATTGAAAGTCTCTAAAGGATAGGGACTAGTTCTTACTCATACATGTGTTTTTCAAAACACTTAGAGTGTCATCAGTACTCAACACATACTTGTTGAAGTGAATTTTATTCTTTTTTGGATCGCTTCCCATGTCTTAAAAGTACCTATAATTTTCTTATCTAATTTATTACAGCAATTTCTTAGAAATGTATAAAATTGATTTTTTTATAGATTTCTACTTGAGGCTTCCTATTCAAATATGAAAAGTGCTATATTTTAGTTTATTCTTCCCCCTCCCTGAAGCCCTTAATAGTAATAGGGGGGAATGGATGGAAGAATGGTTGAATGAATGATTAGGTGAGGTGCAATTGCACTTCTGTGAAAAAGGAATAAACACGCGGGTTGTTGTTGGTGATGGTTGATGCCTCCCACATAGTTATACTGGAAAGGAGTTATTCATAATTTATGGTCTGTTCTGTAAGTTCTAATGAATTGGTACACTGAGTTACATTTCTTACTACCTAACAAATTTAAAAAAAAACCATTTTGTACTTGCACGTGTTTTCCGCTTCCGGATATTATCTGTGGTATTTTATAATCCTGTCTTAATGTAGATGTCATTGCTAGAGCAGTTTTTGTTGGCGCACGAGAGCGTTTGACCCTTTGAGAGTCTCGCAATTCTGAAAAAACCTCTGTAATTGGGACTGAATATATAAAATCTGTCTTGTTTTGGGAAAAAATTATTTTCTAACCTGTTACAATCAAATGCTAAAGAAGGAAGCACCTTTAACTTAAAGATTGTATTAGGCACTTAATTTTCTGCAGTATTTATTGATTTACATAAATGGGAAAATCGTAGTTTTTAAAGCTTGATATAAAGTATGTTTTTCTAGTTTAGGCTCTTGAAACACCTTATACCTTACTTAGTTTATTATATATTATTTTCTTATGACTACTCATTTTAATACCTTTATGTCTTCTGGTTTATTTCATTTACTAACATCATGCCTCATTCCAAAAAGAACTTGAGGACAGTTTATTAGAGTACACACAAAACGAACATTGAAGACAAAAAATATGCCAGAGTTCAAATTTCCTAGAATGTAAGTTTTATTAGGACAGAATAAATTCTTACCAGTAAATCCTTTTTGCTTATTGCAGAGCATGGTCCATAGTACATGTTCAGTAAATACTTGTAGAGTGAATATCCGACGTTAGTGTACCAAACCTATGCCAACAGATCCATTCGCTTAGTTGAGATCCACAATTTTGGCTCAACACTTTTAACAAATGAGCAGAGAAAAATACTGCTAATAACACAATCCACACTGTCTGTAAGATTGAATGAAGCCATTTGATAAGGAGATATGCAACTCTTCCTAGGCAAAAGTATGCAAATGGATATGTCCAAATGCCATGGATTGTGATAGAGAGAACATTGAGTAATATATAAGTTAATGTCCTTAAAATGAAATATGAATTTTAATGTTTTTCTTTCGCATGTAAATAGAAATTATTTCAAGGTTATTTTCAGCGTCGAGAATCTGAGGTAAAGAGAAGGTGCTGCTGTGAAAATACAGAGTCAAATGCTTAAAGAGTCAACTGAACTAGTGTTAAAGCTTATATCATCTTATTAGAGGTGTGATGGCTCACCGGACCCTGTGTCTGAATAGATGATGGCGATTAAACTCTGCATGGAAGAGGGACAACAAAGTTCAGGTTATTGGGGCTGAGATTTTTCTCAGAAAACCTTGGGACCCACTCCAGTGTGTGGATACACGTCTGAGCTAAGACTCTACCTTCTTGAGCTATGCAATATTCCCTCTCTCTTTCTGTGCAAGATAATTTTTAAGGAGCCAGTCATCAAATGTACACAGTCATATAAATAGAAAATCTCAATAAAGCACATCTTAAAAGATTCACACTAAAGCATCCAAGACAAAGAGATTCCAGTGCACTCCTGTGTCATTGGATGAGTTGAACTGCTAGCAGGAGTCGCTAACCTGATGTCCACAGAAGCTTAGACAATTCATCCTGAATCGTATCAGATCTTTTGTTATTGTTATGGTTGTATATGTGTTTATCTGTTCCGCCGAGAGAGTCCTCAGATTTTTCAAATATTCAAAGAACTTTGTGTCCCAGAAAGGTTAGAAACACTGCATAAGGTTGTAAGTGATTCACTTAAATATTGATGGACATCTATAAAAGAGGATGACCTTGGAATTGAAATAGTGGGGCTAAAACCATTTCATCTTGCAAGAGCTCAACATCAGGGTATGTGTTTGGGGGGGGGGCATTCTTGATTTGTGATAGAACCTTGTAGAAAATCAGAAAATTGTATAGAAAATTGTCTCAGAACCCTTCATATTCATTAAGACAACAAATATTTATTGAACAAATACTATGTGTGTGTCACCAACTATTAGTAACTTGTATTTTTTAGGGATTTGGGCACTCTAGCTAAGAATTAATACAAGAATATTGAACAAAATTGTTAGATTAGCTGTAGAAACTGACTTAGGAATGGACAGGAACTAGTTGGCTCCAGGAATCCTGGATTGCCCCATCTTGTCAGGGCAAGTGCTGGAATGAATAAACTAATCATTATTTTCATCCTTGTGTCTCAAATCAAAGTCTGCAGAGGGAGGGCCCAAAGGACGTAGCCTAGATGACTGTTTTTCAAAGTGTGGTCCTCATATCGGCAGCACCAGAATCACCTGGGAACTTATTAGAAATGTAAGTTCCGGGGCCCTGTCCCACACCTTATCTGGTGGTGGGCCCAGCAGTGGGTATTTGAAGGACTGAGTCCTCCAGGCGAATGGTGCATAGTAAAGTTTGGGAAATGTTGCCCTGTGTCCGGTATTTCCCCCTTGGCTAGGATAGGATGGGGCCCATGACTGGTTCCTACTAAGACTGCATACAGTAGTGGAAGAGAATTCTCCAAAGGAAGATCTGTGTTGGTTCCCAAAGAAAGGGGAATAGATTCTGGGCAGCCAAAAAGTATCCAGCACCTTCTACATACCTTGAATCAATGAAATTTCCCTTTTGCGTACAAGGTATCTTGCTTCTAGCATTATTGTTGGAGGTGAGCTCCATTCCAGGACTGCTAGTCTCTAGGAGGAAGGACACCCATTTGGGTAACACTTGTGTCTCTCTTCAACCCTTCCCCAGAGAAAGTGTCTGACTCCTGAAATTGGGTGGAAGACCTTGACATTGTAGCTCAGACGTCTTCCTTCTTTCTCTTTGGTGTCTGCCTGCCTGTAGAGAATGAATGTATTCTGCTGTTCTGTTTACCATACAGGAAGGGAGCTTGCCCTTACAGGGAGGGCCTGTGCTAGTCTGCATGTGCCAGGAAGCTTAGGCCTGCCTAATTCTGGAATGAAGTGTCAGGAAACCATAGCTGCTCACTTAAGCAGTTTTGCGTCAGCTTTCTGTGTATTACAGCTGACGTCTTGATTTGCATTGCTTTGACTCATGAATCTCTCAGGCAAAGAAGAATAGTGTCGAGTATGAGGCCCCGTTGAATCTTATTTAGTATTCTTTACGAGTTTATCTTTGAATACATGAGCCATCAGAGAACTGTTGATTTGTCATGTTTGTTTGTTTTACTAACTCATCTGAGCATTTATAATTTTTGCAGATCCTCTGTTGTATGAGGATTTAAATGTTTCAAATGGACTGTTGCCTGGGCCTCACGAATTACTTAGATGAATAGTTTTATTTAATCATTCAAGCTGGAAATCTTATTTTAGAGGCATTTTGTTCTATAGTGTGAGTCCATTTTAGGAGGAAAAAAACTGTTGAGTCTCTGTCTTAATATATTTAGCTCCAAATATATTTGTTACGATAGATGTACATTTGGAAAGGTTTTATACGTGTAATGAAAATGTTCCTTTATTGTTGGTTCTCTTCTTATAAATATGAGGAAGTATTAATTAATGTGAAAAAGGTATATTTATCTTGGCTACAGCGTGGAGCCACACCCTGTTTCTCTAGGACTTCAGGTGCCTGTTCTGTGTAACATGTGTAGCAACAAAGTAACACAGCTGCATATTATTAGCCTGGTGCTTACTCAGAGAAAGGATAATTAACTGCTGAATCTTCTCTACTCTGCCTGTCTTTTCCTTGGAGACTTTCTAACCAATAAATCACTAAACTGACACTGTTTAATTCATAAGATGAAAGCTCAACATGGTATAACTAAAAGAATGAAAATGCTAATATTATTTTCCTAAATACTATTTGTAGGTTATCTTTGGACTCAAGGGGGAGACGTTATTTACCAAGCATATGGAAATGAGATCGGTTGTAAAGGAAAATATACACTATATGCTCTTTGTCTCTGGCGTTTATTTTCTCATGCGTTTTCATCAATTTATATGTGATTTTCTTAACTGTCATTATTTATCGTGTCATATATGCATTGTGAGTACTTTTCTCTTGTAGCTAATTTTAAACATCCGTCTCTTACAATATGTACTAACGAAGTGAAGTCCAAAATAGCCTTGTTATTTTCTATAGAACAGTTTAATCATTACAGTCTCATGTGATCTCATCTCCACTGAGATGAGCTTCCTGAGAAAATGTAGAGTTGCAGTGTTGTTTGTTAAAATTCAAGTTGAATAAAGTACTGTAATATTCAGAAAATAGGCAGGGGGAAAAGAATGTTTTCAGAAATCCTGCCTTGCGTGCATAATACTGCATACCTTTCTCATTCTAAAACACGGTGTCTTATTATGGGTGCTTAAATGTCATCGTACAGTATAGGTCAACGTTGCCTAGACAACAGTCTACTTTCAGAGCAAACAGTGTTTCTTAACAGTCATACATTCAATTCCATCACTGAACTACATACAGCATGGACCATTAGACCAGCTTAGAGCAATTAAGTTTACTTATCCCAAACTAACCACAGGCTGTGTGAAGTTTAGTGAAATAACCTCTTTTCCTACAAAAGGAGAAAACCAATGAAAGGGTACATAAAAAGGTATATTATAAAACTGATCGAGGAGTTAAAATGCCACAGTGATTAAAATTGCACATGTTTCAAAGCAACCTGGAGTGCCACATTTCTGAATATTAATCTCATAAATCTTCATTTAACTTTTTGTGCCAAGACCAGAGTTACTCATGGTTATCTACATTTTCAGCTCTACCCATTTGCAGAAAAACGTGTTCCCAGAAAGCTCAGAAAGCAATTTCATTTATAGTGAAGTGGTATAAAATTTTCACTTCAGATCTCTGTAGGGAAGCATGGGTTATTGAAGGTTTTCTGTTGAGAAGCAATTACTCCATCCATTTACTCAATATTGTTTATTTTTATGTTGTGTGAAATGCCCTGTGGGCCTCTTAGAACTTCCTGGAAGAACCAATTGAGGAGGAAAATATCCAATTAGCTCAAAATTTTACAATGTACAGAGTTTTCGTTCTTTGAGAGTCAGTATGTTTGTTTTGGACTCTGTGTGTGACTCCCGAGGTGTTAGCCTTGCTTTTGAAACTGTTTCTTATCTCATTGTAGTCATGAGGCTAGGCCTGCTCATTTAGAGTTATTAAACCTCCTACACTAAAGGATTTCTAGTTCTTCCATCATTGCTAATAGTTCTATATTTGTAGTGAAAGGTTGACTGTTAACACAAGTTCATAGCTTGGGAAGATACCTGAAATTGCCTGTCTCTGCTCTGTGGTACCCAAATCAGAAGGTCTAAGCTTAAGTTGAATATTTGTTCAGTCAACAAGAGACATCATCACTTTGTTTTATTGCTTACTAATCTCGGAAGTGGTTGATCACCCAGCCTCCTGGAGCTTTCAATTCTATTTCCACCCTCTATCTCAGAACAGATAAGGTTGCCTCACCGTTTGAATGTCTTCAAGACCTTCTGATAACCATCTTTCTGATATCAGCTTGCTTTCTTTACATGGGAAAATCTCTAGCAAATCTGCACTTTCTTTTTAAAGCAACGGTAGGTAAAACTTACTGAGCAGTGCTGTGGATCGAGGACTATGTTCTTTGGGGGTCTTGGCCAAAAATTTGACAAGTAGGATTAGCAGTCAGAATGGGTCAGGAGCATTGCCTTTGTTTATACTCATTCCTTCCACGTCTGAGACTTTTCTCAACAAGTTTTCTCTCTCATTCTCTTTCCTCCCTCCCTCGTTTCCCCTGTGCTTCCCTTATTTTCAGTCCCTTGCCCTTTATTGATATCTTCCTTAATAGTACAAGTGCATTTTCAGTCCTCTTATCCTAGGAGTTGTTCAGTTCTCTTCATCCAGCCCTCTACTGCTTCATCTTTCTTTGTTCCACATATATGTTTATGCACATATGTATAGATGTGTGTGTATATATATATACACACACAGACATTTATATAGAGAACATGTATACGTATGTGCATATGTATATAAATATATGTGAGTAAAAGTCTGCACGCTTTCTGAATTTACTTCCTTGTAATTTGTAAAGTTCTCAGTGCCTTGCAACCTGCCGTCACTAATCCCATCTCTTCTACAGTGACTCTTTAAAGGCATACAGTCACTTATTCATTCAACAGGCATTATTTTTGGCCATCTCCTCTGTGCCAGGAATAGTTCAAGGCTCTAGGAATGCAGTGGTGAGTAATCCAGACACTATTCACTCTCCCTGCTTCAAGAGACCTTACTGTCTCTGAGCTTACAGGAGGAGAAAAATATTAGTCAAATAAGCACACAGATATATACTTGGCCAGTTGCCAAATGCTATGACAAAAGCACAGATGATTAATAATCAGTACAGGAAGACGTAATCCAACGCATGGCTTCAGGGAAGTGACCAAAATCTGAAGGTTGAGTATACATTTATCAGACATGAGGAACAGGTTTTATAAAGGCCCCAAGACAAGAAGAGCATAAAAGCAATTAAAAGAAGGCTTGTGACACTGGAGAAGAGCAAAGGGTAGAATTCACGAGGCCTTATGTAGTTAGAGGGGTGGGATCCTGATGGGAGGGTATGGCTTAGGATGTGGTCTTCGTCCTTCAGGCAGTGGGATGCTAGGGAAAGGGGTCTAAGCCTGGGTTGGGCAGGAGGGAGTAAGGCAGGGTTAGTGATCAGATTCTATTTCCTTAGCTTACTCCCCATGTTTCTCAAAAGAGTCTTCATTTCCAAAGCTTTCATTCATGTGTACCTCCCTGCAGACTTTCCTCTTTCAGTTATTATTGCACACTGTTTAAGAAAATCTCTGCTCTATGACAAGATATAAAGAAATTTTTTTTTGATCGTCTCTTTGCAAAAAGTGATCAGATTACACTTCACACCCAACATAGTGGCCAGGATTTCATGAAGGAAATCAGACATAGCACCTTTTTTAAAGCTTCTTAGGAAAGTTCTTGGAATTTTTAACCCTTCAGTGTAGTTCCTCAAACTGAAATATAGTGCTATGTGTTCCCTAATTAGCTGTCCAGGCCATTGCTCTCAAACCCTTGTATTTGAAATGTATCTTGATATGTTAAAAAAATCACATGAGCAACTAACATTCGTGGAAAGCTCTACCCAGGATCATAAACAGGTCCCTATGCACCACCTCCAATTCCCCTACAACTTTCTCACCCAAGAAAATATAACCAGGATGCAAGCAAAAGTGAATCACAAGCTATGAAAAATACACACACACATATATACATAAAACATAAAATCCATATCTTGTGTATTTTTAATGCATAAACTTGTCCTAATAATCACATTTTTGGCACACATCTAAAAATCTTACAACCAATGGGGTAATATTTAGAGATTGAGTTAAGATCCTCCAACTCTAGTCTCATGTCCTCAGCATCTTTCCTGTCCGCTCTACTGTATCACCCAGAATTGGGAGGCATTTATTGACGGTTTACACATACCATGCCCTGCTGACGCTGGAGTTGCAAACCTTCTAAGAAGTTTACCATCCATTTGGATAGATACTAAACTCAAGTATCAAAGCTGTGAACCATAAAAGATAAAAGGCATTCTAAGTATTAAATGCATGGTATGGATAGTAAAGAATATAGGGATTCAGAGAAAAGAAGAATAATTCTGGATAGACCAGATGGGCAGTAAAGATTCATGAATCAGACTAATGACAGGTCAACTCTTTCTCACTCTTCTTTCTCAGTTCAAATGGCACCTTTTCTAAGAGGCTTTTCTGAAGCACTCTCTCATGGGAATACTCCCTAGAGCCATTGCTTTTATGGTATCCCCACTTCTGAATACTTCTCAAAAATCTGAACTTATCACATTTACCTATTTCATCATCTACTGTCTGTGCCACTCACTAGACTGTTCTTTCCATGAAGGAGGGGACTTTTTTTTTTGAATTTTATTTTATTTATTTTTTTATACAGCAGGTTCCTATTAGTTATCTATTTTATACATATTAGTACATACATGTCAACCCCAATCTCCCAATTCATCCCACCACCACCCTGCCCCCCCCCTTTCCCCGCTTGGTGTCCATACGTTTGTTCTCTACATCTGTGCCTCAATTTCTGCCCTGCAAACTGGTTCATCAGTACCGTTTTTCTAAGTTCCACATATATGCGTTAATATACGATATTTATTTTTCTCTTTCTGACTTACTTCACTCTGTATGACACTCTCTAGATCCATCCACGTCTCCACAAATGACCCAATTTCGTTCCTTTTTGTGGCTGAGTAATATTCCACTGTATATATGGACCACATCTCCTTTATCCATTCGTCTGTCGATGGGCATGTAGGTTGCTTTCATGACCTGGCTATTGTAAATAGTGCTGCGGTGAACATTGGGGTGCATGTGTCTTTTTGAATTATAGTTTTCCCTGGGTATATGCCCAGTAGTGGGATTGCTGGGTCATATGGTAATTCTATTTGTAGTTTTTTAAGGAACCTCCATACTGTTCTCCATAGTGGCTGTATCAATTTACATTCCCACCAACAGTGCAAGAGGGTTCCCTTTCCCCCACACCCTCTCCAGCATTTGTTGTTTGTAGATTTTATGGTGACGCCCATTCTAACTGGTGTGAGGTGACACCTCGCTGTAGTTTTGATTTGTGTTTCTCTAATAATTAGTTGAACTGGTGTGAGGTGACAGCTCGCTGTAGTTTTGATTTGCATTTCTCTAATAATTAGTTGAGCAGCTTTTCATGTGCTTCCTGGCCATCTGTCTGTCTTCTTTGGAGAAATGTCTATTTACATTTACAAATGTCTTCTGCCCATTTTTGGATTGGGTTGTTTGTTTTTTTAATATTGAACTGCATGAGCTGTTTATATATTTTGGAGATTAATCCTTTGTCTGTTGATTTGTTTGCAAATATTTTCTCCCATTCTGAGGGCTGTCTTTTCGTCTTGTTTATGGTTTCCTTTGCTGTGCAAAAGCTTTGAAGTTTCATTAGGTCCCATTTTTTTATTTTTGTTTTTATTTCCATTACTCTAGGAGGTGGATCAAAAAAGACCTTGCTGTGATTTACGTCAAAGAGTGTTCTTCCTATGTTTTCCTCTAAGAGTTTTAAGTGTCCAGTCTTAAATTTAGGTCTCTACTCCATTTTGAGTTGATTTTTGTGCATGGTGTTAGGAAGTGTTCTAATTTCATTCTTTTACATGTAACTGTCCAGTTTTCTCAGCACCACTTATTGAAGAGACTGTCTTTGCTCCACTGTATATCCTTGTCTCCTTTGTCATAGATTAGTTGGCCATAGGTGCGTGGGTTTATCTCTGGGATTTCTATCTTGTTCCATTGATCTATATTTCTTTTTTTGTGCCAGTACCATATTGTCTTGATCACTGTAGCTTTGTAGTATGGTCTGAAGTCAGGGAGACTGATTCCATCAGCTCCATTTTTTTCCCTCAAGACTGCTTTGGCTATTCGGGGTCTTTTCTGTCTCCATACAAATTTTAAGATTTTTTGTTCTAGTTCTGTAAAAAATGCCATTGGTAATTTGATAGGGATTGCATAGAATCTGTAGATTGCTTTGGGTAGTAGAGTCATTTTCACAATGTTGATTCTTCCAATCCAAGAACATGGTATATCACTCCATCTGTTGGTATCATCTTTTTTTTTGCGGTACACGGGCTTCTCACTGCTGTGGCCTCTCCCATTGTGGAGCACAGGCTGGCTCCAGACGCACAGGCTCTGCGGCCGTGGCTCATGGGCCCAGCCGCTCTGCGCCATGTGGGATTTTCCCAGACCGGGGCATGAACACACGTCCCCTGCATCGGCAGGTGGACTGTCAACCACTGCGCCACCAGGGAAGCCCTGTTGGTATCATCTTTAATTTCTTTCATCAGTGTCTTACAGTCTTCTGCATACAGGTCTTTTGTCTCCTTAGGTAGGTTTATTCCTAGGTATTTTATTCTTTTTGTTGCAATGGTAAATGGGAGTGTTCGCTTAATTTCTCTTTTAGATTTTTCATCATTAGTGTATAGGAATGCAAGAGATTTCTGTGCATTAATTTTGTATCCTGCAACTTTACCAAATTCATTGATTAGCTCTACTAGTTTTCGTGGCAACTTCAGGATTCTCTGTATATAGTATCATGTCATCTGCAAACAGTGACAGTTTTACTTCTTCTTTTCCAATTTGTATTCCTTTTATTTCCTTTTCTTCTCTGATTGCTGTGGCTAGGACTTCCAAAACTACGTTGAATAATAGTGGTGAGAGTGGACATCCTTGTCTTGTTCCTAATCTTAGAGGAAATGCTTTCAGTTTTTCACCATTGAGAATGATGTTTGCTGTGGGTTTGTCGTATATGGCCTTTATTATATTGAGGTAGATTCCCTCTATGCCCACTTTCTGGAGAGTTTTTATCATAAATGGTGTTGAATTTTGTCAAAAGCTTTTTCTGCACCTATTCAGATGATCATATGGTTTTTATTCTTCAGTTTGTTCATATGGTGTATCACATTGATTGATTTGCATATATTGAAGAATCCTTGCATCCCTGGGATAAATCCCACTTGATCATGGTGTATGATCCTTTTAATGTATTGTTGGATTCTGTTTGCTAGTATTTGGTGAGGATTTTTGCATCTATGTTCATCAGTGATATTGGTCTGTAATTTTCTTTTTTTTTAGTATCTTTCTCTGGTTTTGGTATGAGGGTGATGGTGGCCTCATAGAATGAGTTTGGGAGTGTTCCTTCCTCTGCAATTTTTTGGAAGAGTTTGAGGAGGGATGGGTGTTAGCTCTTCTCTAAATATTTGATAGAATTCACCTGTGAAGCCATCTTGTCCTGGACTTTTGTTTGTTGGAAGATCTTTAATCACAGTTTCAATTTCATTACTTGTGATTGGTCCGTTCATATTTTCTTCTTCTTCCTGGTTCAGTCTTGGAAGGTTATACCTTTCTAAGAATTTGTCCATTTCTTCCAGGTTGTCCATTTTATTGGCATAGAGTTACTTGTAGTAGTCCCTTAGGATGCTTTGTATTTCTGTGGTATCTGTTGTAACTTCTTCTTTTTCATGTCTAATTTTATTGATTTGAGTCCTCTCTCTCTTTTCTTTGTGAGTCTGGCTACTGGTTTATCAATTTTGTTTATCTTCTCAAAGAACCAGCTTTTAATTTTATTGATCTTTACTATTGTTTTCTTTGTTTCCATTTCATTTATTTCAGCTCTGATCTTTATGATTTCTTTCCTTCTGCTAACTTTGGGTTTTGTTTGTTCTTCTTTCTCTAGTTCCTTTAGGTGTAAGGGTAGATTGCCTATTTGAGATTTTTCTTATTTCTTGAGGTAGGATGTATAGCTATAAACTTCTCTCTTAGAACTGCTTTTGCTGCATCCCATAGGTTTTGGATCGTTGTGTTTTCATTGTCATTTGTATCTAGGTATTTTTTGACTTCCTCTTTGATTTCTTCAGTGATCTCTTGGTTATTTAGTAATGTATTGTTTAGCCTCCACGTGTTTGTGTTTTTTACGTTTTTTTCCCCTGTAATTGACTTCTAATCTCATAGCATTGTGGTCAGAAAAGATGTTTGATATGATTTCAGTTTTCTTAAATTTACTGAGGCTTGATTTGTGACCCAAGATGTGAACTATGCTGGAGAATGTTCCGTGCGCACTTGAGAAGACCATGTAATCTGCTGTTTTTGGATGGAATGTCCTATAAATATCAATTATATCTCTCTGGTTTATTGTATCATTTAAAGCTTGTGTTTCCTTATTAATTTTCTGTTTGGATGATCTGTCCATTGGTGTAAGTGAGGTGTTAAAGTCCCCCACTATTATTGTGTTACCTTTGATTTCCTCTTTTATAGCTGTTAGCAGTTGCCTTATGTATTGAGGTGCTCCTTTGTTGGGTGCATATATATTTATAATTGTTATATCTTCTTTTTGAATTGATCCTTTGATCTTTATGTAGTATCCTTCCTTGTCTCTTGTAACATTCTTTATTTTAAAGTCTATTTTATCTGACATGAGTATATCTGCTCCAGCTCTCTTTTGATTTCCATTTGCATGGAATATCTTTTTCCATCCCCTCACTTTCAGTTTGTATGTGTCCCTAGGTCTGAAGTGGGTCTCTTGTAGACAGCATATATATGGGTCTTGTTTTTGTATCCATTCAGCAAGCTTGTGTCTTTTGGTTGGAGCATTTAATCCATTCACGTTTAAGGTAATTATCGATATGTATGTTCCTATGACCATTTTCTTAATTGTTTTGGGTTTGTTTTTGTAAATCCTTTTCTTCTCTTGTGTTTCCCACCTAGAGAAGTTCCTTTAGCCTTTATTGTAGAGCTGGTTTGGTGGTGCTAAATTCTCTTAGCTTTTGCTTGTGTGTAAAGCTTTTGGTTTCTCCATCAAGTCTGAATGAGATTCTTGCCGGGTAGAGTAATCTTGGTTGTAGATTCTTTCCTTTCATCACTTTAAGTATATCATGCCACTCCCTTCTGGCTTGTAGAGTTTCTGCTGAGAAATCAGCTGTTAGCCTTACGGGAGTTCCCTTGTATGTTATTTGTCGTTTTTCCCTTGCTGCTTTCAATAATTTTTCTTTCTTCTTAATTTTTGCCAGTTTGGTTACTGTGTGTCTTGGCTTGTTTCTCCTTGAGTTTATCCTGTATGGGACTCTCTGTGCTTCCTGGACTTGGGTGGCTATTTCTTTTCCCATGTTAGGGAAGTTTTCGACTATAATCTCTTCAAATATTTTCTTGGGTCCTTTCTCTCTCTCTTCTCCATCTGGGACCCCTATAATGGGAATGTTGTTGCATTTAATGTTGTCCCAGAGGTCTCTTAGGCTGTCTTCATTTCTTTTCATTCTTTTTTCTTTAGTCTTTTCTGCAGCAGTGAATTCCACCATTCTGTCTTCCAGGTCACTTATCCATTCTTCTGCCTCAGTTATTCTGCTATTGATTCCTTCTAGTGTAGTTTTCATTTCAGTTATTGTATTGTTCATCTCTGTTTGTTTGTTCTTTAATTCTTCTAGATCTTTGTTTAACATTTCTTGCATTTTCTCGATCTTTGCCTCCATTCATTTTCTGAGGTCCTGGATCATCTTCACTATCATTATTCTGAATTCTTTTTCTGGAAGGTTGCCTATCTCCACTTCATTTAGTTGTTTTTCTGGTGTTTTATCTTGTTCCTTCATCTGGTACATAGCCCTCTGCCTTTTCATCTTGTCTGTGTTTCTGTGAATTTGGTTTTTGTTCCACAGGCTGCAGGATTGTGGTTCTTCTTAGGTGGGGACTTCCTGTCTTGCTCACACTGTGATCTCAGAGACTCTCATAGCGTGTAGCTCATGTAAAGTTCATTTCTGTTTCCTTAGTTAATTAGTTAGACCAAAAGCTTTAAGTACTTTAAGCGTGTGCTCAGAAACTCAGATGTGTTCATTTACGTTGCCCACATTTTTGCAGTAGTTCATGGGTGACCATGCAGATGTTCTTTTGCAAAATATGGATTTATACTAGGTTAGATCTGACTCTCTGAAGTTCATAATGAAACACCAGGGAGTTTCTCATTTCTCACAAACTGTTTCAGATTTATGGAAAATAGTGTCATGTCTGCTTCTTATTTTCTCCAGATTGATAAGGCTAACCCATGAGTAATCCACCTCACCACATATCTTTGGAAAACGTTTCACACTTAATTGATAAAGCCATCCCTAAAACCATATGTAATGTTAAGTCATGCTGTTAAGTAAAACTGTGTAAAAATATCAAGAAATGTTCAGATTGGTAGAGCTTCTTTTTTAGTCCGCTGTGTGCATGTGTGTATAAATTTTCTTTTAATTTCTTTAGACCCAAGGAGGCTAAGGGCTGGTTTATGTTGCCTTAAATATAGTAGCTTAAGACAATACTTCTGTTAACAAAAACTCTATTTATTTTGAAAAAAAGTGACTAGTATACATTTATTTGTCTCATTTGTATATTTAGAATTTCTTTTTTGAAAGATGGAGGACTCAAAATTGCCAATGTGAGTAAAGCTGATGCTGGAATTTATACATGCACAGCAGAAAACCAGTTTGGGAAAGCAAATGGCACAACACGCTTGGTTGTCACAGGTAGGTGCATTTCTGAAAGATTGCTTTACATGGAGATACACTGTGTGGTATGTTATTAAGATCAAAGAAAAAAATGTTTTTCACAATATGCAGTGCACTACGAAGGTCGACCTTACGTTTGCACTTGTGTTTTCTCTAACAAGTGAAAGTCAAGGGAACAATCCTTAATATTTCTTTATACACCACGGTGTGTACCAGGGACACATGAGTTGCCATGCTGTCAAAATTGGCAGTAGAATTATAAGTAGCCTATGTGGCTGGTCTGCTTTTATTTCGTGCTATTCTAGTATGTCAGATCTTTTGGGTACACTTTTTCCTTTTCCATTATCTTTGATATTTTCTGGAGATGTTTGAGTTCGTGGAATAACTCTTGCTATCAAAAAGAGTCACTTAGGATTGTGGATGTGTTTGTTCATTTATTCATTGAAGAAAAGCATTGAGTATCTACCATGTGCCAGGTGCTTGGGTTATTCAGTAACAAACTGACAAAGAATGCTGCGCACATGAAGCTTACCTTCTACCAAAGATAGAAAGAAAATAAGTGGTAGGAATATAAGGCAAAGAAATTCTTAGAAGGAAAGAAATTGCAAACGATTGTAAAATACAGAGGAGTGTTTGGGAGAAGTAAGCTGGAGCATGAACCCAAGTGATCAGAGAAGGAGAGATGTGAACAAAGATTTCATGGAGATGGAGTTCAGTAGATTTCTTGGGGACAATCGTGTAGAGGTTTTGTAGACTTTGTTAGGACGTCAGCTTTTAGTTGGCATGAAAAGTCGAGGTTAGTGCACAGTTTTGAGCAGAGGAATGAAATGATGGGAAATATATTTTTAACGGTTACTCTAGCTGCTCTGTTGAGAACAGACTGTGGGGAGTCAAGGGTAGAAGTGGGAGGAACGTCAGGAGACATTGCAGTAATCCAGGCGGGAGTGATAATGACCCAGATGAGGGTGGCAGCAGAGCAGTTGATGGGAAGGGATTTGATTCTGCATGTAGTCAGTAGGCGTTGCTGGCAAACTGACTGTGAGGTCTGAGACAAAGAAAGAGAAGGATGCCTGCAGAGTGTTTGGTGAACAACAGGAAGAATAACAGTCAAAACAACTGAGATGGGAAAGGCTTGAGGTTGCACAGGTTTGGGTAGGAGGAAGACTATTGTTGTAGAAAACATAATCAATGCCTCTTTTGAAGACTTTTGCTACAACATGGAGCAAAGAAATGGGGAGCAGTGCTGGAAAAGTGGAGTCAAGGGAAGCCTAATTCCCAACTATGGAAGGACTATGGTGATGATAGAAAGGACATTTGCATTTGGGAAAAAACAAATTAGTTAACATTTTAACTTAGTATCCTACCTATTCTAAACATTTTTGTAGTCTTTCAAAAGTTTGAGTCTATTTAAATCTTGGTAGTAATACATTTTCCAGTCATTGAAAATACAGTGGTTTCTATTTCTACTGGTATATTTCATGAAGCAATAAAGCTAAAATGAAATTACTTTTGTAGTAGTATTATAACCCTTGTTTACAGGTGACTTCAATTTTTAAACTTCAATATCCCATAAATGTAGATACCCTAATTCATTTAACAAGAATTTGTGTATCCAATGAAATACGTTATGGGTCTGCATCAAAATGTCTCTTTTCATCTTGAAGACTTTTCATGATACAGAGGTATATATATGTATATAGGCACATATGTATGTCTACACACACATACATGCTATGTTAGATTAACAGTCTGCCTGTTGAAAATTGCTTTCATCAAAATAAAAATGCTGAAGTTTTACTTAAAACTTTATTATTTCCCCAATAGAACCAACAAGAATAACTTTGGCACCATCCAACATGGATGTCTCAGTGGGCGAAAGTGTCATTTTGCCCTGCCAGGTGCAACACGACCCCCTATTAGACATCATGTTTACCTGGTATTTCAATGGGGCCCTCACAGATTTTAAGAAAGATGGATCTCACTTTGAGAAAGTCGGTGGGGTAAGTTGTGACCCTTTCCTCATGCTTTTTCATCTGTCTCTGACATATTGTCCCTAAAGAAACATCGGGCACATATCTGTTACTCCAGTAATGTCTGTTCTGTGAGTGAATCGGGGCTTGCAATTCTGTAATGGTCTAATTGTATTATAGTAATTACCAGAAAGTGAGCATATTTACTTCAACCCGTAAACTATAATTTTAATTAAAATCGATGTTTGCTGTGTTTATATTAATTGTTATTTTGTACGATACTTTTGTCATTAGTATTCCACAGAAGGGAAAGTGTTCTTATACAACTGTTTACTTTCAACATGATATATTATGAAGTTGAACGAAGTCACATTTGCTAAATGCCTTTCATATATCAGGCCAGGTGCTTCATCCCAGTTAATCCTTGCAGTGACACTGGATGTCAGTGGTAAGCATTGCCCTTTTACAGGTGCATAAACTAAGGATTTGTAAAGATATTAACTTGTCCAGGGCCACTGAGCTAGCGAGTGGTGGAACTTACATCCAAGCCTAGATCTGTGAGTCCCCCAAACACAAATACTTTCTCTTGTTTCATTCTGTCTCCTCGTTTGCGATGGTTCTATGTGAGGAAGAATTACAGATTTCAAGGGAAAATGGACACCTTGAGGAGAACTGTTAAGAAGGAATGCAGTGTTGTGAACCACACAGACTAACAGCAGGCCTCGCACCTGGCCACACGTCCGTGAATCCATCGTCACAAGGCCAGTTTCCCTTGCAGGCCTGTTTTCTTTGACACAGGGTTTAGCTTCGTTCATTTTGGCTAAGACATCAGTGGTACATCATAGTAGAGTCTGGGTTTTCTCCTTATGGACAAAACGATATAATGGTCAATTCAGCTATATTTATTTTAAGATATTTCTTGGGAGTTCTCTGGTGGTCCAGTGGTTGAGACTTGGCACTTGCACTGCCATGGCCCGGGTTCAATCCCTGGTCGGGGAACTAAAATCCTGCAAGCCACATGGCCAGGTCAAAAAAAATTAAAAACAAAACCACCACCAATATTTCTTCTTCAATGTATGTATGTATATACATGGGGTCTATTAATGTGTTAGGGTTGTGTGCAACTTGAAAGGATGGTGTTAGGACTTGAATTATGTTTCCTCAAAAGAAAAGTTCAAATCCTAAGGCCTAGTTGTGATAGGATTGTGGTAGAGGCTAGTAATAATAGGATTATTAGCCTCTGCCCCTGGATCCTGGCACAGACCTCCTAAAACCCCTGGAATTTCCTGCGTGATGAAATGTCTTTTTGTCCTAATGAAGTGACGCTGTGGGCTCCTGGATAGTTTCAGGATGGTCACCAGAAAGACCAAGCCATGATTAGAAACTTGGAACCTTCAGCACTCCCCATGGATCATAAATTCAGTGCCCAGCCCCTCCATGCTTCAGGAAGGAGGGAGGGGCTGAGCACTGAATTATGATCGATCAGGCCTATGTGCTGAAGCTTCCATAAAAATCCCAAAAGTAAAGTACTTTTCATCACAGAGCGCTTCTGGGTTGGTGAACATATCTACCTGCGAGGTGGGTGACACACTCCACCTCCACTGGGATAGAAGCTCTGTTTATATGTATCCTTTATGATACATAAAGTATCATAAAGTAAATAAATGTTACCCTGAGTTCTGTGAGCCATTCTAGCAAATTACTGAACCCAAGGAGAGTGCCATGGGAACTTCAGTTTATAAGTGGTTGGTCGCAAGTACAAGTGACGATCTGAGACTTGCAGTTGGTGTCTGAAGAGGGGCCAGTCTCAGGGGGCTGAGCCCTTAACTTATGGATCTGATGCTAACTCCAGGCAGATAGTGTCAGAATTGAATTGACTTTTGGGACCCCCCACCTGGTGTTGGAGAATTGCTTGGTGTGGAAAACACACACATCTGGTGTCAGAAATGTGACGTGTTCCGAGTGTGCGTATAGTATTGACTGTAAAGGAGATACAGAAGAGTGTCCTTTACACTAGTACCTCAGAATGTGACCTTATTTGGAAAGGGTTGTTGCAGATATATGTAGTGAAGTTATGATGATGTGATACTGGAATAGGATGGGCCCTAATCCAATAGGACTGTTGTCCTTGTAATAGGAGGGAAATTTAGGCACAGACCAACACACAGAGGGGAGAATGTAGACACAAGGAGATGGCCCTGTGAAGGTGGAGGCACAAGTCACAGAATGCCTGGGGCTGCCAGAACCTAGAAGAGGCAGGGAAGAAGGGTCTTACCCTAGAAATTTGGGAGAGAGATCTTGATTTCAGATTTGTGGACTCCAGAACTCTAAGACGATAAAGTTCTGTGGTTTGAAGCCACCCAGTTTGTGTTACTTTGTTACAGCAGCCCTAGTGACCCACTACTGCTGGTCTTTAAAAAAATAAAATAAAATTTTAAAAAGGTGATATTTAGATACCTAGCCACAATTAAGTACAATTTCGATGCTGTTTCTATGTTCTATCATCTGGCTTGCTCCATTTTCGAAATTCTAGTTTTCCAAATTGTGCTGACTGATTCAAGGCTTTCAAGAACTTCACCAATTGCTGCAAACCATTGACATTTCTTTTACTATTGCTTTAAATGCTTTATTTTTTACTTTTATTTTTTATTTATTTATTTTACATCTTTATTGGAGTATAATTGCTTTATAATGGTGTGTTAGTTTCTGCTTTATAACAAAGTGAATCAGTTATACATATACATATGTCCCCATATCTCTTCCCTCTTGCGTCTCCCTCCCTCCCACCCTCCCTATCCCACCCCTCTAGGTGGTCACAAAGCACCGAGCTGATCTCCCTGTGCTATGCGGCTGCTTCCCACTAGCTATCTATTTCATGTTTGGTAGTGTATATATGTCCATGCCTCTCTCTCGCTTTGTCACAGCTTACCCTTCCCCCTCCCCGTGTCCTCAAGTCCATTCTCTAAGTCTGTGTGTTTATTCCTGTCTTACCCCTAGGTTCTTCATGACATTTTTTTTATTTCTTAAATTCCATATATATGTGTTAGCATACGGTATTTGTTTTTCTCTTTCTGACTTACTTCACTCTGTATGACAGACTCTAGGTCTAGCCACCTCATTACAAATAGCTCAATTTCGTTTCTTTTTATGGCTGAGTAATATTCCATTGTATATATGTGCCACATCTTCTTTATCCATTCATCCGATGATGGACACTTAGGTTGTTTCCATCTCTGGGCTATTGTAAATAGAGCTGCAGTGAACATTTTGGTACATGAGTCTTTTTGAATTATGGTTTTCTCAGAGTATATGCCCACTAGTGGGATTGCTGCTTTAAATGCTTTTTTTTTTAAGTCACTGATTTCTTCTGTCACAACAGGAAAAGGCATATGCCAGTATCCTCAGCCAACTCTTTACTCCATACTTAGGGTTTATCGTTTGCCTTTCCTTGGAGACGAGTCAAGGGAAAAAAGAAAAGGCTAGAATGTTACCTTCACTGCTGTAACCCAGCTCTTGCCCTAACTTTAATTCATAAAGAATTTGATTTGAAACATTAATTGCCTTTGCTGTATAATGTAGATAACACCGTGATTTATCTCCTCGATCGTGAACTGTTGATAATATTGTATCTAATACAGTGTCCTTCGTCTGCACTAATGCTAAAGAAATACACATTTAAAGACTAAAAACCCAAAGTACTTTGATTTGATTTTTTTTTAATTAATTAATTTATTTTTACTTATTTTGGGCTGTGTCAGGTCTTAGTTGCAGCACGCAGGATCTTCCGTTGATGTGCCCGGGCTTCTCTCTAGTTGTGGCGTGCCGGTTTTCTCTTCTCTAGTTGTGGCGCATGGGTTCCAGAGCTTGTGGGCTCTGTAGTTCGCAGCACGCAGGCTCTCTAGTTGAGGCTCGCAAGCTCAGCAGTTGTGGTGCACGGGCTTAGTTGCCCCGCGGCATGTGGGATCTTAGTTTCCTGACCAGGGATGGAACCCGAGTCCCCTGCATTGTAGGGTGGATTCTTTACCACTGGACCACCAGGGGGGTCCCAGCAGTTTGATTTTAATATGCATCAAACATCCTCAAACAAACATTTCATGGACACTGAGCTAGATGGCTGCTTTCTCTAAGAGGGTCTTGGGATTAAAAATATTCAAGATAATACTTTAACTTAGCTGCTCCTGTGCTACTGATAGGTTCTACGTAAGGTATTGGGTCAGTCATCTCTCTACAGGAATCAAGTATCTGAAACATGAAACTGCATGAATTAACCCTGTCGCTTGCCAGTTCTGGTCTTTTTCTGACATGTTTGTTCATGGCCTATGAATTTTTTTATTGACTTGTGCCATTAGTAACTTAGTATTCTCCCATCAGTACAAAATGTAAGCCATACAAGAGGACATTACCCTTAAGCACAAGCAATTAAGTAAATTGCTCTCCTATTGCATGAGGAGGGAATCATATAACGGCTCTTGTCCTCTGTGTATTCATTGCAGCGTTCACGTTAATACCTAGGAAGTCTGCTTGTCTTTTATCCCAGTGTGTTCATAGATAAATCCCCTGTTTTCAAAAGCAACAAAATGTGAGGGAGAAGCCAGTAACTGGGAAGGTTGCTTAGAAAGCTGGATAGTGTAGGAGCCATGTTTTAAAAAGAGGGTGGGTAGTTTAGAAAATGGAAAATCTAACTGACAGCTTTCAACTGTTTCAGCCACTTGTCATTGAGACCACTCTGGGTATTCAATATTCATTCATTCATGTAAACAAACAAACAAACCCACACCTTTTGGGGAAAATCCAAAAGCTCCAATTTAGATCAGTTGTGTAGACTTGCATGTCATGCCAAAGGAGTGTGATGACAGTGTTGGAGGAGAGGAAATTGTCACGTCCAGGGACCCGCTCAAGTCCTTGGGACAGACCTCCAAGTGAGGGTCCTTGGCTTCAAGCAGGAAAGAATTCAAAAGCGAGCCAAAATAAAGTGAAAGCAAATTTATTTAGAGGGACACATTCCATAGGCAGAATGCGGTCCTGCTCAGAAAGTGAGAGTGGCCCCAGGGCCTGGGGTTGGTCTTTTTTTGTGGGCTGAGTAATAGCACATGCTAAAGAGTAGGAGGAATATTCTTGCTATTCCAGGAAAGGGTGAGGATCTCCAGGAATTGGGCCACTTTTAGTATTAAAATGAAGGTATAATGAGCTAAAGGTCAAGGACCAGACTGTTCTCCATGCCACCTTGGTTTCAGCTGGTTCCAGCCAGTTTTTATCACATCCTAAGGGCTGCACCCCTTCTTCATTTATCTAGTGGCTGTATCCTGCCCCTTTCCCCCCTGTCTCAACAGCAGTTATAGGTTTCTGCACTGTCAGAATGTATAGCATTCAGAAGAGCTTATCAAGCCAAGTGTCCAAAGGAAACTGACCCATCACAAAGGAGGAATGTGGGTCATACACAGGCTTTGTTCCATGGGACAAATCAGCGTTGTATAAATAAGTCAGCAGTAAAAGGCAGCCACTTAAGTCCATTGTTTGCCAAGCAAATCTTGGTTATAGGCAGAGTGTGGTGTAATTAGAGAAGCAGGGGATTTGGGTTCAGATACAGGTGAGGTCTAGATTCTGTTGCTTACTAGATGATGTCCTTGCATGAGTTACTTAACTTTCTGTTCCCCATTTTCTGGTTTCTTTTCACATCAGTTTTTAGTATTTGCCATGTTCCCTCCCACCACAAGATTTTGCACACAGTGGTCCCTCTTCCAGGAACATTGTGCTCTCTCCTTTTGGGCTATATCTAGATATCTCCATATGTAGTTGTGCCTATGTAGGTAAGAATGTATGTAGTTATGTGTATATAAATTTCATATATGCACAGTAATAGGAAGAGACACAGTCCCGACAATATGTCTGCGGTAGCATTCTATCATAGCCATGTTTAACCAACAGAATTCCACTCCATGCAAAAAAAAAAAAAAAAAAGCAAGAGAGAGAAAAAAGAGATTGCATCATTCACCCAGTTCCCAGTATAACATCTTTCTTTCTCAGCTTTTAAATATATCGAAGCTTCCACTGACAGGAAAAAGGAGATAATAGCCCCCAAATTCAAGAGAAATGAAAGAACATTTTTGCCTTGTACCTGAGGATTTAGGGGCCTGGAAATTTAAGTATGCTTTTAAGAGCGTTCAAGAATAATTTGGCTTGCCTTGATAAGCTAACCTTTGGACTTAGACATATTACATTATGGAGACTGACTGTAGCTAGAAACTGTTGAACCTAAACACCCCAGAAGCTCCCTGTATATTGTAAGGATGTTTAAATAGATATGCTTTGATAAACTTGATGTGCGGCAGATACTTTAGAAATGAGGAATGTATAGAGCCAAGCTATACAGCTTCACACATTTTATGGGATTGGATCTATGATGAATTAGAATGTGTGTGGATAAAAGTCACTGGAAGCAATAAGAGGTTTAGCAGTGACAGCCCATCTGTGACTCACTGAACTGGCTGCCTTCGGTGTGCTTTGTCTCCCACAGGCCACAATCTCAGTCTAGTGCTTGAGAGCTTGAGACCTGATGTATTTCCCAGCTCTCAGTGGCAGAAAAGAGTATCTTTGAAAGAAATCTTTTGTGTATAATAATACAATATGGTCACCTTGACTTGATTTATTTCATAGAATTACTTGGGTGTGAGAACTAAAAGTTTGACAATAGCAGTTATTTTACAACACAAAATTCTGTAAGAGGTTTTGTGTGCATTGTAAATACAGAACTGAGGTAAAGCACTCATTCAAACACTACCTGTGGTGACACACTGCGTTTGTAAACATCTCCCACTTAGAGTGTCTTATAAATTTTATATCTTGTCCAAATTCAAAATATAAACTGACTTGGAAGGATCCTTTAGAGAATACATCCAGTAATGAGTCCATAAAAGTTGGGGATTAGACCAGGGGAATTAATATTATTCATCTTGAGCATACATCCCTGAAGCCCAGCCCCTCCCACAAAGCTATTTGGGGATGAAAAAACAAAGATTCTCCAATGCCTATTGGAAACGGGGAAGTGCACAAAAGAGTTGAAGTTGAGTTTATTTCACTAACTCATTGTTTGCTCAGCCAGGCATCCTAGAGTCTCAGTTCCTACCTAGGGTATGATTAGCATCCCAGGGCTGCGTTTATTACGTACAATGTTTGTTAAGATGAATGGTCCAATCCACCCCTAGTGGAAGCCCTGGAAGATTTAAATTTATAAGAAGACGAGCAGAAGTCAAACCACGTAACATGTAACTTGAATTAAAACCCATAAAGACAGCGGAGTTACAACAAAAACCAAGGCTGTACATGAAAAGATGTGCAAATATTTATCAGTCAAATTCAACAAAAAGAAACACGGTAACAATTACTAATTTAAAAACTAATAAGAATTCAAGGCAAGCCTTAAGAGTAAAAAAGGTAAGTTTATTTTGGAAAAAGTTTGCTCTGCCATGTAGGGGTAATAATCATAAATCATAATATTCCAGTTAATGTACCATTAAAATATACCAAGTCAAAAACAGAGAAAATGAGAAACTACATTGTCATGTAGTCTGCTGAGAGCTCCTCTTTCAACCATCAACAGATCAATTTGCCAAAAATCAGAAACACAATTTAATACTATTTTGTAATGGAAGTAACAGATACACATAAAAAATTGATCCTAAAAATAGAAAATACACATTCCTTTTCATCTTTTTCACACCCTTGTAAATTTTAGGAAAGAAAGTAACAAAACAACTATATATTAAGGAGATGGAAGAATAAATGGATGGATGGAGCAATGTCCGAAAGCAATAGAGGAGCTCTGGAAAATATTAATGAAGAATAAAGGTTAAAGCAGCTAAAATTAGAAATGAGAAAGAGAATGTAGTGGGTGAGAAAATTAAAAATAAACAGAATATTCCATGTTCAAGTCATATATATGAAAACCCAATTAAGTAGAAAACTTGGGGGAGAATGTAAGTGATCAAAATTAATAAGAATTTAAAAAGCCAAGTAGATTCATAATCATGAAAAACTGTAAATTAGTAACATCCCCCCCATAGAAAAAGATTCTAAGGCTAGAATTTTACTGGTAATTTCTTTTAAGAAATAGATAAATTGTTATATAGACTATTTGACAATATAAAAAGTTTTAATTTATTTATTTTGTAAGCTTAGCATATTCCTGAGAACAAAACCTGGCAAGATAACAAATAATTGGTAAATGTGAATCGATTTAATGAATATAGTATGAAAACCTAAATAAAATTTTAGCAAAAAACAACTGAACCTCATACTGAGTCAACTTTCATAAGCACTAGGTGATGATCTAGGAAATGTGCATGCTTCATATCAATAGATATAATAAAATAGACCACTGTATTCTCAATGGGCATTTATAAGACATTCAATAAAATTAATGACCAGTTGTAGGAACAGAAAAATACTTCTTCCACATCTCAAAAATGTCTTTAAAGGGAATATCAGGAATACTTTTATTTAAATCAACAGTAAGACAGAATGCACACAGGTACAATTACTTTAAAACCATTTGGAGGTGTTTGGGCCAATTCAGTAAGGGATGAACAAAAATAAAAGGTCTAACTTTACAAATAAGGAAATAAAATTACCATTATTTGGACAAAACGATATCAGGGCTACTCAAAACCCAATAGTATCAACTCTAAAATTTTTAAAAAATAATCAGAGTTCAGTCAACTACTGGGATACAAGATAAATTCACAAAAAGTAATAGCTTACTTATGTATCAACAGTAACCAATAAGCAGTATAACGGGACAAAAAGGTCCCTCAAAAGATGTATAAAATGCATGTTAATAATTTGCACAAGTACACAAGGCCTAAATAAAGACAACTTCGGTTCTCTCTTAGGGTGGATGGATGGGTGGATGGATGGATGGATGGATGAATGGATTGGATGTGGAGCGAGACAGGGAAAGAATCATGAAAAAAAATCAGTGCTCCTAGATGAAATAAAGCAGCTATTATATTGTAAGGCTTTTCATTTGTCTTCGATTTTTTCCCATGCTTCTAAAATGACTAGCAATCAGACACCACTTTAGACAATTCTGAGAGTATTTAGGTAAGGAAAAGAATAGTTAACAGTATTTTGAAAGAAGAGTAATGACACCTTGTCAGTAATTCCCAGGAAGTTTTCTGGGGGATACAAGATAGGACTGGAATTATAAATATAGTTGCATCATTAAAACATCGGAACTCAAAATTCCATCTCTTGTAACCTATTTCATTCTCCTATGAACTGTTGTTAATCTGTCTTTGCCTCAGTTTCTTCATCTGTAAAACTGGCATGATAATAGTCATTTATTCTGAGGTATGTGTATAAAATACTTCAGAACAACCCATGTTAGCTGTTGCTGCGGTTGTTCTTGCTGTTACTGTTACTGCTACTAGCACTGCCGGTAGGATTGCTTCTAAAGTGTTCTCTGGGAAAGCTGCGGCAATTTACATTCCCATCAGCAGAGCAGGAGGTGCCTGTTGCCCCACATTCTTTTCCACACATGATTTTTTCCCTTGATTTTTTAAATAAAAATTTTCCCAAACAGATGGTTGAGAAGTGATATCACATTATCAACAGTTTCTCATTTCTCAGATTAATAGGAAGATGGAGAATCTCTCCATTTTACTTATTAGTAATTTGGATACTTAAGAAAGATTCAGAATGATGACTGACTCCTCCAAATCAAGAAAATTGGGGGCTTAATACTGACTCATGAAATGCATCGTTACTTCTGCAGAAAACAAAAAATTACCTAATTTCTAGTTAGAGAAATTCGCAATAGCCCAGCTGCCTGGATTATTGTGTAGAAGAGTGTTCAAAAAATTATTTTAAATCTAGCAATAGAGAATGACTTCCGAATGTTACAAAAACAAAACACACACTGCTTCAAGACAACCATCAACCAGATAAGACCTATTTTATTTTTGCTAGAAACACAGTAATGATATTGACATTTGCATATAATAGATTTTCATCTCATGTATATTTTGTGTCCATTGGACAGTGTTCTCCTTAGGTCACAGCAGGAAATCCTTCACTTAACACAAATTCACAGTGTGTACTGGCCATTTCCTGTCCCTCTTCCATACCTTGCAGATTTGTATCCTCTGCTCATTTCTTCCATTAGAAGTCAAGCCTTTTGCTTTACAGATTTACAGTAGGTCCTTATGTAGTCAAGCTATTAATTATATCTTAGTGTGATTCACTGGAAATATCTTCCTTTGGTCTGTCACTTTTATGTTAACTTTGTCTATTATTTTATCACTCATAGAGTAAAAGTTTTCACTTTCATGTAGTCAAAAAATCTGTATTCTTCTTTTCCTAATAGCTTTCATAACTTTTCTTGGGTTGAATGGGATATTCAAGCTGTAGGAATTTGAAGGGGAATATGAAGATTTTAGAACTAGTGTTCCAGGAGGGTTACATAAGAAACTTTGGGGAAGTTAGATAGGCTAGTGATACTAGGAGAGAAACTTTGGGAGAGATGCAGATGTTTAAAGAATATTTCAGGGAGATTTTGTTGTGAATTTCATATTTTTCCCTACAAATCTTCCATAGAATGACATCACTCCAATTCTTAGGAATTGACTTTTTTTCTCAGGGGTGGGGTTGTCAGTTGTTCACTGTTGAGCTTAGGACATACTGGGATTCCACCACTGGACCCACCCTACTGTTAGCCAGTTGAAAACTATAAGCTACCATCAAAGAGACAGTAATGTGTATGTTTGTGTACCTGTAAATATGTTTGTGTATGTACCAGCACATGAAAATCCAAACACCATTATGTACAGATACTTAAAAAAAAAATCTCTAAAGAAAGTTCTAAGAGAGTCAGTAACAATTCATTGGATAGTGATTATGATTACTTAAGATCCTCCAAATTGTGATTAACAGATATTTACCTGCATCTGTGATTTGCAGAGTTAAAATATCTCATCTCTGAAGGCAGAGGAAAGAACTAGCAGTTTATAATTTTGGTTTGGTTTTGTTTGGCAAAGGGGGTGGGGCTAAGGTTCATGAATACATTCTGAAAAAGAGGACTTGTCAAAAATAGGCGTAAATTGGGCTTACCTGGTGGCGCAGTGGTTGAGAGTCCGCCTGCCGATGCAGGGGACGCGGGTTCGTGCCCCGGTCCGCGAAGATCCCACATGGCTGGGCCCGTGAGCCATGGCCGCTGAGCCTGCGCGTCCGGAGCCTGTGCTCCGCAACGGGAGAGGCCCGCGTACCATAAAAAAAAAAAAAAAAAAGGCTTAAATCTAATAAATCCAATAAGTGAACAGATCAGTCAAACTGAATGAGGAGGTAAATGGTGTCTGCTAATCATAGCATTATCTTTTATTCATGATGGCTTATTTATTTAACACCTTTATTGAGAAATAATTCATATAATTGAACTAACGTGTACAATTAAATAGCTTTTACTATATTCAAAGAGATGTGCCTCCATCACCATCATCAATTTCAGAATATTTTAATTACTTCAGAAAGAGACCTCACACCCATTACCCATAATTCCCCCAACTCCTCCACCTTCAAACAGTCCCAGCCCCAGGCAACCACAAAGCTACTTTCTGCTCTGGTATTTGCCTGTTCTGGACATTTCATATAATGGAATCATGAAGGATGTGGTCCTTTGTGACTTGTAAATTTTTTATTTATTTTTTACTTGTTATTAATAACTATTTTAGTAACTTATTTTTATTAATAAATTTTATTTTTAGGGCAGTTTTAAGCTCACAGCAAAAGTGAATGGCAAGTACAAAGAGTTGTTCCCATACAACCCCTGTCCCTCACACGTGCACAACCTACTCCACTCTCAATATCCTGCATCACAGTGGTCCATTTGTTACAATCCATGAACCTACATTGACACATCATTATCACCCAGGGTCCGTGGTTTACATTAGCGTTCATTCTTGGTGCTGTACGTTCATTGGGTTGGACAAATGTATAAGGACATGTATCCACCATTAGAGCATCGTACAGAGTAGTTTCGCTGCCCTAAAATTCCTCTGTGCTCCATCTATTCATCTCTCCCTCCCCCAACCCTTGGCAACCAATAATCTTTACTATCGCCATAGTTTTGCTTTTTCTAGAATGTTCTATAGTTGGAATCACGTAGTACGTAGCCTTTTCAGATTAGCTTCTTTCACTTAGTACTATACATTTATATTTTCTCCGTATCTTTCAATGGCATAATAGCTCTTTTTTCTTTTGACTGGATATAGTAGTTTATCCACTCACCTACTGAAGGCCACCTTGGTTACTTCCAAGTTTTTGAAATTATGAGTAAAGCTGCTTTAAACATCTGTGTGCAGGTTTTGTGTGGACATAAGTTTTCTATGTGGGTACATATCAAGGAGTAAGATTTCTGGGTCATATGGTACAAGTATGTTTAGTTTTGCTTTCCTCCTAGCAGTGAATTATTATTTTGAAAAAACTGTTATCTATTAGATAAATTAGGAATATTTCACTTATTTATTTTCTGATGCTCTTTCCTTCTTTATGGAGGGCCTTGTTTCTGACGTATCATTTTCATTCTTTCTGGAGAGAGGCCTGTTGTTTGATTTCGGATATAAATTTGGGAAATTCTCAGTCACCACTGCTTCAAATATTACTTGCTTCCTTTTTCTCTTTCTTCTCCTTCTTATATCTCCATTACACAGTTCTTAAGTATTTTGTTCTTTATTTTCAGTTGTTTCACCTTTCATTTTAAGTTTTGGAAGATTTGATCATCAGATCCTCAAGCTTAGAGATTGTCTTCTCAGCCATGTTTAGTCTACTAATGAGCTCATGAAAGCCATTATTTATTTCTTTACAGTGGTTTTGATCGCTAGCATTTCTTTTTTGTTTTTTAGAATTTCCATCCCTCTGCTTACATTATCCATTTCTTTTTGCAATCTATCTATTTTTTCCATTAAATCCCTTAGCATATTAATCATAGCTCTTTAAAATTTCTCGTCTGATACTTCACGCCATATCTCATGCCTGTTCTGATGTGTATTCAGCCTCTTAACACTGTGTTTTTTGCATTTTCACATGCCCGGTAATTGTTCTGTTGAAAGGCATGCGTGATGTGTAGTAGCGGAAAGGAACTGCAGTGAGCAGGCCTTTACAAATATCGTGGTGAGTCTGTGGGGTGGTGAGAGGAAGTGTTCTCCAGTCCTGTGACTTGGTCTGCTGTTTTGCTGAGCCTGTGCCCCTGGACTATGAACTTCCACAGTGCTTCTTCATCTCCTCCTTTCCCATCTGGTGAGACAGGATGGCTGGAGGTACTGGAGCTGTGTATTTCCCTTCCCCCGTGTGGGAAGCTAGAGGGATCAGGATTTGGGTATTTTACTTAGGAAGAGGTATTAGGCTCTTACAAAACCCCAGCAGGTTAGGCTCTGGTAAATTAGTTTCTCCTAAAGGCAACCTTGGTTCAGAAGAACAGAGTGCTCTGGCTTATGTCATAATGGTTCATTTTCCCTTCCCCTGCCAGAAACATGAGGGGATCTTTCTTCACCATTCAGCGTGAGGACCCAGTAGAGCTCCTGGAGGTAAAACTCAGAAAAGTATGGGGAACCACCTGTGTCTGGGTTCCCTGGAGTGTTAGCTCTCAGACCTGTCCACGCTGACCCTCCAGCAATTCATCCATCGCAGTTTGGGTTTCTCTACCCCAGTCTTGGCTCCCAGGGAAATTTCTGCTGGCGGATTTCTGCTCCAGTAAGTTGTGCTTCTCTGTATTTGTCAGTCTGTCTCTCCACTTTTGAAGGCAGTGGTTTTTTCCATGGCCTCACTTCTCTGTCAGATCGAAGCGGAATTACTTCAGCTTTTACTGCTAAACTGCTTATATGCCAACTGAAAATCAGAAGTCAGGGTGACTGGCCTGTGTTTTAATCGGGTTATTTGCCTTTTTATCACTGAGTTGTAATTGTCCATGGTGGCTTGGATTTTTATGCTCCGATTTCAGAAAGAAAAGTATTCTACTTCGCAAGACAGTATTTAATTATACCATTTAATTGATCTGGACGTGAATAAGAAAGTGAAGAATAAATGGCTCATTTGGGGCAATTTAAAATTTTAGACACAAAAACCAGGAATTTCAGCTGTTTTTTGTAACAGCGAACACTCTGATTTTCTAAACCATTTTTTAATATTAATTAAATAATATAATTAAACCATAATATATTAAACCATATTTAATATTGACTTTAAAATTTTAGATCATAACTGTTTACAAAAAAAATAGTCTAATGATAGATTGGATTTGGCATCCAACCTAGTCGTTTTTGTCATCTTTTTAAATATGACTTTGATATATATATATATATATATATTTATTTATTTATTTATTTCCAGAGTATCAGGAAAACTGTGGGAATACATTGGTCTGAAGTTGTAGTAAAGTTGGTGTGATCTCTTTGGGAGCAACTCTCCTGGGAGAGAGTGTAATTTTATTCTCTCTGACTGCGGGTATCCTTTCTCTGGCTCACACGTAGGCTCCTGACATGAAAGGGCGTCTAGATCAGAGTTGGTGGGGTGGTTTTAAGTCTGTCTTGGGTTCTTGGCACAGTCAGAGTAAAACAACCCTGCAGGGATGAATCTTGATAAACAAATACCACGAACTCACTATTCTCCCTCCGTCAGATTTCCTGATGGGAGGAACCCAAGGAAAAGACAGAAAGTAAGGGCACCATTTTATATAGTCCATGTAGGTCAGCTGCCTCCAAAAGAAGCAGTACGGCAGGTACAGAATGGATCTGGAGGGACGTGTCCAATGGTGTTTTCCAAAGGTGACTGCAAAAGCACACTTTGTGCCCAACTTGCTCGTCTTTCAATGTGACTTTGACAGTCTTCCCCATCAAGTGGTGAAACGTATGCCTCTTGTCTTGAACCCAGGTAGACCTTTGTGACTGCTTTGATCAATAAAGAAAAGCAGGAGTGATGTTCTGTGATTGCTGAGGCTAGCTCATAAAAATGCATGCACTTCCACCTTGTTCCATTGGTGCAATTTCTCTTGGAATTCCTGCTTGGAAGCTCAAGCAGATGGTGGAGAGGTCTACCTTAAGGGAATGGCTGAACTCCCAGCCAACAGCCAACACCACTCTCCAGTCATGTAAGCTGGCTTGCCTGTCCCCATTCTAGCTGCCCCAGCTGATGAGGTTTACAACAGAGATGAGCTGTCCCCCTACTGATCTCTGCTCAGATTATATATTGCTGAGCAGAGTAAATGATCATCAGTTTTTTAAGCCACTAAATTTGGGGGGTAATTTGTTACACAGCAAGAGTAATTGGGACTAGAACTGAGCACAAGACATTTGCACAACTTGGTCAAGTTTCCATGAAACAATGGCTTTTTGTGCCTTTGTATCAATGGATTTCCTTTTTCATACACTAACATTATAATTCTGCAAGGGGCAGATCTGCTCCCAGTATATTTTAAACCTCTAATATGTGGGTAAAAGCAACAAAGACAAAAAAAAGACCTGTGATCTATGAGATAAATTGTTACTCAGGGTAGGCTTTTGTGACTTGAAATACTTGCATTCTAAACTGTCGTCACATCAATTCAGAGTAATCCTAGGGTGATTCACATTGACTAACAGTAAGTTTCTATATGACTCTATAGAAATCTATCACCATGTTGAATTATTTCAATGACTACTTGTTTTTAAAATGACAAGTACACCAAGGCAATCTAATGTCAAGGAAATGCACCTTGTACTTGACATCTAGTACCTGTTTCACAGGCACTAGTTTTCTCACCCATCTTCCAGAATGAAAATATGTACAGGTGTACTGTTCTCAGCTTATAAACCCAGCACTAAACAACCTAACTTAAGGATTATTTTATGCATTTATTAATTGCAGAGTTTTAGAACTAGGGAAAAGAGTGACTATCTTGAAGCTTTTATTTCCAGGAGAAGTGATGATGTGAAGAATATAAAATCTCGGGCATTTAATGCTTTTAGATACTAACTGATCATTAGAATCAGCTAAAGCGTCTCCTCTTTCTAGTTCATTTTGATTTAACTGTTCTGGGATGTGGCCTAGGGATTTCTGGTATGGTTTTTTTTGTTGTTTTTTTTTTTTTTTTTTTTTTTGCGGTATGCGGGCCTCTCACTGTTGTGGCCTCTCCCGTTGTGGAACACAGGCTCCGGACGCGCAGGCTCAGCGGCCATGGCTCACGGGCCTAGCCGCTCTGCAGCATGTGCGATCTTCGCGGACCGGGGCATGAACCCGTGTCCCCTGCATCGGCAGGCGGACTCTCAACCACTGTGCCACCAGGGAAGCCCTCTGGTATGTTTTTAAAGACTCTCCAGGTGAATTTACTGTACAGCCAATGTTGAAAACAACTGGGTTAAGTGATCTGGGTAGCCCAGTGTTTTGCAAAGCACAGACTAGGCAATAGGCAATATTAAATAATGCAGAATGAGATCTATTCTATTTTCAATTTCATTTCAATCATTTAGGTTAAATCAAGGAGAATAATTCAGTATGGTGTTAGGTTTGTCACGAATGATTTTCTAATTTTTGCTAATCTCCCTTTTTAATTAAAAAAGTAAAGGTCCAGGTCTCAGAGACTTTGAGAGTGCCCAGCTAGTGTCCATTTACATTATTTTCCACTCACTGTTTTCATTTTATCAGTTAACTATTACTGTGATCAGCAGTTTTCCATGTTAGATAAAAGTACACATTTTCTGTATTGACTTACATATTATTTAAGAAAGTTAAACAGTTTAAGAAACAAGTAAATAGTAGAGCATTTAGTACTGGAATATGGCAAAAAAAAAAATGTGGAGGTGTAACTCTAGTGGGTGAAGTTTAGAAAACACTGAGTTACAATCACTGTGGGAATAGACACTGGATCCTGAGATCACCAACTTCCAGTAAGATGCTCCATAAACACTACACTGGCCAGAAAAAGAAAAAAATCCCCAAGTTGTTAATGTGAACTTGATGTTGAAATAGAAAAGCTGATACCTTTAAGGTAACTTGGGCATTTGATACAGTTTAAAATATGCATGAAGGTCTTTGACCAAGTTTTTATCTTTCATGTGTTATTCTTTCAAAACACTTATGACGGGACAAGCTGGGGTTCTAAATCCTGTAATGGATCAATTATTTCAGTTTATTGGTACCAAAGAAAGTCGAAGAATTTTGATGTGAACAGATTGCATATTACCTGCCCTAGATATCACCTGTTTGGACAACCAGGCATCAGACCGTTTCAGATGAAATTATTAATCAGTCAGAAAACCCAAAATGGTTTACAGTGTTAGGGCCCATTTTCATGTTTCAGTGGTTGCCAATTATTTCTGTTCCTTGGATGAACAGTGTCCATTTGTAACAAAGGTGGCCTTGTTGCAGCCATTTGGGGTAGGGATAGGGCAAGATTTGGTTGGTCAGAAATACAGAGGTGACCCATCTGCCACCAATTCCCTTAGGGACCTTCACAGAGAAAAACACCACTCAGGTTTCAGAAGTAACCTGGAGGCTTGACTGTTCGCTAGTCACCTGTGTATGACTTACGTGCAGTGTCAGGACTTGGAAGGCAACCCAGTGACGGGATGAACGATTAACATTAGAATCTATACAAAAACAGGCTGTGTAAAGTGATTTTTAAAAAGGAGGAGCTTCTATTCTACCTTGCCTTCCAAATAGTTGTCAAAATGCTTTTCTCCCCCTTAAATTGGAAAATTATGCTTCTTGGCAGTCCAGCAGCAACATTTACATCACGAGTGCTTACTAGGAAATTAGTTTTTGCTGAAAATTTGTTGTATTCAAAGTGCATGCTACATTTGCAGGGGTCAAGAGGTTTTCCAAGTTCCAAGGTTTCTTTTATACCTTGATTTGTAGCATATGGTAGATCTCACAATGTACTCTCAGCTTACGTGTAATTAGTAATGAGTTGTCTGCTTTCTTACCTTCAGCTGGCGTGGGTTATCACATCATGCAGTGTTTTTCTTTCAGTGCAGAGTGGTTTTTCAACTACATCAAAAATTCCACTAGCATCATCACCTAAGAAAATATAGGGAGAAAGTTAACAAGCTTATCTTCTTTTTCGTCTCATGCACTCACTGGATTTTCTCTTAGCATTTATTTCAAAGGTGACTTTACTTATAAATCCATATACTGTTTATACCTGTAACATGTTCTGGAAATATGATCTTTTCTAGGGGAAACCTATATAATTAGGTGAACAGCTAATTAGATAATTAAGTAATTCTAGAAAAGCTTACAAGTTTTTTCAAATACAATAAAAAAATTACTATCATTAAGACATGAATATGAACCTGAAATTAGCTACAGTGAAATTTTAGTTTTCTGGGGACAGAAATGGAGCTTTTGGTAGTGGGAGAAGCCTATTCCTATGGATTTGTGGATTAACTATCCCCCCTGACATTGCCTATCCTTCCCACTCCCAAAAGAGACTATGTTGTTACCTGCCTTAGAGTCTCTGCATGTGTGTAAGTGCTCTAATGTAGACTATTTTTTTCTTACCCTCTTTTGCTAGATAGCTTGTATTCATATTGCAAATCTTAGCTCAACTATCAATACATTGAGACTCGAGAATCATAGATTCGTCTGTGTATTTTGAACTTGCATTACACCGTAATTTTACATTGATTTGTGGTAGTCATTTGATTAATGGCTGTCTTTCAACTGTAAGCTCCATGAACATAAGGACGGTTTTTTTCCCTCACTATTGTATCCTCAGCGACTAAAGCATAGCCATTGCTTAATGAATAGTTTTGGAATGAATGATCCTATTTAAAAAGGTAGAGCTTCTGAGAAAGAGCTAAAATTCATATGACTTAGGGAAATGTCTCCCTCTTCTTAAACCCCCGTTTAAGCTGTAGGAATAGGCCTCTTGCACTGTTAAAAGCTCCATTTTCAAATAATGCTGTGACCAGCGGCATAGAAAAAGGACTTGTTTTCTGGAAAGACTGGGAATTATACTGCTGCACTTTGAGGGGGACGTTTTAAGGGCAATAGGGATAAGCGAAGTGAAGAAAATGAAGCTTTGACTCTGCTTTGTCCCAATTCTAGTCGTTCTATTTGAGGGAAGGGGGCCAAAGGAGAGTTTAGGAAAACAATACAAAGAAAGACTAACAAACTAATTTAGCAGATAATAAAGTAGAAGCTATTTTTATTCAAAGGGTTATTAGTGTTCCTAAGAATTTATTCAAAGATTATTATTGTTTGTAATGTTTGTAAGTTGTTTTATACTTACACTCTGAGGAATTAGAAGCATGTTTCTAAATTTATCTAAATAATAGATGCAATTTTACTGATAAATATACTGAAAAATAATCTGTCAAGTGCTATTTTACCACAGTTAGACTAATGCTACTTGGATTTTTTCGGACGTTCCTCTCCTGTCCCCTTTATCATAGTTAATCAGTAACAAACTATATTCTAACCATTAGCAGTGAAAATTGATGGGGACAAGAATTGGTTTGATGTAAGTGAAACTTCCCTTTGGAATTTCCTTTTCCTTTTTTATATTTTTTTAATGTCTGGGAATAATCAATTGCATTTTAATAAGAAGTTACAGAATATTCTAATTAATTGCACTTTTATTATTAAACATTTAATTCTTGTGAAAGAAACTGGAGTTTAGAATAACAGCCCTGTTATTTGACCTTTTCGGTGATGGTCCTATTTATAGTGGAGCGTTTAGAGCTATAGTTGTACATTATAACAACTGCATCTTGAGAGTCATTATGTTCTGCAAAAAAATACACAAATTATAAGTGTGTAGCCCAGTGAATTTTCACAAAATGAACACATTCAGGTAACCAACGATGAAATCAGGAAGCAATATGACCCCTATTCCAGAAGTCCCTGTGATGCCTCGTTGCAGTAGTAAATATCCCTCCAAAGATAGTCACAGTCTAGATTTATGATATGATAGATTAGTGTCATTGTACTCCTTTCTATCTGATTTCTATTTTTTATGTTGAGACTTAGCTATGTCAGTCTATATAGTTATAGTTCATTGACTTTCATGGTCTAATAGTATTTCCTTAAATGAGTGTTCCACTACTTACTAAGCTACTTTTTGTGATGGACACTAGGTTGTTTCCGTTCTTTAGCTATTATGGTTAGTAATGCCACAAACGTTCTTTTAAATGTCTTGATGAACATACACACACATGTCTGTAAAGTATGTATTACTTAGGAATGGAATTGCCAGGTTGTAGATTATGGGTATATCCTGCCTTAGTAGATATTTCTAAACAAGGTTCCAGAGTGATTGCATCAGTCTCCATTCCCATTAGCAATAGCAAGAGTACCGGTCACTCCACATCCTCGGCAGGACTGAAAAATTTCCTGCCTCCTGCGTTCTAAGGTTGTGTACACATGGTATGTGCCATGTGATTTTATTTAACCTTTATTAAATAACTTCTCTAATTTTTTTAATTTTTTTTTTTTGCGGTACACGGGCCTCTCACTGCTGTGGCCTCTCCCATTGTGGAGCAAAGGCTCCGGATGCGCAGGCTCAGCGGCCATGGCTCACGGGCCCAGCCGCTCCTCGGCATGTGGGATCTTCCCGGACCGGGGCACGAACCCGTGTCCCCTGCATCGGCAGGCGGACACTCAACCACCGCGCCACCAGGGAAGCCTCTCTAAATTTGTAAACATAACTTGTTTCATATATATATATATCCCTGACTTGGGTTTACATCCTAGAGAGCAGAGGTCATGTATAACACACTTCTCTAACCTCGAGTGAATCTAGTATGGCAAGCATTCGATGAACTTTTGTTAAGATGAATCTTGACTCTTCATATTGCTCCGTTAAAAGACAATAGATAGGGTGAGAGAGAAAAAGCACTAGAAGAGGAACAATATAAATATAGTCTACTGAGAAAGAGAAAAAGTAAGTACAGGATCCTTCGTTTTTGCTATATTTTATTTTTCATTTATGTATTCATCCACTCAGTTTCATGTTGGTGCTGAAAAACAAAATCAGTGGTTCCTACCGTCTACATGTTTATTGCTTCCGTTTTCACTCTACAGTGTAAAATATAATTAAAAATTATATTTCCCTACATGGTGAGCCTAACTATATTTCTTGAGGAAGATGGTTTGGTTATTACAGAAGCTAGCTAAGTTATATCTCTCTTTACCCATCAATACCCAAGTGAAGAGAAATGACAAACCCAACATCAATCTCTTTTTTTACTCCTTCAAGAAAGAAAACGAGCTTATGTGCCTAAAAGCTGTATTTGTGTGTCTGAGGACCAAAAGACAGTACTACTTCCAATTCTCTTTTTTTACCCAACTGCTTTCAAAATAAGCAAATAAACACAGGGAAGAATAACAACTTACCCCAATGCCTTGATGGAATTTCATCGTAACAGTTCTTACTTCACTGAAAATAAGAGATTCCTATAGAAATGATAATCAACCTCCTGTGAGTATATGGAGCTCATAAAATTTAAAGAGTTTCTAAAGGTCAGCGAGCATTGAAGGCTTTGTCCTGGGGATAAATTTCTAAGTAACCCTGAGGAGAAAGAGAGAGGGAGGAAAAGGAAAAGGTTTAACTTGATGAAAGTAAAATGTGCAAACTCAACAGTTTCTGGATTATCATTTAATTACAGCCATCAATCAGCTCATATCTGCCTTTTCCCGATACTCAAGAAATTCAGGCTAAAGCCATACAATCCAACCAACGGAGAATACATAGCGCATTAAGAATCCTAAGGATAGGAAGCGATATTTAAGAAACTACCTGATAGGAGACCTTAGGAAAGTACCTAAAAGCAGGATAGTGGAATCCATCTTTCAACAAATACTGGGAAAACCCAAGAGTAAAATTATCCTTTAATTAATAAGACAAACTACTTATTGCTTCCTCTTCCGTACCAGTTTAGAGATTTTCCATTAAGTGATCCTTTTCAAAGGGCTTTGCTTTCTAAATCGTTTTATTTCAATCCATACTTTTACTAATGCATGAAACTGGCCTGCAGTTACTCATTTTATGAACATGATTTTACATTCTTTTAAAACAAGGACGATTTGAAGTTGAGCTTTTGGAAATACATTTGCTTCATTAATTGGCACTGGGGAATGCCAGCCTGTGTCTTTATGGGCAGGTATTATTTTTTGGTTAAAAATGTTTTAATTTCTTCTTATTGAGGGGTTCATACTGACTGTCCCTAAATTCTGTAGCGAAGGAATTAAATAGCATTAGGCTTTTTAAGCTTCAAAGTGTTCAGAAAAGTGTTTCAACCATGGTAATCCCCTTGTCGCGCTGCCTTTATCTCCCGCCAGGTACCTAAATGCTTCCGTCTTCTTCTCGGGCAGATAATTGCAAAGAGGATGGAACTAGAGAAAAGAGTTGAGCTGGTGCCGAGCAATGGATATAAAAAGAAGTGTCACCCTAGTGAAAGTAAATAGACTCTGAGACTGTAATCTCTGCCCTTATTTATCTTTGAAACCATAAATGCCCAGGGGAAAGCTTGTTGTTCATTTAGCTACAGAAACTTATGTCTGCAATCCTGTATGGTTTTAACCTGTTTGTATTTCCATACTTTCCGTCGTAGCAATCTTGGAACCACCTAGGTTTTCTCTCTAAATATGGGTTTTATTCCAGTGGCGTTGTTGGCCATAGCCTTCGAGAGTCTCTGTGTTTTCAAACTAATAATATGTTCATTACCTGTTTTTTCCAACAGAGTTCGTCAGGCGATTTAATGATCAGAAACATTCAGTTGAAACACAGTGGGAAATATGTTTGTATGGTGCAGACAGGGGTGGACAGTGTTTCATCTGCCGCTGACCTCATAGTAAGAGGTAAACATTAATGGCTCCGTGTGCTTCTTTAATTTCGCCTCTTAACTGAGCCTTTCTAACTGAAAAACCATGATGAGATAGCATATGAACATGTGAGTTATAGAATATTGATTTGATCCCCCTGCCCAAATAGACCAGAAGATGTGAGAATAAGGATGGGTGCTAATTCAAAGAAATAAAAATCTCAACTCTGTCGCTCCAATAGCTCTCACTGTAATAAGCATTCCACAGCTGCTGTCAAGCTGATGTGTTTTTGAGTATGTCATTAATAACAGCAGTAGTGTTTAATATGAAAGAGAGTAGCGATAGTGGGTGTGTGTGTCTGCTTCCAAAATAAAACACAGGATCACCTAGGATGCCTGAGAAAATTTGCCAGTCTGAGCTACCGGCCAAAGTGCTGATTTGCTACTGAGCTGAAAAATCACCCAGCGTGCATGGTAGAATAAAACAGCTCTGAATTACAAACTGGGAACTACAGAGATGTCCCAGAAGATTAAAGAAAAAGGTTTCGCGCCCGAAGTAAAGGATATTGAATTTGGAACAGGGCAGGAACCCTGCTGAATAGAGGGCTCAAAGAGCAGGTTTCATTTGCAATTGTGGAGTATTATGCCTTTGGAATTCATGGTTCAAAATGCAGATTTAATATCTAGCAACAGGAATGTGAAAGGAAAACAGTGGAAGTTTTGTTGCCAGGTAAATGTCCTCTTTCCCTAAGTGCTTTTGAAATTGGGATCCGTTGAAGGGGTCCAAGTGCTATGGGGCCTGTTCTTCACATTGGTAGAAGAGAATGACGTTTATGGAACTGCTAAATATTGTTTGCATTTTTGCCTTAGGTTCACCTGGACCACCAGAAGACGTAAAGGTAGATGAAATTACAGATACAACAGCCCAACTCTCTTGGAAAGAAGGTACAGACAACCACAGCCCAGTTATATCCTATTCTGTCCAGGCACGGACCCCTTTCTCCGTGGGTTGGCAGACGGCCACAACAGGTAAAGGGGGAGAGGCAAATGCCACCGGTACCTATGTATGGATTTCAGGTCAACCTTAAGACGTGCAGACGTTTACCTCTCTGAAATATTCCTTTGTAGTGCCTGAGGTCATTGATGGGAAAACACACACAGCTACGGTAGTCGAGTTAAATCCATGGGTGGAATACGAATTTCGGGTTGTAGCCAATAACAAAATCGGAGGTGGAGAACCCAGTTTACCCTCAGAAAAAGTAAGAACTGAGGAGGCAGGTTAGTGGTTTTTGTTTTCTGAGTCATGGCTTCATAGGTTTTTCTGGGTGTGTATTTCCACTTCCCTTGCGCTTGATCTCCAGCGTCGATAATGCATTGTCGCAATTATCTGAACTATCTAACGGCAGACTGGCCATATGGCATTTGTCAAAAGACACGTGTAAGTGATTCTGATGTAGTGTGACATTTGCAAGAGTTCAGTCCATCGTCAGCATTCATTAGTGCATGTAGAGTGAATATGTTTTTGTCACTTAAGGTTATAATTACTATCTGATACAGTCACCCTGTTAACAGGGGAAGTGCTGTTTTCATTTATAACAAGCATTGACAAATTGGTAGGATAATGACTTCTGGGAGTTCAGCTGCTAGGAAATCTCATTCTGCCACCAAGCTTAAGCGATTGATGAATAGGTACATTTTGGCCCCTTGAGTATTAAATTAAGAGAGAATTATTGTTAAAATTTTCCATGTGGGGCAACTATTAATATTAACCATAAGACTCTTTTTATAATGCTAAAAATAGCCTAACATTGAAACTGCAAAGTAGAAAGTGTACATGGTATCACGTTATTGAGGCATCAGAGAGGACTTAAGACTTTCCTTTTCAGAGTCAGTACTATTAATTAAGACTAACTAAAATTATGTTTGAAATACAGCCAATATATCACTTTGGAACAAAGCCAAGATAGAAGTCATGGAATACATTTCAATAATTTTAATGATGCTCTTTTACACGGGACAATGCATATAATGTTTATGCCAGGTATTGTGAGAAATCAGGGAGCCATGTCTGTCTTGGTGCTCAGTTCATTTATTCACACAGCACATATTCAGGAAGTACCTTCTGTGCACTGAGCACTTTCTAGGTACAGTGGGTACAGCTCTGAACGCAGCAAAGACCCATCTTCAGGGAACTTACGTTCTAGGTGTGTCATGGGATTTATTAAGCATAAATTTCTCAGCATAAAAGCCTGTGTGAGGTTCATAAAGATTATCTCATAACGGGATTTGAGGATTTAAGTATGGGTCATCTGTATATAGAGGCAATGTTGTTCTGAGAACTAAATCTGTACTTGAAATAGTCACAAGTTAAATGTTCATGCTGACGTGGATGGACCTAAAGATTATCATACCAAGTGAAGTCAAGTCAGACAGAGAAAGACAAATATCACTTATGTGTGGACTCTAAAAAAATACTGATACAAATGAGCTTACTTACAAAACAGAAATAGACTCACAGACATAGAAAACAAACTTATGGCTACCAAAGGGGGAAGGAGAAGGGCGGGATAAATTAGGAATTTGGGATTAACAGGTACACACTACTATATATAAAGTAGGTAAACAACCAGGACAACCAGTTCCCTGTATAGCACAGGGAACTATATTCAATATCTTGTAATAACCTATAAGGGAAAAGAATCGGAAAAAGAATATATATGTGTGTGTATATATGTGTGTATATATATAAACACTGAATCACTTTGCTGTATACCTGAACAATTGTAAATCAACTATACCTCAATTTAAAAAATCGCTTTGAAACTGGGGGAAGAAAAATGTCCATATGGGATTGATTTATCATCATCCCTGATGAATCACTTTTTCTTGTTTTATTAACCTTCACACTGAGTCATTGTTTTCTTACTGTTTGAGATATTTTGAATATTTAATAATTTTATGCAAATATAAAGCATGTGATGATCTCCCTCAAAGATATATATATATATATATACACACACATATATATGCACACACATATATACACACATATAATCGCATATATACACCCACGTGTGCACGTGCACACACACACACACACACACACACGTGTAATGTGCCAATGATCAAATTATTTTAAGTATTAAAAGTAAACAACAGGGCTTCCCTGGTGGCGCAGTGGTTGAGAGTCTGCCTGCCGATGCAGGGGACACGGGTTCGTGCCCCAGTCCGGGAAGATCCCACATTGCCGCGGAGCGGCTGGGCCCGTGAGCCATGGCCGCTGAGCCTGCGCATCCAGAGCCTGTGCTCCGCAGCGGGAGAGGCCACAACAGTGAGAGGCCCGCGTACCGCAAAAAAAAAAAAAAAAAAAGTAAACAACATTGCGTCTTCTTTCAGATAAATATTAGATGCTAGCAGGGTTTCAGTCTTTCTTTCTAACCTTGCAGTGCCGGAAGTGCCTCCTTCAGATGCCAGTGGAGGAGGTGGGAGCCGGTCTGAACTGGTGATCACCTGGGATGTAAGTGTCTGCACAGCGCCTGCCCCTCAGGGTGACGCCCTTCCCACACTCGTGGCATCCTGGATGGTGCTAGTGGTGGTGGCTGGAACTAATAGCCAATAGTTTTGAGTGTTCACTCTGTGTAAATCATTGTTCCTAGCATTTTGAAATTTTTTTCATTTTATCCTCGCAACATTTTTTAGGTGAAAGCACTAAGGCATAGAGATGTTAAATAATTTGCCCGAGGTCATCTGGCTGGTAAACATAGGGTGAGAGTCTAGTCCTGGCTGTTTACTCTGGAGCTGCTCCCCCGCTGGTGATGCACACGCCACTTCTCCAGCCAGGGCTGCGTCCTAGCCATTCTCTCAGCCCTTGCTTTAAGTCATAATTAGGAAAAATATTAATTAACAAAGTCAGAAGGCACTAGAATTGTCTACATTATTTGAAGATGTGGATGGAAAAATAAGAAGTCGAGAGATTGTGGAGTGTCAATAGGAATTTTTGGCATGATGCAAATACAGCTTTGAGTTTAATATATTGTTTTTATTTCCTTTTTTAAAGTTTTACTCTTGCTCTGAATTATCATGTCAATGTGTAGTTTTTTTCTATAAAATCAACATTATGGATGAGATGATTTTTATTTGATTTAGAGATGCAGTATTTCAACTGAAAGTATATCTTTATTATTCAGAACTCAAATTAGGGCTGCAAGATGCTCAAAAACCTGAATAATTTAGGAAAATTCCAGTTAGTTACCTGATGGCTATGAAAGAGTGGCATATGTTTATTTAAAAGCAGCTGACTGTCCGTCCCCCTGACCTTTTTCTCCTTTTTTAATCCAACCACTTAATACAATGTGGATTATTATTTGATGGCTTTTACAAAAGACTCCGCATTAGAGCTGCATTTATTTTTGCCTTGCTCTCGTGTGAAAGCGTGAGTTAATACGCCTTTCCTTTACAGCCAGTCCCTGAAGAACTACAGAATGGTGAAGGTTTTGGATATGTTGTTGCTTTCCGCCCTGTCGGAGTAAGCAACTGGATCCAGACAGTGGTCACATCTCCTGATACCCCAAGATATGTCTTTAGAAATGAAAGCATCCTGCCATTTTCACTGTATGAAGTTAAAGTGGGTGTTTATAATAACAAAGGTGAAGGACCATTTAGCCCAGTGACAACAGTGTTCTCTGCAGAAGAAGGTATGGAAAGGCTATGATTAGACAGATGGTCTTCAACTTAATGATTTTTTGACTTTACAGTGGTGTGAAGCGAGACACATTTCAGTAGAAATTGCACTTCGAGTTTCTAATTTTAATCTTTTCCTGGGCTAGTGATACGGAGTAAAATGATCTCTCAGGACGCTGGGCAGCAGTAGCTACAGCGCCTAGTCAGCCAGACAACCACAAGGGTAAACAATGGATATACTTAAAATTATTCTGAACCATGCAACCATTCTATTTTTCACTTTCAGTACAGTAGTCAATAAATTGCAGGAGATACTCAACACTTTATTGTAAAATAGGCCTTATATTAGATGATTTTGCCCAACTGTAGGCTAATGTAAGTGTTCAGAGCCTGTTTAAGGTAGGCTAGGCTAAGCTTTGCTGTTTGCCATATTAGGTATATTAAATGCATTTTTGACTTATGATATTTTCAAATTAAGATGTGTTTATCGAGATGTAACCCCATTATAAGTCAAGGAAGATCTGTATGTCAGTTCCACACTTAATCAGCCAGTTGTGCTCCAAAAACCCATTTGGAAGTCCTTTGTGACTTCAGAGATATTTCTTGAAAAGGGGAATGACTGAAGTCATAGTTACTAGTCCGGGTAATAAAGATCAACCATGCTTACTTGAAGTGTGAGACTCAATGGGTAGTTAGAGGGGGTAATAATTAGTTAAAAATATGCTTCTGAGGAATATATTGAGTTCCAGTCTGTGAAGCAGGAAGCAGCACAGCCTTCTACAGATTTCTTCTTTGGGAGGTAAGATTAAGGTATTCTTTTTGAAGTGCTGTAGTCTGAAGTTTTATGGTGGTTCCTAGACCTGAGAAAGAGGTTTAGCAGGTTGGAGAGGGACGACCAGAAGCCTGACATTGGGGAGGTATGGAATATGGAGGTTTGAGGATGGGTTTCACCAGTTCTAGTCAGTATAGATTCATACATACTCCACTCTGGACTCACTCCCTTTCTCTGCCTTTCTGTCCCAGAAAGTAATAGTAAAAATAATAGTAATGTTAGGAGAATCCTATGAAATTGCCATTTTATAGGTCAAAAGCAGCTGAATATTGGCTATCGCATGCGGTTCTAGCTAGTTAGAATGGCAGGAGCTAGCATGTATTAGATGCTTGCTATCAGCCAGACATTACCTAATTTGAATTTTCCAAGGAGGAATGACAAGTAGGTACTTGTCATTTGTTATTTCCCACTTACACAGGAGAAAATGGAAGCTTGATGAAAGAAATTAATGAACTTGCCAAAATCCATACAGACCTATTGAGCTAGTATTTTAACCCCGGGCCTTTGCTCTTGAGTAGTTTGAGCTCACGAAATATGATTTCACAGTATCTCCTCTATCCTCCAAGCCTTACAGTAAATTGAGAAAGTGGGTCCACAGTTGTCATTCCTGAAAACAGTAAGGAGGCTCAATTTTTCATCATACTGTCACCTCCTATGTTTGTTCTCTCTTTTCCCACTGAGTTCTGAGAGAAAAAGGGAGCAGGATTTTTAAATTTTTTGCAAAACCAAGAGCTTTTATATTCATAGCCAGACCCCATCTCCAAGAGCTGCTGAGAAGGATTATCATTACAAGAGCAGGTCACGAGTCTGAGGGGTGATGACAATTCAATTAACCAGGGAGTTTGGGTAGACGGGGTTGGGGGCGGGCGGCAGCTGGGAAGGAGGGATGGCCAGAGCCTTTTAATATCTTCTTGCCTCCTGCACTTTCCTTCTCCTGTTTTCTATTCTTGCCACCACTGATGATTTGGTTAAAGGTCTTTCTGTTCCAAATGTCAGAAACTGATTTGACTTGTCTTTTAAAAAAGCAGGGATTGGGGCTTCCCTGGTGGCACAGTGGTTGAGAGTCCGCCTGCCGATGCAGGGGACACGGGTTCATGCCCCGGTCCGGGAAGATCCCACATGCCGCGGAGCGGCTGGGCCCGTGAGCCATGGCCGCTGAGCCTGCACGTCCGGAGCCTGTGCTCTGCAGCGGGAGAGGCCGCAACAGTGAGAGGCCCACGTGCCACAAAAAAAAAAAAAAAAAAAGGCAGGGATTTATTGGAAATATACTCGCACCTTTCATTGAATCAAAGAGAGAGGTAAATAGCAAACCTCATGAAGAGCCTTAATCAGAGAAGCTCTGGGCCCTCAGAAACCTAGGGCTTCTCTAGGGCACCAGGGCTGGATTGATTGGCCTCAAGTCTTCCTCGTTTCTCCAAAGCACATTTCAAATTCTCAAGAGAAAAAAATCTAATAGGCCCATCCTTGGACCAGGGGTCTATCTCAGTATGCATCAGCCATGGCCAGGGGGCAGGATCCTTTAACGTAGAAATGGATGTTGGGGGAGGATGCATCTCTGCTCAGAGCTCCTAAGAGGAAAGAATCGCTGTGAGATCCATGAAGCCCCGAGAGTTCTCCATTACAAAGGGGATTTCCTCCTGTGTACGAAGCTCCGTGTGTGTGTGTGTGTGTGTGTGTGTGTGTGTGCGCGCGCTTATCTCCTCCAGAAGAGTACAAGATCTCATTTAACTTTGCCCCTCTTGTGGGCCTGGCTAGACAAGGCACTCACTAAATGCTTATTGAATAAATGAACTCTGTAGACCTTCACCTTTATTTGGAAAAACAACAAATAACCTAAAATAAGTAGCACTTGTGGGCATAGGATTTCCCATAGGCACTGTGGGACGGAGAGGAGAGAAATAATGATGGGGGGAAAGTAGGATGCCAAGAAGGGAGTGCTAGAGAGGGAGCAAGTTGCCCTGGCTGTTCAGCAAGGAAAAGCCTGTGGCTGTGATGCTGTCTCTTCCTACGAAATGGAAAGTGACCAAGACATGGTTCATGTTTTCAAATATTTTTACAGAATATTTTACATGTTCAAATATGTTAAAATGCTTTTTTTAAAAAAATAAGAACTTCAATATATTTTTCTGTTCCCAAATAGAGCCTACAGTAGCTCCATCTCAAGTTTGTGCAAATAGCTTGTCTTCCTCAGAAATTGAAGTTTCTTGGAACGCTGTTCCTTGGAAGTTGAGCAATGGACACTTACTCGGCTATGAGGTAATGTCTTTTAAAATTAATTAGCTCGTGTAAGTATGTTGCCACGCTACCTTGTCTGCTTTCATTTAAAAGTCTTCTTAACAATGACATCTTAGCTAAAGTCTGACTTTTGTTCAATTTTATCACCGTATTGTTCTGTGTGACTATCAAAGGATATTGACTTTAACTCAACCAGTTGAATGAAAGTGACTTTAGTTGAGGTATAAAAGAAAAAAAAATAAAAGGAAAGGAAATCGTGTATACTGTGGGCCTAATCTGTAGCTAGTTTGGCTAAAAAATAAGAGTGAGATCGAAACATAGTATTTAAGTTCACTGGGTATATCTGCTAATAGCTCTTCCAGTGCTTTGTCTTATTTTCTTGGTGGCCTTGCTACTTCTAGGCTCTAGAGAAGTCAGCCTTGTAGAATGTAATTCTTGCCTTCAAATCATTGCCTTTGGTGAAATAAGATGAAAGGTCTGAAACGGCATAACAGAAGACCAAATGTAATGAAGTTCAGAATAGGCCACACAGAAAGTGGTTGAGGGATGAGTGACCTTGAAAGGTTTCATAAGGGTAGTAAGGTTTAACAGGACTTCAAGGAAAAAAATAAGTAAACATAGAAAAAGTGGAAACATTCCAGACCGAGCATGGCACATTGAAAGAGTGGAAGGAGTGGAGTTCCACCTGCAGCAGGTGGTTCCTGTAGGGCAGGTGATGGTAGAAGGGTACAGCGGGGCCAGGTCACAGACGGCTCTGAATGTTAAGAAGAACCATTCTGGACTGGGCTCCATGTTTAGGACGGAGCAGTTAGAGAAAAGTGGGAGCAGTTGAGCTGAGAGCTGACAAGATAAAAAGCGAAGTCTTAAGAAGGTTTCTGTGACGATGAAACTGTGGTAGCCACAGCTGTGATTTCACCCCGACCCACAGCTATCTTCTTAGCAAGCTTCCCTCCTGCTTCTAATTCCTGATTCAGTGGCATATTTACATGCACGTGTTTGCAATACAGGACCGTGTACCCTGCCGCTTGCCAACATAACCTCAGTGGCTGCATGAGGGTGGCCACTTGCTCAAAGGCAGCTGACCCATGGACAGTTAAGCTGAGCTAGTCAGAGTCTTTTTTTTTTTTTGTGGTACGCGGGCCTCTCACTGCTGTGGCCTCTCCCGTTGCAGAGCACAGGCTCCAGACGCGCAGGCTCAGCGGCCATGGCTCACGGGCCCAGCCGCTCCGCGGCATGTGGGATCCTCCAGGACCGGGGCACGAACCCGTGTCCCCTGCATCGGCAGACAGACCCTCAACCACTGTGCCACCAGGGAAGCCCTAGTCAGATCCTTGTTTGAAGTATTGAAGCAAGCAGCATAGAGATTGTGTTTAGTGAGTATAATGCAGTGATATGTCAAATTTAGGGCCCAGTTCAGACTTCCCAAGTGAAGGCCATGGGCAGATAGGACAAAGCTGATTTACAGAGATGAGATGGAGCAGACATACTTTCATGCAGCCCTAAAGGATGGAGGCGACAAGGACCCATGGAGCTTAAAGAGCAAAGTAGAAGAGCTCTTTGACAATTGTCCAGTTCCTGAGTTGGCTCTTCTCTTTCTCATAATGTCACCTTGTCCTCCTTTTCAGCCATCAGCTCCCTTTACATTTGAACTTGAGAGAGTTCCTGGTCCTTGTAACCAAACAAGCAGTGACTTGAATAAATTAAAGATAAAGTAGAGAAAGGATTGGCTAGAGCAGTGGTGCTCAAAGGATGCACCATGGGCCACCTTCACCACAATTACCTAAATTTTTGCTGAAGATGAGCCCCCAGAATCCTCCCTGGGCCCACTGAACCCAAACATCTAGGGGTGGGTGTTGTGGATGTGCATTTTTAGTAAATACCCATAGGGAAACATCTTCCTGCACACGTATGTATGGGAAGCCCTGGTCTTGACAGAGAACCTGATCACAGACAGAGCTGTCCAGACTTAAGGAAACCGAAGTGATACTGAAGAAGCAAAACACCACATAAATACAGCAGAGCAACTTGATCAGCATCTTAAAGGAAGCCAAGAACACTTGGATGGAAAATTCCTTTAATTCCCTGACAGTGAGTAGAAGCAGTGAAAGATAGTGGGCAACCACTAATAGCTCCCCAATGATTAGAGAAATGGCATTGACAGGAATGGTAAGTGGGATGGAAGGAACACAGATGTAAAGGAGCGTAATCCTGAGGTCAAACCTGTGCCAGACCCCAACTCTGCCACCCACTGTGCTGGAAGAGTTACATCAATTCTGTGAGCCTCATTTTCCTCGCTTGCAGAATGGGAACAATGGGCCTAACCTAATTAGGATTTTGAGAGGATTGAATGAGATTAGGCACCTGTGCTTCTCACAGTTTCTGGCTCATAATAATAAGTAATGAATAAGTGTGAGCCATGTTCCAGAAGAATTTTTCAGATATTAATTTATAGATTTCTCCCCAGTAACTATTCTCAAGCAGTTCTTCGACTCCAAGCTCTTTTGCCTCGTGAGAGTTTGTGACAGCTATCAAGATGGGGTTGCCTGTGAGATCCCTTCCTTCCTCGCTTTGTTTCCAAAGCTCAAGCCTTTAAGGAGATTATTTCATGTATCCTAGAGGGTGAAGAGAGAGAACATGCCACAGAGGAAAAACTACAAGAGAAATTTCAGGTGACCTTGGAGGAAACGAAGATCTGAGGCTTACAAAATCTCGTGGGTCCCACAGCTTTCGACCTGGCAGTGCCCAGGTTGGTGGCCAGACCACAGAAGGGAACAGCTGTGCTTCCCACACTCAGCAAGGACTTCTTATTCCCGAAGCATGGCAGAACTGCTGGGCCTCAAGGGATAAGACCAGTGTAACAGTAAGTTATCTTGGCCAGGCTTTCGGAAGGGAGCCCCAGGAGTGACTGAAGTGGAATTTTCCATGAGCTGAGCAGGATATGAAATTCAGTGTTAAATCAAATTTACTTAAAGAAAATAGACGAGCACATTTGGCATCCCTCCAACAGCAGACTGAAGTACACATCCCCCATTCATAACTTTGTCCTTTACAAACTGTATGATAGGATCATAATTTCTGACTTTGTTGTAGCTTGTGAAGTAGTTAAGAGAAATAAGCAAGAGACTCTATATAAATGGGCTTTGTGGGCTTCCAGGCACCACAGGAATGTTACCAGTCACTGGCGATGGTTCTGACAGCTTGGCGGCAGGTAGATTTTAGAATATATCAGTTTAAGCTGATCATGAGTCGTCCAGATATGCATACTCCCTAAGAACGTAGAATTATACCACTGTGGCTCAGGTCAGGAGAGAGAGGTTGATTGAACAAGAGAGAAAACCAAAGAATCCAAGTAGTGCCACTGTAGTATCTCATGAAGTCCACACCATTTTGGAATCAGACAAACCTGCCTTCAGATCCACTGGGACAGAATATAAGCTCCACCAGCGACGGGATTCTGCCCGTTTGTTCACTGATGTATTCCAAGTGCCAAGAGTTGTATCTGGCACACAGGAGGCAGGCAAAAAGTTCATGTTGATTGAATAAATGCAATTTTGGCTCCATTATCTTACTGCTGTCGGCTTTGAGCACATTACGAATGCTCTCCAAGGCCCAGTTAAAACAGTAAATAACTCTCAGCATCACTGGAGAAACTTTAAGTGAGATAAAGCAGCCATTGTGAAAATGGCCCAAAGAGACTTTGGGAGCTTCTCCTTTTCTGTTTTGAATATTGGGCATTGGGATAAGATTTCATTGAAAGGGGAAATTTGAAAACCAGTGAAGTAATACAGAAACACTTAGCACAATCTGAGTATGGGACTCGATGCTGTTGTTTGTGTTGCTACTGGTGTTGCTCTTAGGTGGGGGGCAAAAAGATGCGGAGCGATGAGCATATGGGGCTTTGCTCGAAATTAATGATGACGTCTTGCCTATCTGTGTAAAGAGTACCAAATTTAACATCCAAATGGAGCCTGAATACAGTATTGAAAGGAAACAACTAGTGAAAGTTTGTTCCCCAAGTGCTTGGTATGTATGAAAAGAAAGAAACAAGCTCAGGAAAAGGTATACTAATTGGGGCAACTTAAGAAATAATTTATATAATTATGCCAAGATAAAAATATGTATTTTCATAGTCTCAGTAATGATTTAAACAGTAACCTGCAGAGTATTTAACTCTCAGGCATGTGGCTAACTTTCTGGGTTGCAGTTTCCCCAGTGTGGCTTTACAATTGTTAATAGCACCTGCTTCCCTCTCGTCTCATCATGTGCCACATGGCGTGCTGAGTGCACATCATCATTAGTATCTAGACTCATTTTCTTTCTGATTTGACCAAGTAGTCGTCGAGCAGCTCATTTCCCTGGGCTCCAATTTATTTCATCTTCTAAGCCACAACACTCAGGCTCAGATCTTTTCTTGTGCCCTTTGCATAGGAACAAGAGATACGTACAGACAAGGTAAAGAGGATGCAGATGATTTAAGTTCATGGGTAGTGGCTGCCTGAGGAACAAAAGCTCCAAAGTTCTAGCTTGGTATATACAGTCCATTTCTTTAAAGTCATTTTGTGTCTTGAGAAGATAAAACTTGGGAGAATGACCTTGATAAGTGATGGAAACAAAAATCTGTACTTGTGAAATACTACAGGTAAGCATATTTGTGGGACTGTTGCAGGAGGGGGACCCCTTCCAGGGCCCGAGAGTGGGCTCTTGTCTAACACTCAGAAGTGAAGTGTCCGGAGAGACACACGTGCTGACAAAGCAGAAGACTTCATTGGGAAGCGGCTCCTGGGTGGAGAGCAGCAGGGTAAGGGAAGCCAGGAGAACTGCTCTGCCCACGTGGCTCAGTCTCGGGTTTTATGGGAATGGGGTTAGTTTTGGGGTTATCTCTGGACAGTCACTTTGACTCAGGGTCCTTCCTGGTGGCGCGTGCATCGCTCGGCCAAGATGGATTCCAGCGAGAAGGATTCTGGGAAGTTGGCAGGACATCTGGGCTGGCATCTCCTCTTTCCTTGTAACCTTTCCCGAATTCTTCCGGTTGGTGGTAGCTTGTTAGTTTCGCATTCCTTACCAGGACCTCCTGTTGAAGATAAATAATGCAAGTGGTCACTGCGGTGCCTGGCCAGGGCGGGCCATTTCGGTCAGTGTTTCCCCGGGAGGGGGGGCGAGGGGGAGTTGTAGATTTTTTTTAAAGGTTTGGCAGCGAAATAGAACTTGGGTAGGGAGGGAGGGGAACATAGTAGATTTATTTTTTTTCATGTGTAGCAGTGGAACATAACTAAAAATGTGTACAGAAGGCCAAACTAAAACTTCACTGATACCTCTATCCTACCTCCTGTTCTAAACAGCTGTACAGAATGTGTTTAGCTCCTAACGTTTTAATTAGAATGGAAAAAGACGTCAAATATTTGAATACTTTTTTGAGAATACGAAAATTCTACTGGAAGAAACAAAGACATATGGAGAGAGTCTAATTCCTTACTATCAGAGAATTAACTTCACTCTAGAACGAGTCACATGTACGTAGGAAAATTGGATAGAGACAATTCAGGTCCATATAAATAAACAGGAAGGCAGCAAAAATGAATTGAGTAAATAAAATGCAGACTTTCTGGAGGTGGTGGAAGGATTTGTTATGCTGGAGAGAGCAGGAAGCATGTGTGTGAGTGAGAGCCACCCAAACAAAGCTGGGTTTGTTATTAGGCAAATATAGTCCCTACCAGACTGTGGCTCAGCATTGAGGGATCCAGGGGAGTAAATATCCCCGCCTCTCTCTCCTCGCACCAGCCCGTCTCCTGGCTTCTCTGTTTCTGAATTCAGGTTCGCTGCTCTCCTCTCAAAAGCCAGTAGTCAAGAGACAAGTGCTGGTAGGAATGGAAGAGTGGCTTTATTCAGGAGGCCAGCAAACTGGGAAGATGGCGAACTGGTGTCCAAAAACCAACTCTGAAGATGCTGCTCGACCATGAAAGTTTTTAAAGGGAGAATGATTTGGGGAGGCCTTCAGGGTCTTCCTTTATCTTCCACTGTGTGCAGACTTTCTTCTGATGGGTTGGTGGTGAGGTAAACAGGGCTGTGCTCCAGGAAACTTGTGCTCAGGCTGAAGTTACCATCCTCCACCTGGGCAGGGCCCTTAGTTCCTGCAGAAGAACTCAAAGGTGTTGTTATGTATATTCCTTGAGGTGGAAGCAGGACCCTGCGCCTCCACTCCCACCCCATGCACTATTATTTCTTGCCTGCTTCTCCTTTGTTTCTGTATTCCCTCCCTTCCCTGATAAGCAGTTATTTGAATCCTCCCTTTGGAACTCAGGGTAGGTCACGGAGGCTAAATGAAGCCTATTTCCTGCAAACAAGAAACTGGGTATACAGAAAGGATTTGTACTGGGAGGGCCGTACAGGGTCCTGCTCCATTTCCTCTCCATCCGGTGAGAAGCCAGAGGGTCAGCAAGTTGGTATGTAATTCACATCGGTCAGCCCTCCAGGGACTGAGAGCTAAGTAAAGAGTAGGAGATAGATCTGGATGTGTCTTCTAAAACCTGTCGAATGCATTTGCCTGCCCGATATTTATTGAAATGTGTTCCGTCTAACAGCTAAGATGAAATATTTGTCTTCCTGAAAATCTGTAAGTATACACAAAATTATTTCAGTCTGTTCTGACTAAATACCTGTACTTTAATGGCTAAAAAAGATGCCGTTTTTCAATATATTATTTTTATAAACTGCATTTCATTTTAAGCTTAAGTGAAATCTCTGATACTGTGATATGAAGGACTCCTCACAGCAGGGACATTCGTTTTTGGAATAACCAAATTACTTGCAGAAATAGAGATAGCATTTTAAATCCTGACATTCCTCAAGTTTATTTCTGTTTACTTACCGAGATAAAAAATATATTAGCTTGTGAAAGGGTATTACGGTTCTGAAGAAAAAATTATTATCAAGAAATTGGAGTCCCAGTGTTTCATGGGCACATAGAATATTAGGACTTGAGTAACTAGCTTGGTGAATTAAGGAAAAAAAAAAAATCTTCCTCTCTGCTCTATCCACAAAACAGTTCTGACACCAAAAATGTGGGGTTTTTCCTCTGCACCAACCAGTTCTCTGACACCAGCTGGGGGTCCTAAAATTCAATTCAATTTTGATCCTCTGTACCTAGAGTTAGCTTCAGATCCTACGAATTGGGGGTTCAGTCCCACAAGACTGCCCTCCACCCCCCGCCACACACACACAAACGTCAGATGCCAGGCACAAGTCCAGCCCTCCACTGACCAACTGAGGGGTTCCCACAGCCCCCTCCTTGGGTTTGATAACTTGCTAGAATGGCTCACAAAACTCAGGAACGCACTTTACTTACCATTATCCATTTATTGTAAAGGATACAACTCAGCAACAGCTAAACGGAAGAGGTGTGTAGGGCAAGGTATGTGGGAAGGGGCACAGAGCTTCCATGACCTCTCCATGCCCTCCACTCTCCCAGCACTTCAATGTGTTCACTTACTTGGAAGCCCTTCAAACCTCTTCAGTTAGGTTTTTTTTAATGGAGGCTTCACTGCATAGGAACGATTGATTAAATCATTGACCGTTAGTTAACCAAATCAAATCAACCTCCAGCCTTGTGTCAGGAGGTGGACCTGAAAGTTCCAACCCTCTAATCACAAGGTTGGTTACCCTGGCAACCAGTCTCCGTCCTGAAGATACCCAGGAGACCGCAGCCACCAGATGTCTCATTAGCATACAAAAGACACTTACCGGGGCTTCCCTGGTGGCTGTGGTTGAGAGTCCGCCTGCCGATGCAGGGGACACGGGTTCATGCCCCGGTCCGGAAAGATCCCACATGCCGCAGAGTGGCTGGGCCCGTGAGCCATGGCCGCTGGGCCTGCATGTCTGGAGCCTGTGCTCCGCAACGTGAGAGGCCACAGCAGTGAGAGGCCCGCATACTGCAAAAAACAAAAAAACAAAAAAAACCACACTTACCACTTCTGAGATTCCACGGGTTTGGGGGGGCTGGTGCAGAGACCAAATACATATTTCTTATGTGTCTCTGTGGTGGGAAGAAGGGAGGCATTTTTAAACTGCCTGTGTTTAAGTCATTCAAGAATTCACCAATATTGGGTACTTAGTGTGTACAAGCTTCGACCCAAGCGGCAGAGCTATGGTGATGACCAAGACAAACCTGCCTCCAGAACATGATTCCACCTTAGCATTCGCCCCTCCTGCTGTTTTCTGTGCCAAGGGATGCAGTTGCTGGCACTGGCGCACACTCACACTAGCAAACCAAGGCAGGGTGACCCGCTACTGATGGAGAGAGTGGCCTGTGTCTCTCAGGCTGGGTGATGAAAAAAAATGTTGAGAGCCACAATTCAGTCTTAACCACCTTCTCCTTTGGAGTTGATTTACCTTTTATTTTTCCTCCCTCTGAACTCAGAGTGAATCTACAACATGAAAATATCTGCGTTTCTTCAGTTCTGGGAAATTCTGAGACATTTTCTCTTTTATTGTTGCCTTTTCCTTAACCTCTCCTTCTGGAACTCTGGTTGGAAAATGTCATTCATCCTCAGTGTTTCTTAACTTGGCTTTCATAATTTTTCTTTCCTTCTCCATGTTCTGGATTTATTCATTCTGTCTTCTACCTTGCAGTCTTCAGCTCAATCCTAGCACTGATTTCTTTTTTACTATTGTATTTTTCAGGTGTCAGAATTCTACTTGATATTTTTTAGATTTGCCCCATCTTTTTTCTTCGTCTCCTATTCTTGCATTATAAATTTAGTCCCTTCTCTGGTAAATTTGAACATTTTAAATATACTTATTTTAAGATCCATGTCATCTAAACGTATAATAGGCAGTCCCCTGTGGTCCAGTCTGCTGACTTTCTTTCGTGTTAGCAGGGTTCCTCATGTGCTTTGTAATAGTTCTCTCTCAGCTCATCTTTTGTAGATGCTGCCTTTATGTTCTGACAATGTTATATTAACTCTTTTCTGCACAATTATATTTTCAGAGTTTGTTCCTTCAGCCTGGACACGTTTCCTTTCTTCATCCCTGTATTGTGGTTGTGCCTATAAAATCCATATTAGTTGGAGTTCTATTCTGTCCTCTCAAGTGTAGAACTTTTACCATTTAAACCCAGAACACAACTGAGAGGAAAAATGGTGTCTTTTCTTCTTGGCTTTTTCCTCTATTAAAAAAAAAAAAGACTATCCTCATATAAATATTTTTGAACAAAATTTTTATAGAACATAACTGATTATTACTTGGAAATATATATGTCACTGCTTTATTTCTTTATGCTTTAGTTATATGCATATTTATTCAACTTTTAAAGTAAAGCTATTTAAGAAGATTATATAATAAGTTTGAACTAATATCATGCTCAATTTTGGCACTAATTTTCTCTATGATTAAATATTTCCAATACCTGTCAGAAACTAATATCTAAAACTAAATCTCTCATTCTGATACATGGAGATTGGTTAAAGTACTTCAGAAACAAACTGCTATCAAGAGCTTTCAGACACCTTCTATGAACTGATTTATAAAAGATAATCCATAGGCTAATTGAAAATTATTTTTATTCTTTAAATCAGTCTCCTAAGGAATGATTTCTTAGGCAACTTATATTGAAGTAATTTGAATACAGAAAGAATGGCGCATGGATGGAAACCTAACAAGAGGCCAGTGTGTATCACAGGATGATATTGATTGAGTTACTTGAGTTCTCCCTGCCTTTGCCATTCCATGTGTTGAATGACAATTATTAAAGCTCATCATTATGTGATCTTTTTCCCAATCTATGCTCTATTCTAGGCCACAAGTTTTCAGGCTGACTACAGTGTTTTATTATAATTATCGATTGTGTCATTCTTAGTTTCATAACTAGACAGTGTTTTAAAGAGCAGGGAGCGTCTTATCATGGTGGTCATCTAAACCTAAGCAGTACCTCCGCTGTTTACAGTTGGTGCATTTAGAATGTTTGTGAGTTTTCCGTATCCATTAACAATTTGCGGGGTGTGGCTTTATAAAAGACAGTTTGGCATGTTATCCTTAATTAGTGAATAAAATCTATGTGGTTTTCTTTGATAATGGTAAATGGTATCTGTCATATCTGTGCATGTGTTTTGCTAATTTATATTTGATGCTTTAAAGCTGTAGGAGGTGCATATTCAATTCAGTCCTAATTATTTGGGTTTACGTCCTCCTTTCAAGGTTTTTCTGAAAAGTAATAGCTTCTTTCCAGGGAAAACGCACATATACACATACGTGAGCCCAGCATTTTGCATGAATTTAAGGGGGCCTTGATATCAATATAAATATACATGCATAATATACACACACATATATACATGCACATATATAGGGAAAATACTGATCTTGCATGATATTAATATGCTAATTTGGGATTATTATGGAAAAACCTGAGATTTTATATTTTGCTGTTAATCTTTTTTAAAGAAATAATTTTATAGTTGCTCATTTTTTTAAAGTAACTTTAGGTGTATTTTTCTCAGAGGCCTGAAATGGGTTTACCCTATGCAACCCATAAACACGTTTTGTTTAGCCCACAGACAAATGGGGCCAACTCTAAATTTGGGACATTTGACATTAAAATCAAAATTTTTGCTTTCTTTTAAAAAAAGACCTGTAAACACTGGGTCCATCTTCCCCCCATCGACCAGAGCTGCGGAGAGGCTCCATTACGAAGATGGAACGTGCCTGTCTCCTTTGCCGCAGTTCCCACACGTCTCTACTGCCTTCATGACTCTGATGGCTGAGCATCGATTGCCGTTTTCATTGTGCTCAAGCAGCCGTTTACTTACAGAAATTATAGAACTGGTTTCCTGTTTTCATATTTTGCTATCGAAGTAGATAAATGAAAGTCAAACCAAAAGGGCAAAGACTGCAAGAAAAACAGGAAAGTGCCTCTTTCTTTCTTTGTTATTTTTAATAAATTTATTCATTTAATTTATTTACTTTTGGCTGTGTTGGGTCTTCGTTGCTGTGCGCAGGCTTTCTCTACCTGCGGTAAGCAGGCTTCTCATTGCAGTGGCTTCTCCTGCTGTGGAGCACGGGCTCTAGGCTCCCAGGCTTCAGTATTTGTGGCACGCGGGCTCAGTAGTTGTGGCACACGGGCTTAGTTGCTCTGCGGCATGTGGGATCTTCCTGGACCAGGGCTCGAACCTGCGTCCCCTGCGTTGGCAGGCGGATTCTTAACCACTGCGCCATCGGGGAGCCCCAAGTGCCTGTTTCTTTAGGAAAGTAAAAAATATGTACTCAGTCTGCTTTATGTATTTGTGTTACATGTCCAACCCCTGCTTTAGATGGTCAGATGGTGATATCTGGTCTCAGCACGAGGAATAGTTGCACTTTTCATGAGCCATTTGTTTGGTGGTTTTGTTGCTGTTTTTATTTTATGAAGGATCCAAACTGTCTAGCAAAGCATAGTAGGACTTCATAGCATAAATCGGAGTTCACTGGGGAACATGTCTTATTATTGTATTTTTCTACTTTTATTTCTTTATTTTGTCAAATACTCTCAAAACATTTTTATATTTTTATACTGTAAATGTATATATCTTCATAAGCAGTCTCAGATCATTTTGCACGATTCACAATAATGAAATACAAGTAAAACATTTCAATATATCCATATATTAACCTATGTTACCTGCCTTCCTGTTCTCTGCAGCAGCTCTGCCTACTCGGGGGTCTTGGTGACACTTGGCCATCACTGTAGGACGAGCCAGTGGCCAGCTGGCTTTTCAGTGGTCTTTGCTCTGACAGGTCCCTTTCTTCACAGAAAGCATCTTCACCATCCGTCAGAGTTTAAGCATAGCTGTCAGCCTTCCAGCGTTGAGCCTGAGCCAGGTTGATTAGGGTCTGGGAAGGAGAAGCAGCTCACTCTCTTAGAAATGCAGATTTTTTCCCTTCATTTTCTCATTTATAAGGCTATGGGCTAGTAGCATGTAGCACTTACTGTCTTTGAATTTATCTGGTTTATTTGTGTACTTATTACCTGTCTCCCCCAGGAGTCCCTTTTCTTTCACGTCTGTGGCACAGAGCCTAAGGCAGCACCTAGCACATAGTAGGTCCTTAAAAACTACTTGTGGAACAAATGGTAAAGTAAATAAATTACAGTGCCCATTTTAATAAAAATCACTTAATTTAAAGGATGCTGTTTTGTCAGTCCTTCTCATCTTTTATGTTTTCTGTCCACCAGGTGCGGTATTGGAATAATGGAGAAGAGGGATCATCGAGCAAACTGAAAGTGGCAGGAAATGTGACATCGGCCAGACTCCATGGCTTGAAGAGCAACTTGGAATATTACACGGCTGTCCGGGCTTTCAACAGCGCTGGTACCGGTCCCTTTAGTGCCACAGTTAATGCAACCACCAAGAAAACTCGTATGTATCTTGTGATTTTTTTAACGTCAAAAAAATACTTTGCATTTAAAATGGTAGCCTTCTTTATCATTTTAGATGGACAACACAAGTCAGTAAGCCCAATGAATGATGGAAACCCAACTCCAATCCCTTGTAAACTCAGAGGCACACATACATGTCTTCCTGATACCCCTAAATCTTCAGTTAGAAACCCCATGTGAAAATGAATGTGCATCTTTTGAAAAATTTTGGAGTGGGATGTTTAGTCACGTCCATCCACTTTTCTTTTAAAATGTGATCAAGCTAATTGGTTTATTTCATGTATTTTTAGTTCTCCAAAGCTTGAGGATTTTTGATAAGCATGAATAACTTAAAGTTCAGGCCAAAGAATCAAGAGTGATGTTTTTCTTCTTTTCTTTCCTACTTATTCAAAAGAGGGCAATGTACAATAAAAGGTTACCAGTCAAAGATGTTGCTTCACATGAATACATGGATATTTTAAAAAATCTGACCAGAGATGTCAGTCAGTGTTGCCTTCAAAGCTGAGTCTTTGTTAGCTGTGTATTCACAGATACATTCACAAGCACCAATTATGAGCTATATATTAACCTGGCTTTAAATTAGGCTACGGAAAAATCAGTGATTTGCAATTTTGTAGTCTTTCACATATATTTCCATGAAACTGATAACAGCAGTATATATTTAGTTATTGTATTGTATTGCTACTTTCTCACAATGCAACCATTTGAATTACTCTTGTCATCATCATCGTAGCTAATAGCAATTAGAACATTTTATGTTCACATGCTTTACATGTATTCCCACACCTAAACTTCATACCTACCACATGAGGTAGGTGTCGTTTTTACTTCTTTTTGAAAGATGAGGAATGTGGGCATGACAGGATTAACTTTAATTTTAAAACAATGGTGCAGTAAAACAATTTTTCTTCTTAATTTATTTTCAAAATTAATTAACCCAGTAAAAATGTTTTGTTAACTGGCCCTATATGGGAATGAGACAGTTATTGTGTTTGACTGCCAATTTCATTAATGCATTTCTGTTTCCGTATATAATACCCAAACTTTCGTGAGAATGTACGTTGGCTGGCTAAAATTGCTAAGAACAACAATAGTATAAAATCTAATTTTATTACTAGTGTTATTTATGGGTAAGTTAAAATATATATAAAACACAATTCTACTATGGATTTTCATTAACCAGTGTTCATTTGATCAGGAAAGTTCATATTTTTACCTTTGTATTATCTATTGAAAAGAGAATTTGGAGAGAAATTTTAGCAACCAAACATTTTAATCCCTTTAAGTAGCATATATTTACAAGCAACCAACTAATGTGGTAATTAATTATCCTTCACTACTTATTAGGAGAAGCCTGACGCCATCTCTTATAACACATGGTTGGGGTTAGACCAAGGAGCGTGTCGGTTTGCCAATAAACTGAATATATTCTGCATTTAGAACTTTTCGCTAAATATATTTGGTATTCCCAGTAGCGCTTCTGAATTAGTAAGATTTAAATATACATAATTATTATATGTTCAAAGCACAGCATCAGTCAAAAATTCTGATTGCACTGATGCATGCATACAAGGTTATCTGGCTCTTTCCTCCGACTTAATAATTGATGTGATTACTCGCTAAGAGATTATGGTTGTAAAAGACTGTGTGACATCATCATGAAATCAGTGAAGAGCTTAGTGAATTGGTTAGACAGAAGGAAGAGATTGATTATAAATCAATAGGAATTTCATGGTAATGTACAGTGAGTGAAATAGAATTATAAAAAAGCACAACCCTTTAAAATTTAAAGATAGCCTATAAATACCCAATCTAAAGTAGGAATTTGCAGGTTACAGTAATGATGGTGATTATGATTTTAATGACTAACACTTACAGAGCAATTTCCAGTCTCTGTTCTAAGTATGTTTCATGTATTGATTCTTAATTCTCACAGCAACACCGTGACTTGGAAACTATTAGTAGTCTCATTTTAGAGACGATGTGGAAGCACATAGAGGTTATATAACTTTCCTGAGATCACAGAGTAAGTAGCAAGAGAGTCATACAAATCCAGACATAGTCTTAACCGCTGTACTAGCCTCTTTTTCAACCATATAATTCGAATGTTCATGCCGTATATAACACCGGTATTTATTGGGTTTTTACTCTGTGTTTAGGAAGCAGGTAAGGTGATCAAAGATAGACAGGACTTCTGTGCTCATGGACCTGGAGTCTCATGGGAATTCCAGTAATTGAACAAAATCCCCCCTGCAAATGATACATTCCTATCACCCCAATTTAACTGGAGTCTGCATGTGGGGCTGTAGGTGTTATTAAAGAAAGGTTTCCTACTTTGAGTGGGAAATTCATAGAGATAATTAAAATCCCTAACTATTCTAAGATTGTGTATAAAGACCATCGTTAAGTTTTAAATTTTACATTCATAATTTTTCTAATGTACCAAAATACAAGTAAGACAATCTTTGAAAACTATTTCTAATATTATTTTACTGGCAGCTCTTAATAGTCATACTAACGTTTGACACGGTGTTAGCTTCAAATCCTAGTTACAAATTTTAATAAGGCTTTTGTGATTATCACTATGAAGAGAATTATTGTCATGCTTCAGGCATAAAGAACGAAGATAAGATCTTTGAGTCTTTGCTTGCTATCTGTCTTCCCCTCTGGATTGTAAACTTTATGGGGAAAGAGTCCCTCTGTGTCTGTTCACCCAGCCCCAGTGCCCAGCCTGGCACTGGGAGCCACTCATTAAATGTTTAGTGGGTAGCTAGATGGATGAATGAAATCTAAAGAAGCAGGCCAGCCTGAAGTACTGTTATTAATCCCATATACTTCCTCTTGACTGAACATGGTGAGTTCAGAACACTTACTGGAGTCCTTCACCATCTTACTTAAAATGTGCAAGTTTCATGTACTTGTAATCATGGAATTCTGTATGCGAGGCTTTACATCCATACAGATCTTGGGTGATATTTTTGATTAATGTAAATAATACAAGGATTCTCAGGTTAAGGACTGTAGCTTCCATTACACACTTAATTCTTGATATCCAAATACTTGTGTTTTTTTAAAGCATTGCTAAGTTAAACACTAATTAGCCTCTTTAAGTAATCAAAGATGGATTTTTGTTACTTGCAACCCAAAGAGAGCTAACTCTTAAGAACATCTTTTATCTAAAGGCACTGATGAGGAAAAATCGCAGATAGCATATAAATGACGAAATGGAACGGCTTCTAAAAGGAAACATACTGAGAAGTTTATGTTCGGAGATTGCAAGAAAGAATGTGGAGGGCAAATATTCTGCTTTGAATGACTGAAAAGTCAAGTGGTAATCGTGGCTTTCAGTATGGATAAATTTAGCACTCAACATCCTCAACGATCACCTAACATCTCAAATTGATTATTTCTAAAACTAAGTTCTTTAAATCATCCACCCCATTTAAAACCTGGCCCTTCTACCCTATCAATATTCCCCATCTTGGTAAATTCAATCCCGTTATTGCAGTCGCTCAGCCACAAAAATTTGGAGGTCATCCTCAACTCTTCTGTTTCTCTTATACCCTGCACCTGGTCCAGAATCTGCCTGCTGCAAGAATCTGCCGCTTCTTAAGGCATTCACGGCAGTCGCCCTGGTACAAGTTGGTACAACCCTCACATGGATCAGGGCAGCGACCCTTTATCATTCAGCCCATCTGCCTTTGTCTCCCTTAGGCCAGAGTGGTAGTGATGATGTTGCTTCTCTGCTCAGAACCTTCCAATCACTTCCCATCCCACTGCAGATAAATGCTAACAAATTTTCATGTTGTTATTATCCGAAGAAGGAGAGATTTTGGTCACGGGAATTCCCATTCATTTAAAATGAAGAAAGGCTTTCTTCCCTGACATTCTAGATTAGACCCCAAGTAAGGTCTTTTCTGAGTTTTAGATGCGTTAAGAAGCACGTGTTTTTGTCTTGTTTTTTAAAATTGAGTCAATCTCTTATGATAAATTAATTTATAATAACTTCAGTGATGTCAAGACAAGTATATCTCATTATTTGGGAAAAAGTGGCTTTTGGTAACTTGTTTTCTACACAGTGTCAAATATTTAAGCTGTTTCCTGACAAATGTTGATGTTTAACTCAAGTGAAGTCCAAGTGGAAAGTGTACCTTCAAGCTACCACTTATCATGTAAGTCAGCTCATTACCATCAGGTAGTCAAGAAATCTGTTGAGTTTTACATAATTAAGTCACGGCAAATATATTTTCTTAAAATTCCATGTTTTGAAAGTCAATGCCAACTTCACTCTCAGCACTGTGAAGATATCACTACTGAAAATTCTGGACAGTAATATTCTTTATTTTAACAACCTCTACTTTTTATATGTAAAGGAAAATGTATTCACTGCTGAAATTAGGGGAAAATCATCACCCATAATCCCATCCCTCAGAAAGACCATTGTGAGTATTGTTGATCTTTCTTTCCAGACTTACGTTCTATAAAATGTTTCTCTTAGAAAGTGGAGGTTATTCCATATATTTAGTTACCTGGTATCAGAATTTTCCCCAGGTCATTAATAATTCTCATAAACATGTTAGTGTGTGTGTAACATTCCATTGTGATTATGCACCACAATTTAGCCATTTTCCTGTTGGTAGACACGTCTTATATTCCCAGCTTCCTCCATTCAGCACCCTTGCGGTAATCACCTAGTAGCAGTCAAGTGGCTATAGATTTAGTAAAATCTATGGGGCTGTTGTTGAGGAGCCTGATAATCACATACACGGAGGATGTCAGGATAGGTGCTAAAAGAATGGCAATAATAATAAAAGCCTTCGACATCCTATTATTCTTGTCACATACCATTTGAAATTATTGAAATAATGGTGCAGCCTGTCAATTAGTGTTGTGCTATAAATATAGTGATATGCCACTTTTCTACTAGAATTAAATTAGTTTTTATCATTTGTTTCTATTTTAGTGTACTGTCAACACACTAGAAGTTGAGTTGACAGAGGAAAAATCTACAGGATATGAAAGTTGAGATATGATTTACAAAAAATTTCAAAATGTAGACCATATATCAAGTTAATTCTCATAAGGTGTGGAACTCAGCCAGCCTTCTGGGTTGGGCTTCCAACGTCATAGAACATGAAAAGTGAAACTGGAAGTCCTAAAAGATATGCTGTCAACTCTCTCCTGCCCATTTCCACTTCAGTATGTGACTCAATGCCTTTACAAAATTTCATTATGTTACGTTGAAGCTTAGGCTACTGTTTAATAGCTGTATTAGTCAGATTGGGCTCGTATGGGTAGAGTATCCAAAACTCCCAAACCTAGAGGCTTTAAACTACAAGTGTTTCTTTCTCATTCATACTACATGTCCATCACAGGTGCGATTGAGATCTGATCAATTGCATCTTCACTTCAGAATCCTGACTGAAGAAGCAGCCACTCTCTGGGCCATGCTGGTCTCATGGCAAAGGGAAAATGGTGAACCATGCTCTTCAGTTGCTTTTAAAGCTGTCATTTCACTTTTGCTTACATTCCACTGGCTGAAACAAGCCATATAACAAAACCTGATGTCTGTGAGATGCCAGTGAGAAGGGGAAGTATGTCTTCCTAAAGGCATGGGACCACAAGTCCCATGGCCAGGCTGAATGTCAGTGAGAGTGAGGCAGGGAAGCATAATCTTTCCATGGAGGATGAAGGACAGAAGACATGCAAAGACTAAATAATAATACACCCCAAATAATCTACCCCAAAGTATTTTTAAACAATAATACAGTCAATCCTACCAGCCAATAATAAGGACCATTTAAAAATGTTTCCAGAGGATCTAAGAATAAATCACAGGTCCTGAGAGATCCCTAGGGGTCCACGAGTTGTTCTTTCATCTGCCTTTACTGTCTGCACCTTCCTCCTTCATATCCCTTCCCTCAGCATCTACAGCCTCAAGCCTTTACAGAAATAACAAGGTAATTTATTCCATCCAGATAGATTACTTATATAAATATGTCAATAAAATATCCTCAAAATATGTAAAAACTACCCCAAATGACTCTTTATTTAAAAAGAGGAGTAAGGGCTTCCCTGGTGGCGCAGTGGTTGAGAGTCCGCCTGCCGATGCAGGGAACATGGGTTCGTGCCCCGGTCTGGGAAGATCCCACATGCCGCGGAATGGCTGGGCCCGTGAGCCATGGCCGCTGAGCCTGCGCGTCCGGAGCCTGTGCTCTGCAACGGGAGAGGCCACAACAGTGAGAGGCCCGCGTACCGCAAAAAAAAAAAAAAGAGGAGTAATAAAGTCAAGTGCCTTCAATGGCCAGGCAGGTTTAAATGAGCATTGGTGGGTATGTGGGGCAGTCTCTTGTTGCTCCATCCCATGCTTTCTATCTATCATCGTAGGACCAGTGTTCCTGATCGTCTAGTTTTGCACAAGAAACCAGAAATCTGGAACATAAATGAAAGCTCCCAAGTTCTAAATGTTGGTAACTAAACAAAATTAAAATACAGTATTTGGGTTAGGCAGAAAATGTGTGCAAGGTGGATCTAGCTGAAGTTTCAGGTTGCAACCTCTGATGTGAAGCTTTACAGTTATAGACATTTCACTATCTTGTGTTTTTTAATCCAGCAACGGCTCTACCAGCTGTTTTCCTTCTTTTGCAGTTGAGACTCTGTGGCTTCTGCTAGGTTAAGGGACTAAAATCAATACAGGTGAGTTGTAAGTGGCCACATTGCTTCTAGTACATTAAGCCTTAAGTATATTAGGTAGACCTTGTCTGTGGTGGTGCAAGCTTGCTGTTTGTTGGTGCACAAGGGTAAATCGTTTTTATAGAGAGTTTGTGGAAGGAAAGAATTAATATTTGAAGTTTGACATTAGTAAGATAGAAAAGAAGGGCATTTAAGGCTTAATACGAGGTAACTGAAGGTTGGTAAGGATGGAAACCAAAAGTAGGGATAAAGATACTAAAGGGAAGTTTGGATCATACAATAATCAAACTTTACTTTACTCATAATTTGCCCAGTGTTTTGCAATCTCCAGTCACTGAATGATCCTTGCAAGATTTTAGCCACATACTCAACAACCTGGATTATTATTTCCCTAATGTATTTAATACTTAAATATATTTATTTTAAAAGGCTTTGTATCATTGCTATAAACAGAACACGACTAATACTCTCTCCTTACAAGATAGTAGTTTTAATTTTCTTCCCATAAAAATGAAAGCAAAGCAGTTACTTAGAGAAAAGTTTACAACTTAAAACTACAATGAATAGCAAAAATAAACATACTTGATTTGCCAAAAATGTGTACCTAGAAATAAGTTTTGCAGTGAGCTAACCAGAGTGTTGATGACTGTTATTAATAGAGTGATATTCTGTTCTTGATCACTTAGTTTAAGATGAGTTATTTACTGTAAATATATCCTTAGGTCAGAGTCAGTTTGAATTATGACTGTGTTTTTTGGGGTGTTTACCAGACATCTGTGTGCTACTGAAAGCATCTGAGTTATTTATGTTTGTGTAACACCCTATTTTTTGTGTCGTTATTTAGAACCTAATTTTAATCTATGTGTGTAAAGTATATTACCACTGATGTCCCAATATTGGCCTCATCCAAAAGAATTATATCTATGAATCAATTAACAATTAAAACAATTAAAAATGTCATCCACCTAAAACCATCGTATTTGTACAAGTACTGGTCTCTGGGAACCACTAATGTGGTCCATGATTAGAAGTCAGAGAATATCTTTATCTCTGTGCTTACTGTACTCGGGAGAATCCCTGACACATGCGAAATGCTTATTAATTCCGTAGTGACTGAAAGGGAATTCTGGATAGAAACGTTGTTCCCCAAGATGCGTGTCATTCACCCGGGCTGCCGAGCTAGAATTAGCCTGCCTTCTTGTTACCACCACCCATATGACCTCCATCATCAGGACCTATTCGCAAATTCCAGGTCTGTTCCATCCCTCCAACTCTACTGCCATCACTTGCACATGAAGCTTTATTATCTTTTAGACAGAGTGCTGCAGTGCACGCCCTACAGAGCTCCCACCAAGATTCTCCATCTTCTCCCTCTGTCCCCACAAAGATCTGTGAAAGCACAGACCCGATGGCATCACAGATCTGATCCTTCTTCAGTGCCCTGCCTATTGCCTGCCCCCCAAAATTCCTTTTCTCGTTCCTTTGGCCTTCTAGACTCTTTAGCATATGGCTGCTACCTGTCTCTCCAACTGCCTTTGCAGTTCCTTCCCATCATCCCTACCTGTAACCCGTCAGAACTGAGCTCCCTACGGCACTATGCTAGTTCCTGCCTCTGTGCCTTGGCGTGTGTCATCCCTCTGCCTGGGTTACCACCCCCCAACCTCTACATGTGAAACTCACATTCATCTTTCAAAATCTACTCGAGATGTTGTCACCTCTTTATGCATGTTTCCCTTAACACTTAAAACATAAATATTTAGTAAATACATCATTTAAGTATTGAATGAATACACTAGTTGTTTTGCTGTCTTTCTTATTCTGTTCTTTCTTTGTGTTTTGTTCCTTATCGTCTTAGCCTCAATATAATCAGCCATATTCAAGCTCTCAAGCTGATGGTCAGTGTTAATGTCCCAGTTTTGTCTTTGTGAAATTTATGCATTTATTGGGATGTGTCTTGGAGGACTTTCAAAACCATGGAGCTAGAAAATTCATTCTAAATTCTGAGCTGCCACATTTGAGAACTGTGACCAGCCACATGTTACCCCGCATGACACCATGGTGAATTGCTACTGATACTTGTTCTGAATCTTTCCCCATTCAGCGTTACTTTGTCATTGTATGAATCATCCCTTAGGGACACGTAGGGAGTAGATCAAACTTATTTTTTGATAACACTAGAGAAGCGTTTTCTTAATCCTTGGGTTGTGTTTCTTGCATTAAAATAGCAGTCAATTACATACAAAATCTAATTTGATATCTACCTTTAACAAGACATTAGGCTAGTGAATAAAAACTAGCATATGGGCCTATCGATGTCAGAGACCATATAGGACATTCTGTCTGCAAGGAACTTATGAATTAGTAGGAAAATTGGATAATAAACATAAAACTACAATTAAATGTAAAATGTTCCTTTGCTGAAAATGGTGAAGAAAGGGAACCTGGTATATGAAAAGAGGCCCCATTTTACGTTTAGTCTGAGAAGTCAGGAAAAGCAGTCCTAGGAAAGTGAAAATTGAGTATATTTTGAGATGAACATGTTTAATATTCATTTTTACATCATTGACAAATCATTTGTCAATGGTTCAAGAGTTAACTAAAGTCACAGATAGTTACCACAACATAATAGGGGAGGCATAGACTTTGGAATTAACCGGAACTGATTTGAATCCACATGATACCTCTTACCAGCTGTGCATCTTAGCAAGTTCTTTGCTTCTATTTTTTTTTAACATCTTTATTGGGGTATAATTGCTTTACAATGATGTGTTAGTTTCTGCTTTATAACAAAGCGAATCAGTTATACATATGTTCCCATATCTCTTCCCTCTTGCGTCTCCCTCCCTCCCACCCTCCCTATCCCACCCCTCCAGGCGGTCACAAAGCACCGAGCTAATATCCCTGTGCTATGCGGGTGCTTCCCACTAGCTATCTACCTTATGTTTGGTAGTGTATATATGTCCATGCCTCCCTCTCGCTTTGTCACAGCTCACCCTTCCCCCTCCGCATATCCTCAAGTCCGTTCTCCAGTAGGTCTGTGTCTTTATTCCTGTCTTACCCCTACGTTCTTCATGCCATTTTTTTTTCTTAAATTCCATATATATGTGTTAGCATACGGTATTTGTCTTTCTCTTTCTGACTTACTTCACTCTGTATGACAGACTCTAGGTCTATCCACCTCATTACAAATAGCTCAACTTCGTTTCTTTTTATGGCTGAGTAATATTCCATTGTATATATGTGCCACATCTTCTTTATCCGTTCATCCGATGATGGGCACTTAGGTTGTCTCCATCTCTGGGCTATCGTAAATAGAGCTGCAATGACCATTTTGGTACATGACTCTTTTTGAATTATGGTTTTCTCAGGGTATATGCCCAGTAGTGGGATTGCTGGGTCATATGGTAGTTCTATTTGTAGTTTTTTAAGGAACCTCCATACTGTTCTCCATAGTGGCTGTACCAATTCACATTCCCACCAGCAGTGCAGGAGTGTTCCCTTTTCTCCACACCCTCTCCATCATTTATTGTTTCTAGATTTTTTGATGATGGCCATTCTGACTGGTGTGAGATGATATCTCATTGTAGTTTTGATTTGCATTTCTCTAATGATTAATGATATTGAGCATTCTTTCATGTGTTTGTTGGCAGTCTGTATATCTTCTTTGGAGAAATGTCTATTTAGGCCTTCTGCCCATTTTTGGATTGGATTGTTTTTTGTTATTGAGCTGCATGAGCTGCTTGTAAATTTTGGAAATTAATCCCTTGTCAGTTGCTTCATTTGCAAATATTTTCTCCCATTCTGAGGGTTGTCTTTTGATCTTGTTTATGGTTTCCTTTGCTGTGCAAAAGCTTTGAAGTTTCATTAGGTCCCATTTGTTTATTTTTGGTTTTATTTCCATTTCTCTAGGAGGTGGGTCAAAAAGGATCCTGCTGTGATTTATGTCATAGAGTGTTCTGCCTATGTTTTCCTCTAAGAGTTTGATAGTTTCTGGCCTTACATTTAGGTCTTTAATCTTTTAATTTTTAATTGTGATAAAAATACACATGACATAAAATTTCCATCTTACCTATTTTTAAACGTACAGTTCCTTAGCGTTGGGCTTGGTTATTGTGCAGCCGATCTCCAGAACTCTTTTCGCCTTACAAAACTGAAACTCTGTACCCATGAAACAGCATCTCCCATTGTCCCCTCCCCCACCCCTGGCAACCACCATTCTACGTTCTGTCTCCATGGATTGACTACTCTGGCTACCTTGTGTATGTGGAATCCTACAGAAAATTTGTCTTTTTTGTGACTGGCTTATTTCACTTTGCATAATTTCCCCAAGGTTCATCCAGGTTGTTGCATGTGTCAGAATTGCCTTCCTATTTAAGGCTGAATAGTATTCCTTAGTATGGATATGCCACATTTTGATTATTCACCTGTTGATGGACACTTGGGTTGATTCAACCTTTTGTCTGCTGTGAATGATGCTGCTATGAGCATGAATGTACAATCTTCTTTTTAAACTTTCTGGGTCCAGATTACCCATGTAGCAGAATGGGCTTTATTATAATGCAGTGTAATGAGGATTAAGTAAATTATATTATATAAAACCACATTCTACCTTGCCTAACATATTATAGGTTTTAATAGGCATTAGTTGCTAACAATAATAGGATTTTAAATTTGGAAGGAAAGTTTATCTGATCTAGGATTTTCCAGAAGATGTTATTCTTACCAGTAGCGATAAAAAATGATTTTAGAATAGTCCACAAATATTTTTGAAAATTTAATAATGCTTCATTTGTTATATAGAGTACCATAGGAATGTAACAAGCATACCAAGGCTCATGACTGTGTGCATATTAGTGTTTAGGACAAGGCTAAAGTTGATGTTTAAGTCAAGTTCATTTTTTAAAAAATAGCAAAAATGATGAAAACGGGACGTGACTATCTGAGGCTTGGAAACACCGATGTGGAAAATAAGAGTGATCAGACCCAGAACAAAACTTTTATTTTTTTCCCCTTTCCCATTTCCTGTTTTTTTTTATCTTTTTGTCCATTCAAAAAATATTCAATTCAGGCTGAACTCTCATCTGTCTTGGGACTCATACAAAATAAGCCCAAGTTTTAACCTTGCAGTTAATTTTTTTGCAAGGCTAGTGTTGGCATAAGTGATTCAACCAAAATCAACTCAAGTTTTCTATAATCTACAAGCACACACCTCTCGGCAGGACACACCATGCTGAAGCATGTTATCTGAGCTGCCTCAAATGGAACCTGTCCTTTTATGGTGCCGCCAGGCCACAGGAAATCACAGACTTTGGGAAGCTGTTCTAACAATCGTGCGTTCATAGCATTTGGATGGAGCCCCGCAAAACACAGTCATTAGTATTTCAGCCCTAAGTCACTGCCATATCTATGTTTTGTTATCTAAGCATTGCAGCTTAAGAGTGCTCTGAGCTGACCTAAGCTCACTGTTAGTACCAGATCACAAATTTTCAAGGCAATGTGGAAGTGTGTTAAAGAGCAGACAGTAAGCCAGAATACCTGCAGGGAATACAATCTTGTTTGGCGTCATTAGTCACATGACTGTATCTGAGCCCCCTTCCCATCTGTAAGTCCAGCCGTCTCTCCCTCATGGCATGAGTCAGTGATGTTGAGAAATTTCTCAGCCTAGCCAATCTTTTATTTCATTTTCCCATGACAAATTCAGTTAACCAAATCACATTCTGTGGCTAAATCCACAAGTACAACATATTTCAACACTGTTTTGGGCAGTTGTGATGTTGCCAAATGGATAATATTATGTTTGCTGTTTTGTGATTGACAAGAAACTGAATTTTCAGTGTCCTGTGTTGCTCTTGACAAATGCTATCAAACCGCCTTCCCCCGGCCGGCATCTAGTGTTCGTGAGAGGGAGCTAAATTATGAATCCAAGTTTTTAAACCTCAGAGAGTTTCATTAATTATCTAATGGAGCTCTCATTAACGTTTCATTGTTTTGCCTTATTTTTCTGAAAAATTGATTGAAACTTGGAAAACGAAGGTAAAATAGAGGCTCTGTGCTGCAGTTTTTCATGTGTATAGCTATTACTTCTTGGGAATAAATCTAGGTAATCCTTATCTTTGATTGCCTCCTATTTTGCTCATCTCATCATACATGGATGGTTTTGAAATCATCCACACTTCATTTCCTGCAACTTTATAATCTGCTCAGCTGGCGATTTCTCTCAGCCTCTGGATGTGTCAAACAGGACACACTGCCTGCCTTTCCTAGCCCATCACAAGCATCCCTCTAGTGGTGGATAAAAGAATTTCTTTATCTCCACTATCAACAAGTTTTCCAGGAGACCATGTCAACAAGTGAGAAATGCCCTAACGTATATGATGAATATGATAAAGCAAATTGTCTCACAGTGTTATGGAAATGCCTTTGTAAAAGGAAATTTAGCTACTCTGTTATTTTCTCTGATTCTCCTTATACACTATGTGTTACCAAAGAGATTCTGCTCTCCTTTGGCTGCCTCCTATGACTGTCATTTATCTGTTCTATGTAAGATATCACTCCATGCTCAAATCTATTTTAATTTCTCCTTTTGCATTTCAAGCTCCCAGTCAGCCACCAGGAAATGTTGTTTGGAATGCTACAGACACGAAAGTGTTACTTAATTGGGAGCAAGTGAAAGCCATGGAGAATGAATCAGAAGTAACCGGGTACAAAGTAAGCTGTGTCATTTGCAATGCTTTCTTTTCCTACCTCTGGCAGTACTTTTCAAAGGAAGCTAGATTTGAACAGTTTTTCTAAATGTTGATGTGTGATCTTTATAAACTACTTCTGACATACAGATGTCAAGCTGTTTATGAAAAGGGTATTTTTCCAAAACATCTGATTTCTTAAATATGAATTTAAGTGACATAATTCTGTTCACGGGGGAATTTTAGGCCAAATGTTGGTAAGTTGTTCATTCTGTTAGTTTCCTATTTCTGACGCTCACCCATATACTACTTAAAAAACAACTAATAGCATTGGCTCTGATTCTTTGGTCTCCTGTTCAAGATCTATACAGTAGGACCTTGCCCCCATCTCTCCATCCTCACAAATACCCAAGCAGCTGAACTTTTCATAGAAGAACTTTTTTCTTCCCCACCTCCTTCATTTTGAGCACTGATGATTCTACCACGTGCTGATCCCTAGTCGAAGGTGACAGAGCTATGAATGCAGCCTGTATTTTAGTGGGTATGGAAAACAAGCAATATAAATGAAGTAACATCAGAGTAATACGTTTATGAAAAAAATAAAAGAGGGCACTATAAAAAAATCAATGTGTTTGTTCATGCATTTTAGGTTTTCTATAGGACTAGCAGCCAAAATAATGTGCAAGTGCTAAACACAAAGAAAACTTCAGCCGAACTTCTGCTGCCCATTAAGGAGGACTACATTATTGAAGTTAAGGCCACAACGGATGGCGGGGATGGGACCAGTAGCGAACAGATCAGGATTCCAAGAATAACCAGTAAGTTGGTCGACGTCAACATCTCCTTAATTCCCGGCATCAGTTATGAGCCCCCAAGAGAGAGTCAGTCGGTGCCTCCCTCTCCACTCTTTGTTTTCCTACCGCTTCTTTCATCTGAATGCTGAGAAGGTCTTGGAATATGAGAGATGACGGCAGGAGGAATTCCTCACGAGTGGTGCAAAATAAGAACGATAAGAACAGAATAACAGAAAAAACATTGAGAAATATTTAGCAAATTTCATTAATTTAATTTTTTTCTCATTCTGAGCTATGCATAAATTTGCCTTTGGATTGTCATAAAACAGAATTCCTTAAGCATGTCTCAAGGGCGACGTTGAACCCACAAAGTGTTTTTAAGATCTCTAATATTCCAGTTGTTTGCCTCTGAGGAATTATAGATGATCTTATCAGTTCTTTACCAAGTAGAAAATTTAGCATTGTTAAATTAAGGTCAGAACCCATTTGGCCAAACCAAAAGACACTTTTTAAAAAAAATTCTTAGTTTCTGATTTCAGTGGAGTTTCATACTTGCTTTTCTTTTCAAAATCCAAATGAAGCCTATTGTATTATAGAAATTGTACTTTTAGAGTTCAGGGAAACAGACTTTTCATAGGTATTTTACCAGTGACCGTGTTAGAAGAAATTTTATCTTTTAAATCTCAAGGGTGGAGTTTTGTGGCCTCAATTTAAGTACTGCAGAAGCCATGCTATTCTACGGTTCTTAGTAACCTAAATTACTTTGCTCCCTGTTTCTTTTCATTGAGGTTGGCCTAATCTATAATCTTGGGCATTCAGGATTAAAACCCTTATTTGTAATCTTGGAAAACAAAATGAGGGACATCATTAGCAAGTAAAGAGAAAGGGAGATGTGGAAACTTGGAGGAATTTTATCTCTTCATGAAATCATAAAGACTGCAATACTTAGACCAAAACAAACAAGTAACTAAATGGAGAAAATGGGAAATATTTATCTCAGAACTGAGTTCTGCAACATAAAAATATGTAAAAACCATTTAGGACTACAGATATTTTTAAAACTGTATGTGCTTCAATAGAGCAAAACCAGGAATTAATTTAAGCTTATTATTATTATTATTATTTAGGTTTTTAATTAAGACCTGCTATCTTGTTCCTAAGATAGCTCAAGGTTCAGAGGTAAAATTACAATATGGCCAAAGTGGAACTGTTCAAAGGAGTAGGTTCTGTGCTTTCGCAGGAACAGACAGATGTTAGCATTTGAGGGTTGCTGAGTCAAGAGTAGCCTTTCCCTCTGACATCTGCCTTCTTGTTGAGTTTGCATAGATTGGTGCAGACAAAGGCCAACTATAGGAAAATGGAGCTTTTATTGATTGCTTTTTTAAGATGATATTTTATATTATACATAATAACTTATCTAAAAATGTACAGAAGAGAAACAAACATATTTCCTAACCCTTCTCCAATGAAGCTGTCTATAATTAAACCATTGAATTATCTCAAAAATGTCTGTAATGGAGTATAATTGTTTTCAAAATGATGACGTTGTTTTTCCACTTTCAATTGAAGTTAAATAATACTAGGTGAACAAAGCCCAGAATCCCTTAAGAAGACTTAAGTATATAAGAGCGTTTACAGATACTCTTGGCAAATAATCTATACTACATTGTTACATAACATGAAGGCTAATGTTAACTTGTGGTAGTTAAGTTAGTTACTTAAATTGATACAGTCCTTATTAATGAGCTCTTTATCATCTTTGACAGATACGGATGCAAGAGGTTGTACATCAGCCATCTCCAATGCCCACCCTGTGTCAAGTTATATCTCTACAGTACTGTTCTTTATTGTAAACACCCTGTGGTGATAGTCACTTTTTTATTATTATTATTTATCGGAAAGTTCATTGGTTACAAAAAAAGTGCTTTCATGAAATGCAGTGATTATGCATGTTTTTTTCCAACTCTGTATTTTTAACTTTCTACATAGGTAAAATATGAATATAATAAAAAAAACAAACCCAGTAAATCCTTTTAGGGGAATCTGAAATGCCTTAATATTTACTTGATACACCAAAGGAATTTACATATTACATACATCCGATTTTTGATAGAGACATTCTTATGATTTTAAGCACTGCCTGTGGATAAAGGCTCACATGCTTCCATGTATACACACCCACATGCAGAAACATACTTCTGTGGGTTTGGTTTTGTTTTTTTTTTTACCGTAGAAAAACTCATTTACTCCAGATGCTTTGCTCCCATGGTAACAGCACTGTTTGGAAGACATAATTAGTGTTATTTGGAAATGCTCATTTGAAATACTCAAGGGTGAAAGATACATTTTAAAAATTACCCTGTTGGGCAGAGGGTGCATGTAATTCAAAAGCATGTTGTTGGAGATGCTACGGTAGACTTTGGAAGAGTGCTGTTTCGTCCGGGTATACTGCTGCGTGGTTGTGAGATTCTTTACAGATCACTGCTCTCTCTACTTCTCAAGCACTCACCCTTAAAATGTGGAGATAATAATACCCATCTTATCTGCCTCTCCCCCGTGAATTACTTGCTAAAAGATAAAGAAGGAAATGTGAAATTGCTTTGTTAGCCCTAATGCACTAGGCCTGTGCAATATATTAGTATGAATTTATTTAATCATATTGAAGTTCTGAGGACCAGCCACATTTTTAAAGTTTGCACTCCATTCTAGGTAATGCTTTCCTTTTCATTCCATGATATTATAAAACTGAAATGATCACATTTTATCCTCTCTCAAAAGGTTTAAAAAGTGAAATAAAGTAAAAAGGGATTGTTTCCTTCACACCTAAGAAAAAGCTTTCAGGTTTTATTAAAACGTGGTGGAGAAAATTAGGAACAACCTGAATCTTAATCCAGATATTAAACAAAATGTACGTGATCCTTCATTTCCAACCTCTGATTCCATCAAGGGACCCTCTCTTTTTTGGATGGTGGAGATGGTTTTTAATGAAATCCAACCGTTTATGAGAGTGAGTCTGGCAGGCTTTTTAGTTCCTGAGCTAAATTTGTAATAGAACCATGGCCATGCTGCTGACTTAGATATGTATGACTCAGTCTCTCAATACATGGTGTTCAAAGGATTGTCGAAGACATGACTTCATAGCAGTGTGTAAAAAATATATGAAAATCAGCAGATTGAGTGTTACACATTGCAAAATCAATTTTTTACCTCTTTCCTGTCCATTTCACATTTTGCAGGAACTTGTTCTTTGCAAAGATATCTGAATTTGAAACCAACAGATATCAAAGGAGGATACATATTAGCAAAATTCTGATATTACCATAGAGTGTTACTTTACATTTAGAGACCACATTTAAGATAAAGTCATTATACACAAAGAAGAAAAATATTTCTAACTTTCCTCTTCAAGGTCTGTATATACTGTATATATCTAGAAAAATTCTGAATGACGCATAGATTTCATATGACCATTGTTATTTCGGGTCAAAAAGTGGAGAAACACTTTCTCCAATACCTGTATTTTATGCTACATGTAATGGAGTTGTACCTTTTTATTATTTGGTAATTCCTATAATATGTTCCTATACTTCTCATTTTCAAGGCAATTACTCTATTGTTTCATGGTGTTTCTAGAAATATATCTCCATGAGATATGTACTTTGTTTCATATTGAAAAGTATAAAATTTACCTTTAAATTCCTGTGTGTGTATCCTATGGTTATCTGTATGTATTATTTTTTATTATTCTAATAAAATTTATAAAAATCAAATTCCCATGCATGTTGAATTGTGGTATGGTCAAAAAGAACATTTTAAGGGGGAAATAAGTGGGCACCGTAATAGTTATGCTGATGCTATCATTTCTTATATTCTTCAGCCTACTTTTAGTCTTTCCATCTTTTAATCTTTTTTTTTTTATATATACCCTAATGACTGAGTAAAATCAGCAGTTTGAGACAACGCCCTCTCTATTAAAGGGATTTCAGCTCTGGGGAGACGAGAGGAAAGAGAAGCAGAAAATTCACTTCATAGAATTACGGTATCTAGTTTCTTCTGACTTCTTCTGAAGTTAATGTGGCTACTCCCACTTTTCTGACAAATACCCTCTTAAGATTAATATCAATTTATCAGCTCTTTCATTGACTTTCTCCTTGGTATCAGTGTTAGAGACTTGCTTCTAAACAATCCTTGCGGTATAGTATATTCTAAATGTTTGAAAATGTATACCAGAAAAAGATTAGTTTTCAATTAGTAAAGAGTGTAAAAGTTATTGTTGATGTAAGGAAAATTAGAGCTAAAATAATAATCATTTTCTTAAATGAAAATTCAAAGATATATTCAGAAGTAGGAGAATTAAGTGAGAAAAGTATGTGTAGGGCTTGTACCACGGTATGAAGGTGTGTGTGTGTGTGTGTTTGTGTGTGAGTTAGTGTGTGTGTTCGTGTGTGTGTGGGTGGCTGTAAATTTAAGTCTAGTTGTACTAGGTGCATTATTGTACCCTAATAAAGGGCAAAGAGCTGGGGAATATGGAGAAACAGATTATAACACCAGAACCAGCCCTGATGTCCTCTCCCCCGAAGCCAGGGCTGTTTGATGTGGCACAATCAGGTCAGCAGTGAGTCATACTGCCTTGATCTGAATTGCATCCTCACCAGTTAGTGGCCCTGTGATCTTGTACTAGTTCTATAACTTCGCTAAGCCTCCATTTCCCTGTCGGCAGAATAGGACTACGGTGGTATTATCCTCATAGAGTTGTCAGATCTTAAGTGACTACTAAACTCCTCTGCACTGAAATTTCCTCTTTTCTGAAAATGGAGGTTATTGGTGCTACCCACTTAGAGGGCTGGGAGTTAGGAAACAAGATGATGTGTGAGTGCTTAGAACCATGCTCTCAGCATTCTTCTTCCCATCAGTAGGTAACTCTATGACACTGGAAGACAGAAGACGTCGTTCGAAGGTGGCTTTGTTGTATACATTTAGAGCTCTCCTTTGATCTCATTCTACTGAGAAGAAAGGTATATGATTCCAAGAGTTCCTAGAAGAGAGGGTAAAGTAATGCTAGTATCAGATTAATTTTTCATAGTAATGTAATACTGATCCTGTTAAACAACATATCTTCACCCTCCATGTGCCAGGCTCTGAGTTAAGCACTGTACCTTTGCTAAATTCATCTTTACAACAGTCTTCTTAGTTAGGTACTATTTATCAAACCCATTCTACAGATGAGGAAACTAAGGGTCAGGAAGATTAAGGACATTGTACTAGGTCATTCTAGCAAGGACATAGTAAAACGGGAGTCTAACCCAGTTTCTGGCTGTAACCCCTGAGTCTGAGGCATGAAGAGGTTTTTAATCCCTTTCAAAATCAGATCCATTAGATTTAGAGATTCTGAATAAGCATCTCTAATGTCAATTTGTAGTATAATTTGTTCTGCCCTCTATTATTGATCATAATTCAAATTGGAGAACTGAACACCTGGAAAGACTTCTTTTGTCTATCATAAATTTTTATATTCTCTAATTCTTACATGGAAGGCTATCCAAGCTAAAATTGATCAAGCGTAAGTATTCTTTAAGTAAAAATTATAAAAATATCTCTCTGTTTTTTAAAAATAATTTTTAGGTTTTATGTTTAATTTTCTCCACACATTTTTTTTAAAAAATTGAAGATGGTTGATTTTCTTTTTTTTTAATTTTTTTTGTTTTTTTAATTTTCATTAATATTACCATTTACAATGAAAACCTAACAGTATAATTCAGTTAAATAAAGAAAAATGATTAGAATATTACAAGTTCTTATTTTTCAATTAAAATCACCCCTGTCGTTTCATGTTCTTATAACTCCATCTTTTTTTAAATTTAAAATTAATCTTCATTGGGTTCATTTTTTTCTGAAGTATTTTACCCTTTTTAAAAATGAAAATTGTGCCGATACTCATTATCATTTGGAATCACTTCAGTAAATATTGGAGGTAAAATCACCACAGCGGCTATTACAAATGTAGCAATTAGTAAGTTGTACCATTCTTTTGAAAGAAAATATGTAAACAGAGAGGACTATGGTTCATGGAAATGGTTAGGTGTTTCTGCTGTGATTTTTATTTGAACCCTGTGCCCTAATTTAACATGTCTTGCTTTACATGTAGGTGATAATTACCTCTTGAACTTGCATGTGGAATAAATGCCCTGATACAGAATTTAAGTTGTAAGCGAGGATGCTTCTGTTATTTGTCAGCATTCATTCTTATTCTTTACTCTTATTCTGCCTGCTGAAATTATCTTATAGCCTGATGATTCTACCTTGGTCATTAATACTGTGGGGAAGAGAAAGAATTATATCCTGTGTAATTGGATGTTACCTGGGAAAACTCAGGAAAAAACAGACACAAATGATAAGAACAACAAATTGAATTATTTTACCATCGGACAGTAAAATGGGACAGACTAATATAAATGACAATGCTAATGTAAAATGTCTATCGAGACTGGCTAATGAGGAAGTGAAGGGTCCATCCAGTGTGATTGGCGTATTGGCCTTTCCAAAGCATCCAGGCAAGAATGGCTGCCCTTCCAATACTAAATTTCAAGATCACGTATGGAAATGCTCATTGGGATCGTAAACTGTGGCACAGTAAGTACACGCATTGTGTGTAGCTCATATTTATCTGTTCAGTACCTAATTGTTGAGTGAAATCAGGGAATTACCATTTTGTCTTAACCCTCACCGATTTTGCTTGCTTAATTTTTCCTCCTGTGTGACCCCTGAAGATATTAAGATATGATGATTAGGAGACTAAGAGGTATTTTAGAATGTGTTTGAAATAATGATAAGCAGTAGATCATCTATGTTGGGAAAGTTGACCAAATTGGGATGAAACAGTATAGCATAGTGCTTAAGAGCATTTGTTCCCAGTCATAGATCTGGGTTGGAACCCTAGCCATGTCCCTAAATAACTGTGTGATCTTGGACAAGCAGGTTAATCTTTCTAAGACACAATGCTTACCTCTAAAAAGACACCAATGGAAGGAAGGACCTGCCTTGGAGGATTGTCATGGTAAGAGGACATGATCTAACCATAGAAAGCTTTTTATCATAGTTTGGCTAATGTGTACTCAATCAGAAAGTCTAATAAGTTAATAATAATATTATTATTGGGGTTTGTTTTGTTTTTACAAGGGAATATTATGGTTTTCCTTTTTATTTAATTAAAGAATGGCGGATAAACATAAATACAGCACGGTTACTCCAGATCACTTTTCATATTGTATACAAACAGACCAATGAACGTAATCTGAAAGAAAGCTGCAGTCAGCAATGAAATGCATAGAGCTTTTCCTTCCCTCGCTCAAAAAAGTTTAAAAACACACAAACTTAGAATCTCATCAGCACACACTCTCCTGTGACAAATGATTCAGACATCAATAGTGGGTGCAAAGAAACTATATGCTAACATATGTATAACCTTTGTTAATGAAAAGCAGAAGCAGCCATAATGATTAAGATACATTTGGTTACTGATAACTGGTTGTACCCTAAAGGGCATCATCAGAAGAGAAATTATGCTGCAGAGAAAACCTATATATACACACACAATGGAAAATAAACTGCAAGATTAACGCACGCATGTTTAAAACTGGAAAAATCACAGCCCTCCAAAAATTTCTCCACATTTGTTTTAAAAGCCCTCTGCACTCAACTAAAATTAAAATGATCTTAAAAGGATAATACTTGTAAAGTTTACTTAAGTCTTTTCAGCCACAGAGACTGCAATGTAAATAAATGTTCAGAGTCATTTTCAAAACAGAAACAAACATCTATTCTCCTGATAACATGCATGGTTAAAAGGTCTATGCAAGAAACATTGCTCTACATTCCCAATGACTAGGAAAAGAAACCTCGTCAATTTTTAGTTTGCAGATGGTCAAAGGATTTTGTATTCCAGCAGGAGTTCAAATCTGGATCTTTTCACCAACAACTACTGGATTTTCTTTTCTGATTTTCTCAGCATCAGCTTTGTAATTGTAAGAGCAATTGTGTACATCTGAGTAACGGTGTACACCACAGTAAACATTTCCACACCGGCATTCAAACCCCATAAGTCCCACTTTCTTCCTGCACATGAAACAGCGATTCTTTTTTTGTTTTGATTTTTCAAGAGACTTACTTTGCTCTTCAGATGACTGCTGTGCGGTTTCTGATCCTGAAGCTTGCAGGTCTTCTTTTGCAGGTATTGCTTTGTTCACAGATGTGCTGTCCACTTGGGAAGATGCTACAGATTCTGATAAGAGTGACTGATCTGATACAGGGCTTGGCTGCATAGACGAAGATGTAGAGTCTAATGCCAGCTGAGCTTCTGGGACACTGCCATCTGTGCCCTGAACTGGTAAAGACTCAGACTACTGACAGAAGGTGCAGGTGGGCTTATTCTACCATTACTACTATTCTGTCTCTGAAGATGTTCTTTATAACACACTGAACACATGCCATTTGTACGAGGGTTTCCATGAAATCCGCAGCCAGTGGAACAAAGTATAGGCACTTGGCTGTGGTTAGTTTCTTGAGCTATGTTCCTCCGTTGCGCACTCTGATGAAAGTATAGGGACTTTGGATTAGGGTTCCTACTGCACTGAGGATTCTTTGTAGTTCTTTCTCTGTAGAGCAGTCCCCACTTCCCTATGTCAGGTTGTCTTTCCTGCTGTTGCTTGGGCTGGCGGCGGCTCTCTCCGCCTGACGCGCTGCCCGCTGCCGCCGGTCGCCGCTGGTGAATGAGGACAGGTGAGGCCACCGAACTCCTGCTCGCTCAGGCCCGGCCGCCACCTCCAGCCCCTCTGCCTGCTGTTTATGAAACTTTTCTGGTTGGTTGTTCGGCCTGTGCCGCGACCGCGGGGGAGAGCTCCAGGAATGGCCGGCACCCGGCGCTGACCTGATTATTGGGTTTTAAATGCTCAATTATTCTTCAAGGGTTACTTGAAAATACACAGGATGACAATATTAAACCTCAAAGGGTAGTTCATTAATTCTTCCGGAGTTTCAGATACTGGTCTTGGGACAAGATGTCTCGTCTCCAGGAGGTTACATGCAAGTTATAAAGCAAAGGAAAGGACTACAGAGTAATTTGAGGATGAGAACGATATTGTAGAATATATGCTCAAGTAGTTGTGAGAACTAAGGTAATGTTTATAGAGCTTTTAGCAAAATACTGGGCACATGTCAGGCACTCAGCCTCTGCTGGTTGCAATCCTTATTCTCTCAAAACAAGATCCAAATGGCAGATAGCTCAAAATGTTGCCACAGTCAAAGCCAGTAATACTATTCAGAGAATGTTATTCAGAAAGATGTTAAATCTCAGACTAAAAGCTTCATTGCTTCTGCCTTAATCAATAAGGCCTATTCATGACCTCATACTTGTTCCTCACAAATTATGGTAATTAAGTTGAAAACTGGGTCCCTTGGCCTGGTAGAGCTCGTTTGGCTACAGAGAAGGTTCTAGATGTTAGACTGAAGAACATGAGGGGCTGAGAGTTTTTAGAGAGGCTTGGGAGAGGGGAATGTGTTGAGCAAAAGGAAATCATGGGACTGTCATACAGAGTGAAGTAAGTCAGAAAGAGAAAAACAAATACCGTATGCTAACACATATATATGGAATCAAAAAAAAAAAAAAGGTGCTGAAGAACCTAGGGGCAGGACAGGAATAAAGATGCAGATGTAGAGAATGGACTTGAGGACATGGGGAGGGGGAAGGGTAAGCTGGGATGAAGTGAGAGAGTGGCATGCACATATATACACTACCAAATGTAAAACAGATAGCTAGTGGGAAGCAGCCGCATAGCACAGGGAGATCAGCTCGGTGCTTTGTGACCACCTAGAGGGGTGGGAGGGAGGGAGATGCAAGAGGAAGGGGATATGGGGATATATGTATATGTATAGCTGATTGTTGTAAAGCAGAAACTAACACATCATTGTAAAGCAATTATACTCCAAGAAAGAAGAAAAGAAAAACGGAAATCATGGGAAGTGTCCAGAAGCCGCATTTTGAGAACGGTACTTAGTTTAGTGTTCTTACCTAGAGCGGGTTACCTTCATCTGCCAGGACCACTGCCCGTGAGTGACAAAGTCCTGCTGGCCCTGGAAGTGCCAAAGGAGATTTCTCTGCTACCATGTGAAAAAAAAAAGCTTTCTTACTTGCGAAATTAAGCACGTTTGTCTAAATTTGCAACACCTGACTAGGCCCTTTCTGTAGGAAAGAAAGCCATTCTCTCCTTGGGTTTTTCCGCTTCTATAAGAGGAGATGCTAAGGAATGCAGAATGGGGGGCAAAAAATTCTAGTTGCCTCCTGCCATAGCTCGGGAGGTTCATTATGTAGTAATGAAATGATCTCAGAGAGAAAACGATAAATCTAGGCCAAGATTTCAGTTTAAAGAAAAGGCAAGGGGTAGAGTAAGCGCTAGGTATATTTTCCAATGTAATGCTAATTGAAAACATTTCACTTGTGTTCAGGGACATTCACCTCTCACTGAAAGGTCGTTCAATACCTTCAAAGAGAGTTTTCTTTAAAACGGCACGTACCCATACTTCTAGCCAGAGACTTAAGTTCTTTGGATAGCTTTCAGCTGACAGCCTGTGTTGTTGAAAAGGCAGCTAGTGGCTACAGGTGTTGTGAAGGTAGATGAGCCCCAGCTGCTCAGGAGAGAAGTGGGGACGCGGAATGCTCCTAGGCAACCGGAAGGGACTTGGCAGCAGACGGTGGTTTGCCTGGTGGAAGAGCTTCCAGATCTAAGCAACAAGCCAGTGGAAGGAAATGATGCAAGCTGTGAGCTGAGCATCCAGGCTTGGCAGGTACACTTAAATTGTATTTTAGAAGGGATGGTAGAGGAGGATTTGGGGGAAGATGACGACGGTGTGCTTTGGAATCAGATAGCCTGTAATGCCTGAATCTGCCTCTCACTTGCTTGGGGCTTTTGAGCAAAGTGCCTGAGCGCTCTAAATCGCTTTCCTCACCCATAAAACGGAGGTGGGATATGCCTGCCTCTAGTGCGTGATAAATAAATGAAATAACACACAGAATGGGGTTATTGCGCTACGTGAGGAAGGAAGCCCTCACGGTTCCGAACTTAGAATCAGTTTCAGCTTTTCTCCCATCTCCAATATTGCAGGAATGAGAAGGCTAGCGCTAATTTTTCTTAATACTTGAAATTTCATTCTGTTTATCATTTTCTTTGACCGCATGTGTAGACTTGCTTATTGCTCAAGGTGAAAACTGACACAGAAAACGCCATATTGAAAGGAGACGCCCACTGTTTTTTCTTGGGCTTAAAAGCGAGGTCAAAAAGAGAAAGCCGGGCTTCCCTGGTGGCGCAGTGGTTGAGAGCCCGCCTGCCGATGCAGGGGACACGGGTTTGTGTCCCCAGTCTGGGAGGATCCCACATGCCGCGGAGCGGCTGGGCCTGTGAGCCATGGCCGCTGAGCCTGCGCGTCCGGAGCCTGTGCTCCGCAACGGGAGAGGCCACAGCAGTGAGAGGCCCGCGTACCGCAAAAAAATAAAGAAATAAAAAGAAAAAGCCTTTCCTTTACTGGTTCAGAACAATTTCCCCACATGGTCATATGTAAAGAATTTTAGGTTTCTGCATCCTGAAGTGTTCGATTTCAATTATTTTCCTTAAAACTAAATGGTATTTTCAAGAGAAAAAAAATTGCATCAAAAATATTGTTTTCTCCTCTTCTCAGATAGCATATTCCCATCTGAGTGTTTCAGTTGTTCTAAAGCCTTTCTATACAGATAATGGAAAAACTTGACTCTTAGATACCTTCACATTTTTATGAGTAAAACATGCATGACATCCTGGAATACCTTCGGGCTCATTCTTATTTATGACATGTTTTTGAGAATTTGAGTAAGACTCTAACATGAAAACAGAGTTTAATCATGACGTTGTGATTTTTAAGGCGAAAAGTACCTTAATTAAACATATTGATCTGGATTTTTTTTTTTCTTGGACAAATGTGAGATCACTTGTCACTTAATAAAAGAGGGGTCACTTTTCCAACAGCAGAAAACTCCCAGGAAGCTTTTCAGCCACTCAACCTGAGATAGAAAACCTCTGAGTGCTTTTCTATCAGCATCTACTACAGATTCTTTTCTTGACTCTTCCTTGAAAATCCTGTGTTTCCTAGGCTGAAATAGACCCTGTGCACAGCTGTTTGTGATTTATAGATGATCTTGGTGTTGAGAACTACCAGCAAGTCCCACAATTTTCTGTATTAAGACATCAGAGGTTACTCTCTAGATACTGCTGCCAATGCAGAGCATGGAGTATACATGGAAATAACTTATCCTGAGAATTATCTTTAAGTAAAGCTTCATAGAAGGCGGAGGAGTTTGTTTTCAGGTCTTCTTTCTGTATTAGAGGTTTTTAAACCAAAGTATCAGAATTGGGTTCCTGCCCAGCTGTCTTGAATCAGAGTCTTTGAGGCTAAGTCAAGGAATCCACAGATTTTTGTCTAATGAGCTGATTAAAATGAACCATCAGGTTTGGTATCCAATGTTCTAAAGTACAAATGAGTAAAAAATATCTGAGGCAAGACTAAAACATTTCTTAATAAGATGATGTGTAAAGTAAAATCAGACATCATGATTAAGATCTATGAAAGAATGAATCTGATTAACGCACAGCCTTTTGGCCTTAAGAATTTATAAACTGTGAGATTTACATCAAAATGCTTTCTTAGTAGTATAAGAAGGATGTTCACTGTTGTCTGTGAAAGAAAAACAAATGTTAACAACAATTTAAATGTCCACAGAAGGAGATAAATTAAATACGATATGATAAATAGATGCTGTGGACTAGCATGCAGTACTTAAAAAGAAATCTGCGAGTAAAAAATATACAAGACAGGTTGTTGCTTCATAACCTCCTCAGGAGCTTCCTGGGTGTAAAAGGAAACAGCCTCCCCGCTCCCGACCCCCAGTAAGCAGAGGGCAAGAGAGACCAAAGAAAAAGGCAGACCCTTCCAGATTGCTAGGTGGCAGGTTTAATAAGCAAGAGAGCTTACTTAGAAGAAGCGTTGTCTTGTGTGGCTGCAAGACGAGTAGATCTCCATACTCACCAGCCAAAGGTGAAATGTTTATATAGAGCCCCTAACTGGGTTTAGTAACATACCCAGTCCTATTTCGAGGCTGTTTCCTTGGTGCAGTTTCTAGGAGCAAAGAACGCAAGCTGAACACACATCCCAAGACAGTGGAGGTGGGATGGGAAGCCTCCAGTGGCCTGGGTCCAGCCTGTAGTTCAACTGGCGGTCGAGTCTTCTTGATGACCTCCTCCCACACAGGTTTTTGGGTGTTACAGGCAAATATAAGATGAAAAAATGAATGGTTCTAATTATGTGAAAATTTAAATGATAATTTTCATTGTTATACGTTCATGTATAAAACCATAGGTCTGGAAGAGAAGGCACTAAATCAGTAATAGTGGTTACTTACGGAATGAAGTGGCAGTATTGAGATTAGGAGTTGTGCTCAAAGATTTATTTAGCCTTATCCGTGCTATTTCTGTTAAAATATTCACCTTAAATAAAATAACGTATTGCATACTTTATAATTTGCTTAGGTATATATAAAAAACAAAGTGGCGTAACTCTTGTAAAGTTACGGCAAACAAGCAAGCCTCATGGGGTATAACTATAAAGCATCTTATTTTTGTCTTATCACCTTGTTTTATGTTTTTTCCCACTTTTATTGAGATATAATTGATGTATAGTACTGTGTAAGTTTAAGGTGTACAGCGTAACGGTTTGACTTACATATATCATGAAATGATGCCTGCACGTTTTGTTAACATTCATTATCTCATATAGATAAAAAACAAATAAAAAATATTTTTTTCTTACAGTGAGAACTCAGGATTTTCTCTCTTAACAACATTCATATACATCAAATGGCGTTGTTAACTGTTGCCATCATGTTGTATATTCCAACTCAGGAAGGCAGGCTGGACAGCTTGTCCTTCATATAGTTCTGTATGGGAAACGTGTTACCGAACTAAACTTGGGTCCATCTGCCCTCATGTGGTAAAGCTAATCTACTAACACAGGGCTGTGGTGGAGGAAAGTGCAGCGTTGATTACGGGCGCCATACAAGGAGTCCAGGCAGCTCATGCTCTAAAAACCCAGAAGCCGCAGCAGATTTCAGGGAAGCATTTTTAAAGGCAAAATGAGGGAGGGAAGTCACAGGTTATGTGGTCCGCTCTGCACAAGTCTCTGATTGGTTGATGGTGAGGTAACAAGGGTGGTGTCACAGGGGTTAACATTATCAATCCTCAGGCTCCACTCTGGGGGCTGTGTGCTCATGGTCATCAAGCAGTTAACTTCTTCCATTTGGTGGGGGCATTGGCATCTGAAAAACAACTCAGGGACTGTGCATCAGATGCAGTTATCTGGGTACTTCAGGGAGGAGCTAAAGATTCTGTGGTTGACATATGGCTGATTTACTATTTAAATTCTTACCAGTTCTCCTGGCCCAACTGCTGTTTTTGTCACTACATGTTCACACCCTTTCAATCATTAATTCTTTTTTTTTTATAATTTTAGCATCTTTATTGGAGTTTAATTGCTTTACAATGATGTGTTAGTTTCTGCTTTATAACAAAGTGAATCAGCTATACATATACATATATCCCCATATCTCCTCCCTCTTGCATCTCCCTCCCACACTCCCTATCCCACCCCTTTAGGTGGTCACAAAGCACCGAGCTGACCTCCCTGTGCTATGCGGCTGCTTCCCACTAGCTACTATTTTACATTTGGTAGTGTATATATGTCCATGCCACTCTCTTCGTCCCAGCTTACCCTTCCTACTCCCCGTGTCCTCAAGTCCATTCTGTACCTCTGCATCTTTATTCCTGTCCTGACCCTAGGTTCTTCAGAACCCTTTTTTTTTTTAGATTCCATATATATGTGTTAGCATACAGTATTTGTTTTTCTCTTTCTGACTTACTTCACTCTGTATGACAGACTCTAGGTCCATCCACCTCACTACAAATAATATTTCTTTTTATGGCTGAGTAATATTCCATTGTATATATTGCCACATCTTCTTTATCCATTCATCTGTTGATGGACACTTAGGTTGCTTCCATGTCCTAGCTATTGTAAATAGAGCTGCAGTGAACATTGTGGTACATGCTTCTTTTTGAATTATGGTTTTCTCAGGGTATATGCCCAGTAGTGGGATTGCTGGGTTGTATGGTAGTTCTATTTTTAGTTTTTTAAGGAACCTCCATACTGTTCTCCATAGTGGCTGTATCAATTTACATTCCCACCAACAGTGCAAGAGTATTCCCTTTTCTCCACACTCTCCAGCATTTATTGTTTGTAGATTTTTTGATGATGGCCGTTCTGACTGGTGTGAAGTGATACCTCATTGTAGTTTTGATTTGCATTTCTCTAATGATTAGTGATGTTGACCATCCTTTCATGTGTTTGTTGGCGATCTGTATATCTTCTTTGGAGAAATGTCTGTTTAGGCCTTTTGCCCATTTTTGGACTGGGTTTTTTGTTTTTTTGATATTGAGCTGCTTGTAAATTTTGGAAATTAATCCTTTGTCAGTTGCTTCATTTGCAAATATTTTCTCCCATTCTGAGGGTTGTCTTTTGGTCTTGTTTATGGTTTCCTTTGCTGTGTAAAAGCTTTTAAGTTTCATTAAGTCCCATTTGTTTATTTTTGTTTTCATTTCCATTTCTCTAGGAGGTGGGTCAAAAAGGATCTTGCTGTGATTTATGTCATAGCGTGTTCTGCCTATGTTTTTCTCTAAGAGTTTTATAGTGTCTGGCCTTACATTTAGGTCTTTAATCCATTTTGAGTTTATTTTTGTGTATGGTGTTAGGGAGCATTCTAGTTTCATTCTTTTACATGTAGTTGTCCAGTTTTCCCAGCACCAATTATTGAAGAGGCTGTCTTTTCTCCATTGTATATTCTTGCTTCCTTCATCAAAAATAAGGTGACCATATGTGCGTGGGTTTATCTCTGGGCTTTCTATCCTGTTCCATTGATCTATATTTCTGTTTTTGTGCCAGTACCATACTGTCTTGATTACTGTAGATTTGTAGTATAGTTTGAAGTCTGGGAGCCTGATTCCTCTAGCTCCATTTTTCTTTCTCAAGATTGCTTTTTAGTCATTAATTCTTCAGCCATGCTTTTGTGACTCAGGGGGCCTGGGAGACTACAGCTTTTCTACAAATAAGAGGCAAGCAGAGGACATAGTGGGAGGGCTCTGTCCTGGGAAGGCACCATAGGGTCCTACTCAGTCACACACATATCAATCCAGTGTGTCCTCAAAATACAGATGACACACAAAGTGATCTCCTTGAAGCCTCTCAAACTGAAATAAAGAGGAAGAAATCATTCTCTTCCCAATTCAGGGAAATGAGTGTTTGTAATAATAAGACCCAAAAGCCTCAACAAAAATCTTTTAATAACTTTGTATGGAGTGTATTCTATATAAATATTGCGTTATTATGTATACCTGAAACTTATATTGTAAGTCTTCTATCCTTCAGTAAAATTAAGTAATTAATTTTAAAAAATCTTTCTCTATTTCCTCACCCATAAATTTCTTACGCTTTTTTAGCATGAGTCAGGGGTTTGACTCATAAAACCTGTTTTGCCCCATGCTGGGCTTTTTAAATTATTAATTTAATTTTTTTTTTTTTTTTTGCGGTACACGGGCCTCTCACTGTTGTGGCCTCTCCCGTTGCGGAGCACAGGCTCCGGACGCGCAGGCTCAGTGGCCATGGCTCACGGGCCTAGCCGCTCCGTGGCATGTGATATCTTCCCGGACCGGGGCACAATCCTGTGTCCCCTGCATCGGCAGGCGGACTCTCAACCACTGCGCCACCAGGGAAGCCCCCTAATTTTTTTTTTTTTGAAGTACAGTTTGCAGGTCTCACTTGGGGGTTGAGCTCCACACTCAAAAATGTGGACTCTGGTGTCCTCAGGCCTCATCTCAGATTTCTGTTTCAGATTCAGTTACCATAGCGTTGTCTTCTCAGGGGTGGCCTGAGCGTGTTTTCTTTTATGGGCCCATAGGCATGGCAGTGGGTGAAATAACGCTAATCCATGCAAGAATCTTAAGGGACAAAATATCAGTACTTCGTTCTCCCCAGTCCTTAGAGCCAGCAAGTTGGACTTCAAATGTAGGTTTTCTTCAGTGATTCACATAGACAAATGCTTGAGGATATAAGTGGAAAGTTTACCTTTTCTAATCTTAAATCATTCTTGGAGCCAAATAAAACAGGACAAGGATGGGCTCAGAATTTGAATAATACAATAAAGCACAGGACTAATTTGCATATGTAGGTGAAGGACGGGGGCTACGAATGGAGGAGTTACTTAGGGAGAGATTGGGTGATTAATCAGAAGTGGTCAAAGGAGTTTCTGAAATGCTTGCTTGGGAGGAGGCCCTGAAGTCAAATTAAGGTTACTAGCTAGAGCCTGAGGGAAAGCTGTATTTCGTAAAATCTTGGTGTTGTATATATATCTTTCTGTTTCATTTTTCTTTTTTCTAAAGAATATATATAAAATATAATATAATTGTGTAATATGTATGGTGTATATAGATCATGTATACATTATAAAATAGGCATATTCTTTATATTCCTTAACTTTTTAAAAAATATTTATTTATTTGGTTGTTCTGGGTTTTAGTTGTGACAGGCAGGCTCCTTAGTTGTGGCTCCAGGGTTCCTTAGTTTCAGCTTGCCACCTCCTTAGTTGCAGCACATGGGCTCCTTAGTTGCGGCAGGTGGGCTCCTTAGTTGTGGCATGCATGTGGGATCTAGTTCACTGACCAGGGATCAAACCTGGGCCCCCTGCATTGGGAGCTCAATGTCCCATCCACTGAGCCACCAGGGAAGCCCCTATATTCCTTAACTTTTTAAACTTTAATCTCTAAAAATCTGGAATAATGTAAAACAAGCATACTTGAAAAAGAAAAGAGAATATTGAAAACTGAACATAGAAATTATAATGAAATTTAAACAAAGTTTTTAACTTTGGGAGTGTATAATAATTAGTGTTATATGAATGTCAAAGCAGAGAAATGTATTTGACTATAGGGTAAGAAAGGAAATAAACTGTAAAAGTCTTAAATAAAAATAAATATTCCAGGAATGGAAATGCTTTTGTCAGGTATCTGTGTTTACAATAATGTGTTTATACTCCTAGCAATGTTAATTTGAAAAGATGCTTTAAATTTGAGTTGTCAGTGTAAAAATATCACTTGGTTTACGAGACAATCGACTGTCAAATACATTGCATAGATATGCTGGATGTTTTATAGCTTTGTCGTCTAGACACTAATTTTATCCTTAAGAATTATTGGAAATCAAATTTAGATAGTTTTCCTGAAAAGGGTAAACTTGTCTATTTATTGTGAGAATAGAAAAGTTGCAACCATCTGTCAGGCAGTGGCACTTAGGAATTAACTTCAGACAATCAAAGATGAAGTTTTGCATGAGAGCATGCATTAATCTGACAGCTTTATGTCTAAAATAAATAACAATATGATATGATTTGGTGGAGTGGGATAGGTTTGTAAATAGTCAAACATTAAGAAACTAAATTTTCTTGTTTTACGGTCATATGGGTTTTTCTGTTTCCTTCTGAAAACTTTTTTCAGTTATGTATCTGTATACTAAGATGTGTATAATTAATTATTTATTTGATGAATTGTGCTTTCAGTGTTTCCCTACTGTCTCATAAAAGCATCTGACACTGATTGGTTTTGCACTGTTTCATTTACTCAGAAGTTAGGTATATAGTTAACTCTTGCAAAGTGTTCTATAAATACCATCTATTAAAGAAGTTATCACAGCATATTTTTATCATTGGTTTGCTGGTCTCTCCACTCAAAAGGCAGTAACTGAGTCTAGGGCAGGGAATGTGTTTTATCTGTCTTTGTATCTCTGGCATAGAGGCATTCTGCTTGGTAATTGGTAGACAATCAGTAAATCAAATAATTAATGAAATAAATTAATAAATGAGAGTTCTGGAGTCTTCTCTCCCATCTCGCAGTCAGATGTAGTCCTCTCATTCCTGTTGCTTCCTATGCCAGTCTCTAATAACTGACACTTCTGCATGAATCATGGGAAAAGACACGAAATGTCTTTTCTCTTAATTAAGTGAACATTCCACAGTCTCTCCACTCTCCAGCAAGAGACAGAAGTGAAACCAAGATTCATAAATGATTAAGCACAGCAGTAAAATCTGCAGTGTTTTTTTTTTCTGTAAGCCTAGCAGACGACTTGCTGAAATATTCTTATTTCTATGGCCTGTTGAGATAAGAGATTCAAGATTTCCTAATCTGCAAAATGAGAATAATGGTCATAGCATCTCAATAAAGTTGTTGAAATGATTAACATAGAATACACATAAAACATGGTGCATAGTCTGGTATTGTTAGGAGTGCACTAAATATCGATAGCTGTCATTTACTGAGACCTGACATTTTGATAGAGGAGTGCTTCAGATCAGGCTCCTGTTGAATGTGGGGACAGAAAGTCAGTAACGTAAACAAAATCATTCTGTTCTTAAGCTGTGTTGTGCTTTTTCAGCATAAACAAAGGGTTTTTGAAATTTTATTACTATAATATTTTCCCTCCCTTGTCTCTACATTTAATCTCCATTTATAATTACGACATTTTCAAGAAATCCCTAATAAGGACTTGAGGCTTTAATTATAAGGCATCTAGTGTTGTGTGCATGTGCTTTACATCTATTGTCATTATTTTATCCTTGGATCTGCAGAACTTTCATCTGTAACGTGTGTCTCATTCAGTAATTAATGTCTGATTATCTATTGTAAACAAAAAATCAATCAGTCTAAGAAATGGAAAATTTTATTTGAGCAAAATTTGAGGATTATAACCCCGGAAGAGCATCTCAGAAAGCTCTGAGAACTGTTCCACCAGTTAGAAACCAAGGCACAGTTATGTAAGATTTTTTGAGGTAGAGGGCTGTACATCAAATGATGTATTGACAGTTTACATAATCCAGATCTAAGTGTCAACCTGGTGGGTCACATGACCCCTTACAAGACCAAGAAGGAATGTTATCTCTTTAAGGAGTTGTCTTGATGCTGGAAGAACATTGTTCTTTATGGGTGACAAGGTATTCCTGCTGATGGGGGAGGTTTGGTTGACGCATAAGGCAGATACACAGTGCACAGTAAGGGGGAGAGAGGAGGCCAAAGGGCAGAGAAGAATTTATGTTTAAATTTTTCTTGTCTTGCCATAAAATAGAAATTTTATTTCACACTATTCTGAGTGGGTCTTCATCCTAGGCACTGGGATATAGCAGTTAGCAAGGAAAGCAATAGGGTCCATAAAATAGAAATGTTATTTCACACTATTCTGAGTGGGCCTTCATCCTAGGCACTGGGATATAGCAGTTAGCAAGAAAAGCAATACCTGTGTTCTCATTGAGCCTCCATTTCGTAAGCAGTAATAGGCATTAGACAAGTGATCCAAAAATGAACTGAATAGCTACAGACTGTGAAGAAAATAAAGTGAGAGAACTTATAATGGCACTGGTAGGAAAGGGGGCCTTACAGAATGAGAAGTTAGGGGAAGGAGGAGATTTCAGCCAAGAGCTAAAGGATGAGAGTTTTCTCTCCGTAAAAGGAGTTCAGACTGTTGTCGAACCCAAGTTTATGTGCCCGGTTACAGTGCGGCCAAAGAAAGCAAAATGTCGGAGTTTGAAGGGAAACGGTTTATTGCAAAGGCCAAGCAAGAAGAAAGGGCAGCTCATGCTCAAAAAGGCCAAACTTCCCTATGGTTTGGGGGGAAAAGTTTTTATAGGCAAAATTTAGGGGGAGGACTGCAAGGCATGTGACCTTCCTGACTCGGTGGTGGGGAGGTAACAGGGTGGTGTTCCAGGAATCTAGTCATCGGCCTTCTGGTTCCACGCAGTCTAGGGTCCAGTGATTTTGCTCAGCCTGAAGTTACCAACCTCCACCTGGGTGGGGCGGGGGCCTTAATTCCTACAGAAGAGCTCATAGATCTGTACCAGATTGTGTGTATCCCTTGAGGAGGAGCGAGGACCCTGCTTTATCCCTGCATTATTATTTCTTGACTGCTTCTCCTTTGCTTCTGTATTCCCGCCTTTCCCGAATTTGTGTCTGAATCTGCCCTTTGGCACTCAGGGGTGGTTTAGGAGGCTGAAGTCTTTTTCCTACAGATAAGAAACAGGGGACGTGGAGACGCTTTTGTACCCAGGAGGACCCCACAGTACCCTGCTTGGTTTCAATCCCCCATTTTCTTTTATATCTCTCAATCTGGAGGGGAAAAGGTGTTGGACAAGAAAGGGAATAATGTTTTGGCTAGACAGGTTTATCATAAACTGGGCAGAGGCACTCGGTTTTAGGGGGACTTGGTTTCACAAATATTATCTTTCCAAACAGAAATCATTAAGTCAGAGGCTTTGAGGCAAGAACAGAGTCTGGAGAAGAGAAAATGGTATCAGATGAAGTGGAAAACATCTTGTTGACTTCTAGGTCATGATAAGAAAGTTGGATTTCATAGGCAGTAAAATGGGAAGCAATTTAATGTGTAAGCAGAAGAGTGGCATGATCTAAATAGTTTTTTAAAAAAATCAAACTGGCCACTGTGCATTAAATGGATTACAGTGAGGAGGCCAGTTTGGAGGTTAGTGTGATTGTGACAATGAGAACGTCTGGTGCGTGGGCTGGAGTAGCAAAAGGAACGGTGATTGTAGAAGAATGGGAACACTTGTGAGATTCTGGGGGCAAGATCAATATTAGTAGTAGTGGATTCAATAGGGGAGGATATGGGAAACTAGAAATAAAGGATGACTTCTTACTTTGTTTTTGTTTTGCTTTTGCTTGATCACCCAAAGTAAAACTCATAGGCCGTCTCATTTTAGATCTTTAAAAAAGTCTCTGCAGGAGAATACGTGAGGATATTTTTCTTTTAATGTGTACTAGGTCCTCGCATTTATACCACCTGTTGTAAGTGTTGTTTTCTCTTTAGGTAGATTGTAGGTCATTGTCAACAAAAATCAAGAAATCCGTCCTACCCTTATGCCAAGTTCATACTTTTGGTCTGAAGTTTATTTTTATCAAATTAACACACCTGCAAAGCTTAACTTTGTAAATCGAGTTTATTTTGAAAGGTAGTGTTGAATTATTTTCCAAATAAAGCAGCTTAAAAAAATGCAGATGTGGTCCTGTATGCACAGTGCTCTGAGTATGGTAGGATTTTTTTTTTTAGCATACTAATGTTTATTTGGAGATGTATAAAAAATATGCAGTCCTACAAAACTTTAAAGATTTTTCAGATCCCTGCTAAGTTTTTTTTAGACCCTTTTTTTCTAGAAAACAATAGGTTCGATCAAATTTATCCTAATATTTCAATAACTAAGATACCACTCAGAAATATTTTAGACATTTGAAATCACAGAATGAGTAAAATGGGAGGAAGAGCTTTATATGCCTAAGACTGTCTCCGTCTATAGGGGAGTTGGTTCTCCAATTTTTAGCAAAAAGTCTGCACTGGCAAATTGTCGAACCACCATTAATATAAAAAATTTGGTCAATCCTTGACATCTTTAATGCATACTTGATAAGAAATATATCCATAACATTGATATTTTAGCAATAGTTTTATCTGATGGTGTATAGAAAGGAGGCCAAGGTTATATTGTACTACATTCAGTTTTAACTTTACTGAATACCACAAAATTTCCCCAGCCAGCATTACAATAGAAGTCAGCTTGTTGCCCTTTTACTTCTGTATAACACAATATCAAAAACATTTTATCTGCCAATATGTGATTCTGGTGACCTTTGACATTTTTGAGCATATATTCTCATGCATCATCAGAGGTTTCATGCCAAACCAATAACACACTTCTCTGTTGTTTTCAAATGCCTCCTATATCATAAGGTTAATGATCAATAAAATGCACTGACATGGTTCTTTTTGCTGCCATACCTCATTATTTCTCTTTTCACTCAATCTCCACATGCTTTTAATAGTTCCTGAGTAGCTTTTGTTTTTTCATTTAATAAAGAGTAACAATGTGCCATTTTCTCTTTATAAAATAACAGTCTCTCTGATGGGATTCTATCCGGGGGAACCAGTTGTATTCAAGATGCCTTTCATTTGACCTAGGACAGTGTTTAACTCATCATTTGACAGCTGTGTGCCTTTAAAAATTAAAAGTCTGTGTGAGATCTCCAATTTGTATGAGTTTGCACGAGGTTATAGAATTCACGTAAATGCTGTCTGGCTTAGGGGACTAGGAACTAGCGTTGGATCCTAAAAAGTGATCTAAAACAAGCCTCAGCGAGCAGGACCATTAGGTGAAATCTGGCCCACAGCTTGTTTTTGTAAATAAAGTTTTACTGGAACACATCCATTCCTGTGCGTTTACTTATTGCCTCTGGAGGCTTTCATACTACAATGGCAGAGTTGAGAAGTTGCAGCAAAGACCACGTGGCCCTCAAAGTTGAAAATATCATCTGGCCCTTTACAGAAAAAAAAGATTGCTGATTCCTGATCTAAATAAAATTAAGCCTGTTTCTTTTGGAAGCTACGCAAACCAGAAGGTTAAGTTTTGATTTCAAACCTGAAGATAACATCACACATATTACAAATAGGGATTCACTTGGCCAAATTCTTCCTTTTTTATTTTTACCATACACTAGGAAGGTTTTCAGAAATTATGGTAGGTCATTTAAACAGTAGCTTCAGGTGTTTCTGAAGTTAATAACTAAGGGCTTTCCAAAATCTGAGCACATAAAATAAATCTTATATAATATTTAAAATGTATATAACTTGGTGTTTTTGAGGATACATCCTGTACTTTGAGTTTATTAATATTTACAATCATAGATCACTTAATTGTTGAAATATAACTAGTGTCTATCTCTTTTTTTAAAAAAAGAAAGCAACGTTTATTTGAATTTTAACTCATTTGCTCAACAGAATTTGACCACCTTTTGTAAGCTAGTGCCACTCTAGGTGCTGGGAAACACATCCAGTGAACAAAGCAAAAAAAAAAAAAAAATCCTGCCTTTGTGGAGTTTACACTCTTGCGAGATTTTATGACAGGAAGTACAGTGATTAAGCCTAATATTGCTTTTGTTCTGTTAAAAATCCCGAGACTTGGCTACATCAGAGTATTTTTTTCTTGGTGTTCTAGTAAAAGAGCATTGTGTTGATTAGAGAAATACCTTGATCCCAAATAATGGATCCCCCTTTGTTTAAGATATTGATATTTAACCTTTATTCATCTCAGACACTTTAAGGATCTTTTGAGAGCAGTGGTCCTTTCCTCAGGAGGGAACAATCCATTTAGTCCTTTAAATCATAATTTTACACATAGTTTCCAAAAGCACAAGGACCGTCTCTAGTCCATCCACAGAGCTAAAAGCTATTAACCTAGACCAGCTCTTAGATAAGTTAATAGGATTAAGGATAATGTGCTATTAGATATTTATAGAACTATTTTAAATATATAAATCTATTATACATTTTATTCATTCAGTGATTGATTTACTCCACACGTTTTACTAAATACTAATGTTCTTAGGTGCCAGACACTGTGCCAGGCAACACTATTATTCTCAAAACATTTTTTTTATATGATTGGTTTTATGACACAACCTGTATGTTAAGGAATCAGTGGAGCATCATGACTGAACCAACTTTTTTTTTTTTTTTCTGGCTGCGTTTGGTCTTTGTTGCTGCACTCAGGCTTTCTCTAGTTGTGGCGAGTAGGGCCTACTACTGTTCCTTGCGGTGTGTGGGCTTCTCATTGCGGTGGCTTCTCTTGTTGTGGAGCACAGGCTCTAGGCATGCGGGCTTCAGTAGTTGTGGCTCGCGGGCTCTAGAGCACAGGCTCAGTAGCTGTGGCTCATGGGCTTAGGTGCTCTGTGGCATGTGGGATCTTCCCGGACCAGGGCTCGAACCTGTGTCCCCTGCGTTGGCAGGTGGATTCTTAACCACTGTGCCACCAGGGAAGTCCCTGAGCCAAATTTTATATAAAGTTTACAAGCAAACATTTGTGCATTTACTAAGCATCACCCCTTCTAGTTTCTATCAGGACTTAACTAAACAAGAGGAAATTTGCTTCTTATATTTATCAGGACTGAAACAAGAGGATTTGGCTGTGTAATTGTTAGAAACCTATATTTCATACAAAATAAGTAGAAATAAAAATAAACTGTGGGGTTACTTTTGTTGCATTCCAATGTGTTTCCTTTGTGGAGTGCAAGATTATACGTAAGACGAAAAGAAGCAGCTTCATTCACTGAATTCCAAAAGACAAGTCGTTGAACCCCTTGTATGTCTGCCAAGTATCTGTAATAATTTGAAACGCCGTATTAAATATTACATATTTTAATTAACATAGTTTAATTTTTCCAAGTGGCATTGGTAAGTTTTAATGTAATAAGCATTACCAACTTTAGATCAGGTCTTGTGAGAGCAGGTGACACCAGAATTATAAGTAGAGAGTTGTCTGCTATCAAATTATGCATTGATTTAAAATCAACACACTCAAGGATCTTATGGTTACAAATGAGATTTTAGTCCCAGAACAGCCTCTTTGTGACTTAATCTTTACGTACATGTATTATTCTTATCCATGATTAAGTACTATAGGAAATGCAAAACTTTCCTTTTGAGGTTACTAACTTCTTGCAACTGTAGTCCAGAGAGATTGTCACTTACCAAGTGATAGAGTTTTTTAGTATAGAAACTAGCATAGAATGCAAGTCTCCGTGTGAGCCTGTCAGTAAACCATTATCGCTTAAAATATAGAAAGAAAATTATTGAGCTTCAATAAAAAGAAGATCCATTAACAAGGGGAAGATTAAGATATGTTAAATTTCTTCTTTAAATTTAGTTATGAGATAATCCATGTCATCTATAATAGTTTTTCCCCAGATGAATTTTAGCAAGGCATATCATTGAACTCTAAAGTTTAACTAACTGAATGGATAATGAAAAACTTACCCTATGGTTCCATTTCTAGTAATATATGAGCAGATAAGGATCTAGCACCAATCTTTCTTCTGAAAACACTAAACAAAATGGAAAAGAAAAGAGATGCATATGTAGTCTAACAAGAAAGTAAAGAAATTCGGGCTTCCCTGGTGGCACAGTGGTTGAGAGTCCGCCTGCCGATGCAGGGGACATGGGTTCGTGCCCTGGTCCGCAAAGATCCCCCATGCCGCGGAGCGGCTGGGCCCGTGAGCCATGGCCGCTGAGCCTGCACATCTGGAGCCTGTGCTCCGCAACGGGAGAGGCCACAACAGTGAGAGGCCCGCGTACCACAAAAACAAAAAAAAAAAAAAAAAGAAAGTAAAGAATTTAGAGCAATAGCTAAATGAAGGCAAGAGCCTGAGAATAATTGGAACACTGCAGCCCGCTTTCACCTTGAGGGCACGTGGGAATCTCAGTTTTACTGAGTACCATTTCTTGGTATTTCACAGGACTGGGGAAGGTGCTACTATGGAAGAAAAAAAATCCTAAGGCTGCGCCAAAGTGAGAAAACCAAAGCAGGGATCCTCTTTTCTTATAGCTGGAGCTCAAAAGTGCTATACTCTCCATCTAAAGGTGAATTAGAAGGAACTGTGAATTCACATGAAAATCGGGAAATTGCCTATAACCAGAAGCTGATATTTGAACAAGTCTGCGACATAAGTTCATACTATGTGGTCAGTCCCAAAACACTTCAAGCCAGAAATTTAGATATGTGTTTCTCATGTAGGAGTACATTTAAGACCTGTGGCAGGACCAGATGACAAAATCCTCCCAGGAGGTACCCACCTGCGTCTCATGGCTCAAAGAAGTTTCGTACGTAAGTTTACAAACGAAATGAGCAGAAAGCAGTTAAAAATCGATAAACACATAGGAAATAAGGCACCATGAGTGAAAGCCGGAAGAAGTAAGAGAAACAACAATTAAACTCACCTTTCTTATAAAGTGTGTCAGTTTTCATCTTGGGATAAAAGTCATAACTCATTACCTTAGAAAACGCTTGATTATCTTATAGCCATAAACATTTCTTCACTCTTTTTTCCTTAGAATATGCAATGCTACTGTATACTGGTAAGGTAGTATTTATTGTAACATACTTAAGGAAGGTTGGGAATGGTGCCACATCAGAGAGGCTACCATTCCTGGGAGACGACTATTCTTTCTTGTTAGGGAAGAAGTAAAAAGGCTAAAAACATGGGCTCAAAATCAGACTAAGTTCTTTTACCCTGTAATATGTTTGCTCAAGGTCCCAACTAGCAGTGTATTTAAATTTGAACCTTTACGCTGTTCATTTGCAAAATAGTCTTACAGTATCCATATTCCCAATACCCATAATGAGTTGCCGTGGGAATTGAGACAAAACATGTAAACGTTGTATCCCAGTTCAGCATATTAATTCGTTGGTTCTTGTTAGCTGTATTACCTGTTCCTCCTTTTCCTGGGCCACTCCCATGAGACAGAATAACTTGCTCTCCTGTACCCTACAGAGGAGAAGGATCGCCTGTTCCCACCTTTATCAGGTTTAAGGCTCCTCAGTTTCCAGGTGGGTGAATCGGGCCTTTAATCCGTGCCTTTGGGTCTGTGTTACATAATTACTCACTAGGTCTCAGGAAAATCTGAGGACTCATCTGAGACTCACCTGTCAGCTAGCAGTATAGTTTCACTGACTCGAGTAATCAGATATCAGAGCTTTTCAAGTGCTTCCTCATGACCCTCCCATAAAAGGGATTCAGCGGCACCTGCTCAGTGTCTGTGGCATTTTGGTTTCTGCATTCTCTGACAATGCGAACCCCGCTTTCATGGCCTTTGAAGTATTTACGTATTTGCTCACTCTCTGTGTGTGTAACCAAGGTAGAATTGCCACCATCACCTGCTAAAACCCCACCACCTCTCCTTTCCCTGTCCACGTCCCTGTGCCTCGTACCGAGCACTGTGCCCCCAAACACCACCTCACTGCATTCGCCCCCTGCGCAGATGCCTTCGTCACCCAGAATAGGCCCAGCCAAGCCGCTTTCCCGTGTGGATGACAGCTTCACTCTGCTCGGGTTCAGACACCCCTGTGATAGACCATCTTCCACATGGATGCCCTCTGAACCCCTCCTGGGCTGTAACTCCCCACAGTAGGTAGCCCTCCCTACCCTGCTAGGACTCCGACACACTAGGCCAGGCTTCCTCCTCCAGCCCATCCCAGACTTGCTAATGAAGACCCCACCTTAACTCTGATATCTGATCTCTGGTCACCCTTGTACCTCCCGTCCCCTGAACCCCTCCTGGACACTTAACCTTGCTCACTTCCGTCTAATGACTTTAGGCCCGAATTGTCTGAGGAGGGAATACCATGCTAAATTTAGTCATAAGGAAAGTTAGGCTTATCAGCTCCTCTTGGGAACAAAATAAAAGGGCCTTGGTATCTTGAATTCTAGAATATACCATCTTCTACTTGCTGAAGTCTCCCAAGTATTGTCCGAGTGTTGAAGTCTCCTTTGTCTCTGAGGATGTTAGTATAAGACAGAATTTACAAAAGTGAATGCAAGATAATACACAGAGTTCATTTCCACAAATACATGTATATACCGCTCTCAAAGAATCCCAGATTTTTGAAAATTAATTTACATTTCCATGATGTATACAATTTCTTATTAGAAAGAACTGCAGGATAGAATTACAAGGTTGACTTAACAGGAACTGATATTTGAGATTTGCTAGCGGATTTATCTGAGAAATGGTTTATCTCATAACACTTTTCACTTTGTCAAAAAGATTATGTGAATAATAAACACCTTGCTCACCATGTCCCTAGAATAAGCTTTTGAAGATGAAGCTCTTTAGAACTTAACTGGACAGTATTCTCCTGGGTGCTATAAGGAAGGACTTTTAAGACATTTCAATATGCTTGTTTTGGGACATAAAGATCATGACTGAGTGAAGGAGGGTGACTCCCAAGAAGAAGCTGAAATCACTGTGTGTCAGGTAAAATGAACAATGCCCTTTAGACATATTTCTGGTGTTTTACATAATACAGAAAAAGTCAAACCATTCTTAACATGTCCTCCTAAGGTAAGAAGCAAATATAAGTAAAAATACTGTCTTCTCCCTCTCCCAACTTCTTCTGAGAGCAACATTTTAAACTCGGCTATATTTCTATGAAATTTTCATTTGTAGCTAAGGCTGTTCAGTCCAGATATAGGAACTGTCAATATCCAGGATTTTCATGAATTACACACTTCTTCTCCTGGGTAGAAGAGAAACCATTTGCAAACCCTGTTCATTACATTACATAATTCCACATGAAATACCTAGAATAATTCTCTTTTTATTACTCAGAGCTCATTAAGGAAGACAGGTGCATTAAAACAATACACATACAGTGAGTGGTATGGTTTTCACCTTAAAATAAGTAAACACCTACTTGAAACCTTTTATACCATTGGTTTGGCATCCCCATTGGCTCACAAATATAAGTTAGGCTCTTAATCAGTTTCACTCACGTACAAAAAGACCCCAAAAAAACTCTATTTGAATATTTCCTGACTTTTTTTGGAAACATAATTCCAGTGTTTTAATGTAAGTTTTCAGCAGCTTTGCTATATTTTATTTTGGCTCAAAAGAAGACGGAGATTTTTCACATTCTCATATAAATATGATATCATAAGAAACAGTCCATAGGATTTATTAGAACTTCATAGGTGATACCTTTTCTAAATAATTTACAGTTGAAAAATGAACTGAATATCTGGGAGAACTGATCATTTTTAAAGACATTTCACTGCAAGTAGACAAGTGGCTATAATTCTCAGTAGTTGCATTTAGTCTGAGAAGATGATTCTGTCTTTGGAGACTCAGCTACATATGTCTCGAAACGCCAAAGATCATGCATGAAAGCTTTTTTGAGGGTGGTCTTTCAGATATTGGTAGTTAATTCAAATCTTTAATTTCATTGAGACATAGGATGCCATGAATATTGTGAAATCTTACACAGATAAGAGTAATTCAGAAAATATCACGTTTTGTTGTCAAGAGCTCAGGTGGGAGATCAGGTACCCTAAGATTCAAGTCTTAGAAATGCTACTTACCAGCTGGATGACACTTGGGCTTTTGACTTGAGCATAAACTAACCTTCAACTTGTTTGACTGTAATTAACAAACAAACAGTATATTTATATGTTTATACTATAAAAGTAATATATATATCTATTTATAAACACAGGTAGATAAATATAGCCTGGACATAAACATAGATATAGATACATAAATATAGATATATGTTGCCTCTTAAAAGTGGTTAAGTTGTAATGCACTGTAAAGAATTTACCATAATGGGTAGAAAATATAAAGCAATTTCTCAGAGTGTAGGTCTTATAAGTGATGAGGCAGAAGGCAGCGTGAGTTTGCCCAATCAGGGGTTAAAATAGAAGGAAAATGATCCTCTGTGTTAAAGAAACATGTTTTACTAACCATGGCCAATTTAGCAATTTATATTAAGATACTCTTTTTCAAATGTGACTTTGGTATGAAGCTGTACTGTCCTTCAGTGGAGGGAGAGAATATCTCCCAGGCTGGCACAGGGAAAAGCAAGGTGTATATACAAGTTGAAAAGATGTAGTGATTTTCTTTGTATAGTATGGATACCTTTTGGTGCCGAGGTAATATTCTGAGAATTTTGCTTATTGCTTCACGCTAAAAGGAAAGGTAGATTTCATAGATAGAACTCACTGGCTCTGCTGATGACATCTGAGCACATTGGTGCAGGAATTGTTACAGAGCTGATTGTTGCTAGAATCAATACTATTTATCATAGGGTTTAATCCCATAGAAATCATTAACTAGGGTGCCAAGCAACTGGAGTGAAAAAGTAAAATATATAAAGAAGTCTCCAGAGAAAGAGAGAGCTACTGTTTGCTTTGATTATTGATCCCTTTGAGCTTAACCTCCTCATCCAGCCTCCAGTCAGTCATCTGAGCAGAGCCAAATGGAAATCGTTTATGTTTATTTCTTTTGGTTTCAAGATGTAAACCAAGTCAACCATACAGTCAAGTTTGCTGTTATGTGGGCACTCATGGATTGGAACCGGAAAACCATTAAAAAAATAAAGAAAGCAGTTCCTAGGCTAGCTCAAAGTCCTTCTCTGGGGATTCATGATCTCTTTGGTTCTGCCTCCCAGGCCTCTGAAACCAAAGCCTAAACTCTCCCCTATGCCGTACTGCTTCTACAGATGTTAATGACCAACGTGATTAAGTTTAATTTTTCTGAACGCCAGACTTCAATAGTGAGATGCACATACCTGTGCTCTCTCCTTGTGCATGCTGGTAGGCATCGAGAAAAGCTGAACTCTTGATCTCCCCAGTCTCTGAACGTGGAGGAAGAGCCACCACCACTCCTATCCTTATAACACCCTCTACTTCCATCCCACGTATTCACTTCACCACCAAATAATCTTGATTATTTTACTTTCCGAATGTATATCAAATCTGTCTGTGTTTTTCCACGTTCACTACCATTATTTTATGTCAAGCCACCATCATGTCAGGCATGAAGTATTAATAACTACAAGGGTTGGTTGTTTCCCCCTGTTTTTCTTCTCCAATCTGGTCTCCACACTGTGGCCCAAGAGATTTCTTTAAAAATGGAATCTGCTCATGACACATCTAATGTGTAAGTCTTCAGATCTTTTCTGTTGTTCTTAAATTTTCAACAAGGTCACGAATACTGTAACCTCTTCGTCCTTCCCCCACCTCGCCCACCCTGGCCACGTAGCACCTTCTTTCTCTGCTACCCAAAGTAGTTTCCCAAGTTAAGGCCTTCTCAGGCTCTTCTTCTTGCCATATGATTCCCCAGTTCAAATCTGACCCACTCATATCTCCTCTCCTGGAAGCCTGTAATTTCCCTCATATTACATGTGTCATGAGGGCAGGAGTTACATTTTGTTCATCTGTAGCCCTGGTACCCAGCCTAGTACCTGGTACAGGTGCTTAATGATTTGAGTGAAGGAGAGAGAAAGAGAAGATGATAGATATTTTTAGACCATTCGCTTCAAATTTAGGGAGATTTTTATGAGGGACACGATTTGTTTCTCAAAGGACCAAATGGAGAAAAGCGAGTAAATTTAAAATGGAGTAATTTACACATGAAGAATTTAGCCAACAGAGACAGGAGGAAAATCTGTCGAAGATTTGACTAAGACATTCCCCTGGATATCTGTATTAGTGCTGCTTTAGAACATCTTGAAACCCAGTGATTGTATAAAAACATATGGTGATGATAAATTCTTATGCGTTCATTATTATGTCATATAGTTATGTATGAGACAACTTTCAAATTATTGTTGACATTTTCATCTCGTTGAATCGTTGAGATGGCCGTGTCCCAAATCAAGAATCCTCATCTGCTGTCAACACTGCAGCTCTCTAAAGGTACAGAGAATGCCCTGAATTAGGTGCACTCCTATTAATGGTGGAGTTTCCCTCTTAGATTCCTTTCTGATCTTTGACACAGTTGGACAAGTCTGGATGATTTGAGAGCCTCAAGAATTCACAGAAACTTGGAATAATTTTTCCGTGGTAAAAAGCCACCATTACTGGAATGAGCCTAAACCAACTTGTCAACTCTTTTCTTTAATCAAGAAGAATCCTTAGTATGTCTCCCATTTCCCCTCCTCTCTCCTGATAAGGTGGGGTGTGACTGGACAAAGAAGTTCTGGTTCCTAATGTGTTTTGCTTTCGGCAACCAAAGGCGATGATCAATTGGAAAGGTTTGGGAGGTCCCCTACTAGGCCAGTTATTAACGTCTCATTGCTAAGTTCATGGGTGGGTTGAAAGGAGTGTGGGTAGCGAAGGGGAGGATTTACTTGTTTCAATGAAGTGACTACCTGTACAAAAGTGTTTTTATATTTTGACAACCAGTATAGATAGTGTTACCAGCAAAGTATCCCTTCTGGCCCAGGCTATCCCTAGTAATTATTTGATATAAAAAATTGTATTGGTAAAACTACTGATATATGTTTGGGAAATTTTAGCTAAAATAATTTTTTTTTCCTAGTGATAAATGGATAGTATCCTTTAGCTCAAGGGTTCTCAAAGCATCACCTTGGAACTCTTGGAATGTGTTAGAAATGCAAATTTTCCTTTTCCAACTCTGACAAACTTGGGCGGGGCCCAGCAATTTGTGTGTGTGTTTTTTTTAAACATCTTTATTGGGGTATAATTGCTTTACAATGGTGTGTTAGTTTTTGCTTTATAACAAAGTGAATCAGTTATACATATGTTCCCATATCTCTTCCCTCTTGTGTCTCCCTCCCTCCCACCCTTCCTCTGGATGAGTTAAAACACCCTCAGGGTTTGAGAATCACTGGGTTAGGTCATTAACACGGTCCACACTGTCAGAATATGGTCGTCTCTGGCCATTTTAAGCAGCTTGGTTGAGGACCTATGTTAATGCAGACAGGTGTTTGTGAGATGCCCAGCTTCTGGGCAATGAGAGTGCTCAGTCACTAGCTAAGAGACTTATTCTTGAGCACCTATCTCTCGGCAGGCAATTCAAATGCAAGTCTCCAGAAAATTACAAATTACTGTATGTCATAGACATTCATAGTTACTGCCAGTTGTCAAAATCATAAAATTTAAACCTGTGAATGTCTGTGGTCTACTGTATTGACTGTAAAAGTGTTAAATTTAGAATGGTGAAAATGGATTTTTAAAGGTGTAATAATTAATGGGATCTGGGATTACATTCATATTGAATTTTTTAAAGTAGGTAAAATGGTACTGCTATATTTAAAGGCACTTTAGAAATCAGATGATTATTCTACCTGGGAAGGACATATCTATTAAAGGAAAAACCAAAAAAACAAAAAATAACCTCAGGGGCATTATATTGCCCTGAAAAAGTGCTTACTTGAAAAAGTATACTTAGAGGGTAAAGATTAGATTCCAAATCCTTTTCAAAGAAAAAAATATCGTTTTTCAGGTCACTTTTGAATTCATTGAGAGTTCACTCACCTCCCTATTCAGTAAGGGGTCCACGAGTCAAACCACCACATGCAGCAGAGAAACGTTCAGAGTATTTGGTGGTGATCCTTGCTCAAGCTCAAACTTTGTTTTGACATATTCTTATTTACATATTCATTTCTCTTCTTGAAAGCTATATTCTAATTATATTTCATCCACTCTTTAGTTTGTGCATAGAAGTATAGTTTAGCAATAGAGATAGAAAGTTCAAGGCTAGATATCCAAACCTTTAATAGTTCACAAAAAAACAAACATTGACAAAGTACTGGGTAAATATTCTCATCTCAAGGTATTAATCGCAGTTCCAGGTACACAGTGGGTGTGAGAACTCTTGAGTATTTATTTAAAAAGCCTTTGTTCCTTTACGTGATTTTCTTTTCACTTATAAATATGTTCACCTCCACTGCTTTACGGTGAGGTGAATTTCTCTCTCCATGCTTCTGTCCACACAATGCCTTCTGAAGGGGAACAGAGGGCACTGCCTTCTCCACTTGTGCACAGATTCCATCTTTTCTTGTAACTAAAGTCTCGATTCCAGTCCTGACTGTAGCCCTTGCTGCATTCAGCCTAGGGCATTGGCTCTATCTCTTGTCTGCCCGGAGCCTTACTATCTGTAGAAAATCACCCCTTCCTCCTTCCATGTGTTTTGCTAGTGCCATCACTCTAGGGCCTGGCCCACCCCTGTGGTTGTGTAGATTGGACAAGGGTGAGATATGGCCTGAGCTCCTGGCTCCAAGCCTTGGCCCCATGGGCCTAGAGGGGGAGCAGCCTTTTGATCCTGTGCTCCCTTGTAATTATCTGCCCCGTAGAAGGGGCCTTTCTTATTATTTCTACGAAGGAGCTGGCAAGGCCTTGCTCCTTATTAAAGCAACAAGACAAAAATGAAAACGTTAAGCCTTTAATCACTTTCTGTGATGGTAGCAGTAGGAATCTAAAACAGAGAGGTAGCCCACTCCCCTGTCCCATTTCTTCCCATGGAGCTGCACATCCGTGTAGAGTTGGGTGGAGGTGTCAGCCCTGAGGAGGGATGGGTCCTCCCCTTTTAAAGGAGCCGGGACCCAAAGGCTCTGGCCGTTTTATGGACCCTGAAGTTGAGGGGAGTGGGAAAGGGAAGATCTAGGAGTAGAAAAGTGCTTGGTACGGAGTCACAGGGATCTGACCCCTCCCTAAAAGGGGGCCTCGGCTGAGATACCTGAAGGAGATGTCTGCCGGAGACTTCAGGTAAAGAGACTGAGGAATGAGGGCTCTGGGGCTGGAAATGTAAACGTGTGAAGAGCACGACCGGCCAGGGACCTGAGTCCTTGACTGCATCCCCTTTCAGGGATGCACGGCAGTGGCTCTGCCTGCCAGTTAGAGCCTTTGGAATCTCCCATACTCAGGTCTGAAAAATCACAGTCAGCATTTTAACTGGGAGCCAGACTCCTCACTAACCCTGTCCTCTTCTTGCCGCTTTCATGTTCAGGCTTGTGTCCTGAAAGCTACAATCTAATGTAAAACATGTTGAATTTTCGTGTTAGTTCATTTTAACCTCATTTTATGTGCTCCTTGGGGAATCCTATCATTCACTTGGGGAAAGTGGCCTTTTTGTCCTTTACCACCAAAACATCACTTCGTTTTTTTATCTTGTTGGTTAGTTACGCTCCTGATCTCTGCCACTCATATTTTGTATATTTTGTAAGAATAAACTCAGCACGCACCTCTTGGGTTGCAGTGTCCGACACAGCAACTTGCCCTTTCTCTTTCTTTTTGAGGCATAAGCTCTCTCTCGTCTCCTTAGCTGGAGGTAGACTTCTCTATTATCAAATTCGGCATGTATTATATGCTCCAAAAATATGTGTTGACTTAAATAAGATGACTCCTTTTATAAAAAAAAAAAAAGAAGAAGCAGCAGCAGCTCCCATTTCAGGGTGGAGTAAAGGAAAGCTCTCTGAAATACTAAGCTGTAAGTTAGGAATCCAGAGGAGAAACAAGAATGTCTTCAGGACCTTGAGAGCAGTGAAACACTTTATGTTGCTGGCTCTAAGGAGACACAGACATAATTTGCAGTGTTTCACTTTCTTGTAAAAAGAATATTTTGCATTGGCGAATGCTTGGAGTTCGTTGATTTAAGAGGGCAAAAATAGAATTGAAAAGAAAAGTACTCTGTCTCTTCGTAAAAGAAAATATCTTCCCTTGACCATTCTGTTGCTTAAGGATAAACACATTCTTATGTATTTCTTTCAATAAAGTACTGTTTGTTGCATTGAAGGTGTTTTAACCTCTCATCTCTGTGTTAAACTGATAGATTCAGCTTCTATCAATCCAGGTCATTGTGTCCCTGGGAAGGGTTATCTCTAGGTACACACCAAAATTATGATGTTGTCTAACTACTGAATCACTACATCCCTTGAGGTCAGGAGAACTTATCACCTATGTCAACTAAATGTTATCCCTGCTCTCCCTGAAATTATAAGCTGTGTCCACTCTGATTGTAGGAACAATTATATTTCCCTCTTTGGAATTTCGGTTGCTCCCCATATGGTGCAGGTGTGATTTATTTGTGTTTGTGTTACATTGTGGTGTCTTGAGTTTATAACTCTCCTTATTTATCTTTTCTTTCTCATCAACCTATGATTTAGAGTTTTCCTCAGAAAGGTCAAGTGAAATGTACAACCTAGAGAATTTCCTTGCTTTCTCTTGATGGACTCACTTGCCTGTCTTCCAGAGAAGGTTGGCTAGATTGTACTTAGGATATGATCGCCTTTCTAGCAATGGAGGATGTAGCAAGACTAGCGATAGAAAGCTCCGTTTTTCATGTTCTCTATTTAACTTCTTCTCCAGCGCGTCCTATCAGGCACAAGATTTCCAGTTGCTCGTTAATGTCTGTTCTCAGGGTTGGCCCCTCTATCAGTATCATACCTAAAGTTCATTGAAGTCAAGATATAAACTCTGCAAAGTAAAAATGAAGAGTTTTGCCCCTCCCATGGGAATTTCAAGATTATTTCAAGATCATGTGCACCATAATTTTGACTTTGTGGTAGTATCATAAACTTATGTTTTGGGCACCGGAGAAGGGCCACAAAACTGCCTGTATAACAGTTGAAACTCTCTCTCCTTCCTACTCATCTTGTAAAAAAAAAAAAAAACAAAAACAAAAAGAAGGGGGGTGGGACATTAGAAGTTCTTTCTTTGATTTTCTCAAAGCACATCTCTTTCTGAGAAATGAATAATATTCCCAGCTGTGGAGACTTAGACTGCCTGTTGCCAAGTTTTGAATGGTCAGCTATAACAAAGATTCCATGTGCACAAGGCATCCTGTTTTTTGTAATTATTGTAACATGAAGACAATTCAAGTATATTAGTACAGATGGATTTGTTTTTAGAATAAATAATACTTGGCTACTTGAGGGAAAAAAAAGTTGAGATTTCTATTTCACAAAATGCATCTAAATAAATGCCAAATGGAAAAATGTAAATCCTAAAATATATACTCTACTAAATATATGTAGTATTAATAATAAATGAAAAAGGAGAAAAATGTATGTAAACAGGTAAGAAATACAGAGAAAGGGAGAGTTTTTCCTAAGTAGAAAGGCAAAGAAAGAAAACATAAAGGAAAAATTATATATATAAATAGATAAAATATAGATGTATCTGAATAAAGGTTAACATCTTCTATGTATGATAAATATTAGACAGAAACAGAAAAACTGTGGCACATGTATTATACAGTAAAGTTAATATCTGTAATGTATAAAGAATGCTTAGTAATAATTACAGGATAAATGACTCTATTGAAAAATGAGCCAAAGATATGAATAGAAGATTTTCAGAAGACTAATAACTGTAAAAAGTAACAAGGCCAACTTCACTAGTGTTCTAAGAAATACAAACTAAAAGAGAAAAAGGCAATGTTTTGCCTTTCAAACTGGCAAGCCCTTTCTATCACCTGGTGTTTAACCAAAGAAAAAATTGATCCATTTTCACCCAGTTGGAAAAAACTAGCTGGGTTTGACTTCTAGAAAGATTACATGTTAGACTTTCTTCAACATACTTCATTGCACAAGAGATTTGTAACAGCAGCCATGTGTATGTATATTTAAAATATATATATTTTTACAATTTTATTCCTTTTTTGAACCTGTATATTTTTAAAGTCCATTGAGGTATTATTGGTAAACAGAAAGTTGTACATATTTCATGTATATAACTTGAGTTTGGAGATATTTTTAATAAAAATTTCCAAGCATAAAAAATATACAGAAGAATATACCCATTAACTAGATTCAACATTTATCAAGATTCAAAAGTAATTTTGATCAAAAACATTTTTTTGTTGTTTTGTGACCTAATCTTGGATATGACTCCAGCATATGGTACTTATCAAGAGACTCATAAAGTGCAGAAATTTGACCTTGAACTTCAACCTCTAAGGTGTTATTCTAAAACAATTATCTAGGATTTGAATATGACTCATTTTTCAGATGTTAAGAATGATAGAAAATCGCTTACAAATTTACTTTTCCTAAATGAACCTTTATACTATTTATGAAGTCGGGCAGAAAATAATTACTCTGCTTAAACGATTTGGACTTAGTCCAAATCATTAGACTCCATAAGCCCTCCTCTTTTCACAACTCCCAGAAATGAATGGGTCTAAACCTCATAGACAGGTCATGCACAGTGCTCAGTGACTCAGTATGAACACTTGCACCCTTCTGAAAGCTCTGAGGTTGATACTATGGTTACTCCTCTTTGCCAGATGAGGATGTGTAAATGGCCTAGTGTTAACACACCAAGGTCATGTTAGCATCTGGGCATCCAGGATCCAGCGCTTCCTTGTTAAACACTAGACAATTACTGCAATGCTAAAACAAGAAAACGGAGCTGCTTTAAAAAAATGAGTTAGTAACAGATGAATCCAGAACGACGAGTCCTGAAAGCATGCCTTGTGTTTTTTTGGCTTTTTTTTTAATAAAGGTATTCATTTTTCTTTTTAATTTGACTTTAGTATTGTTCTAGTAAAGCAAATGCCTTGGACATATTTGCAAAGAACCTGATGTGTAGAAAAGGTGATATTTTATTTTTTTAATTTATTTGTTTGTTTATTTACTTATGGCTGCGTTGGGTCTTCATTGCTGCGTGCAGGCTTTCTCTAGTTGCGGCGGGCGGGGGCTACTCTTCTTTGCGGTGCGCGGGCTTCTCATTGCGGTGGCTTCTCTTGTTGCGGAGCATGGGCTCTAGGTGCGCGGGCTTCAGTAGTTATGGCACGTGAACTCAGTAGTTGTGGCTCACGGGCTCTAGAGCGCAGGCCTCAGTAGTTGTGGCACATGGGCTTAGTTGCTCAGCAGCATGTGGGATCTTCCCAGACCAGAGCTCGAACCTGTGTCCCCTGCACTGGCAGGCGGGTTCTTAACCATTGCGCCACCAGGGAAGCCCAAGGTGATATATTAGCTCTTGGGTAGAACCACACTCTCCTACCAGACTTTTCCTTGTTGTTGTTTATATATTTTTATAATAAAATAAAATACGCTTACAAAAAAACCCCACACAAAGGAAATGTATGCCCTAATACATTCTTTCATGGCAACTACCATCAGGTTAAGAAGTAGAACTTTGCTGCCTACCCCAGTGCCTTTCATGGACTCGTCCTCAGTCACAGCCCCTCCCTTCTCCTGTAAGTAGCCATTACCTTGACTCTATAGTAAACATTTTTAGTGGCTTTTTATCACCCAAATGTGCAGACAAGACACTTCAGTTCAGTCTTGCCTCTTAATTTTAGTCCTTTAAGTTTTTCTTAATCTATGGGTTCTCTCCCCATCTTTTTTTTCCCTACAATTTGTCAGTGCAATATTATTTATAAAACCATTCTTCATAGGTGGTGACACGCTTTTCCTGCAAATAAATTCAACCACCGAACATGAGTAGTTATTCTGTGTTCAAAGATGTTGAACAACCCTTTAAACCTCAACAAATGATTCTTCCAGATCTTCCAATGTGAATATTTCTCAGTGTTTATTTTCATGCTACTTCGGGGAGGGAAATTGTCTAGAAATTAAATTTAAACTTTGTTTTGTTTTAAGAAATAAAATTGATTGAATAGGTAAAGTGAGGCTTTCTTGGGTTTGCTAGTCTCAGGTAGCCGAAGCCCACTGAGATTAGCTAAAGGACAAAGAATATAGGTGACAATGACCCAAACGTATTGCAGGGAATCAAAAGCTTGAACTGATAGACTGTGGGAAATAGAGTGCTCTGGAACAGGGCGTCAAAAATTCATGTGCATGCAAATCATCTGACGATTTTCTGAAAATTCAGACTTTTTTTTTTTTTTTTTTTGCGGTACGCGGGCCTCTCGCTGTTGCGGCCTCTCCTGTTGCGGAGCACAGGCTCCGGACGCGCAGGCTCAGCGGCCATGGCTCACACGCCCAGCCGCTCTGCGGCATGTGGGATCCTCCCGGACCGGGGCACGAACCCGTGTCCCCTGCATCGGCAGGTGGACTCTCAACCACTGCGCCACCGGGGAACCCGAAAATTCAGATTTTTGATTTACGGTGGAGTGAGAGATAATGTACTTTTAATGACCTCTTAGGTGAGGTCAATACTGCTAGTCCATGGAACACTCCCGTAGCAAGAGACCACTCACCAACTGTGTCCAGTGGGGTGTTGTCATGTACTGTGGAAACTTCCACTGTATTCATGTGTCAAAGTAGAGGGAAATAGGGCATATATGCAAGTGAGTTGGCAAGTGCGTAAAAGAGCAGGTACCCACTGCAGGACACCAAGACGGAAGCCCTGAAGACATTTTGTTTCTGTTGAGCACAGGGAAATGGGCTACCAGATATCCGGAGAAATCCCACCTGGGGATTACACCCCTTCATCCCTAAATCTGCCCTGCCATTCTTTGAAATGAAGTTCAGAATAGCCATCAGAGTCTGCCTTGAGGGAACTGATAAATCTATTCTATTGCTTCCTCTGTAAATGGAATGATCATTCCTTACATTTTGTGGATGAGGTAGAAAGTTAAAAGCATAGAGCATGCTGGGCTGTCCTGGGTTTATTATTTAATCTGAACTCGGTCTCCTAATTAAGCGTGTATTGTTAAATGAAGTAACACCCAGGCTTCAAAATTACCCAGCAGGTGTTTAAAAGACATCAGTAAGCATTTCTGGGCAATAGTCTAATTAGTATTCTAATACATTTTACAGTGCACAGTCATCATATTTCTTCTTCATTAGTTGCTGATATATTGTATAATGCATCTTACAGATGTGTTTTGAACAAGTTTCAGAAAATATGAGTATGCCCAAGGAAGAGGTGCTACAAATGTGTTTCTTTAAATACACAAATATTTTTTTTTAAAAAAAACAGCTTGTAATCTAGGCTTAACGTTTAGTTGTATAGGATAAAATAAACTTGTAAATATTTATATTTGTGCAGTTCTATTGACTCTGTATTGCAGAACAGTACTTTATATAGTTAGAAAAATGAGCCGTTGCCATTGTCTTTTTTGTCGAAAACTCCTTAGCCATCAAATGTGGTGTTATCCTCTCTCCCCTCCCCAGTCCTACCACACACACAGTGCTGGGTAAAAATTCAGCCATAATAAGATATCCTCTAGCACATGAATTCCTTTTTTTAATCGAGATATCATTTATACATAACATTGGGTAAATGTAAGGTGTACAATGTAATGATTTGATACACATATATTGCAAAATGGTTACCACAGTAAGCTTAGTTAACACCTCCATCACCTCAAGTGATTAGCACATATGTATATCTTTTGTGTGTGTGGTGAGAACATTCAAGGTTTACTCTTTTAGCAATTTGCAAGTGTTTAGTACAGTACTGTTGACTCTTGTCACCATGCTGTTTCTTAGATCCCTAGAACTTGCTCCTCTTATGACTCGAAGTTTGTACTCTGACAGACATCTCCCCATTTCATCCCCCCTCCTCCCCGCCAGTCCCTGGCAACTTCCATTCTACTGTTTCTATGAGTTTGTTTTGTTTAGATTCCCACATATAAGTGAGATCATAGAATATTTGTCTTTCTTTGACTTACTTCACTTAGCATAATGCCTTCAAGGCCCCTATGTGTTGCCACAAATAAGAAGATTTCATTCTTTATTTATGGCTCAGTAATATTCCATTGTCTGTAGCTTCCATGTCTTAGCCACCAATAGGTTGCCTATTGTGCATAATGCTGTAGTGAACATGGGGGCTAGCAAACACATGTATTTTTAATGGATATGCGGATATATTGCATTCAGAAAGACAATTTCTCCTTAAGGGGAAATTCAATTTTAGTTTAAATCAATTAAATTAGTCAATTTTCAATAAATTTAAATGTAATATAATTTTTCTCCTGTGGTGAAGGGAGGTGTTCATAGTGAAAAAAATTTTAGAAACACTGCTGTAGCATATATAGGTTTAAAGAACTGAATTTGCAAATTCAAATTTCAAATTAAAAATTCAGGAAAGATTTCTTAGGTATCCGTCTAGTTTGGGGCACTGTATTGAGTATGTGGGGAAGTCTTAAAGAGAATAGACTTGTCCCTTTAGATTACTTAGGATGTTTTGATTTTCCTTATATAACTTCAATAAAAAATTGGTTAAAAATAAGCACGTTTATCATCACATCTACTTGTAGAAGCCCAGTGATAGGGCAGCTCCAGGTGAGGCAATTTCAATGGATGCATGGCATCATCAAGGACCTAGGTTGTTGCATCTCTCTTTTCTTTCATGATGGCTCATTATTCTAATTCTGCAAATTCTGTTCTGTAATACAGATTAGATCAGTTGTAAAAACACGAATAGTCACCAGTTTACTTATCATAGTCAAATAAAGTTTGTGAGTTTTGGCTTTCGTTGATTGATTGCATATTGCTGCTGCTGCCCAGGTATTGTAGCAGAGGCAGGAAACCTGGACCTTTCCTAGTGTCTCTTTCTTTTTTTAATATTTTTAAAAATCTATTAATTTATTTTGGCTACATTGGGTCTTTGTTGCTGCACGCAGGCCTTCTCTAGTTGCGGCGAGCCAGGGCTGCTCTTCGTTGCAGTGCGCGGGCTTCTCATTGAGGTGGCTGCTCTAGTTGAGGAGCACAGGCTCTAGTTGTGGCACGTGGGCTCAGTAGTTGTGGCTTAGTGGGCTCTAGAGCACAGTAGTTGTGGCCCACAGGCTTAGTTGCTCTGAGGCATGTAGGATATTCCCGGATCAGGGCTCAAACCCATGTCCCCTGAATTGGCAGGCGGATTCTTAACCCCTGCACCACCAGGGAAGCCCCGCCTAGTGTCTGTTTCTTAGCAGCAAAAAAACCTTTCCCCAAGCCCCAACGGCCCTCCGCTCATGTTACCTCAATCAGGAATGGGATCACAAATCTTCCTCTACATCAGTCATTAGCAAAGAGAATGAAGTTTCCAAAATTGAATTAAACTAATCATCTCAGGTATGCTCTCTCTTTTTAATAGCTTTTAATTTTGTGTTTATAAACCTAGTGACGTTGAATAGACAGGTTTACATATAAAAAAAATTACATAAGTAACATATTTGAGAATTGGCCAGATAAATTCTGCAATACATGGTTTATATTTATCATCCAAAAAAATAATTATCAATAAAAACAGCAGATGTCTTAGATGACTCATAGGGAAGATGTATGAAAAGAAACAGATTATATAAGTAATAAGAATAAAAAGCACCTGAATCCCATATATATATATATGTGTATATATATATATATTTTTTTTAGTTTTCCCAATTCATTAAAGGAAGTACTCAAATAAATGCTCAAACTCATAGAGTTAAGAATTTGTTATATTATTTTTTAAGTATTTTATTCCAAAATTTTACTTAGCTAATTTTTTTTAATTTACAATAATATTTTGACATAAAGGTAAAATCAAGTGAAACAAAAGTATGAACAGAACCCATTTAGAGAAAAAAGGAAATTAATTTTACTGGAAACCTGGGGTTATTTTTCAGGAGCTGACATTTTATTTTTAAACTTCCTTGCAACTGATTTTAGCCGTGTCTCATAATGGTACCATAGATGTTCCTGTGAGGGAAAAATTCCACAAATTAGTGGATTTTCAAATTGGAAATAGTAGAAATTCCAAAATTGTTGGGATTTTGAGGATGGCCAAAAGTTTGTTTTTTTAAAATAGTTTTTAATGTATTATAACACACATAAAGTACACAGATGATCACCTACCGTTCAATCAGTTCAATTCACTTGGCACAAAATGAGCCCACCCATATACTAGGCACCTAGAATCTCATCAGCTCCTAGTGACCTTGCTACCAGAATAGTTTCACCAGTTTCCATCAACTTGCTGATGTGTAACCTTCGCCTTTATCACCTTTTCAAAATGCACGACTCAGTTTTAATTCAGTAAAACTAAATGAGAGTAATTAATCCAACAAAAAATAGTGCACAGTAAATTCTGAAGAAGAACTGTTAAAACCTCTCCCTGAAATGATTTTCACGTTGTAGTTGTGAAGACATATACCCAACACATACCTAAAACCTAAATTGTCCAATAATAAACCTTTTTTAACCTCAGCAAACCTGCCTTCTGTCTTGAATTTTTCAACTCTACCTCCTTACTTCCTGAGATAGATACTTTGGTGTCAGTTTATTGTCCGATCACTCCTTTAAACTTTACACTTAAATAGCCACCAGTTTCTTTCAGGAAATTTCTTTCAAGTCTGCCCACTGTTCTCTGTACCTAGTATCACTGCCTTCGTTCAAGGCTTTTTTCCACCTCACACAGATTTACATAAGTTCATTGTCTTTTATTCTTACCGTGGCTTTGTCCCTACTTCAGTGCATTTTCCATAATACTGTTAAGAGTAGTATTACATTATTAGAAGAATCTCAGGGTGCTTATGTGGTACACAGGCTATGTTGGAGAGGCCCAGGCCAGAGACATAGTGGATGATGACATGGTATGTTTTTGTTCATCATGATGCCTGAAGCTGCTGGGACCTCATTTCACTCAGTATATCACACAGTTCCTTATTATTGGCTGACAGGGTTTTCCAGGCACTGCAACACACCCCCTGCCTGCCCACTGTCCCAAACCTTCTCATCTTCTACTGCTCTCCTCCTGCTGTCTCCATCGACAATGGGGTTCTTGGGAGTCTTTTTCAAACCAGTTATACTTTTGCAATTGTTATTTACATCCCCTCTGATACTGACATGGCTCACTTCTTCATTATTTTCCGGTATCTGCTGAAATGTTACCTTGAGAAAAAGGCCTCAGATGATCCTATATTAAATAGGTCTTAGGTCCCCTCCACTCCTTACTCTGCATTCAATTGTCATTCTTAGCTGTTATCAGCGAGTGCCTGGTATATTCTGTCCACTGTTTATTTTCTCCTTCTTCCCATTAACATAGAGGCTCAGTGAGGGCAGAGCTTTGTTGTATTGTGTACATTGTTGTGTTTCTAGCACTTGTAAAAGGTCTGGTCGCATAGTAGTTGTTCAATACATATTTATCAGGTGAATGAATCAGTGAATTTATTGGGTCCTGATGGTGACGATGAGATTACAGATGCTCATCACAATGTTGATTACAGGTTGGTGAGGAGATGAAAGGCGGAATAAATGAGCAAAATCCTCATGCTTTAACTAGAGATTTAACAGTGTCTCACATCAATAAATCTAGGAAGGTCAATGTAAGTGTCCTATTTGGGATTTGGAAGCAATCATTAAAAGACCTAATATCAAATGTTTAAAAGTAGTTGATTCTGTGAAGTTGGGGGAGAGCGTGGGGAATGCAGTAGAGCTGGACACAGCTGCTTCATTTGTAATGCTTTGATTTCTTAATATGTGAGTTGTTTTGACATGATTTTTTAGTTTAAGAATGTTCTCCAGGGTTCATAGGTGTACCTTTTCTCTTCCTATCAGCGTGACCCACCTGCAAACATAGTATATAAGGAAAAGGGGATGGCAAAGACATTACTTGAAATATCTAAAAGATTCCGTATTACAAAGGGAGACAATAAAATCCTTAAAGGAAAAAAGGGAAATTTCGATGTAACTGAGTATTTGTCATGTTTACACATACGCTGGAAGAGAGAATAAATGAACACAGAAATTCAGACTAAATTGGTAAAGCGGTTTTGAATTATCTCCTGTAAGACTTTGGCATTGAAGTTGAGTGCCTGGCATAGATCCAGCTAATTCAGTTGTTGAATCTCTTCCTTTGTAAGTCTCCACAGTGTCTATAAAGCAATTTACAAAGATAGATTTTAAATAAGCCCAATTATTTAAGATTGTATTCCCCAGACCTAATCTTGTCAATGTGCGTTAACAATTCAGAAACCTGTAGCTATGGTGGAAACAAAAGTTACATAGAAATAGAAACCAACCAAGGTTCATGAAATCAGAAACTTGAAGACAGGGTCTAGTCTGAGTACCAATGGTGCAGAAGATAGTAAAGCAATTTAGCAGATGAGGCATGACAATCTGTTTTATGAAATTGTTTGGAATGGACCTCTGGGTTTGACAACTTGTTAAAAATAGGCTGGGGAACAATAGAGCTAATCTTTGTTTTTGAGGCTTGCCACTCCAGGAAGCCAAGGTTGATAAGTAAAAGCATGACACCACATAGAAATGTCACTCAGAGAATACTAGAACTGAAATAGCCATTTATTTTGACCTGAGTTGGATGCTAAAGAGTAACACTTGTTTGTTCAGTGTGCAACACATTACTGAATGATGTCAAACACTGTAATATCAGAGTTGAATGCTAGCAAACCTCTTGACATATTTTTGATTATCAGGGAAGGAATTCAAGTACACTGATGGTGTGTAGCACATCTTTTAAGAAAAGAGCCACGTTGACTTGAAACTACAATAATCTTGTGCGGTGGGCAGTGGGAAAACAGTGCAGAATAATGAGTGTGGCATATGGAGAATTAGTTCCCATAAGAAACATATTCGCGAGGAAGGTTTAGCTTGTTGGATATGCAAAACTATGCCTTCTTACCCTCCCTCTCTCTCAAAATGACAGGAGTGTCACAACATTCTTAATGGGAATATTGTGGCATATAGACAGAGTAAACTAAAAGGAAAGGCAGTCTCACGTAGTTGATAATAGTTTAATGCGTGGACATTACTTTTGAATTGACATTTTGGTCATCCCAGATGCAATTAGTTGTGCATGAGTTTCAATTTGTGCTTATCTGGAATGTTCTTGACTATGTAAAGTAAGCTGATTGACCTATTTATCAACTAAGTGTAGGAAAGCTATCGTGCTTTATGACCTCTGAAGTTATGTCCATCCATGTTAATGAACCATGAAGGAGGGTTTAAAAACCCATTAATATAGCAGCACATTGCATACCTGATTGTTCCTGAATGACAAGGCCTATTCTGTAATAAATGACTGAGACCCCAAATATAGCAAATTCCTTTAGAGTACACAGGCCAAAATAGCTTGAAGATATACTTTAGCTCTCGTAAACAACCAAGTGAATATCTGAAGCTCATTATTTTATGACTTACTCTTACCAGATATTTAGAACTGCACGTTTTCAGAGCTGTAGATTACGTGATTCAAGCCCATTCATTTTACAAACTGAAAAATCAGTTGAGTGTGATGAACTTCCAAAAGGTGGGGCAGACTTAGAGGTGGGAGTGAATGGTACATGATATCGTTCTGCATCTGTTTTCCTTACTCATCTTGTCTTAGGCATCAAATGAAGCTGGGGACTTCAGGACTCTTAGCCCCTTGGGCTGCACACTGCGCTTTCCCTCTACCATTATATATTCTACCTTTAGGATCTTTGATGAAACCTGAAGGTGCGGAGAGTGTAGTGTTGAAAGAAGGTTTGTATCAAGCTCCTAGACAGTGTCCCCTAACTTTTATGAGGATTTTACTGGGGTATGAATAACCTGTGACTCTGCTGCCCACACGGGAAAACTCACCTGCTGTGTTCATTGCCTCTTTCAGCCTAGTGGACATCTTTTTTTTTTCTCATTAGTACAAAAGAGGCATGCTTTCACATTGCAAAATCCAGAAAAGCAGAAAAACAAGAATGTAATTTTCCTCTTACAGAAAAAAATTAAAGTAACGTCCCAGACCTTGACTTCCCAAATCCCAATCCCTAGAATTGGCACTAAAACTCAGGTGACTGATCTGGGACCTGGTCCCCTCGGTCACCATTTATGGACCCAGGATTGATAATGTGTCCCATGGTAGATGAATGAGATAGTCCTATTATGTTTGAATTCAGAGGTACTAGTCAGCCTTCCCCAGTTGCTTGAAGTGAGAATATGTGAACTTGGTTACAGTGGGGTGTTCAGCTTCTGCCGTGGGTACACAGAAGCAAAGCCAGTCTAGAGAGGAGAAGGAAACAGGTGTTCAGACAGAAAGTCTTGAGGAAAAAGAGATTCCAAGCATGTTACCGCCTTGTTTCCCAAGAGCTCTCAGGTCCCCACTTCCCATCTCTCCTGAAGCCCAATTGTACTTCTAACCTTGCCTGCATTTAGATACCCCTGGATCCTTTCGATAAATACACCTTTTATGCTTAAGCTAGATCTAGGAGGTTTCTCCTCCTTGCAAACACGACAGGCTTTGCAAAGAAATTCCCAGAATCCTTTTCATTCCGTGATATCCAAAAATTTCTGTGTGTATATTACAATAGAACTCTGTAGAGTCATATTTTACATAACGTTTAGTGTCATGCTTTGCTTTATGCACTGTAGACCTTTTTCATGTTGTTCTATGAGAACAGTTTTAATGGCTTCAAAGCATTCCATTGTGTAACTAAGCAATAATTGATTTACCCAGTTCTCTTTTGGACATTTATTTGCATTCTAAGTTTTTACTTTTCGAAACTACATTGAAGTGTAACAAGTTGATCCCATTCTACCGTTTAGGAAATATTTTTAGAATTAACCTTGCCGTTTCAAACAGCGCACGAACTTTTAAACCTTTACAACATGCTGTCACGTGTTTTATAAACATACACTCCCAGCGGCACTGTTGTTTTCTGTTGGGGAGGGGAGCTGACATGAGAGAGGTCAGTAATAAATTGAGCTCTAAATGTGGGAAGGAGATTCAGTATGAGCTTACAGATTAAAAAAATACACTCAGTATGAAAATTGTAATAACATGAATATAATCAAAAGATATCTATAGGTAGGACAAGGGCTGGCAGTAGAAAAAAAGACGTTGGTTTAACTCAGATTCAGATTTGAATCCCAGCTCGGCAAGTTAATGCTATACCCCTGTCTCTTGACTTGAAAGTAGGGATAATTGTGCCTACCTGAAAAAGTCATTATGGAGGTTTAATGAGAAAATTTTGCAGTCTACCTAGTATAGAGACTGGCCCATTGTCAAAGTTCAATTTTAGAAGAATCTACTTTTGCATATATTATCGATAGATATTTTATTTAGGTATTTAAGTCTTCTTTAATAATTCCTGTGCTTTAAAAAAAAAAACTCTGTGCTTTAGAACTCAACTGATTATGTAAATTCTAGTTTAATTTCATCATTCCTACTTTTAATTAAACATAAAAATTTTGCTAAGGGCTTCCCTGGTGGCGCAGTGGTTGAGAGTCCGCCTGCCGATGCAGGAGACCACGGGTTCGTGCCTTGGTCCGGGAAGATCCCACATGCCACGGAGCGGCTGCGCCCGTGAGCCATGGCCGCTGAGCCTGCGCGTCCAGAGCCTGTGCTCCACAACAGGAGAGGCCGCAGCAGTGAGAGGCCTGCGTACCGCAAAAAAAAAAAAAAAGTTTTGCTAAGGATAAAGAGTTAAGTGGCTTAATAGGGACCATTTCCAGAGAATCACCAAGATCTTAATGGAAGTGGAGGCCTTCAGTTAGCTGGTTAGTGTTTGGCCTCTTTTTTTTTTCCTTCTTAAATGAAACATTTTATTACCAGGTGTTGCCTCTTTTTTGATGTTTTCCTCTTTTGTAGTGGTTTACAATGCATACAAAGCCTTGAGTGAGCAATATCATATAATTAACTAAATGAAAGTTAAAAGTCAGTAATAAGTATCACTTTCCAAGTTCAACAGAGGATGCTGTGGCTGTTCACCACGTCAAAGCCACAGCAGGAGGATGAGGTCCCTGTGCTTGAGAAGTAGAAGAGCTAAGATGAAACACAACCAATTTCCAGTGATTTTGCTCTGATTATAAATTATTGACAATGGTGTGGCTCTCTTTCTCCTTTTTAATCACGTGGATTTTTACAGCTTTAATTGAATGAATACTTCCGTCAGGCCAATATAGCAAATACTCAAATATGTCTGTTCCACAGACATACCAGGCACTTATGTTTCAGAATTCTTGAGGGATCCGCTCCATTCGTACTTATTTGATGACGGGAGCTGAGCTGTCCTCCTGCTGTCTGCCCACCTCCCAGTCTCGGTCCAGTGGGGTTTCTGTAGAGCTGGGCACATCCTGAGAGTCTTAGGTGGACAGCAAGATAAGGCAATCGGCTCTCCTCACGTCCCTGCCTAGAGCGATCATTTCTTCCTTGATCTTACGGGAAACTCAAGCTGACCGGGGCCAGAGGGTTTGGTCTTAAGTGAAGACATTTTGTACATTTAATCTCTGAACAGGGTCAGGCATCATTTACTGAGCATTCACTCTATTAAAATTGTATTAGTTATGAAGCTTATGAGCAAGTATCTGGCTTGGTTTTGCTACGTTAGTTACTTTACCACATAATTTGTTTTGTCCATATGTGTATATTTGCCTCCAAATTTTTGCTCACTTTCAGTGATTTGTTTTCAATGGTAATAACTTATTACAGTAAACTTGCAAATACAACCTCTAGGATGTAAATTTGGGGGGGCAAGACTAAAAGTATTCCTTAGCAGTCTCACAGAGATGTTGTTGGGTTACATGTGCATACTTAGACCATCACCAAGGTTAAGAAAATGTGACACTATGATTGGCTTAGGCTAAGCTCACGTGATCCACTCTTGAGCTAAGTGAGAAAGGAGTTCGTTACTGAGAGAAAAATCTAGGTATTCTTACCAGAAGAAAATTGCATGAATGCTGGAAAGGAAAATTCTATGCGCATTAGTTAGTGCTACCTGGAAACCCAGAATGGCCCTGATTCATCTTCTTTTTGCAGTACGTGGGCCTCTCAGTGCTGTGGCCTCTCCCGTTGCGGAGCCCAGGCTCCGGGCGCGCAGGCTCAGTGGACACGGCTCACGGGCCCAGCCGCTCCGAGGCATGTGGGATCTTCCCGGACCGGGGGACGAATCCGTGTCCCCTGCATCGGCAGGCGGACTCTCAACCACTGCGCCACCAGGGAAGCCCATCTTCTTTTTTTTAAGAAAGGAAGTTATTCTTCTTTTGATTATGAGAATTATCCTTTTTTCTTCCAGTTGACTTGTGTGTGCTTATATGAGTGTGTGTGTGTATACACACGTGCATGCGGTTATTAGCTAGAGTCTCTTTGTGTGGCTTGTAATCAAGAAAATCACATGAATTTGCTTCGTTTCCGGTGATTCTCTTTATTCTTCAATTCTTCCTTATGATCAGCAACTCTTCTCCCAAATTTCAGCCAGAAACCCAAGGTGACAGAAAGATCTGATAATATACACAAGAACCCATCAAAATGACCTGGTTGTACTACATAGGATTCTGATTTTTTTTTTCAAAATTTCAGATTCATTGTTCAAAACACAAGGGCCTATCTAGCTTATCTCTAATGTCCTGTGTGTAACTTAAGAGTTTTTAATTTTAGAGCGTCTGAAGCTTTTCTTTCAGGTCACTGTCAGAATACTATTCAGATCAAGTGCAGCATATTTAAAACTTGGTATGAAATCGTTGATTTAAATCCTATTTAAAAAAAATAATAAGGTGACACAAAATTCTCAGCTATAAAAAGAAAGGTTCTATCTTATGATTGCTAAAATTCTGATTTCAAACACTAACTGAAAAATGCATTCATCAGAAAATAACAAAACACCACCTAGTGTGAAACATAGCTATGGTTTGGGGCCAGTTACGCTCTGTGAAGTTTTAGGTTTCACATCCTTCTCAGTGTGTGGCTATTTCTCCTGAGAATCAATTATCAGCTACCTATTCAGCTTATTTTGAAAATAGTAATTAATCAGGCATTTTCACCCCTAAACGACAAATTTAACTTTTTTTTTTTTCTCATGATTTTGTTGTAATACCCCTTTCCCTGAGTGGAGTTGTTTGACTTGAAAAACCAGTACCATCGGTATAATCCTAGGAACCTAATAAAGATTCCATCAGTGTACAGTTGTCATCCTTAGGCAGAAAGAGAACCAATTCAATTATGGTGTTGGTTGAAAACTGGAAGGCTTTTTACCTTGAGGGTGGAAAAATTGTAGTACATACTAAAATGGTTAGTACAAAATTCGTGCATCTAGGCTAACACATGCTAATATGTTCTTTTGTTACCCACTAATTTATATGATTCACGTAAGCCTCCAGCCAGCGCAACTTGTACGAAATTTCATGTGCGTTAAAAAATAGCACAGCCAATGAACTGTGAAGTTATTAACATTCGTGTCTACTTGCATTATTAAGCCATACACATCAAATCTGGTAGTACAAGGAGGGAAATGTCATAATGAAGTACAACAGCACTTAATCAGAAGAATTTCTAAAGGTCGTCAAAGCATCCTATGCTGCCCCTTCACGCGTAACTGCAATCTGAAACAAACATCCGATATAACATAATAACTTTAATAACTGTACCATGGCCTGTTTCTGTTAATGAAGGGATTTACCATTCTGATGTTGGGAGATAAAATGGATTCTAGTCCCAAATCATATATGCTGCTCCCTAACTTAATTACAGATTAAGGAGGAGATAAAATTAGTCTGCTTATTTATCTTCTACCAGTGAGTAGATGACGGGCCAAGCCCGACAGAAGAGCTATTTCATCATCTAGAAGAGCCACAGGCTACACAATTTGTGTCCAATAATTTATTAAGATTTTCTAACTTGGTAGTTTATGTGCTTCAGCACAGCGATTCACATTTTCATACTAAACAGCTGCAAACGTTTGACCCCTCTAAATATTTCACGTGAACAGTCTATGGAAGGACTGATAGACTTTTGCGCTTTGTCACGAGGCTTTAGTGGGGGAAGAATAGCAAAGTCAATGCCCCTATAACTGCTTGGCTCTAGATATAGTCATATATCGAACTTCTAATATGTGGAGATTTTTCAGTGGCTTTAAAGGCGGTTATAGTTTGTTGTTGAAAAGACCAACAGGGGAACAGAACACAGTTTAAGATGGTTACGGTGGATTGTGCCTGGAACCACCGTTTACTGCAACTGTTACTTTTTATTGCAACCCTTCACACTTGACTTTGACCCTGCAGTCATAGCCAGGGAAAGCCTCCTTCACTCCTTTATAGACTCATGCCTGGCTAGGCTATCTTTACTATTTCTGGAGAGACTTTGGTGCCACACCCCATTAGTAAGTGGGCTCCAAAATTGTTTTGAAGACTTTGATTTGCTTCTCCTGTTTCCTGCTCACCCCCCTGCTCCCATCCCAAAAACATTTGCCCTGTTTTACTGATAAGACTGTTAGGCTCATGTGTACTTACTACCCTCTTCCCAGATCCAAACCAGAAAGGTGAAATTCTTAGCTTATTTCACTTAAAGATTATATAAAATGTCTACTTAAATAATCTTATGGTTGGAGGGCTAAATATGAAGTTGGATATCCAATAATGAAGTTGGATATCCAAACCTGTGTTTTCGATGAAATAAGACAATGTTTAATTTTTGGTATTTCTTCCATGTTTGTTGAATAGCTACTCTGTTCAGTGGTCGATGAATTCTATCATTTGATTTAAAAACTTGTTTTCAAAGTATAATATAGAGGGCTTCCCTGGTGGTGCAGTGGTTGAGAGTCCGCCTGCCGATGCAGGGGACACGGGTTCATTCCCCCATCCGGGAAGATCCCACATACCGCGGAGCGGCTGGGCCCGTGAGCCATGGCTGCTGAGCCTGCGCGTCTGGAGCCTGTGCCCTGCAACGGGAGAGGCCACAGTAGTGAGAGGCCCACGTAATGCAAAAAAAACCAAAAAAACAAAAAAAAAGTATAATATAGAGAAAAGTATACATGTCATAAATGAAGAACACAGTGAGTTTTTTCAGAGTAAAAACATCCATGTAATCAACACCTATAGTTTTTTAAAGAGGACATTATCAGGGTACTTAAAAGCCCTGGCTTTGAACAGCTCAGATTCGTTTGCCTCTTTTTCCACTTAATACGCTTGGATTCATATAGTACATACTCTTTTGTGTCTGATTTATTTTACAAACATTGTATGGGAGATTTATCCATATGGTGTGTGGTTGTAACTATTTATTCTCCTTGCTGTATCACCTTCCGTTATGTGAGTCTACCACAGATTATAAATCCATTTCAGTACTGAAAGGTGTTTTGCTGTTTTCGAGTATGACAGTGTCGTGAATGATGCTGCCATGGGCCTTGGTTAAGCGTATTAAGACGTGGCTATAATGGGTGTAATCCTAAAAGTGGGATTACCGGGTCGTGGGATATGTAGTAGATACAAAAGCAGAGATAATTTTCAAAGGATCATCTGGGCTAAGCCCCCTTAATGGCAATGTGATACGTGGACTCAAATAAGATGGCAATTGGGAAAATATCAAAGTAGATGTTAGTTCCATTATTATTTTAATTTTGGGGAAACAGTATGAGATTCTGGTGAAAACTAGGTGTAGAATAACACTGACTGGGTTCAAATTTTGGCCCTGTGAGCTTCAGAAAGTTATTGATTGATCTGTGCTTCATTTTCCTTATTTACAAAATAGAGGCAGTTAGAGTTTACCTCATAAGCATACTGTAGGATTAAACAAGATAATGCATGTAAAGTGCTTAGAAGAATTCTCAGGTTGGAGTAAGTGCTCAAATGTTGGCCGTTATTCTTATTATAAATGCAAATTTCAAGAGATTATTTCCCAGAATTGCAGACTCAAACAAAACAAAACAAACAAAAAGGAATTTATTTATAACAGTATAACTCATACTTATGGTGTGATATAATCTAATTACCAGATTCTTTGAGAAACGCTAGAATTATAAGTGAGTTAATCAGATTTCGTATGTCTTTTGTCTCTAGATTAAATCTCCTAAATATGCCCTATGTATGTGACCTCATCTAAGCATTGCAGAAATCCCCTCCTCAGTGAAGTGTCTGTGACACCCCAAGCCCCCAACTCCACTTCCTCTTCTCCTCCCTATGTAATCTCTAACTTGTATTCAGTCCATTGTTATTCTTAACTCACTTTATTGTCTTTATTTATAGTTGTATTTGCTTCCTGTTTTCAGCTATGATCATGCGGAGTGCAGAATCCATGTGTTCAAAATAGAATCAATATTTAATAAGTTTGAACTGAATTAAAAAGATAACAGAAATTTTCAATATCCAGTAGCATGATCTTTCTCTACATTATGTTACTGATGGAATTCTTGACTCTAATAGTGCCATTAAGTCATCACCATTAAGGAACTTAAGTTTGTTTTCCAAAAATTTTAAATATATTTTTCAATAAAAATTATATATTTAGTGGTTGATTATAGTTGAAATAATGCTATGTATTTCAGCTATTTCAGCTATATATATTACTTAAATAGAGTTGTATAGACTGATTGTAGAAATAACTTGTAATTACGTAGTGAAATATGTGTTCCAACATGGAAACAATTGTCTTAAAGTTGAATATGTAATATGTAATTTATTTATAACCAAGTTCTGATTGACTGTATGTGACAGAAAATAATCTTAAATTGAATGGAATTTGGAGACTAAACTTACATGCTTTAGCACTTTTGTTTGTTGGTTGGTTTCGCTTTTTATACCACTTTATTTCAACCTGAGCACCTTCATATAAAACTAGACACTGGTGAACTGTTTTCCTTACTAATTCTGAATTACTACAAATGTAAAAGTTCTGCTACCAGTTCAACACTTAAATTGATTAAATCTTCTCTGACACGTGGTAAATTTCATATAATGAAAATACCTAAAACAGGGTGGACTCAAGATGGCGGTGTGGGAAGACGCAGAGTTAGAGTCTCCACACAACTAGAGAGCTTGCGGGCCGCTGGTGGGGGACTCTGACGCCCAAGAAGACAGGAGGAACCCCAAAGTGAACCAGTAGGACATAGGGGGACTGAGGGGGGAGGAGAAGTGAAGGCCAGACAGGATCAGCACCCCTGAGGCCTGGGAGATCAGGAGAGGCAGGCGGGAGGGACTCTCTAGGAAGAGTGGGAGAGGAGTGGAGGGCATCACCTGGCCTACTCGGGCTGGGGAGGCTGCTGAGCTCCCAGGCCAGTCCTCTGCCCTCCAGATCCCCATCCAGGCCATGTGGGTCCTTGGGGACATAGAAGGGGAGGCCGGGGAGAGCAGGAGAGGCAGGTGGGAGGAGCTGGAGAGGAGCAGAGGGTGTATGCCCCGCCCAGTCAAGCCCAGGAAGCCTGCTGGGCTCCCAGGTGAGTCCCCCGCCCTCTGAGACCAGGGGTGGGGGGCACGCCTGGCCCCTTCTGTTCCTTGAGCCTCAGCCCCGCCCCGCACAGCCTCCAGGGCCTTTTCTAGCCCTGTGGGTCCTGAGCATTGGCCCCACCCACCAACCCAACCTCACCCTTGCTTAGGCCCCACCCTCCACAGCCAAGGCCTTCCCCCCACTTTGTTTTTTTTTTCTTTTCCCTCCTCCTCTTTTTTACTACTGTGATACTGATGGACCCTCCAGTTGTTGATTCATCTATATTTTTATTTTTATATTCTGTTTAACATATCTGTTATTTTCCTAGTCTCGTTTTATTTTTTACTTTGTTATTGTTCTCTTTTTTTTTTTTTTGCCACCCCACGTGGCTTGTGGGATCTTGGTTCACAAGCCCAGGGTGGGGCCGAAGCTCCTGCAGTGGGAGCTCTGAGTCTGAACCACTGGACTAACAGAGAACCTCAGACCCCAAGGCATATTCATCGGAGTGAGGTCTCCTGGAGTTCCTCATCTCAGCACCAAGACCCAGCTCTACCCAATAGCCTACAAACTCCAGTGTTGGAAGCCACAGGCCAAATAAACAGTAAGACAGGAACACAATCCCACTCATAAAAAAAAAAAAAAAAAAAGAGAGACAGCAAAAAATATGTCACAGATGAAGGAGCAAGGTAAAAACCTACAAGACCAAATACCTGAAGAGGAAATAGGCTATCTACCTGAAAAAGAATTCAGAGTAATGATAGTAAACATGATCCAGAATCTTGGGACTAGAATGGAAGCACAGATTAAGAAAATACAAGAAATGTTTAACAAAGGTCTAGAAGAACTAAAGAACAAACAAACAGAGATGAATGACACAATAACTGAAATGAAAAATACACCAGAAGGAATCAATAACAGAAAAACTGAGACAGAAGAGCAAAGTGAGCTGGAAGACAAAATGTGGAATTAACTGCCAAGGAGCATAATAAAAAAAAAAAGAATGAAAAGAATTGAAGACAATCCCAGAGACTTCTGGGACGATACTAAATGCATCAACATTCGAATTATAGGGGACCCAGAAGAAGAGGAAAAGAAAGGGTCTGAGAAAATATTTGAAGAGATTATAGTCAAAAACTTACCTAACATGGGAAAGGAAGTTGTCACCAAAATCCAGGAAGCACTGAGACCTCCATACAGGATAAACCCTAGGAAAAGCACACCAAGACATATTAATCAAACTAACAAAAATTAAATGCAAAGAAAAAATATTAAAATCAGCAAGGGAAAAAAAAATAACACACAAAGGAATCCCCATAAAGTTATCAGCTGATTTTTCAGTGGAAACTCTGCAGGCCAGTATGGAGTGGCAAGATACACTTAAAGTGATGAAAGAGAAAACTCTAAAACCAAGATTACTCAACCCAACAAAGTTCTCATTCAGATTCGATGGAGAAGTCAAAAACTTTTCAGACAAGCAAAAGCTAAGAGAATTCAGCACCACCAAACCAGCTTCACAACAAATGCTAAAGAAACTTCTATAAGTAGAAAACACAAGAGAAGAAAAAGACCCACAAAACAAACCCAAAACAGTTAAGAAAATGGTAATAGGAACATACATATCGATAAGAACCTTGAATGTAAATGGATTAAATGCCCCAACCAAAAGACACAGACTGGCTGAATGGATACAGAAGGAAGACCTATATATATATATGCTGTCTACAAGAGACCCACTTCAGACCTAGGGACACATATGGACTGAAAGTGAAGGGATGGAAAAAGATATTCCATGCAAATGGAAATCACAAGAAAACTAGAGTAGCAATACTCATATCAGATAAAATAGACTTTAAAATAAAGACTGTTAACAAGAGATAAGGAGGGACACTACAGAATGATCAAAGGATCAATCCAAGAAGATATAACAATCATAAATGTTTATGCACCTGTAATAGGAGCACCTCAGTACATAAGGTAAATGCTAACAACCATGAAAGGAGAAATCGACAATAACACAATAATAGTAGGGGACTTTAACACCCCAGTTACACCCATGGACAAGTCATCCAAACAAAAAATAAATAAGGAAACACAAGCTTTCAATGACACAATAGATCAGATAGCTTTAATTGATATTTATAGAACATTCTACCCAAAAGTGGCAGAAAACACTTTCGTCTCAAATGCACATGGAACATTTTCCAGGATAGATCATATCTTGGGTCATAAATCAAGCCTGGGATAATTTAAGAAAATTGAAATCATATCAAGAATCTTTTCTGACCACAACGCTATGAGATTGGAAATAAAGGGAAAAAACTGTAAAAAACACAAATACATGGAGGCTAAACAGTGCACTACTAAAAAACCCAAGAGATCACTGAAGAAATCAAAGAATAAATTTAAAAAATACATAGAAAAAAATGACAATGAAAACACAATAACCCAAAACCTATGGGACGCAGCAAAAGCAGTTCTGAGAGGGAAATTGATAGCAATTCAATCCCACCTCAAGAAACAAGAAAAATCTCAAATAAACAATCTAACCCTACACTTAAAACAACTAGAGAAAGAAGAGCAAAGAAAACCCCATCAGTAGAAGGAAAGAAATCATAAAGATCAGAGCAGAAATAAATAGAAACGAAGAAAACAATAACAAAGATCAATAAAACTAAAAGCTGTTTCTTGAGAAGATAAACAAAATTGATAAACCATTAGCCAGACTCATCAAGAAAAGAAGGGAGAGGATGCACATCAATAAAATTAGAAATGAAAAAGGAGAAATCACAACTGACACTGCAGAAATACAAAGGATTATAAGAGACTACTGCAAACAACTATATGCCAATAAAATGGACAACCATGAAGAAATGGGCAAATTCTTGGAAAGGTACAATTTTCCAAGGCTGAACCAGGAAGAATTAGAAAATATAAACAGACATATCACGTAATGAAAGTGAAACTGTAAATAAAAATCTTCCTACAAACAAAAGTCCAGGACCAGATGCTTTCACAGGTAAATTCTATCAAACATTTAAAGAAGAGCTAACACTGATCCTTCTCAAACTCTTCCAAAAAGTTGCAGAGGGAGAAACACTCCCAAATTCATTCTACGAAACCACCATCACCCTGATACCAAAACCAGTCAAAGATATCACAGAAAAGGAAAATTATAGACCAATATCACTGGTGAACATAGATGCAAAAATCCTGAACAAAATACTAGCAAACAGAATCCAACAGCACATTAAAAGGATCATATACCACGATCAAGTGGGATTTATCCCAGGGATGGAAGGATACTTCAATATATACAAATCAATCAGTGTGATACACCACATTAACAAATTAAGGAATGAAAACCATATGATCATCTCAAAAGAGGCAGAAAAAGCTTTTGACAAAATTCAACACTGATTTATGACAAAAACTCTCCAGAAAATGGGCATAGAGGGAAACTACCTCAACATAATAAAGGCCATATTTGGCAAACCCACAGCAAGCATCATACTCAGTGGCGAAAAACTGAAAGCATTTCCACTATGAGTAGGAACAAGACAAGGATGTCCACTCTGGCCACTCTTATTCAACATAGTTTTGGAAGTCCTAGCCATGGCAATCAGAGAAGAAAAAGAAAGAAAAGGAATACAAATTGGAAAAGAAGTAAAACTGTCACTGTTTGCAGGTGACATGTTACTATACATAGAAAATCCTAAAGATGCCATTAGAAAACTAGAGCTAATCAATGAATTTGGTAAGGTTGCAGGACACAAAATGAATGCACAGAAATCTCTACCATTCCTATACACCAACAACAAAAAATCAGAAAGGGAAATTAAGGAAACACTCCCATTTACCACTGCAACAAAACGAACAAAATAAAATACCAAGGAATAAACCTACTTAAGGAGGCAAAAGACTTGTACTCAGAAAACTATAAAACACTGATGAAAGAGATCAAAAATGACATAAACAGATGGAGAAATATACTATGTTCTTGGATTGGAAAAATCAATATTGTGACAATGACTGTACTACCCAAAGCAATTTACAGATTCAGTGCAATGCCTATCAAACTACCAATGACATTCTTCACAGAATTGGAACAAAAAATTTTACAGTTCCTATGGAAACACAAAAGACCCTGAATAGCCAAAGTAATCTTGAGATAGAACAATGGAGTTGGAGGAATCAGGCTCCCTGAATTCAGTCTATACCACAAAGCTACGGTAATCAAGACAGTATGGTACTGGTACACAAACAGAAAGATAGATCAATGGTACAGCATAGAATGCTGAGAGATAAACCCACACACATATGGGCACCTAATTTACGACAAAGGAGGCAAGAACATACAATGTAGAAAAGACAGCCTCTTCAATAAGTGGTGCCGGGAAAAGCGGTCCACTACATGCAAAAGAATGAAATTAGAACGCTCCCTAACACCATACGCAAAGATAAACTCCACGTCGATTAAAGACTTAAATGTAAGGCTGGACACTATAAAACTCTTAGAGGAAAACATAGGAAAAACACTCTTTGACATAAACCACCCCAAGATCTTTTTTGACCCACCTCCTAGCATAATGGAAATAAAAACAAATATAAACAAATGGGACTTAATTAAACTTAAAAGTTTTTGCACAGCAAAGGAAACCATAAACAAGACAAAAAAACAACCCTCAGAATGGGAGAAAATATTTGCAAATGAAACAGCAGACAAAGGATTAATCTACAAAATATACAAAAGGCTCATGGAGCTCAATATCAAAAAAACAAACAATCCAGTTAAAACATGGGCAGAAGACCTAAATAGGTATTTCACCAAGGAAGACATACAGATGGCCAAGAGGCACATGAAAAGATGCTCAGCATCACTAATTATTAGAGAAATGCAAATCAAAACTACAATGAGGTATCACCTCTCGCTGGTCAGAATGGCCATTATAAAAAAATCTAGGCACACTAAATGCCGGAAAGGGTGTGGTGAAAAGGCAGCCCTCCTGCACTGTTGGTGGGAATGTAAGTTGATATAACCACTATGGAAAACAGTATGGAGGTTCCTTAAAAAACTAAAAATAGAACTACCATATGACCCAGCAATCCCACTACTGAGCATATACCCTGAGCAAAACCATAATTCAAAAACAGTCGTGTACCACAATATTCACTGCAGCACTATTTACAATAGCCAGGACATGGAAGCAACCTAGATGTCCATCGACAGATGAATGAATAAAAAAAGATGTGGCACATAAATACAATGGAATATTACTCAGCCATATAAAGAAATGAAATAGAGTTATTTGTAGTGAGGTGGATGGACATACAGTCTGTCATACAGAGTCAACTAAGTCAGAAGAACAAATACGGTATGCTAACGCATATATGTGGAATCTTAAAAAAAAAAAAAGGTACTGATGAACCTAGTTGCAGGGCAGGGATAAAGAGGTAGACGTAGAGAATGGACTTGAGGACATGAGTTGGGAGGGCGAAGCTGGGGCGAAGTGAGAGTAGCATCGACATATATACACTACCGAATGTAAAATAGTTGGCTGGTGGGAAGAAGCCGCACAGCACAGGGAGATCAGCTCAGTGCTTTGTGACCACCTAGAGGGGTGGGATAGGGAGGGTGGGAGGGAGGCTCAAGAGGGAGGGGTTATGAGGACATGTGTATGCATAGGGCTGATTCTCTTTGTTGTGCAACAGAAACTAACACAGTATTGTGAAGCAATTATACTCCAATAAAGATCTATTAAAAAATAAATAAAATTGCAGTGCAAGGAAGTAAAGTAAATCAATACCTCCCCTACCTCAATCTCTAACAGCCAGCCATGCCCCACAACTTTGTCACTTAGAGAAAGGAGTGTGGGAAGTTGGTGGAGGGGTCCCTGTACCCTCCGTATTCACCCTTCAGAGCTGTGTATTATCTTTCAGAGCGCATCTCTTTGTAGAAAAGCCTTGAAATTGTGGGCTTTTTTCCTTAGTCCCATGAAAAATGAGAATGTTTAAGGCCTTTCTGTGCTGTAGGAATCAGCCCTTCTCCTTGAGCCTTCCCTCTGAGAGCTTGATTCACCCTCAGCAGAGCCGTAAATGGCCTCTTCTTTGGTGTCTCTCCCAGAACCCAGTGGACACTGGACGTGGCACACAGCAGGAGCCATAAAGGCAGTCACTACTGTAGACTGATTGACAATGGCAGGGGCTGGATTTGCTGGAATAAATGTCAAGTAATGACCAGAGCTTGTCACATAATAATAGTAGACAACCGGTGTTGGAAGAGATGGTTAAAGCCCAGGCCACGGCCTAAACAGGTCCCATTCAGCTTTCACTATCCCATGTTATTATTTAGCAAGTAGGACTTGGTCAGCAGTGTCAGTGGTTAACTTCACTATTCTTGAACTAAAGTGATAAGTAATAAATGACGCTCAGGATTATTTTAAATTTGTGTTTGGTATATTCTAATTCATGGGCGAATATTAGAGAAAAGAAGGAAAAAAGGCTTATTTTCCATTGTTACTTAAAGGAATAAAAAAAATTTTGTTGTAAAAAAAAAAAAGAAAATACCTGAAACAATTCATGCAATATACTAAACTGATCAAAATAAAAGGAAATTTGAAAAACAAGCCCGCAAGATTGTTACTAACTTATTGCAATACTTACGTTACAAATTAATGGTACGTTTTTATCATGGTTCTAGCTAGTGTAGGAACAACCAAATCCCATTCCTTCAAAGGGGGAGAGAAGGAAAAAATTAGCTGTTTTAGTGACTGTACATCTTGTATACTTCTAAGCACCTCTTTTAAAATTTTTAAAAATTTTATTTATCTTTCTATGAAGTATAGTGGATTTACAAGGTTGTGCTAATTAAGCAATTCTTCAGTATTACTGAAAAGCAACAAACGCACATGCGGTTTCTTATTTACAGTACAGCTGAAGATTGAATTTAAAATAATCTAGTTTGAATGTACATAATTGTTAGTGTATCGCCTATGGTATTATGTCCAAAGGGAGCAAAAACTGTTCCCAAGCAACAAAACCTATATACTGGCCAGCAGCCATTAAACAGAAATCCTAGTCACCCGGGCTGTTTCATTTTTGTTGAAGAGCTTACATGTTTGAAGGGAATGCTATCCACTAAGAGGCATTGATCAGTCTTTATATTCCTAAAACAAGATGGGGTTACATGTGACTTTTTTAACCCTATTTAAAAAATAACAGGACTGGTTATAATTTATGAAACTATAATGTGATCTGAGGAAAGTGGTAAGTCATGATTAAGTGGTTTTTAGTTTTTTGAGGTGAGACTGTTCTGGCACATGTGCCCTTGCACGCACACACACTCGGCCCTAGGATGAGCACGTTCAGATCTCAGTCCCTTTGGGTTGACAGTATTGAAGACAACTGAACAGGCAGATTCAGCGTGTTTGCGGTTTATTTGCTCTGTGGCACTGAATATTGATTAATGACATAACAAATCTTTGAGACTAACTTTCCGCCGTGGACATATCATGTTGAAATGAGAGCTACAAGCATGAGTAGTGGTGATGAGATGTATGGCAAACAAGATAAGCTGGTCTGGGCCTGTGACTGATGAATAAATGCTTTGGGACAGTTAGCTGCTCGCTTTTCCTCAACCTTACATGGTAAAAGTGTCTTTCAGAGCCATCCTCAGATGCTTTCATTAGTTTCTATTGCATTTAGTTGGATATAAAACTTTCTACTGTGTCTGTATAATCTTAGGGAACAAATTCAAAAGGCTGATACTATAAATAGATGATTCTGTTCATTCTAGGACTGTTGATTTTTTTAAAAAATAAGTTATTTATTTTCGGCTGCGTTGGATCTTCTTTGCTACACGCAGCTTTTCTCTAGTTGCGGCGAGCGGGGGCTACTCTTCGTTGTGGTGCGCAGGCTTCTCATTGCGGTGGCTTCTCCTGTTGCAGAGCAGAGGCTCTAGGTGCACGGGCTTCAGTAGTTGTGGTGCACGGGCTTAGTTGCTCACGGCAAGTGGGATCTTCTCGGACCAGGGCTCAAACCTGTGTCCCCTGCATTGAGAGGCGGATTCTTAACCACTGTGTCACCAGGGCAGTAGGAGTGTTAATTTGAACTTCGTGATATCAAAAGGATAAAAGGTATAGATAAGGATTTAGAAAGATATGCACCGAAAACTTGCTTCTGTCTCTTACTAGTTGTGTGACTTTGAACTAAACCTTGGTTTGCTTATCTACAAAATGGGAATTTGCCAAATTGCTACAATGTATGTAAGGCATCTAGTAGAGTGCCTCCTACATGATAAAGATTCAATGCATAGGGGAGACATTTCACCCTTCTCAATGAAGGGAACAATTTCTCCCACCAACATTCATTCATTTAGCCATCATTCTTGAAATACCTCTCATATTCCAAGCACTGAGGTAGCTACCAGTTATAAGTCTTGGTGGGAGAGTGAGGGTGGAAAAACCCCTTTATTATAGCCTCTAATATTTAAATTCTCAACAGGCTATATACATCACTTATTGAATAATATAACAAATTATGAAATACAGTGTTTATAGGAGGGCATGAGGCCAGATAATTGGGACTTAAAAAAGTGACATAAGAGCTACTCCCAGCCCTCAGAGAACTTAAGAGGAGAGCTGTAGTTCTATATCAGAAGTCATGTTCCGCCAGGGTGACCATTTTGGTTGTCACACTAAGGAAGGGAATGTATGCTACTGGCATATAGTGACCTGGAATGACAGTAAACATTCTGCAGTGCAAAGGACAGCCACCGACAACCAAAAATTATCCATCCCCAAACGTCAATAGTGCCTAGTGTCAGAAACCCTGGGCTATATGAACCAGTAAAACAAACACAGGCAGAATTAGGCCACAAAGGGCATTACACAGCAGCTCTTTACAAAGGTACAGACATTTGGTTGTAATCATAGTAGCCACTAACATTCTTGGTGCCCTTATTATCTGCCTGTATGTCTTAACAGTCATTTAACCCTCTTTATAACTCTATGATGTGGAGGTATGATTTTTTAATTCATTCCACAGATGAGGAAACTGAGTTCCAGGGAGATTGCATTAATTGCTCAAGTCAGAAAATGAGTTTGTGGTAGAGCCAGGATTTGAACCTAGGAAGTCAGCCTCAAAAGCCTACCATCTTAACCCATTATGCCAATTCTGCAAAGCATGTTGGGACCTCTCCTAATAAGAGTAGCAATTTTTGTCAAAGGATGAGGTTGAGAATCTGGACTGTAGTTTCACTGTGGCTATAATCTCTCTGAGCTTCAGTTCCCAAAAGGAAAGATTTAGATTTTGGCAGTTGTACTGTCCTTTTAAAGTTCTTGTTCAGCTTTAAAATTGTATTATTCTGGTATTAACCAGATAGTATCCTTTCAACACATTTTTGATTGTCTAGTATGATATAGGCAATGTGTGGGTGCTTGGAAAACACAGGAAAGATATTATTCTATGTGAAATAAAAGACAGTAAAATAATGTTCCTGGACTCAAAGATTTTACATACTCAATAACAGTCTAAATTTCATCGGAGGAATTTACACAAATTTCTGTGCACATATAGAAAAATGGCTGTAACCAATTAGGCTCTGAAGTCTCATTTTCCCAGTGAAAAAATTGAAGGCCAGAGCATTTGAATGATATCACCAATAATACAGATCACATTTTAGTACTTATATACATTATGTTTTAAATAGTTTCAAAAGAAATTGTGCATTTACAGTTATGAAATTCTTTGTGTTGCAGAGTCATGTAAGTGATATGAGGGGATAGTTTTAGGTCAGTGCCTAACATGAAAGTAATGCTGAACTGTGTCTAGTTAAATTTACCCTTGAAAATGCCTTATATTTCCCGCCAAATATGGGATACTTGGTGTAATAGTTTCCTAAGGCTAAGTGTCACAAACTGGGTGGCTTAAACCAACAGAAATGTATTCTTTCACACTTATGGAGGGTAGAAGTCCAAAATCAAGGCATTACCAGCCCATGTTCCCTCCGAAGGTTCTAGGAAAGAACCTTCCCTTGCCTTTTCCTTGCTTCTAGTGGCTTCTAGCAATCTGTGTTGTTTATTAGCTTGTATTGAATAGCTGTATCACTCCAGTCTCTGCCTGTGTCTTCCTATGGACTTCTTCTCTGTGTGTATCTCTGTGAGTCCTCTCCTTTTCTTTTTCAACTTACCGATTTAAACTTTTTTCTTTTTCTTTTTTAAAAATTTATTTGGCTGTGCCGGGTCTTGGTGGCACACAGGATCTTCGTTGCAGCATGCGAGATCTTTAGTTGTGGCATGTGAACACTTAGTTGTGGCATGTGGGATCTAGTTACCTGACCAGGGATCTAACCCAGGCCCCCTGCATTGGGAGCATGGAGCCTTAGACACTGGACCCCCCCTCCTCTTTTTTATGAGGACACCAGTCATTGGATTTAGGGCCCACCCTTGTACTGTATGACCTCATCTTAACCAATTACACCAGTAAAGACTATTTCCAACTAGGTTTACCTTCTAAGGTTTCTGATGGACATGAGTTTTGGGGGACCTATTCAATCCACTATGTCTGATGTGTATATATATATAATGCTGTATGAGAATAGTGATACTTACATGTGCGATGTGCACCTAGAAAAAAACGATCTTGCAAATGGAGTTCTCCAGCACTGTATCTTTAAACACTAGAATGAGATGCAGCATAATGAGACACTTAAATTATTCGTAGCTGTAAGAACCAACTTGTATTAACAACCTCAACTCATGCATGGTGAGCAGAATTGCCCACACAGTTTTTTTCTCTCACTCTCTTCTGTGCATGGTTAATTCCATTTAACTAAAATGACATCTGATGTGTATTTCTCCAAGAAAAAATGATGAATCCTTGTAATTATTTTACCTTTTTGTGATTTTTCCTGTGATTCTATTTAAGTGAACATTACTATTTTAGATAGATCAAAATGTTCTAACCTTTATTTTGCACATTTCAAAATTCTTAACCCTGCTATCTATCATTATCCTATTGCAAAGTCCTGTTTTGGATATTTACCATGATCACTGTAAAAAACTGTTTATTATAGGGCTTCCCTGGTGGCACAGTGGTTGAGAGTCCGCCTGCCGATGCAGGGGACACGGGTTTGTGCCCCAGTCCGGGAAGATCCCACATGCCGCAGAGCGGCTGGGCCCGTGAGCCATGGCCGCTGAGCCTGTGCGTCCAGAGCCTGTGCTCCACAACGGGAGAGGCCACAACAGTGAGAGGCCCACATACCGCAAAAAATATATATATATACAAACTGTTTATTATAAACTCTACCAGAGTCATATAAAGTCTCATGATATTGATATACATGGCAGTTTTTTTAACAGTTTGAAATCATAAAGTTCTACAACAAATGATGCTGAAAGTATTCGTTGAATAGGGTGCTTAAGAAAGCCATATATGGAGAACAATGAAATAAATTAATCTGATACAAAAATGAAAAAGCAAACCAGAAAAAAAGTACTCTGGAATGGCACAGTAAGGCCCTCTGAAAATTTGCTCCTACCCAAGGGTAATAAATATACTTGAAAAAATAGTGAAAACCAACTTTTTCAGAGCTCAGCGAAATTAATCAAAGGCTTCCAACAATAGAATAAAAGCTTATCCAAGAAAAATAGCTGGATCTTGGTAAGAACACCAAACTTTTAAATTTGCTCTATTTATACCCCCTATTCCCCAAGTCTTTGGTAGCCTTGAAAATTAGCAACTTTGCAAACACAATATATGTGGGAAGTAGTGGCCTAGCAGTAACTAGAGAGGCAGAATGGGTTTGCAGCTCCCCCCGTAATCACACACCCAGAGAATCTTCACTATCTGACAGTTCACTGGAAAAGCTCCATTTTTAGTATTTGTCTTTATTTGACTTACTCACAGCTTATACTACAGAAAAAGCCTTATCCTCAGGGTACTTGAAAATAATTAGGAGCAACTGTTTAACTTTAAAGCTTCCTGAGGCAGTGATACCAGTTAGGGTAAATAAGAAGATGGCCAAGAAAACTTAAAAAGAAAAATTGAGGAATGAGATGTCATAGGAGGCTTTGAAAATCTCTGACATGTTCTGGATAACCTAGAAGGCCATGCATATATGCAGGGCTGTTCACATGCCCAGGAAAGACCGGAGAAAGCCCTGATTTCTCACCTCTGTCTGACACTGGAGCTCTGCACAAGGGGGAAGCGAGTACTAAGGCAGAGCTGTAAACTGCCAAAATTTTAAAGGTTTGTTCCAGCACACACAGAGTCATTTGGCAAAGGATGACAGACTGAGTCATCTAAAGCAATTAAGAAAATCTCTGTCCAGTGATTCACTGACCACAGAGTTAATTGAATTGAGACTTGAGTGGCATATGATAAAAATACAAACTTTACATAAGTTTGCTGCTGCAACAATAACAACAACAGCAAACTCTGGTGGGGAGAGTTGGTTATAATTTCCACAGTTGTGCCAGTAAATTATTTAAGTCATCAATTGTTTAACAAAAGATTACAAAACACACAAAGAAACAGGAAAATATGCTCCATAAACAGGAAGAAAACAATCACTAGACAATATCCCAGAGGAAGTTCAGACATTGGAAGCAGCTATAATAAATATGTTTAAAGAACTAAAGGAATCTACATGTAAAGAGTTACAGGAAAGTATGATATCTCAGCAAATAAGAGATTAATATTATTTTAAAAAGAAACCAATAGGAAATCTGGAGTTGAAAATTACAATAACTGAAGTGAAAAATTTACAACAGAGGATCAACAGCAGATCTGAGTTGAAAGGTTCTGAATCAGCAAACTTTTTTTTTTTTCGCAGTACACGGGCCTCTCACTGTCGTGGCCTCTCCCATTGCGGGGCACAGGCTCCGGATGTGCAGGCTCAGCGGCCATGGCCCATGGGCCCAGCCGCTCCACGGCATGTGGGATCCTACCGGACCGGGGCACCAACCCACGTCCCCTACATCGGTAGGTGGACTCCCAACCACTGCGCCATCAGGGAAGCGTCTGAATCAGCAAACTTGAAGATAGGTTGAGATTATCTAGTCTGAGGTCAAATAAAACAAAAATGAAAAAAAAAATGGACAGAGTCTCAGAGACATTTGGGATACCATCTGCATAGTTGGGCTTCCAGAAGTAGATGAGAGAGAGAAAGAGGCAGAAAAAAACCTATGAAGAAGTAATGGCCCCAAACATCCCCAATTTGATGAAAAGCATTTATGAATATTTACTCATACAGGAAGCTCAACAAATTCCAAGTAGAATAAACGCAAATAGATCCACACTTAGACACATCATAGTCAAACTGTCAAAAGCCAAAAACAAAGTCCACCAAAAAAAAAAACTTGCACGTAGTTGTATATAGCAGCTTTATTCATAATTGCCCAAACTTGGAAGCAATCAAACTGCCCTTCAGTAGATGACTGGGTAAATGGAGAGGGGTGCATCAAGACAATGGACTATTATTCAGCACTAAAAAGAAATGAGCTATCAAGCAATTTAAAAAACGTGGAGGAAACTTAAGTGCACATCACTAAGTGAAGGAAGCCAATCTGTAAAGGCTACTTACTGTATGATTCCAGCTCTAAGGCTTTCTGGAATAGGCAAAAGTAGTAAAAAGGTCACTGCTTGCCAGAGGTGGACATGGGAGCAGGATTGAATGGACAAAGCACAGGGCAGTGAAAATAGTCTGTATGATATTTTAGCAATGGGCACATGTCATTATAACCTTTCTCCACACCCAAGAGTGTACGACACCAATGAGTGAATGCAAAGGTAAACGATGTGCGTTGAGTAATTACGATATGTCAGTGCGGGTTCATCCGTTGTAACAAATGTACCATCTGGAAGGTGATAATGGGCGAGCCTCTGCATGTATAGAGATACTTGGGAAATCTCTGTGCTTTCCTCTTCATTTTCCTGTGAACCTAAAACTGCTCTCAGAAACCGAAGCCTTAAAAAAAGATACAAAATGAAAGAAATCAAAGCAGTAAGGCAGAGTGACTCATGTAGTACAAGGGCTTCTCATCAGAAACCAAGTAAGCCAACATTGCTTCTTATATCATTAGAAAGTATAGAAATAAAAAATGGGGTAAAAGTCAGGTTTCTGGCTGAAATTAAGAGAAGCATTGGCTTTGACCATGACCTTCCTGATTGGAATTACAAGTAGTGGTGAGAGTGAGATTAATATGCCGTCTAAAGAAAGGAATCATCTAAGAAAATATTTCATTTCTGGCTTTTATCATTTCATAAATCATCTCCCCAATGTCTCTTTGGACTGAAATTCAGTCTAATCTCTCATATCACATGCTTACTCTTACTAGGACAAGCAAATTAAGGCAAATAGTTTACAAGTATATGACAGATGCCAGCTGTGTTGGAACAGGTGTGTATTAAGCATTTGACACAAGCTTTATAGGTTATTAAAACTTCAGAGTTTTATGCTTAGAACTGTCAGGCTGCCAACTTTAAATTGATAATTTGTTTGAGTATATTGTTGGTATGTGTGACAAAAGAAAAAAATCCAAGAAAGGTCTTTATAACTTAGAAAGTCCTGTGACTAAAGAACTGTTCTAAGATCAAGAATGGAGAATAGATACAAATCGTAACTAGTCAAGCTAGACCCGTTGAAAACCTGGCTGACTTCAGTTAATTAATTCCATCCACATCAATGAGGAATAAACTTCATTTTGTACATATATGGGCAGCCACACTCTTATTTATGAGGCAATACAGCATCAATGGTTTTCTTATCAGTATGAAGTCCTTTCATAAATCCTGGTCTGGATCTCATAATGGTGCCCATCCTGTCAGCTTTTATGCGGTCCAGAAGGGCTTCCTCTCATATTTCATTTTGAAATCTGATTCCAGTATTGTGATTACCATTTGGGCCTTTGGTCACTTTTTATTTTAAATGATTGCCTGTTTGTGAGTTTGGATTATGTCCACTCAGACACTGAGTGAGCATATGAGTGGTTTTTCATCTCCATCCTGTTTTTTCTCAGTACATGATTTCTGTTATTTTCACCATGATTGACAGCTCTCTGAGACCAGGGGCTGTCCTTCATCTCCTAATTCTTCCTAGCATGTAACACAGTTTTTGTTGAAAAAGTGCTCAAATTTTGCTTAAGTGAATAGCTGTTTTGTTTTTTTTTTTTTTTGCGGTATGTGGGCCTCTCACTGCTGCGGCCTCTCCCATTGCGGAGCACAGGCTCCGGACGCACAGGCTCAGCGGCCATGGCTCACAGGCCCAGCCACTCTGCGGCATGTGGGATCTTCCCGGACCGGGGCACGAACCCGTGTCCCCTGCATCGGCAGGCGGACTCTTAACCACTGCGCCACCAGGGAAGCCCAGCTGTGTTTTTTATATAAAGAAAATCGCATTAGTTTTGGAAATTTGGCTATTTCTTTCCTGGGCTGTAGTTTCTTGTTTTCCATAAACATGTTAGAACTAATTTCCAGTAATCAGTCAAAATCCTCTCTGAATTTGTAAGTAAATGCATTACTTCCTCATCAGTAAAATGGAATAAAAATAGTGTTTACCTCTTGGGGCTATTAAGCAGATTAAACAATTCAGTATATGGAAAGTGCCTGTTATATTCATTCATCCATTGTACAGATCCGAGTGAGGGCCTACTGCTAGAGATACATCAGGGAACACAGCAGCTAACGAATTCCCACTTGTGTGGCTTACAGTCTCTTAACAATATGAATATACAGTTCTGAGTACACACGTGAACTTGCTACCAAACCAGAAAAATCCAAAGTAATGTTGTGTAAGGTTGACTTCTGAGCATGTAGACAAAGTAGTAGTGATTGCTTAAAAAATGTAGATTCAATAAAAATATTCACTGGGGACTCAACTCATTCCCATTCTATTTTTGAGGCCAGTAAACTATAAAAATGGCAAATATAATGACCTGCTCTCGAGTCTCAGTATTCCAGCTGTGCAGTTACAGGAATGGCACTGGGGTTTAAAACGCCTTGTGTGGGAAGTGTTCAGGAGTTTAACTGACCACAAGATGAATATGAGGAAGTAGTACGATATGAATAGAAAAGAAAGTAATTTCTTTTTAATTCTATGGCTATCATAGAAATGTATAATTCAGAACAAGTGCTGTAATGCTCTGGCTCAATTCTGTGCTAAATATAGTATGACTCTTACAACTCTGAAAGAAGTATAAATAAACCAGAATGCTTCTAGTGAAGAACAATCAGTATATGAATGGGTGAAGAATAATGATATATGGTAAAAGAGGAAATCTTAAGGAAACACCAGATCTGACATGCAGAGAAGATTTGAGGGGAAAATAAGAGCTGAAAGATCACACAGAGGAAATGAATTTATTGATAGACAGGATGCAGATCAAATGAGTGAATCTAAAGAAAGGCAGCTTTAAACTAAATGTGATTAAGGGCAGAAAGAAAATAAAGTTCACACCCTCGTGAAATTTATGAATGCAGTACCTATAGAAGAGTTCCCCGAGAGGCTGAATGAACACAGTGGCCAGCTGCATCCCAGTCTGCTTTTTTGAAAGCATGGCCCCTTTTGACTTTAGTCCCATTGTTAAAATCTAATGGCTAATCTTTTGAGCAACTTCACATAGACTCAAAGAATTTTAAGTTTAGAACAGATAGAAATAAATGTAGATAATCTTCACAAGAGCAGGTTTGATTATTACTACTGCTAATAAAATACTTTCTCTTCGGACTCTACCAAGCATAGCATTTATAAGTTGTTTGGTGAACCTTGAAATTCATTTTTCCCTTAAAAAGTAATGTCTTAAATCTTGATTAATTACCCCACAGCCTCTTTAAATCATAAAATCGATGAAGATTGAGATCAAGAGATTAAGGGAAGCTTATAAAAAGGCAACCCTTTCCTGAATGCTGTGCTAACAGTAGAGGGGGCAAATAGCTTTCTTCTCTTCAATCAGCTCCACTTAATTGGAAATGCCTGCTTAGAGAGCTGTGTTTAGAAGGATTCTGAAGCACAATCTTTCATCACTAGGGAAAAAGTGCCGTGATAAGTATCCTCTGTCATTTGCAGAGGACCCATACCTTGTTAAACACAACATGTCACATAGCATGAAATGAAGCAAGTCATTGGTCTTGGTGGGTTAGAGTTCATCCTTTCGGGTTTCCATTTGTCCTTGACACCCCGCTTCATATCCACCTTCCCCTTCTGGAGGCCAGCCTGTCTGATCTGTAACAAGTGAAGCCCAAAACCAGATGCAGAAGCCATAGCCTTGCATGGACCTCACCCCCTGCTCCCACATTTGCATAAGGTCCTATCCTCGTTTGTTTCTCATGGTGGTCCCACTCTGATCAAACCCTCCCTGATACACTTGATTAAAATCATGCATGAGGACTTCCGTGGTGGCGCAGTGGTTGGGAGTCCGCCTGCTGATGCTGATGCAGGGGACGCGGGTTCGTGCCCCGGTCCGGGAAGATCCCACATGCCGTGGAGCAGCTGGGCCCGTGAGCCATGGCCACTGAGTCTGCGTGTCCAGAGCCTGTGCTCCGCAACGGGAGAGGCCACAACAGTGAGAGACCCGCGTACCGCCAAAAAAAAAAAAAAAAAAAAAAAAATCACGCACGAGATGGGATCAGATGTGAAAGGCTGAACCAAGTGTACAGTATTTTCTGTTGGCTAATAGTCCCTAATAAGAACAAACACTTAATGGTTCCATATATCACATAAGCCACTGACGCAGCACAAAGTCCTCTGCAGGTTGCTGCTTCAGTCAAATGCTGAGTCACATCTTACTGTGGATGACCACTGTGTGACTAGGAACAGGAAATACCAACACTGTACTTCATGTGTTCCAGGTTGCTTGTTTCTCGGATTAAGTGGAAATGAATGCTTTTGCAGCTTTATTTCCAAGGGTTGATTTGGAAGTGCATTTTAAGGATACTGTGTGTGCCCTGTACAGTGTTAAGAATGCCTTTGTTTAAAAAATGCCTTTATTTTTGGGAAAAAGTGATCAGATCTCTTTGCCTTATTGTTGTGACATGTGAGAAACGTTTATTAAAATGTGCAAGCATTAACTTTTTAAAACTTCCATGAAAAGAAATGGAAATTTTATATTAAAGGATTTTTCCTCTTCAGATTTATTAGTTAAAGAAATACTAGATACACTTATAATACATAATGTGTGTTCTCCTTATGGCTTCCTAATAGAAACAGGCAACTGATTAAGAAAACCTCTCTCTGTGGTCTCTCTCTTTCAGGGTCTAATCTGTATTTTCTACACAGAAAAAAATAGGGGAAAGCCCTTGAATCAACAAATTAAGGCAACTCTGTCCATTTGGTAGAATGAAAAACTTTAAAAAATGCAGTTCCTCCTCCTTTTACTGAGAGTGGGTTTTACAATGTAGGGACGTTCTAATTTCTACCTAAAACCACTGTAAAAAAAATTTCATAAGAAACTGCAACATTTCTGCTCACCTATAGGCAGCTCAATTTCTACAGCTAGTTTGAAGGAGATACCAAAACTCACATCTGAAAAGAGGTAAATAATGGTTTTCCTATTCCTGAAGTGCATGCATACCGGAACTCAATTTTGCCTGAGGGACAAAAACAGAATTCAGAGTTCACAGTGAGTTTATTTGATGAATGCAGCAGCGTTTTTGCATTTTCAATTGTATGCTCAATTTCCTACTTTAAAAATATCCTAAAATTCATCAAGCATTAAGCCCTGCTGGAGAGTGACAAGACGGGGGCAGTGCCTGTGAGAGTACCTGTGAGAGTGCCCGAGTCCTTTCCTTAGGGATATTCCCAATTAAAAACTGGCTGGTGCCTGCAGGTGGCTTGCATTGTTCTCTATAGAGATCACCATGAATTCCAGCCTCTACAGAGGTGAAGGTATGGTGTGCCAAAAAAGGGAAAACCTATAGCAAATAGAGAAAAGGGATTGTGTCTCCTGGATTGACCAGGTAAAAAGGGAATTCAGAGATTTCAGATTTAATATTCTTTCTCTTCTGCTTAGAATTCAGTTTTTTCTTGATCTTTCCAGTTCAATGGCTTTTAACCATCAGGAGTTTCCTGGGAAACATGATTTAAAAACATATAGATCTTTCCGGGCTCCCTCCATTCATTGTTAACTGAATCCAGAATCAGTCCCGGGAATCTACTTAGATACCAAGGTCTTCAGAAATTATGGCACATGGTACCGTTTGAGCACCACGAATCACAGTGCAAAATATCCAGTCAGTAATAGGAAACTATAAAGTAAAAAATACAGAAAACATCTGGTGAAGAATTAGTACAGTACTGCACCCAAAACCCTCATGGCCCGACACTCCATGCGCTCTGCAGCCTAAGTAACTGTGAAGGAAGAAGGTTCTCAGATCCTTCTGTGTGTGACCAGTACCAGTTGTCTGAGCAAAATATCGATTCCCTGGCCTCTCCATTTTCCCCAGACATTTAATACATTTGGCCTCGTACCCAGGAATGTCTACTGTTAGCCTTCACGCCGTGCGGCCCTGCCACACGTGCTTTTGCAGAGTACACTTGACAAAATTCTGCTTAAGGAATGAGGTCAACACAACATGGACACCAAGGACGTGATGATAACAGCTGTAACGTCACATAGTCACAAAGTAATTGAGAAGAAATGAATCTACGTTCCTCTGTGAACTACCTAGAATTTTCTCACCAAGTACATGAACGTTGGGTATTTCTGTTAGGATCTTTTCTCTCTGATGATGACAATTTTATATCCCTCTGTGAGTTTATTTTTATTAATAAGAGAGAAAACCTCTTGGGTTATGAATTTAAAAAGCCCAGTGTTAGCTTTGTCTTCAGGCATCAGATGGTGTCGCCAGAACCGTTTCTCCCTAGTTCTTTCCTCTGCTGTTCACATGCTAACTTCTTCCTCTGCTGCAAGCCTCTCTACTTTGGTGGACAATTGTTTGCAGGAGCTCCATCCTCAAAACCCCTCGGGTTCAAAGCCAGTGGGAGCAGCTAGAATCTTGTCAGCTGGTTCTGCAAAATCTTGAGAGTTACTGTGACTGGACAGACGTAGGTCATATGGTTGGTGGAATGTGATTGGTTTAGCCTTGGTATACGTGTCGATGGGGGCGAAAACCCCCAAGAACATACTTGCTGAGAGAGCATAACGGGGGCACCCACTAACTGCTGCTATTGCCAGAAAGAGGGATATAGATCTGGGGAGAAATCTCCAGTAAACGTCCACTATGACACCGTGTACGTATAGAAGCAACCAGAAATAACAGGCAGGGTTAGTGCCTGGAAGGTTGCCAGATGACTGGTATTGAAAGAGACAATTTAGTATTTTGAGCTTCCTTGCTAGAAAACACAGTAAAGAAAAGTACTAGAGCTGTCAATGTTTGTGGTTTCTAATTAAGCCAGTTTATTTGTTACCTTGTTGGGAATCTGTGGTTTGTACTTGAACTCTCGGCTACTCCCCTGCATATGGCAGGAATTACCTTTCAGAATCTCTGTACATGTGTGTGTAACCCTTCCTTGGGGGTTCTTAATCTTTGTTTGTACCATAGACCCCTTTGGCAGTCTGAGGAGGCCTAAGAATCGCTTCTCAGAATAGTTTCTAAAAGCATAAAGGAACGTACATACAACTGCAGAACAAATCCATTTTATTAAAAGTTTCAATATGTTATAAATAAATCTGTGATATAGAATTATGTGCTTCTTTAATAACACATTACATTGTTCAGTAAAGATCTGTCTTTTTTTTTTTTTTTAACTTTTGCTATCCCAGTTCACAGACACACTGAATTTCAAGAGATGTCCATAGACTCCAGATTAAGGAATGCTATCACATAGATGCTGGTAGCCTATTAGCAAAGATGACCATGTGTAGTTCCTCCATTTGAAGCCCTCCACTTGCTCCCAACTTCAGGGTGAAGTCTGAAATCCTGAGCATGACACACAGGCCCTATTATAACCCAAGCAGGCTCAGTTTCTCATGCTTCCCCGCCTTGTACTTGAAGCTCAGACGATACTGGACAGCAAACAGTTCCCTGAACGAGCAGGGTCGTCTCACCTCTGGGCATTTTCACGCAGTGGGCCCCTGCCAGGGCAAGCTCTGCCTCTCTCTCTGCCATTCTGCCTGGCAGACTCTTCATCATCCTTTGGGATTCAGACTCATCTCCGTCCCATACTGAGCCAGCTCTGCCCCTTCCATGGGCTTCCACTGACCCCACTCACCCTGTTACATTCTCCTAACAAGGCAGTAAGCCAGAGAATCAGGATGCGCAAATAGCTGGAAAGATCGAGGTACTTAGAACACTTACCCCCTTACTCACCCGTAGCTGTTACAAGTTTTCAGGCCAGGGTCTTCACTAAATAGTAAGTGCCCATATTATTAAAATTATTTCAATACTTTTTCCCACATTTATGTCAAATGTTAGTGTGAAGATAATCTTAGTATTCTATCTAATATATAAATCTGTGATTGAAAAAGATGAATGATGGAGTCAAATAAGAGCGAAACCTCTATGTGTTTGTGTGTATCTTAAATTGTACCATCAATTGGATAATAATAGTGTCTTATAGTTATTTAGCATTGATGATGTTCCAGGACAGTTTTCAGCACAGTTTGTATATTACCTCATTTAATCTTCACAACAACTGTACAACTACTGTTTTTAGCCCTGTTTTCAGGAAATTGAAGCTTAGAGAAGTTGAACCACTTGCCCAAAGCCACATAGCTGGTAAGAGATTTGAGTCTAGAAGATAAGGCTTCAGATCTCTTCATCTTATGGCATAATATTTATTTTTAATCAATAAACTACCATGTCACGTATGCATATAATGGAAGTATAGGTATTTATGCGTACGTGTACATACCCACACATAAATAAGTTTTTTGCATGCATCATTTTTGTAATGTTTTTCTGGTTGAACATCCTGACTGAGGATTTGGTGTTAACATTTCTCTTCTAGAAGTTGGTAAAATTGTAGTTAGAAATAGCTAATGAAGTAGGTATTCTTGTTGCACCTGAGACCATTACCATTTTCCTGCCCATACTGATTCTCTGACTTATCAGTTTTTCTCTAAAATGTCATCTTGAACTAGTGCTTAGGTAACAGAATTTGGAGGTAGCAGACCTGTGTTCAACCCTGACTCAGCTCTTTGCACCTTTGGAATTAAGCTACTGACTTACCCCAGACCTCAGGCTCCTCATTGGAAAAAATGTGCTGCGGGATGCCTGCTCAGATTTACTTAATGAGCTTAGCTGTATTTGGGGTTTTCTAACTATATCCATTCTTATTCGACAAAATTTTAGGAATTTGAGGTACAGGCACCTTAACGCAAAACGCGTTGCGTCTCTTTTAGTCTTTTGAAAAACGGCCTCTTCTATAGACTCCTAAGAAAGGAGAGGTTTATACATGACAATTTTCCAGGTGTCATTATTTTTTTCCCACCTTTATAATTCTTGTCCCATCTAAGTATCATCTAATCAAAAATAATATTATTTATTCTAAGCTGATCCACTTTTTCTTATTAAGTGATTAATTTAGAAAGTAAACATCATTTCTGTAAACTTACTGGGTAGATATAATTTTTTCTTTACTATGTTAAGATAAACAGAATGCAAAATGAAAGCATCAGTAGAAATGGCTCCTCATCTTACAGCATCTGGCGTACGAATGGTGGTGTTTGTACTTGGTTTTGGAAATGCTGGCTGGAGATTGTCACCTGAACGAGCCCTCTATCAAACCTCGCCTAATTAAAGTTTCTAGCATGAAAAGGGGTCATCTGCTCACTCACTGGCATTTACTGTTGACCTCTCCAGTTATACACACAGCTTTCACCTCGTGGCATTAAATGTGCAGCTTTGACCATGGTTAGGAGCTAAGGGCAAAGCAGGCTATTGGCAAAACTGCACAACCAAAAAATTATTTAACTTCAACATCGCTCTACCTCTTCCTTTTCCATTTTTCTTACCTCTTCAAGAATTCTAGCTGCCCAGATGCTTCCTGTGTCTACCCCTTACTGAAAGCCCATTTACTGTTTGTCCTCTAGAAGCAGAAACCCTTCCTGGAAGAAAGCATTTTCTTCCATCTATATTCATTTCCTCTGTTCTGCCTCAAAACTTCAGAACACAGCTTTCCTGGGTAATGTTCTCTCGGATACATGGTTGGTAACTCTCTGATCTAATATACTGATTCTTGATGAGATTTCTAATTGATAATAATGCAGCCAAATTTCTTAGTCAGTGCTGTTGAGGGATTTGAATTTTAATGGGGCAGTAGCCTTGAATCATTCTCTTTGATTCTAAAATGATGAGTGTCTGAGAGAGTTTAATCCTCTTCCTGGGTAGATTTTTCTTCAGCAGAGAACTTGACAACATCATCCTGCAGATCATACTGTATAGCCTAGAAATTCTAAATCTTTGGGAACTGAAGTCCCATTAATCTTTCTGTGAAAGAGTCTGGGATTGTCAAAGAAATAAGCAAGCAGAATTTTTCTTTAAATATTTTAAAGTATCTGTTAGTGTTCTCATTTTCAGTAAGTTTTACAAGTATAAAGTAGAAGCAGAGTAGCTGGCAGTAAATTATATTGCAACTTGCTCATCATTTTTATGAAAATCTAGAGCCTGGCTGGTTTGTGTCAGTCACAGTCTACAATGGAGATGCCCAGCCTATGATAGGAGAGCCTGAGGCACTCACCTGGGCCCGTACTACTTGGCGCGAGCCCTACACACATTTCCCAACGCGAGCCAAGGCTGTGGCTGGACCAGCCCTTATGATTCTTATTATGATTGCAAGACTCATGTCAGGAGCAACGATCAGGGAACTTTGAAGGAGCAAGAGTTATTACTCTCTTTTATTTAAAAAATGTTTATTTTCTATTGGGGTATACTTGATTAACAATCTTGTGTTAGTTTCAGGTGTACGGCAAAGTGATTCAGTTGAACATATACACGTATCTATTTTTTTTCCCTTTTAGGTTACTACAGAGTATTGAGAAGAGTTCCCTGTGCTGTACTGTAAGTCCTTGTTGGTTATTTGTTTTAAATATAGCAGTGTGTACTTGTCAGTCCCCAACTCCCAGTCTATGCCTAAGTCCTGGAGGGTACAGGACATGCCTGAGGGCCACACAGCACGGTTGTAGGTTGGGGAAGGCAGAAGGAGGGAAGAGAGAGAGAGAGAGAACCTGGTGTCCCGCCTCTTTACTGGGGTCTAATGATGGAGTGCCTAGGATTTTGTGGGTTCACTATTAGTGAATTTAAAATGTAAGAGAGAGAATTGGGGCACAGGATGGGAAAAGCTGGTCCCTCGAGTGGTAGTTATCTAGGTCACCCAGGCCTTTCTAGAAGGGGAGCTTTGTGAGAGCGGGCAGCCTGGTTCCTTATCTGGACGTTTTGCTGGTAGCTGTGTCGTACAGTTGGCGGTGCGTTTATTTGAGATGGATTATCTTTGAAATGGATGCCTCGATAATCAAAAGCTTACTGCCAGGCACTTACACACCCCTGCCCCAGGCTATTTTTGCCTTGACCAATGGCCACCAGTGTATAGTTCGGAAGCACCAGTGGATGTGTGGAGGCAAACTTGCTGTGAAGCTAGTGAAGCTGAGTGAATATGCAGGGCTCCTTGTGTGCACGGCCCCTCGCCAGGTTCTGGAAGAGTCCAGCAAAGTATACACCATGTGTTGCCTGTGATGTGTTCCTGTAAAATTTGCAAAAATAAGACATTGTGACTTCAATCGTTTAGGACCACGGTCGCCCACCTCTGAACTGCTTTCCATCACATTTCTTCTCCTGTTAGTAACTTTGGCCATGATTGTGTATGGGATCTGCTAAAGGAGATGGAGTTGGGGGGTACACTTAGCTTCACTTGGGCGGGGGATACACTCAACATGTGGCTCAAAGTCACTTCCATGTATCTGTGCGATACAGGCCAGCCGTCCTGACTTAGGAATGCCTCCATGGTATTTCTCCTGCCAATCTCCCTGACATCTTGACACAAAGGTGCAGGGTCAGATTTATGTCAAAATATTAATTAAATATTATGAGGGTTTTTTTTCTGCATTTTGTGATATTTGTGGCATGTGTTAGGTTTTTAATATTCTTAATCAGTTGCAGTTTCTTTTGTCCCTCCAAATAAGCATCCCCTGTTAGACCAGTTTTTATTAGTAATTTTTTAATTGCTTAATGAGAAGCCCCAAATTGTACATGCTTCAAGCACTACAGTTCTACCTTTGGGTACCAGCTATAGGTCTTCCTCCAGTTGGGACTAGTGAGACCACTTCAGCAGACTCTGCCCATCATGGGATGTTTTGTCACTGTGTTTGGTTTCTGGAATATCAATGGCTCCATTATGATGTTACTAATTATTAGTAGAGATGTCCAGTATTATTCACAACGTTCACCACCACCTTCTTCAGCGAGAATGTGGCCCACAGAGATGGCTCTTTGTTTTCCATTTATTCCCCAAGAAGTTTTCACTTTGGTTTATTTCCTTCATCCTTACGGCAGTCCTCTTAAACTAGTCTCTTTGATATTCACTCTCTATCTTCCATGCCTTGGAACAATTTCCCAAAGATTTAATTAGCTCTCGCCTCGGTGAAGCAGCTCTTTGCTCTGGTGTCTCTGTTTGTAAACAGGAAAGTCTTTCATCTTTGGCTGCCTAGAGAATTTGCTACTCACAATCCACTTCCTATCCAGTTTATTATTTTTTGAGTTCAGAAGTATCCATACCTATATGTTTGCTCGTAGCTACCTTACCTCAGGGTAAGGTAAGACTCAATGACATATATGGCACCTTCCAGTTCAATACTGGATTCGTTGTTGGGAAAAATACCCAAAAGACTCCACATTTCATCTCCAGCTTTCATTACTTTGTGGATTTTGTAGCTAAACTATCTTTAAAAGAACCATTTCTAGATGGTTCAAGTGCCTCGTTAAGGGTACGTTTTACCAATTACTAATCAATGATCGTTTGCATTGCCAAAGTGCTGTACTATTATTTTTTATAAATAGTGAGTGCTTTATTTCATTACATTGATTCACTTCTCTTTCTTCTTATCTCTTAAAATGTTTCCATCTTGCTTACCCATTCCAGCAGTTATAAACAATTGCTAGAGAGGATACAATCCAAAAATCTTTTATATTTGCCTCTGAAATAAATCTCAATAGATCCATATCTAATGAAAACGGATTGTTTAGTCTAACTTGCTTAACCTGAAGTTTCTTTTAGTTTTAAGATTTATTGTTGGTGATTTTAAAATACATGTTTCTATTTTCTTGCTTTATCATGTTTACATGATCTAATTAAATCTTAGTGTTTGAAGATTTCATTGCACCTAAGGTCATTATTCTGATCCCGATCAATTCCAATTTGTACAACATTTACAGAGATTGTAAATGTCAACAGGACAGGGTCCAGAGTTGATTGACTCCAGAATTGAGTTGGAAAGTCAAAAAAAAAAAAAAAAAAGGATAAAAAGAAATCATATTCCTTATCTCAATTTTTTCTAGTAAACTGAATAGATTTAAGAAAACAAGAACTATGAATTATTAAAAGCGTGCATCCCAGTTAGGACTTTTTTTCTATGTACTCATTTTCAATATGCCATATTTGCTTTCTAAATTACGTGGAGCCTAGTATTGATTTGGAATTGGCTTCTGTTTGAACACACAGGTGGTGAGAGGAAAAGGTAACAGAAAATATTCTGCTTGGTCTTTAATAGCCTGGCTCTGATACCTGAGATCTTAGCTGTTAAGCTGTTCTACCTTCACCAAAGTCATGAGATAATGAAAATAGCACTGTACATTTAGGTGGTACTTTAGGTTTATATTAAGCACATTTGCATCCAGTGTTTGATTTATTTTTTACCATGGCCCTATGGAAGAAGGAGAGCAGATATAATACCCTCTTTCCATAGAAGATAAAGTGGATGCCTTGGGAAATTGATTGCTACATGGGAATAATGATTATTTCCAAAGGTAAATGCCTTTATTGTTTAAATGTGATACATTGTACAGAATTCAAGATAATGAAAATGTACATGATGGAAAGTAAATCTCTGTTCCCTGAACTTCACAGATCCAATTTATTTTCCCCAGAGACAGCAGTTGCTGCTGGGTCTTGTGTAGCCTTCCAGAGCTGTGGAGGATGCCTTCCAGCCTGCCTTTACCCGAGGTTGGAAAGCTACCGCCCTTAGGCCTGGCCTGCCGCCTATTTTTGTAATAAAGCGTCACTGGAACACAACCATCCCCATCCACGTATGCACTGTCTACGATGCTCTTGTGCCACAACAGAGCTGAGTAGTTACAACAGAAACCATCTGTCCCACAAAGCCCCAAATATTTATCTATCGCTTTACAAAGAAAAGCTTGCCGATTTCAACTTTCAAGTAGTAAGTGTAAGATAGGGAGTTTCAACCCCCACGCCTCTCTTACTCCAAGGCCTGCCTCCTGGTAGTGGGTAATTTGTATACTATTTGTTGAACGTTGACTGAATCAGAGAATAATGCTCATTTTGATGTACGTACCCCTGTCCATGTAGAGGTGAATATGTCTTGTAAGCAGATTATTGACCTGTTTTGCTAAGAAGGTGCCTGGGTCTCGAGCGCTGTGGCTTTTTAACATGCTGGGTCAGTTGATTTTGACCGTGTCGGTATTCATCTCTAGCTTACTGTTCTCACGGTGTTGGTCATTATCCTCTGGAGAAACCCTCAGAAGGTCTGAAGGGTGTCTACAAATACTTTTGCCCCCCAGGAGGGAATAATGATGTGACTATGGATCTGATTACGATAATTACATGCTCTTTTAAAACTTCTCAGATGCTCCAAAACTTAAATTAGATGGTAAAGTGAAAAGTACGCATTGCTAAAATTACCTTTGAAAATCCATTAGATTTCCCATAAAGGATAGTGTCCAGGCATATCATTTCTCAGTAAGTCCAACATGGTAAGTTCTTCCTTCAGTGCTGTTTTGTTGGTTAAGGAATAGATGAAGATGTTGATTGGTGTTTAGGAGAAGTGTTGTGTGCAAATGCTCAACCTTCTTCACTAGAGTCATTGTTAAGGTAGAAGATACTCACATTCTCAGAAGTCATTGAAAGCTAAGACCAAGGAACAAGCATCTTCATTTCTTCAATCCTATGACCATTTCAGCACATGATTTACTGAGTGGGAAGAGGGAGAATGATTGCCGACTCTAACTAAAATTTTTTTCTCTTTTACTTTTTCATGCTTTTAATTCTTCATTTTGTCCAAGTAAACTGTGTATATGATTCAACTTTACCAACAACTTTCTTTTATAATTTTTCATATTTGAAAAACTTGTCATTATACTGTTTTGCAACCAATAAATGCCAAAAGTTCACCTACTAATATTTAGGACTTCGAAGAAGGGAGGGTTCCCCATGCTGAATGCTGCTTGCCATGGACTGTTTCAAATGGCCTTTTTTTTTTTTGTAGTGGAAATTCTGCTCATTTCCTAGCTTGCTCAAACCAGACAGAAACCCCTTTCAGGCATAAATAAAACACAAGACATCAAAGTTCCTGAAACCTCTTCTTACAGTCTAGGGAATACACACTTCAAATAGTATACAAATGGAATTATTTTTGAGGTCATTCTGTGACTCTTAATAACATTACCTGGTATTTCAAAGTCAGGAAAACCAAGCATTAGTTAAGGCACAGTGTAATATCATTCTAATGAAATTACTGATTAAACTACTTCACAATAAGGAATGCCTGCAATAGTCTGGTGTAGGTGAATGATTACAATATTTTCTCCAGCGCTCATGACTGAGGGCTAGGTTAAACTAACCTCTCTTGTCCGCTAGTCCATGTGAATAATAGGCTGTATTTCATCATAATGAAAAGGAGTTAACATACAAGAACACTTGGAAGAGTTTCAAAAGTCCCTTCGGCACATCTTTACTAATCGATATGAGCAGAGTTGGAGGAAATCTGTTTGCTTTGCTAAGATAAGAATTTGCTTACAAAATACTTGAGATATCAGTGATGAATAGTAAATTCAAATTATTGTGAAATACGGTGCCACCACGTTTTCTTAGGAACATGACTAGAACGTACCATTCTAACTGGCATGGCATTAATTCTAAAACTTTTAAAGCTGTCAAAAATTCTTTTCCTTATTTTATTATAATGCTTTCCGTATGATCCATATTATCAAAGAAAAGAAAAGAAAAATAACTGGCTGTGTTATTTTTATTCTGTGTTGAGTTTTCAGTTAGTGTTTAAAAAATAAAAACAAACCCTGCAGTGCATACAGGCAGAAAGCTGTTGGTGCAAGCTACTTAGGTTTTGTTCAAGAGAAGCAGAATTCATATCCAATGAGAAAAAAATATATCTTTCTTTATGAGAAAGACCCTATTAAATCATACATGCTCCTCCTACCTTGCATGCCTACTAAATCATCAAGTTTCAGGTAACCCGGTTTCAGCTGTGAACCATTTGAAGCTTGTAAAATAAATTTCCTAGGTCAACCTCAAGAAATTCAGACTCAGAGTCACAAGATTGAGAATGTTATGATAATGTCTGCCACCACAGTTCTATCAGGAATATATTTTTATGTAAATGGTGGCTGTGATGAACACAGCTGAAAAAAGATCTCAATAAGTACAGTTTGCCAGGTATTAAGATCCATAGGAAAATGTCTGGACTAGCTCTCGGGACAGTTGGGTGCTTGTTTTTGCTGGGAATGTAGCAGACACAGTGCTCATCATATAGTCCCCTGTCCCCTTATATTTCCCAGTCTTCCTTGTAATTAGGTTGTGGTCACATGACTAGTTCTGGCCAATGGACTATGGTCAGAAGACACATGTGTCAATTAGGGGCCAAGACAGTTAAGAGGACATGCCTCCTGTTTCTTGCTCTTCTTGCCTGTCTCTGCAGCCTTAGAAACCACAGACAGCATAGCTATAAGATGGAAGAAGGCCACCCAACCCTCATTAGGCTTTATGTCAGAGACAAAGGGATCTAGAAGCCACTATGGTTCTGTAAGTTTGCCTGATGTGGTAGCTAATGTTAATTATCCACTGGAACAGAGAACATAAATCATGGATTCTATTTTTATTCAGTTTTTATATGAAGATAAACTACTTGTTTATTTCAAAAATAAATAAATAAATAAAATCATTCCAGTAAAAATATTTGGTAAAACTTCATGCTAGTAAATCACTAGCCCCAAAACTTTGGAACAAGTTAAACTGTCACAGGTAAAGGAATATATCTGCTCAAATGTGATCTCACAAAGAATTTAATACTGCATTTTCACCATTTTGTGGTTCACTCTGGATTTCTCCAGTTACAATTTAAGGCCTTCATAATTTATCCTGTTTTTGCTAAAAGGTGGGAAAATCCATTCACTCACCTCAACATAAAAAAAGCTTTAGATGCTTGAAATAAATACTTCTAATTCAATAAAAATTTAGCACCACTTTTATTTCTATCAAAATAATTATATAGGGATATTATGTTTCTCAAACCTCTCACAGTTTGCTCTCCTCACTGCTAGAGCTCAGAATTAAGCACACAATTTATTGGTGATGGATTCTATCAGAACCTGTGGTTTTGAGGTTTAAGGTATATCTTCAAATCATAATTAAGCCTGCTCTAAATTAATGGTTTATTTTCAGCCTGTAGCCCTGGAACATTTGGATCTGTTTCAGAACCATAATCTTATCTGAATTTATATTTTCCATTTACTTTTTCAAACCTTAATTTGAAAGCAGTCTATAGAGCAGGAAAATGGGTGAGAATCTGATTTGGTTTAACAGTATTTACTTACTGGTTTAGGTATATATATATATATATATACACACACATGTATATATATACACATGTATATATATCACACATATATATACATACTAACTGTTTTATATACATATTCTATATATGTATATATACTATTTTATATAATATACACACCGTTACACATACCTCAGAGGTATGAAAATAGACTCAATTTGCAACATGAAACAAATGATTCAGCTTTTTATTTTTCTGTTTCAATAGAGATTGTTGTAAGATTAAATTTATGCAAGCTGTGAGAGAGGTAGGGGTACAGGGAAAAAAGTCATTAAAGACTGAGATTATCTCCTCTAAGAACTTGCAATAACTAGCAAAGAGATGTCTATACATGGAAAATGTTACATTACAAATCAGCATGTGATTGAGCTAAAACTGTGAAGGATTCATTAAATGCCTTTGAAAGTTTCAGTTGTGGAGTCAGACTGAAGCTTGAATTCTGATTTTAACACCTAGCAAAACAGGGATATTGGTATATTTATTTCAAAGAGTGAGTTAATGAGCTTAGCCACTGGCCTGCAGCAATTACCCAATGAAAGCCAATAAAGGCACTAATAATAGCTGTATTAACATTACAGGACAAAGATGGGTACATGAGTCCAGATAATTCATTAGTTCTATTATTCTACCAATATGTATGGAACATTTGCTACATTGAAGACTTGTGCTGGTCTCCTGGGGCAAAGCACAGTTGTATCAGCATGGCAGGGATGGCTACTTATCCACTTAAAAATTCGTGCTCCCTCTTCCGCTTTGTAAAGTTTTTGCTAGGCTGCCGTATAGCCTGGAACTGCACGTCCTCTCCTCCTTTTCACCTCTGTGTGTCCATGTGACTAGTCTTTGCCAATGGAAAATAAGAGAGAGAGTATGACTTCTGGTCCTTTAAAGAAGCAAGTATGTTTTCTTCTTTGTTTATTTCCTGTACAATGGCTGGTGCGGAGGACTCCGAGGCCCTGAAAGGGTGGAACCACAACATGGACAAAACTTGGGTCCTTGAAGATTAACAAGGACAAAACTTTCCCACATGGGACTATTAAATAAATAATAAATCAACATTAGCTGTTTTAAGCCATTGACATTTGGGGATTAATTTCTTATAGTAGATAGTACTAATCCTAACTAATACAATAAGATAGGACTTGGCTCTAACTGAATTTAGGGTCTAAAAGAAAATACCTGTTGCGTCAGGTTGCCTTATTCTTGTGAGCTGGTGGGTGGGTCTGAGCCGGTCAAGCCCTTTGGAAATTCAAGATTTCATGGTCATAACAGGATGGCTCTTACTTCCTTTTCCCCGTGTCTTGCTTTTATTTCCCCCTTGATTAGAGAGATATGAGATGAGATGAAGGTACGGATTCTTGTGTTTGACTTGTGTTTCTTTTCCTACTCTTCACCCTTCCACTGGTGAAACTCAAGGCCAATTTGAGAATAGTTTGAATACTGTTTACCACTCTTGCTGTTTCCGGTCACTCTGCCGTACGATTTTGCTGTACACTGAAACTGGTTCTAGGTTTAAATACAAATTTAATTAAAGAATAAAGTATAACTAGGGAGTCAAGATTTCTGTAGACTATAAATATAAAATGACATCAAATTAACTTTTTATGATTGACTTAGGATGACTCAAGCTCTTATCTTAAAATGGCCCTTGCAAAATATGTCTTATGTTTTGGTTTTAACTGATCCAAAAATATCCTTTGAGACTGTAAAGGCCATTTCCAGAAAATGGCTGGCATGTCCCTCCAGTCAGCTGTAAGTGCTTTGTGTTGTTACAAACTCTCCTTACACTGACTTGGCAAAATGTATCCTATAATTTGCTTCTGTGACTTTTTACATGACTCTTATTAACAGTCAGGTGGCATACAAAAATAAACATTGATTTCTCGTGTGTCAGAGCTGATCTTGGCTTGGTTCACTCAGACGTGTGGGAGTTAGCAGGAGGTCAGCTGCTCCAGACGGGGCTTGGATGGGGCTCTCATCTCTGCTCCACATCTCCCATCCTTCCCTTGGGAGTAGTGGGCCAGCCCAGGCACATCCTTCTCTTGGCCATGATAGGAGCATAAGAACACAAGCCCAATCTCACAGATAATTTTCAGGCTTCTGCTTACATCACGACATCATGACAAACTGTTCATCAAAGCAAGCCATATGATCAAATCCAGATTCAAGGGGCTGAACAATGAACTCCTCGTCTTGTTGGGAAGACCTGCACAGTTAATGGTGGAGGCATGTCCTTGCAAAATGAATTGTTGGTGTCATTAAGGCAGTTTACCATAATCATCCTATATTCCCATCGGAAGACAGTAACTTTCCAATTCACGCTCCCTTCTTAAACACAGGCATTTCCATTTGAAGCTAAGACTTATTTTTATTAATTCATTCAGGAAAAAACCTATGTCCTTAACAAGAACAAATTACCTAGGAGGCAGCACAGCAATATTTTTAAAGGAATTTTGAGTATTAAAATTTCAGCCAATAGCAAAATTTATCTTTCAAAGAACATATGTAAATATGTGTTCACAAATTTATTCATTCATTCAACAAATATTTGTGGCACTGATAATTTACAGAAAGCCTAAGTGCTTCAAGGAGCAAAATACTAATAAGATTACGTCTCTGCCTTTTAAAATGAGTCACGGTTGGAAAAATGACCCTTCCCTGGACCCATCAAAATATCTCAGTACAGAAGTCCAATTAGGCAGTTGACGTTTTATATTTGTTTTGTACTGTCTAGTAAGGTTCTCATCACAACTTCCACTAAAAAAGGTGCATATTATTACTTACATTACTTAGTGTTAAAATACGTTTGCTAACAATCAGTGATATTGGATAAATAAGATTGCCCCCAGGGCTCTGTTAAAATGGAAAAAGAGAATAAAATAGAAAAGTTGAGCAGTGCTATATTTGCATGATGTGTTGAAATGAGTCCTGCGTGTGTAGAAAACAGTAACATAGCAGTCCTGAGACCACTCTCCATCAAAAGGGCTGCTTGTAATGTTAACCCTTGGCTGGCATCTGGGAAACCAGGATTTTGAAAGGGTTCCCACCATGCCTAGAGATAACAATGTCTCACTCTGTCTAAACTGTTTATGCAAACAATATAGTTTATGCAAACAATATAATTTATGCTGAACATCTACTTTCCTTCAAGGAGTCTGGAATTTTGGTGTGTGGTAGGCAGTGGGTGTGTATGTGACAAACCCTTAGTAAAACTCTAGGCTGTGAGTCTGATGAGCTTCCTTGGGAGACAACATTTCACATATGCTGTCCTAACTGCTGGGGAATTAAGCAGGTTTGCGTGACTCCATTTGGAGAGGGCTCTTGGAAGCTTCTGCCCATTTCCCTAAGTACCTCACCCCATGAGTGGCTGTGCTCTGAATCCTTTTGCTGTAATAAGTCATAGCTGTGAGTACGATTGTTTGCTGAGCCCTGGGAGTTCTCCTGGAAAATCATCCAACCTCTTTGGGGTCTTGGGGTCCCTTGATCAAAGTACAGTCTTTTGTTTCTTTGTTCCTAGATCTCAGAGGTGACCTTGTATGGCAAACTCACTCATCCTTTCCATGGAAATTTACTGAGCACTTACTATGTGATAGGTACTGTGCCAAATAGAATCTGGGATTAAATTTGTGAATAAGACCTACATGGCACCTGCTCTCGTGGAGCTTGCATTCAACAGGGATTGAAATGATAGACTAAGACAAAATTATTTTCAGCATGTCCTTTCTTTTTTATGTTTTCTAAAATGGAAAACATGCCAACTAATTGTAAAATAGTAAATAAAGGACCCAACCCTTTAACAGAACACACTTCAATAAAATATAGTGCTTGGCTTTTCTGTTTTCCTTGGAAAAAAATTGATTATGTTGTTAAGAGTAGCGTATGATTTTAAAACTCAATAAAGATGTAAAGGCAATTGTTAGATAAGCACTTTCCAGTTATGTAGGATGATGCTAAAATGGTTACTGTATATTTTCTTAACAAAGTTTACCAAAGTACTTCAAGGACTTCACTTGCAAGAGAAAATAACAGATGTCATACATGTATTATAACTGGAAACTCTATTGCTATGAATTCTGACAGCAAGTTCAAATAATGAATTTGTAGGTGGAAACAAAACATAATGGGTATTGTAAATGATTTTTTAAAACAACTTCAACATCCTTGAAATAATTAGGTCAGACGTAATATTTGAAATGTAAGAGTGGGTTTCAAAAAGAATCAGATGATGAAGTGAAAATGGTAGCATTATTACCCCTTTGAAAATTGAAAAAAAAATTGCAATGACATATTGGAAATTTAAATTGCTTGCCTACTTCTGCAGCTTTATGCACAGTTTTTCTTGGTGCAAATCAGCCTCCAGTTTTTATTTTAAGATGTGCTTAGAACATATGAACCAGATTAAGCTAGCTTCCATCTGCACGAAAGTGGGAAGGTTTCACTGCCTTGTGTATCGACCAGCAAATATTTTCTCTTCTTGTATCAACCTCTGCTGGGAGATTGAAAAAAGTAGATGGAATAGAAAGAAGTACCATCATGATCTAATTTCTTTCCATTACTTTGGGTCTTACTGGAGAATATGTCATATTTTATGGACACCCGTTTATCTCCTGTGCTTTGCTGCTTTTGTAATCTCATCATTAACCATATATGAGAGGAGTAGTTCTTCAGATTTAGGTGTAACCGTGATTCGTTCACGGCTGCCAGCACATGGCAGGTGGATTGGCTTTTATTATGAATCATCTGTGCACATGATTTAATATATGCTTGGACCATAAGTCTGGCTTTGATTTTTAAACATTTGGCAGGTTGAGTCAATCTTGCGAGAATGTAAGTAAAATGCAGTATGCCCTCAACATTATCTCCCTAAGCACTGGTTTTTCAGGCATGTAATCAATTGAGGTCATGGCTGTTGTGAATTCACAATCATTTAAAATTATAGTTTAACCTCTGTTGGTTGCCCAAAATCTTGAACAGAACTGTTGAGAGAGTTTGAAAAAAATAACACAAAACAAAAAACATTGAACTAAGAAGCAATGAAAACATTACACTTAGTGATAAGAGAAATGCATTTGTCAACAGAAAGATCTGGGTTGAAATTTCTGGACTCTGTATTGTATGTACTTGGGTTGTTTCATCAACCTTCAAGAACTTATTTCTTTATTTGTAAAATGAAGTTAAAAACAGGATCTGCCTTCTGAAATTGTTTTGAATATTAAATGACATAATGCTTGAAATGTGATTATCTCAGGGCCTCAATAAATATTTCCTATGACATATAATGTAAATTTTTGGTAGTTTAACATACATAAAAAAATGCATAAAAACCTAACTGTATATCTCAATACATTTTCAAAAAGGGAACACATCAGTCTCCATAGCCCTAAGATCAATAAATGGGATATTATTACATGTTCCTTGCAGAAACTACTTTTCACCATTACCCAGGAGTTACTGTTAACCTAACTTTTTTCATCATAGATGAGTTTTGCTTAGTTTTAAACTTCACCTATTCATTCTTTCAGATTTTCTCCAGGTGCTCTCATGTTGTCTGTGAATAAAGATGTATTTTTCTTGGCTAACTTTTCTGCTCCCCTCCCTCACTGCATTGGATAGGAGTTCCAACACAGTGTGGACCAGAAATGGTTATAACAGTCATCTTTCTCTTATTCTCGGTCTCAAGCAGAAAGCATTTAGTAATTCATCACTGTATATAATTTCTGCTGCATTTAAAAAATGATCTTATCATATTCAGAAAATTCTTGTCTATCCCGCTTTGGCTAAGAGTATTTGTATTTTTGTTTTGTTTTTAGTAAAGAGTGTGGAATTTTATCACAAACTTTATTTGCACTCATAGGATTTGCCTCTCTTTTTGTGGTTAATGTGTTAAATTACATTTTTCCCCAAATGTTAACCAACTTTGCATTCACAGAATAAACCTCACTTAATTGTGGTGTATTATCCTTTCTGTATATAAGTGAGTTTGATATGATACTTTATGAGGATTTCACATCTGTTTGATGAAAAAGATTTGCCCATAATTTTTCTTTCTTGTAGTGCCCTTATCAGGTTGTGTATCAAAGACATGCTGGTCTCATTAAACAAGGGAGAAGCAAGCACCCCTTCTTTTTTAAATCCACATTTTCTTCCTTAAATGTTTGGAAATACTCACTGCTGGAAGCATCTGCACTTAGGATTTCTCGTGTTGGGTTTCATAATCAGTAGTTTTCAAGAAATATGAACTTTTCACTAAATTGCCAAATTTATCCTTTGTTCTTTATTATTTCCTTCCTTTACTTTCTTAGGATTAACTTGCACTAGAATTTTCTAGTTTCTTTAGAAGGATACTTAGTTTATTCCCAATCTTTCTTATTTTCTGATCTATGCGTTTTTTTAGACGTGCCTCTAAGTACTGTGTCAGATGTGTATCTCCGACGATTTAATGTATTACACCTTCATTACCATTTAGTTCCAAAGGGTTATTGATTTTCTTTGTGATTTATTTCTTGACCTACATTTTATTTTTAAATGTATGGCTTAATTTCTAAGAATCTGGGGGATATTCTAGTTATTTTTTTATTGGACTAATTAGTTAATTAATTGTCGTATGTTCCCAAAACATGATTTGAATGAATTAAATTCTGTGCAGTTTGTTGAGGTTTATTTGATGACTTGTCACATGCTTTGTTTTGACAAATGTTCTCTGTGGACTCGAAGAGTGTCTATTCTTTTATTGTTGGGCAGAGTTTTCTGTAAATGTCAAATTAGGTTAAGACTGTTGTTCAGATCATCTCCGTTACTGATTCTAGTGGTTTTGGGTGGGCGCTCTGGTATCCTGACAATGATTCCATCCTACTTTTGAGTGGATGTCACTAATCTGTAGTTTATCTTAATTCTGCTACTTAATATTCATGAAAAATAAGTCTTAATTCTCACAAAAATCGTCTTCCTATGCAAATTGATGCTTGAATATTGAATCTTAATATCAATGAATGTGATTTAGAATTCACATTCAGAGCGTTGCTCTACTTAGTTGAAAAGCCACCTGAATCCTTATTTTTTATTGACTCATTAATTTTTCTAGAAGACATTGTTGTCATAAGTCGTAACATTTTCTCCTTGGATGCTTAAAGGTTGTTGAGAATAAAATGCTAAATCTTATTTTATAGTTCAGTGAGTCAGTGGGTAATACTAATGATGCCTAATTGTCCTAAAGTTGGCGAAGTTAAGCAGACCAGCTTATGCCATAACAGTTAGGGCTTCATTAACTCTAGGTGATTTGGTAGCTAGCTTTCTCAAGTGGAACCCTAAGAGGACTTTGAAATAGTACATGAGTGAACTGTCAGCCTAGGATTTCTAATTGGTAATGATTTTTCATATAAATAAGCTAAATATTTGAGGCCAAAATATTGAAACATTTGTTGTCAATCAACAGGTTAAGTTGTATCTAATATGCTAATGCTCTAAGCATGGGGCTATGGTTCAACTTTAAACAAGTGGTGGGATTCTGAGGGTACCATTTACGGATGAGCTGGTAGGACAAGTTTTCAGTTTCAGACCCTTAGTTGTCATCCAAGAAATTGCTTTGTTGGTAAATTTGGTCCGAACTATCATATCTGTGAGCAAATATATGGGACTAATACAATTGCCTTAGTGCTGGGAATTATTTTGTAACTTTTTACCGCATGTACGTGGTACAATCGTGGTTTGGGAGTTTAAAATTTGTTATTATGTACTCTAAAACTACCCATTCACTGAAGGAATATAAGCCATGCTGAAATGTTCTAATATTTATTTGCCAATCTTTCTTTTTTGTAATTGCCTTGTCTTTGAAAGTCAAGAGCTAGAATGAATGACATGTGTTTTTATTAGAACATTCTAAACAATTCCTGATACATATTGACCGTACCCAAAGCCAGTGGTCTAACAATTTTCAAAAAGTAAATGATTCCTATTTTTCCCTAATCCCAAAAGCAGACATGTTTCATTGTTCACAAAATGTTAAAAAATTTTCGCTTTCAATTTTAACTTGTCTTCTAAGAGCTGAAAGTGAAGCTGCTTAAGAACAGTTGGCTGAATCACTGATTGAATCACTGTGCTGTAACTGAATCACTGTGCTGTACACCTGAAACTAACACAACATTGTAAATCAACTATCCTTCAATTACAGAAAAAAAAAAGAAAAAGGAAAAAGAACAGTTGGCTGTCGAGTACTGCCGTTCTCATGAGGCAGTGTGGGAAATGAGCGTCGTATACATCTTCTAGGAATTGCTTTTAACATTTGAAAACTTTGTGTTCAGACTGGCAGAATCGATGTTGATTATGAAGAGGATTTGGAGTACTGGAGAAGTAATATTTTGAGGATATTCATTTCCTTCCTGAATTTGGTGATTGAACATCCCTTGTTTTACTTTCTGTCCCATCCTAAGTGTGAAAAAACAGTTTGCATCCATTTTCTCCCAAAGCAAGGTTTGCTTTAATATTCAGAGATAAACTGCGTGATTTCCATCGAAGAAAAGAAGCTTAACATTCAGAGGCGCCAGAACACAGTGATTGTATTCCTGATCTTTAAAGAATGATTTCGAATGCACATCATAGAATTGGCCACACTCTGCATTCTTCGTTCCTTTCCTCTGCAGATGCTGTGATATTTCGCCTGTGCATATTAGAAAAAGTAAATTAAGTAGAATGCTCGTTAGAGTTCCTTATAATATGGCTAACGCTTGAGTTTTAAGCATTAACTGCTGTGCTTTTTCTCTCAACTAAGGTAAAACACATAAAGCAAAAACAGGAAAATCTTATAAAATTCAATATGGGTTAGTTTAGTTTATTTTCAAAATAACTTTTATGTTAGCTCACAATTCCAAGGCTAGACATCATAATTGGTGAGTGGATTCTTACCTAAGATTTCATCCTGTCCCTGTATACTCATGGGTTGTTGGAGAAACTTATTTGTTTTAGATTGAAATCCCTGCTCTACTATTGTTAGATTTGCGTAAGTTAGTTTTAACTATATAATCTCTATGGCTTTTGGATTCTTTTTTTTTTTTTTTTTTTGCGGTACGTGGGCCTCTCACTGTTGTGGCCTCTCCCATTGCGGAGCACAGGTTCCGGGCGCACAGGCTCAGCGGCCATGGCTCACGGGCCCAGCCGCTCCGCGGCATGTGGGATCTTCCCGGACCGGGGCACGAACCCGTGTCCCCTGCATCGGCAGGCGGACTCCCAACCACTGCGCCACCAGGGAAGCCCTGGATTCTTTAATGTGAAAAATGCATAAGGATGGATGCCATGATAATAAGCTTAAATTGATATTTTTTTCATTACAATCTTTTTAAAGATTCTAGGTAATAAATTACTATATTATTACTATAACATTTGGATTGTTTCCCTAGATAAGTAAAATAAATATTATATATTTACATTTAAAAATTATTTTAAACATATTTTTAAATAATTATACAATGAAAAGTAATATCCTTGCAGTACCTTGTTAACAACTGTGGTAAAATATAAGTAACATAAACATTACCATTTTAAATACTTTAAGTGTATGACTTACTGGCTTTAAGTATATTCACCATGTTGTACAATCATCACTGCTATTCATTTTCAGAGCTTTTCATCATACCACACAGAAACTTTATTTTTTAAACAACAATTTCCCCATTGTCTCTCTCCCCTCGGCCCTATTCCCCTTTCTGTCTCTGTTAATTTACCTATTCAAGATACCTCATATAATTGGAATCATACAGTATTTGTCCTTTTCTGACTTATTTCATGTAGCGTATGTTCAAGGTTGATCCACGTTTTAATACATGTAAGAATGTCTTTCCTATTTAAGGCTGAATAATATTTCATTGTAATGATATATTGCATTTTGTTTATCCACTCATCTGTTGATAGACATTCGGGTTACTTCCATCTTTTGGCTATGAACAATACTGCAATGGCCATTGGTATACAAGCATCTCGCTGAATCCTTGCTTTCAGGTTTTTTTGGGTGTATACATAGAAGTAGAATTGCTGGACCGTATGATAATTCTGTTTGATTGTTCGAAGAACTGCCAAACTGTTTTCCATAGTGGCTGCACCATTTTATATTCCCACCAGCAACTTACAAGGATTACAGTTTTTCCACATCCTCACAACATTTGTTATTTTCTGGACTTTTTTGGTACTAGCTATCCTAATTGATGTGAAATGGTATATCTTTGTAGCCTTGATTTGCACGTCTTTAATGACTAGCAACGTTAAGCATCGTTTCATGTGCTTGTTTGTCATTGTGTGTCTTGTTTGGATAAATGTCTGTTCAAGTCCTTTGCTCATTTTTTAATTAGGTTGGTTTATTTTGTTATGGATGAGTTGTAGGAATTCTTTATATATTCTGGATATTAATGTCGTATCAGGTATATTATTTGCAAATATTTCTCCCATTTGGTAGATGGGTTGCCTTTCATTCTCTTGATAGTTTTTTTTTTTTAATGCACGAAAGTTTTTAAACTTTTGATGAAATCCAGTTTATCAGTTTTTCTGTGGTTCCCCTGTGTGTCTAGTGTTATATTAAAGCAATTATTGCCCAGTTCAATCTCATGAAGATTTTCCCTATGTGTTCTGCTACAGGTTCTTTAGTTTTAGCACTTAAGTTGAAGTCTTGATATCCATTTTGAATTAATTTTTGTACATGGTGTTAGGTAAGGGTCTGACCACTTTTTCTTTCTTTCTTTTTTTTTTTTTTTTTTTGCATGTGGATATCCAGTTTTTCCAGAACTATTAAAAGAGTACACTTTCCCACTTATTGTTCTTGACACTGTTTTTGTACATCAATTGACAATATATGTGAATGTTTATTTCTGGGATCTTTTCTATTCCCTTGGTCTTTGTGTCTGTCCTTATGCCAGAACCACACTCTTTTGATTCCTGTCACTTTGTGGTAAGTTTTGAAATTAGGAATCGTGAATCCTCTAACTTTGTTATTCCTTTTCAAAATTGTTTGGCTATTTGGAGTCCCTTGAGATTCCATATGAATTTTCAGGTGTTTTTCTGTTTTTGCAGAAAACATGACTGGAATTTTGATAGAGATTGCATTGAGTCTATACATTGTTTTTGGTTGTATTTCCATCTTAGCAATATTAAGTCTTCCAATCCATTAATACTAGATGTCTTTGCATGTATTTAGATCTTTAATTTCTTTCAGCAGTGCTTTGTAGTTTTCACTGTACAAATCTTTTGCCTCTGTAGCTAAGTTTGTTCCTAATTATTTTCTTCTTTTGATGCTACTGTAAATGGAATTTTCTTGGTTTCCTTTTTGCATTGGTTATTGTTAATGCATAAAAATGCAACTGATTTTTGTGTGTTCAGTTTTTATCTTGCTACTTTGCTGAATTTGTCTGTGAGCTCTAACAGTCTGTGCCTGTGTGTAAGTGCCCAGACATGTGTAAACTTGAAGCCTTCTGCATACAAGATAATGTCATCTGTGAACAGAGAAAATTTTGCTTTTGGCTTTTAATTACTTTCTCTTGCCTAAATGCTCTGACTAAAACTTCCAGTATTATGTTGATAGAAGTGGTGAAAGTGAGTATCCTTGGCTTGTTCCTAATCTTAAGGGAAAAGTTTTTCATGTTTTACCATTCAGTGCAATATTGGCTGTAGGTTTTCTCACATATGCAGTATGTTTTTAAGATCTTATATTCCATAATGAATTTATAAAACTTAAATAACTTATACAGTTCATTAACAAAATGAATCTGGGAATGTAGGTCCCCAAACATTATTTTTGGAATGGCTTTATATTCATAACAGAAAACCCAAGTAAGAATGGCTTAAGGAAGATTTGGGTTTATTTTTCTCTCATGGCACAAGTCCAGTGGCTGAAGTCTCATAAAGTAGTTTCACAAAACCTTTAGGAGACAAGGCTCCTGATTCTTGCTTCTCTGTATCTTTAAGATAGGATTGTAATTATGGAATGTAGGTAGCAAGACTGTTTGGGCCAAGGGGTTAAGGCTCTTTCATAATAAATTCTTTCTTTTTTTAACAAAGAGCTTTGTTGGAAACTCCCTCCAATTACTTCTGTTTACATCTCATAGGCTGGAATCTATTGGCAGGGACACCTATATGGGCAGTGAATGTAAGGTAGTGCAGTTTTTAAGGTGGATAGTTGCTCAAATCAAGGAAGAAGGATAAAATGGTTAGTGTGAAGATAACAGTATATTCTATTAAACATCATTTTGGTTCATCATAAAAAAATAAGGGAAGAAATATCAGTAGCTTAAATTCATGTGTGCATATGACTGATATACAATAAATATTTGTGCAAAACATGAATAACTGCATTTATCTGTATGAAATTCTTGAAGTGAAAATACCAGAAACTTACTTTCAGACATATGTTCCGTTTTGCTTTGAGAGTGATGGTAACAATAACAGAATTCTTACATTCTTTACATTATTCAAGTGTAAATGTTGCATTTGTCTGATTTGAGTGAGTGGAAAAATTTAATAAAACGCCCAGCTATGATCCCATTATTATTTCATTCAACATTAAACAAGTATACTTAATAGTAAAAGATAAATTGGGAGAGGTATATTTAAGAATACACAAATATACAAATATTCATCGAAGGTGTATGTAGCTTAGAGTTCTTTGATTTACATCATCTATCAACAACTTACCCCAATTTCTCATTTCTCCTACAATTTCATTAATGTACTCTAACCAAGAAGATTCTTGGAAGGCAGTGTTTTCCAAGAGCCAATCATTTTTCACTTCAAAAATTAAAACGTTCTTTATTTACTCTTGCTTTCTACATGCATTGATTAAGGAATGCAAATTACACAATTAGATGCATTTTGTTGCTCAAATGAAAACTCTCTATGCCAAAATCTCAGCTCCAGAGTGCCAGTTGGTAAAACCCAACCTCAGACCCTGCACTGCATACTGATTTGTGTTTTTGCATAAATCTTTCCTACTGGAAGGCTTAAAGTATCACTCTTCATTGTAAGTATTGCTTTCTTAGAATGGTTTTGATTTCTAACTAAGAGCGGTGAGTGATGGATTGAGATTAGATAGACAGTTTCAGTGCGTGTTGAAATGTTGTTTACAACAGTTTTCCTTTTATATCACAAGATACAAATGAATCAAAATGAGAGATACAGTATAAAATGAGAAATAGTGCTACTTTAAATGAATGTCTCAGTACAAATCAGAAAATCTCTTTATAAATATATTGAAATTTTTTCTAATCCTATAGTATAATAGCGTTGAAAATCTTTTCACTTTTTATTAAATTATTTCTAAAGTTCTGTTATAACAGGCTCAAATACTTTATATTTATATTACAATGGCTAATATTTATTGAACATGCACTAAGAGTAAGTCCTCTGTTAAAAGTTTGTCTTATCACATTTCATCTTTACAAAAACTCTATAAGATATGCAATTGTATTATCTCCATTTTATAAATGAATTTACTAAGCCACAGAACCACAAAGTTAATAGATGGTTTGGATCCAGGATTGGAATGCAGATAATCTTTATTTAAAACTCATGATTTTAACCATTAGGTTATATGTATTCATTGGAATACATATTACGTTAGTTGAAATATACATATGTATATCTACACATGTAGGGGTTTGTACGTGTGTGTCTGTATACCAAACGTAGGATGCTAACTCTTCTCAGCATCTATTAAGAAGCAAAATTAATTAACAGAGAAAAGTTTAAAATAGTAATTTATTGCCATGTAGGTCACTTAAATCAGTGTATAAATTATGTCATTCAAGAGACAAGTTGATGCATTTATTAAAAGTTAGAGACCTAAAAGATATTGATTAGGATTGGTTTAACACAGATTGAATTTAAAGATGTTTGCCTTCATTCTTTAGTAATGCGGAAAGCGTTGTCCCAAGTAAAAGCAAGATTAAGATTTAGTAGAGGATAATTCTATCTATAATATTCTAGGTTCATATATATTGGGCAAAAAAAGCATGGTTTAGAATATAAAAGTTATTCCAAAGTACTGTATTAAAAATAAAATTGTGTACTACCATAATATTCTTTACTAAAAAGTTAAATCTTCTTCAAGTAGTTCTGTTTAACAAGACCCATCTGGTGTAATTACTGAACTACCGACAGATATTTTTCTCTCTAAATTTGTGCCATTATTTTGGGTAACATGTGATATAATTTCACAAGAATCCTTAATGCCTTCCAACATTAGAAATTCACTAACAGAGTTTTTAAAAAACCCCAAACAATGGGATTATTCATGGTCTCAAAGAATTAACATGATAGACGTTATCTTTTCACATATAAACTGTACTTAACTATGTGTCTTATTGTATTCAAGATCTATAATATTGTTTTTTTTACTATTGATAAGATCATATTTTAACTATCGTAGAGGAAACATTACTTCAGGCAGCAAAAATCTAAAATTTCGAAGAAACCGTTGTCAACTTAATATATTTCCTTAAAGGACAAACTAACAAAGAGGTATTATGACCAAGAGCTACCCTCTGTGGTTTCCAGGCCTTGCTGTCCTAACAGCTGGGCAATCTAGAGGAAATCACCTCAGAGCTGTGTGCCTCACTTTCCCTGTTACCAAATGGGGATGGTAATAGTGGCCATTGTATGGAGCATAAATTAGATAATGCATGATTTGTTTAGACAGCGCTTCAAGTATGTGCTTTGATTGTTATCTATAATTACCTTTTTATCAGCAGAGCAATCTTCAAAATCCATATTTTCATTTACCTGTCTGAATTTTTATTTACTTTTCTCCTTAGAAACCCTGAAACAGAAACGTAGTTGTTTCAGTGTGTCTTGGTACATTGTAAAGACACAACGTCAGGAGGATTTTAAAATCATGTTAGGTTGCATCTTTGGTGAAAGTCCTTAAGTATTTGCTCGTTCATGCATGCATTAATTCACTTACTTAGTGAAGACCTTTTGAGTGGCATTCATCGAGGACAAGGTATTTAATAAGATCAGCATGGTTTCTCCCCTCATGGAGTTTAATTGCCATCATGGAGACAAATATTAGACAGTTATCACACATGTCGCAAATTGGGACACATCCTACAAAAGCATAAGAAACTAGTGAGAGATTTTAACAAAAAAAAAAACACAACTGAGATTGGAGGGGACATTTTTCTGAGGAAGTGACACCTAAGATGTCACCTAAAGGATGAGTGAGAATTTGCCCAATAAAATTGTTTCTAGGGGCGAGATCAGAACGCTCAGGAGTCGTAAGGCAAGAAATCAATGTGGAGCGGTGTGAAAGGAGTGTTACGAGCAGAGGTGAGCTTGGGATGCATTTGTTGGGAGTTTAGAGAAGGCCAAGTCTTGAAGGCCTCAAAGGTTCAGTTAAGAACATAAGCTTTCCCCCCATTCACGTTAGGAAGCTGTTGCAAGGTTTTAAGCTGGAAAGAGATTGGATAGGGCTTGCCTTTTAAAAAGAAGTCTGGCTGTCGTGTGGAGAATGAATTGCAGGGATCACAGTGGAGTCCCACAGGAGGCCACGACAGTTGCTGGATAGAAGATGACAGAGTCTTGGGTGCTCAGCTTGAGGTGCTGGCACTGGAGATGCAGAATAGAGACCCGGTTGGAAGCATGTTACTGTTGGTGGCATAAACGTATGACAGACCGTTGCACAGAATGTAACGAGTGTGTCTCTTTCCCACATACTCTCTGTATTCCCTTCCCTTCTTCCTTTGATACACAGAGTTGCCATCACGTGCTCTTGCCTTCCTATTCCACCGACAGTGATTCTAAAATCTTTACTTCCTTGAAGAGATTTTTTAAACTGCTACGTTTCCCATGAAATCTCTCAGTTAGAAGGAACTCAGTCCAGTGGGCTCTGCTTCTTGCTGCAGATCAGGGTTAGCATCGAGTTACAGTGTGGCATTGCCACCTGTGTAGGAGCCGACCTCCTCCTTCTGCCCTATTTCCTAATCATCTGAGATGCCACAGCTATATATTGGTCACACTACACAGCAGATCGTATTACTTAGTATTCAACAAATGTTTCATCATTTGATTTTTGTTGAAAGGTTAGAATAAGAATTTTTGTGACAGAAGTCCAGACTCTATATCTTGGAGGAAGAATTTTGAAAATAGCAGCATTAGAACTATTTACAATAGCCAGGACATGGAAGCAACCTAAGTGTCCATCGACAGGTGAATCGATAAAGAAGATGTGGCACATATATACAATGGAATATTACTCAGCCATAAAAAGAAACGAAAATGAGTTATTTGTAGTGAGGTGGATGGACCTAGAGTCTGTCCTACAGAGTGAAGTAAGTCAGAAAGAGAAAAACAAATACCGTATGCTAACATATATATGGAATCTAAAAAAAAAAAAAGGTTCTGAAGACTTAGGGGCAGGACAGGGATAAAGACGCAGAGGTAGAGAATGGACTTGAGGACATGGGGAGGGGGAAGGGTAAGCTGGGACGAAGTGAGAGAGGGCATGGCCATATATACACTACCAAATGTAAAATAGCTAGCTAGTGGGAAGCAGCCGCATAGCACAGGGAGATCAGCTGGGTGCTTTGTGACCACCTAGAGGGGTGGGATAGGGAGGGTGGGAGGGAGGGAGACAGACGCAAGAGGGAGGAGATATGGGGCTATATGTATATGTGTAGCTGATTCACTTTGTTATTCAGCAGCAACTAACACACCATTGTAAAGCAATTATACTCTAATAAAGATGTTAAAAAAATAAATAAAATGATACAGTGATGCTGGAAAAAATAAAAAGTAAATATAGCAGCATTAAAGCCAGTGCATAGTACAAGAATCAGTATATCTTTGATCGGTGTTCTCTCTGGCTCACTCTTTACAAATCGATCAGCCAGAGATACTCTTTAAAAATAGCTAATATTTTAAGTTCTGCTGATTTTAGTGCTTAATCATGCCCCCCAAACATTGTTGTTTAATTCTTTCACCTGTGTTAATCCTGTGAATGACAGTGAGCCTGTATTATTTTTGAAGAAGGGAAAACTTATTGTCCTTTGCAGCTTCCAGGATGTCTATCCAAATCCCTAATAGTATTTTCTGTTTTCCTGGGTCACACTGTGTTCCCACAGCTCAAGGCCTTCTTCTTGGGCCCTCCCCTGCCCCCATCCCCTGTTTCTTCTTGGAGCCTCACGCCCTGGCCTGATTGTAAGAGTGTACATTCTCCATCCTTCTCCTCATGCCCGGTTTCTTTCACTCTACCCACACTCCTTGAATCAACAATTGTCTGCTTAGTTGTTTCCTATTCACCAATTTCTGTCGGCGCCATGAAGTGGTTAATTTTTATATTGCAACCTTGCCGTGTACCCTGAAAGGTGAATGCACCTGCCTTTGGCTGTCCTCATGGGGATTTTACATCTTAACTATCTCAAGTGTGACACAGTTCTCAGCATATGCATGTAATTTTATGGCTCAGTGATCTAGAAAGAAAGATAATGGAGAAATATCAAACAGTCAATTGATACAAAATTCACATTTCCACCTATGTTAATGTTTGTGGCAGAAACTGCTGGTTTCCTCACAGATCCATTCTATCCTTCTAATAGGGCTCCCAAATTGTTATTGGGCACATGGCCACCCAGCTAAAAATTGTATTTACTAGCTGTGCTCTTTCAAACAGAGACATGGTCGTACAAAGAAATGCTTGCTCTGGCCTGCAAAGGAAATTGGTCTGTATGTTTGTGTCCTCCTAAAACATGTATGTTGAAACCCTAACACCCGAAGATGATGGTATTATAGGAGGTGGGGCCTTTGGGAGGTGCTTAGATCATGAGGGTGGAGACTTCATGAGGGGGATTATTATTTTATAAAAGAGACCCCACAGAAGTCCCTGGCCCCTTCTGTGATGTGAGGACACAGCGAGGAGATGCCACCCGTGAACCAGGAAGAAGACCCTCACCAGAACTTTACCTCACCAGGACTTGATCACTTTGATATTACACTTCCCAGCCTCCAGAACTGTGAGAAATAAATTTTTGTGGTTGATAAGCTCCCAGTCTGTGGTATGTTGTTATAGCAGCCCAAATGGGCTAAGAAAGAAAGTCATGTGTGCAACTTCTGAGTCATGGCCTTCAGAGCACAGGAACATGGCCATTTCTTTACTTACTGGAAAAGTGAACATGGCAGTAGGATCCAGACAGCCATTTCAGACCACAAAACAGAAGCCATCCATTGAAGCTGACAGCACACAAAGAAGCCAATTGGACCCTCAATATGGGAGTGCCACCCCTGCAGCCCCAGAATACTTCTGGTTTGATATTTGATTAATCAGCCGAACTTGAATCCAAACGTGATGTTGTTTCCAATGATTTCTGAAGAGCTCCTACTTTTTCTTAGGTACTTTCTGATATCTCATTTATCTCCACAATAATCCAGGAAGGTTGATAGTGATGATCCACGTGATAATTCAAAACACATAGCTAGGGCTTCCCTGGTGGCGCAGTGGTTGAGAGTCCGCCTGCCGATGCAGGGGACGTGGGTTCGTGCCCCGGTCCGGGAAGATCCCACATGCCGCGGAGCGGCTGGGCCCGTGAGCCATGGCCGCTGAGCCTGCGCGTCCAGAGCCTGTGCTCCGCAACGGGAGAGGCCACAGCAGTGAGAGGCCCGTGTACCGCAAAAAAAAGAAAACAAAAAACATAGCTAGTAGAAATTGAGCTTGGACTTGAACCTATCCTTTCCTGTCTCCAGTTTACATTTGATAATTGCACATTCCAAGGAGTATGTGGTTAGAATTCTTTCTAAAATTTCATTTACATATGAATAAGAAAACGCATCCATGTTCATTCATGTAATGCCCAGCCCTACTATGTTACTGTTATAAGGCTATAGTATTCTCATCATCAAACTTTATGGAAAAATTTTCTTTCAAGAAAACTCAGCATACACTTATATAACACCTATGTGGCACAAAAATGAGTTAGGTGCATGTATTAGTTTGTTATAAATACTTCACATGTGCCCTGAGATTTAGTACAGGGTACCCTAAGCCCGATAATACGGTGGCTCAGACAAGGGGGCAATTATTTCTCTCCCTGATAACTGTGTAGAAGTAGGCAGCTCGTCCATCAGGAGGAAGCAGTTTTCCTCCACCAGGCCATTCAGGATCTAGGTACTTTCTTTCTTTTTACACCACCATCCTCTAGGGTAGGGGCTGGCACCATTTTTTCTATAAAAGACCAGAGAGTAAATCTTAGACATTGAGGTACTTATAGTCTATGATGCAACTCTTCAACTCTGCAACTGTAGTACAAAAGCATCCATAGGCAAAATGTAAATAGATGGTGTGGCTATGTTCTAATAAAGTTTTATTTACAAAAACAGGTCGCAGGCTAGATTTGGTTTACGAGCCATACTTTACCAGCCCATGCTCCAAAATATTGTCCTATTTCACATAGTTGATGCTGGCTTCCCACCACATCCACATTCTAGCCCACTGAAAGTGGGAAGGAGGAAATGGAAGGCAGACAATTTTCTTTACAGGAGATGACAGAGACATTGCAAGTACCAGTTAGACTTACAGTCCCTTGGTAAGAACCTATTTGCACTTGGCTTAAAGGAAGTTTTCAAAATGTACCCTCTAGTTGGGCAGGTTGGGTCTTTCTAAAATGTGAGGGGAGATAGTTCAGTCATGAAAAGGAAGCAGGAGAGAAAACTATTCTTTGCTACTGCAGTGTAGATTTGTCCTTGAGTAACTCACAATTTAGCCAGGGTTATATAAATAACCTTAAATAAACAAATATCTGTAGCATAGTATGATGCATGTGTCAGTATACACACAACACAGACACACACACACATACACACTTCTAAGAGATACAGATAAGAGGAACAAGGATTCTAGTTGTAGAGTAGAAAAGACATCAGAGAAGGGTGATAGCATTTCAGCAAGACTTTAAAGGGTAAATAGGCTTTCACCCAAGAGACACAGAGGAAAGGAATTCCATGTAGAGAGAACCACAGAGTTTGTCAGTTTGGGCAAGTTTACACTGTACTAACAAACAACTGAAAAACTTTAGTGGTTTAAAACTAGAAAGATTTGTTTCTTGATAATGATACAGGTTAGTCTTGGTTTTGCCAGGGCTTAAATTTCCTCAGAGATCTAAAGATGCTAACAGCACACCTACTATCTGGAACATCAGCCTGTCACTGCAGCAGAAGACAGGTTCATGATAAATCCAGCACTGCCATACTTAATGGTGAAAAGCTAAGAGCCTTTCCTCTAAGGTCAGAACAAGACAAGGATGTACACTCTTCACTTCTGTTCAACATATCAGTGTAAGTCCCAAGCAATTAGGCAAGAAGAAGAAATACAAAGCATCTAAAATGGAAAGGAAGAAGTAAAACTGTCACTATTTGCAAGTGACATGATATTATACATAGAAAATCCTATCAAAAAGACTGTTAGAACTAATAAATTTAGTAAAGTTGCAGGATACAAAATCAGTACACAAAAGTCTTTTGTGTTTCTATACACTAATAGCAACTATCCGAAAGAGAAATAAAGAAAACAATCCCATGTACAGCTGCACCAAAAAATACCTAGGAATAAATTTAATGAAGGACCTGTATATTGAAAACTACAAAACATTAATGAAAAGAAATCAAAGATTATACAAATAAATGGAAAGATATTTTGTGCTCATAGATTGGAAGAATTAATATTGTTAAAATGTCTATACTACCCAAAGTAGTTTACAGATTCAATACAATCCCAATCAAATTTCCAATGGCATTTTTTTTTTTTTTTTTGCATTACGTGGGCCTCTCACTGTTGTGGCCTCTCCCATTGCGGACCACAGGGTCCGGATGCGCAGGCTCAGCGGCCATGGCTCACGGGCCCAGCCGCTCCGTGGCATGTGGGATCTTCCTGGACCGGGGCATGAACCCGTGTCCCCTGCATCGGCAGGCGGACTCTCAACCACTGCACCACCAGGGAAGCCCCAATGGCATTTTTTAAAGAAATAGAACAAATAATCCTAAAATTGCATGGAATCACAAAAGATCCTGCATAACCAAAGCAATCTTAAGAGGAACAAAGCCAAAGGCATCATGCTCCCTATAATACAAAGCTATAGTAATCAAAAACTATAAAATTATTTTAAAGTATAATACAAAGCTATAGTAATCAAACCATATGGTATTGGCATAAAAGCAGACACATAGACCAATGGAAATGAATAAAGAGCCCAGAAATAACCCCCCACATATATGGTCAGTTAATTTACAACCAAGGATACAAGACTATACAGTGGAGAAAAGACAGTCTCTTCAATAAATGGTGTGAGGAAAACTGGACAACCACATGCAAAAGAATGTAACTCGATCATTTACATCATAAGTGATCTTATGGCATACACAAAAATTAAAATGGATTAAAGATCTGAATGCAAGAATCGCAATCTTAGAATTCCTCGAAGGAAACATAGGTGGTAACTCCTTGATATAGGTCTTGGCTATGATTTTTTAAAATTTGACACCAAAAGCAAAGGAAACAAAAGCAAAAATAAATAAGTGGAACTACATCAAACTGAAAAGCTTCTGTACAGCAAATGAACTCATCAACAAAATGCAAAGGCAACCTACAGAATGGAAAAAAGTATTTGCAAATCATACATCTGATAAAGGGCTAATATTCAAAATACATAAAAAAACTCATAAAACTCAGTAGTAAAGAAACAAGGTATCCAATTAAAAAATGGACAGAAGAACTGAATAAACATTTTTCCAGAGAAGACATATGGATGGCCAACAGATATATGAAAAGTTGATTAACATAATTATCAGAGAACTGCAAATGAAAACCGTAATGAGATGTTACCTCACACCTATCAGAATCGCCATTCTCCAAAAGACAAGAAATAACAAAAGTTGGTGAGGCTGTGGGGAAAAGCAAACCCTTGTACACGGCTGGCAAGAATGTAAACATAGTGGTACTACCACTATGAAAAATAGCTTGAAGTGTCCTCAAAAAATAAAACTACCATATGACCCAGCAATTCCACATTTGGGTTTTTATCCAAAGAAAATGAAAACACTAACCCCAGAAGGTAATACGCACCCCCATGTTCATTGCAGCATTATTTGCGATAGCCAAGATATGGAAACAACCTAAGTATCCATTGATGGATGAATGACTAAAATATGTGATATCTAGTTATCTATCTATCTATCTATCGACCTACCTATCTATCTAAAATTCACCGTAAAAAAAGAATGAAATCTTGCCATTTATGATAGTGTGGATGGACCTTGAGGGTATTGTGCTAAATGAAATAAGTCAGAGAAAGACAAATACTATAGGATTTTTCTTATATGTAGAATCTGGGGGAAAGAAAGAGCTTGCTCATGGGTAGTACATATTGGTAGGTGCCCCAGGTAGGGGCTGGGAGTGGGAGAAATGGGTGAATGAGGTATAAATTTTTCTTGCACCTCTACTTAATATTCTTTTTTCCCAAGTAGCAAGCAGAGGCAGTGTCTTTGGAAAAGCATAAATTGCTAAGGTAGAGTAGATTTTTCCATGAATTGGGTGTATAATTTTTGTCTTCTTTGTTTCTATATATAAAGGAAAAAAATGTTTTAAAGAAAAAAAACCAGAGAGACATCATCTACTTTAGCAAGATGATTCTTCTTACTTTTGAGAATCTCAAAGAACATAAGCTAAGTCATTTAGAAATATGATGGAGAGATTACATTTTGGCTCAGGTAAATATAGTGGTGTTTAATATTAAACACTGGGTTTGCATATATTCTGCAATTTCTTTCAAAGTATCTTCCTTTTGAATTTTTAAAAATGCATCCCTGTAATTCACGTGTATTATATAGCAATTAAAACAAAGGGAGAAGGAATAGAAAAAGACAACACTCATCATCCCATGAATTGCAGGCAACCATTGTTAACATATAGGTTTATACAAAAAAAAAAATGCTATAAACACTATTCTGTAGCTGACTTCAACAAATTCGAAAGATGATAAGCTTTGAGTACATAACTGGGATTATCAAAGAAAGATTGAAAATGGGCACCACCAGAGCTGTTACCCTGACTTTCAATTCAATCGAGCAGTTTAGTCTGTATAAGGCACATTCACAGTACCTGGTCCATTGTAAGTCTTGAGTTAATGTTCAGGGAAGAGTGGATGCTCAGGGTGACTCCCATTCCTGGCATCTAAAATGAACTACCAGGGAGGAGTATATTTATAAGGCAACATACTCAATTATATGTTGCTATACAATGAGGCTGAAATGGAAATATTTCTTAGTTAACCATGGAATAATAAAATAAAGTCTACATGAAAAAGTGTAGTACTCATTTCCCCTTTCTCAAAATGTAGAGTGGAAAAAGAGTGGACCTTAAAGATCTTTAAAAAAAAAGTTTTCACAGACCAAATGGTTAACTGTTGTCAATAGTAAGTTGGAATCAATACAGATTCTCTCTTTATTTAAAAATGTGATATTTGTGGTTCCATGGATTTCTGTTATTAATTTGATTTTTAAAAACAATGCATTAAAGCAATGTTTGTTTTGATCACTGATAATTTTGACTTCTCCTTAAACTTTCTGCTCAAGGCAGGTACCTCACTTGCCTCACTCTGAGTGGTAGAAGAGATGCCTATTCCTGACTTACCTGTGAAGGACAGTCATTTAACCACCGATAAACACCAAATGTCATTTCACCTAATAGTTTCAACCTGGGCCTCATGCCTGACCCTGTACATCAATATCAAATTGGTTCTTTATTTTATCAGATAAAATAAATCAACTGATCTCTGGTTAAAAGTTATCTTTTCCACAAATGATGCAGGGGTGTTCTCTTAGGGATTTTACAGACAGGTTATTTAGGCTGGCTTGTTGTTTTCTCTATGAAATAAGTGTGGGCCTACATATTCTATAACACTAATTTCAGTTGTTTTCAAAATAAGTTGTTTTGACGTTGTGTGCTTTGTAGGACCCTGGAGCTTTGTTTGTTTGTTTCATTATTTATTGATATTTTCATTTTAAGCTGTTGAAACAGCTTAAATCTTCAAAACATATGTATCTAAGCCAATGGTTACCTTTTAGATTTATAGCAGTTTCCAAAATTAACCTGAAGTTAATAGGGGAGCCAAATATACGTAAAATATATATTCGGCTTTAAAAAAATTCATCTAAATATATGTCTTGGAATTGGACACGGAAGTATCATTTTCCATGTAACTTAATGTTCAGAAGTTTTATTGTATACATGCCTGAATTGTATATAAAAGGGGAGACATTAGAAAGCTCAGGTACTCTTCTATTTTTCTCATTTTTTTTTCATTCTGTACATGAAGGGAGACATTAACTTGAAATTTCTATAAATTTATCTTTACAAAGCCCTCATGGTAAAAACTTTTCAAATCCACGTCAGATGGATGTCCTGTGGTAAACACCACATGCTTATGTTATTCTTAGTCAAAGACCTTTCTTTAATATCTTATGGTTCATTATGATTATCCATCATCACACTTACACCTTAAGAATCTGAACTCTAGAGAATTCCCTACATCGTTGTTGGTCTTGGGCCTAGAGGGCTTTGTCATTTTTGTCACATATAAAGGATAAGTAACTTGCCATTTATATGAGTGTAGATGAAGACAATTTAAGGAAAAACTATGGGTTAAATTCCAAAGAATCTAAGCTCATTAAAAAGCTAGCCAGAGTCTTTTATTACTTAAACCCTGGCTACTTCTTTAATATATTTTAATATACATATATTTTAATATATGTATGATAACGTTACATATGTGTGTGTATATATATATGTATATACACATGCCTTTAAGTAATATAATACCAAGCTTACATGAATAGGGATTTAAAAGGTTCTATTTGCTTTGCATTTTATTAAACTCTGTATTCCTTTTTGGTACATCCTAATTTACAAAGTTACGCTGAACCAAAAGAGAGACCCCAAATTGGTTAAAAAAAGTAAAGCATAAAATCAATTTTAAGAAACATTTTTAGAATTAGAAAAGCTTTCCTGGAGAAAAATAAACAGAAATATAACTCCAGGACCTTTCAGGAATGTTTGAAATGTAAGCACATAGCAGGACAGGCACAGTTATAAATTCTTGTCATTTGCTGGGAAAGAATGGCCTTCATATGCAAATGAGAAATTAAATTGGGTATAAGAATAAACTGCGGGCTTCCCTGGTGGCGCAGTGGTTGAGAGTCCGCCTGCTGATGCAGGGGACACGGGTTCGTGCCCTGGTCCGGGAAGATCCCACATGCTGCGGAGCGGCTGGGCCCGTGAGCCATGGCCGCTGAGCCTGCGCGTCCGGAGCCTGTGCTCCGCAGCGGGAGAGGCCACAACAATGAGAGGCCCGCGTACCGCAAAAAAAAAAAAAAAAAAGAATAAACTGCCTTCTTGAAAGGAATGGGGAGTTATAAATTTTGTCTTATTTTTCCTAGAAGAATTTAAAAAATTATGGCATCAGTTGCCTAAAATATCTTAAATTTGGTTCTACACAAAAACTAATCCACGGTTATCTGTATTGAAGTCACTTTTAGAACTTTGAGTTTATGAGAGTAAGAAATTCAATTCCCAAGCTCCTTAAACTGAGGTATAGCTATAGCAAAGTCTAAGAAAAGAAAGCTCTGAACATCATTTTCTTTAACAGTTTGCAATGATAAAAATCAGGAAATAATCTATCCCAAATAACGACTTTTAATCCCACTAGGAAACAGCTCATTGTTTCTCTTTTGCGCTTTGTGATTTCAATCTTGAAATATATCTCTGGCTCTAAATATTATTCTAACTATATTTTTAAAACTTTGATAGGACAAAAAAAGAAAAAAATCCCATTCTTTTTTCCTTTGGTGATATTGTGCTGGTTCCTTACTTGGAATATATGAGTATTCCACCCTATAGCTAAATATTCAAAATTCTGTTCGTTCACTCAGTGTTATTGGCAACATCATCACTCTACCTTAAGGGCAAAAAAATCTCCAAGTGCTAAGAAAGGACACTGTGTTAAGCCTGCCTGAGATTCAAGGGATCCAGAATGCCCAGGAGGGATTTGACAAAGTGATGCCTTAATGAAAATGTTTGAGCTCTTCCCACTCTTAATCCCAAAGGTTTTCTTGAAACAGTGTCACTCTTGGAATGCCACAGCAAAGTGCGGTGATCTTCTGATGGTGTATGTGCACTCATTTTGTTTCCCAGAGTTTTTTGGTGTTTTTTTTTTTTTTTTGGTTACGTTGCTGATCTAGATTTAAATTGAACTTGTCATGCTGGAGTGCATGTGTCCTGGTTCTGAATCTCCCCTGTTCTCGTTGCTATAGTGACCAGCAGAAAGCAGAAGGGAAGTGGGAAAGAGGAATCTTCATTTAAACAAGTATGTCTCTGGTGCCGCTTTAAGCAGCAGTTCTCTTTACCTTTGAAGGTTAATGTGGCCAGGGGAGCCCTATTTTGCAGTTTGAGATTTTATTCTCAGAACTTTTAAAAAATAGGTGTGTGGTTAATTCCAAAGAGGTTAGTGTAACAATACCAGAATTTAAGGGATAAGTCGAGACAAGATATTTATAATCTGATGTTGGGGAAGGAAAACATTTTCCTCTACCCTTTCTAGTGACTTTTGGCTAGTCTAAGAATTAAATTGATATGAGACAGATTAACAGAAGGAAGCATGTTTAATCACATGCCTATAGGGCCCCCGTAAGAAAAATGAGATCCAAGGACAAGTTAGACAGTTGAGGCTTATACGTCATCTGAAAGAAAGGGACGGGTAGGGGCTTGGGACTTCCAAGGGGAGGAAGGGAATTCACATGGAGATGGCAAAGAAAAAAAAAAAAAAAAAAGTGTAAGCATCTTCATATCAACAATAGGTGTATAAAGGAGGTAGTACACATAAAATTTAGCACTTGGCCATGCTCAAAAGAGATGGATTTCACAATGCAACAACACATCCTACAAAATAAAGAAACACTTAGTGAGTAAGGCTTACCACAGCGTGCCTGAATGTCTCATCCTCCCTTGTCCCTGGTTTCCTCTTTATGGACTGTGGTACTCCTGGGATTTGTGGTTGGGAACATCAGACACTTTCTCTTTCCCCAAATGGGGTTGATACAACATATACATGTTGAATGCGCATGCCACAGGAGACAAATAAAGATGCAGAAATTGATTATTCTCCAAGCCTGTTTCTCCTGACTTTTCAAAGATAATTGTTATATCATGCATTTGTTTTAAAGGCAAATAATGTAAGGGCCTTTGTGGAGTATTGTTTTGCCTCTCCAGAATTTATATTCCCTTTTCTGACCTCAAACCTTTGTTTATTCTTTGGGGAAATTCCATTCCCCTCTTCTCACTGTATGTGGTTTAAACAAAGTTGGCCCCATCTTCAGCTAGAACCCAGATATTTCCAATGAACGTCTCCTTCACCAAGGAATCTGATTCAGGGATGGGCAACTGAAACAGGCCAAGTCAGTGAAGTATATACTGGGAATTTATTGAATACAATGACCCGTTATGAAGTGAAAATTTAACTAAAATTTAAGGCAGCACAGAGAAAAACTTGGCCTGGTGATGGAGGAAGACCAACTCTGGCATAATCTGAGGATATGTATACAACAGTGCCTGAAGCCAGACACCCCTGAATATTTTAGTTATATACACCAATAAATTCATCTTCTTCTCAAGTCAGTTTGATTTCATTTTCTGCTGCTGATAACCAAAATTGCTAAAAATGTAAGAAGGGAACATAATGAAATGTGAAACAGTTGAAAATCAGAAGATACTTGTGTGTTAGAAAATGATGCACTTATTCCTTTTATCTTCCCTTTAGTATGTAAACTTAATTTTAAAGAGATGTTTCAACCAATTTAGCCAATTTGCTTCTCATCTGACACTTTTTTTTTTCCTGCTAAGGGATGTGTTACATTTTGGAAGATTGACTCTGGTTCCCTGGAGAGTTGATTTTCTTTGTTCTTAATATCACAAAATAGCCTTCCAATGAATAAAAGAAAAATTTCTTTCAATCTTATCCAGCGTGCAGTGAGAATGATTGATTCACTAAACACCAACCAGGAGACCAGTCAATCTTGTTGATTCAACAACGTATCACGTGACACCAAGAAATCTTTTCAGCTCCTGAAGCTAACTTGCAAAACATTTGTAATCATCATGCCTAGAAATATGGAGCATAGTTAAGATTCTTTATCTCTTTTATTGAGTGATGATTTGAGAAATAAGAAAGAGGAAATCTAAAAAGCAACCTTGAACTATAAACAGTATTTAAAAACAAAGAATTGTTGACATTTCTGGGTGGCAAGACTCATCAGTCTTTCTGGATTTCTCTGACCATGTGTCGGGTATAGATCTGTTGCAAATAAAATGAATATCATTGAAATTTTAGAAATTGTTTAATATCATCAGAATTTGGAAATTTACACCTGCATTTTATGTGATGGGATTTATCGCCATTTTCAATATCTAAGTTACCGGGAAAACCTAAGTGGTAATCAGTAATGCAAAGTTTGGGGGCGTGTTTCCATATGAATGCACATGTGGTTATTATTCTTTAAGGCTCTGATCCTCAAACTTGTCTGCAAAATTGGAATCACTTGGGGATTAAAACAAATACTAATAACGGAAGTATATGGTATTGAGGTACCACTTTCACATAAGTATGTTTAAAAACCTCTCTAGGTGAATCTAATGTGCAAAGTTTGAGAATAATTACTGTAAGACACTACTGCTATAATCTTAATGGTCATGTAAGTCACTTGAACACGTTGTTAACATCAGCTTCTGATTCAGTAGGCCTGAGGTGCAGTTCAAGATTCTGCCCTTGGAACTTTTCAGATAACGCAGATGTTGCTGGTGTGAATTTCCCACTGAGTAGCAGGGCTCTGAGGCATGGATTGTATTTTCGGAGTGACTGTGAAGAAGGGAATGTTCTGGTGTCACCCACTGCCCATTGCGAATGAAGCTTGGAAGTCTCTTGTACTGTGAATGTTTGTGCTAATCCGATGTGATCTGTGGAGGACATTCTATTATTATAATGAAGACTTGTGGAGAGTTGTTATTCTTGAGGGGGGTACCACCTTCGCAAAGAGTGGGAGAAAGAAGTGGGTGTACTTGAGTCTGCTGATTTTCACAGCCTCTGGTGTCCGTTTTGGTGAAGCCTCGGGCACAGCGGCGAAGCTTGACGTTAACACTTGCACCCACTCTGTCAGCGCTTCCCTTTCTCCTCCGTGTCGTGGCCCAGGCATCCTCCCCCCCGCAGGCTGTCTCTGCTTCTGGGGCTTTGGCTTTAACTAGCGGAGAACACAGTTTTGAATAAATTGGCTCTCAAGAGCTGCTTCTTCCAGTCACACAGCATGAGCCTCTTAACTAGTCCCTGGTTGGCAGGCCTGTTTGTGGATAATTCAGAAAGTCTGAATAGTCTTCAGTTTGCAAGAGGCAATGAAACCTCCTTTTCCTAACCTTCTGTTCAGTGTTCTACTGGTATTTCACCACTCCCCACAATGGCCTCCTCTTCTGAAATAAGGTGTGAGAGCAAACACAACTCAGTCCATAGGCTAAGGAACTAATTTCAAGAAAGACCCTAATCGCTCAATCTCAAACCCCCTAATTTCAAACTCTATTCAGTGTATTTTAAAAATAGTCAGCCTAACAGTAACGATATAGAGAGATTTTTATTTTCTTAGCAGTAAAACTGTCCCAAAGGAAGGACCTGGTTTTCTCAGGTGGACATTTTGATAAGTTCAGGTAGAATAAGGAGTGGAGTCTTTCCAGGAGCATGCTGGAGAAAAAAAAAAAAAGAAAAAGAAGTTCGCCTCTTCAGAGTTAGAGAGCATTTGTTTGGCCAAGTGAGTTATCGAGGTTGAAAACACGAGTTGAGAACAGTAGGCAAGAGTTTTGGCAGCATAGACAGGAAGAGGGGAGGGAGATGGTGTTATTAGCAGAGAGAATGATTTTTTAGGTCAACTGGGGATCCGCTCATGGAAGGGAATTTTACTACATTTCTTCCACATGACAGGCAGTAGGAATCCCCTTCCTGTCTCCTTATGGCATCTCTCGTGGACTACACTCATGAGCACGCTGGGAGGTTTTGGTATCTATTTTACAACTTAAAAATATAAGTTAGATCATGCCATGCCTACACTCAGAACTTTCTAGTAGCTCTCATTGTATGCAGAATGCAAGCTGATGGCTTTGCAGTGATGCAGAAGGTCTGACATGAGCTCATCTGCCCCTCCCTGACCTCGCCTCATTTTCCCCCCTTCCACACTGCGCTGTTCTTGGAACACGTGGCCATGTTTCCTTCCTTGGGGCCTTTCCTTCCTTGGGGCCTGTGCCTCCCTCTAGAATGGTGGGTCCTGAAATATGTACACAGCTCATTTCTCCCCCTGCTGCCGGCCTTTCCTCAAATGCCTCTTTCTCAGCAGCTGGATTTAAAATGGAAAGCCCCCTCCTCACCCATCTGTCATGCTGTGTTTCTTTCTTTCACAGCACTTCTCTTGGTGTGTTAGAAAATTTATTTATTCATTATTGTCTCCCCGCTCCCAGACGTAAGCTCCATGAGGATAAGAGTTCATGTCTTTTTTCCGATGATGGAGAGTCAGTATGTAGAACATCCTCATTGAAGAAAGGAATGTAGAGAAATGCCCATTAAGACTTCCAAGATGACCATAACAAGTCAGTCTCAACCGATTTACTGGGCCACTTCTCATCATGGGGTTTCTGGCCAGTGGCTAGTAAATTGACTAGTCAGAAATACGTGAACTGTTCCTCCACAGCCCTCCCACCCCAGCGCTAATCTCTCTTGAGACACCTAATTTCTCTACCAGTTTAAAACTGGATGTACTTGGAGCAGTAACATTAAGTCCTTAGAGTAAATGTGAGACTCCCCTGACAAGGGTCTATGCTGTGCCCATACCTTTTCCCTCCTGCCCCCCTGACTCCCACTGTTCACCTCTCCCCTCAGAGGCAGATTCTGCAGCTCTTGCCTCCTTGGCCAAGGACTAGGTTCTGACTTCTGTTTATCTCGTTGAATTCATCTTATATTTGGCTTTGACAAAGATTCTTTGCTTGACCTAACTTGAGTCAGTTTCCTGAACCTTCTCTTAGGTCCCTCTGTGTGTTTCCTTATAAAATCAAGTTTTAGCAAGAATGTGCTGAGTCAGTTTAATCAGAACCCCCCCACCCTTGATACCTGATTGGGTTCCTCATCCTCTACCAGTGGTGTCTGATCACCCTGGTCTTCAGCAAGGTTCCTTTTAGGTTGGTTTAGCCAGAATCCCTCCTACCCTTGGTCTTTCCGCTTAATAACTTCCCATCCACTGACCTCCACACTTATTCCTTGGCTGTCAATCCCCACTGGCCCATCTGTATTCAGCGTTGAGCCCAATCGCTCTCCCTCACTGTTAAATCTCTCACTGTTAAATCCCTACCGTGATGGTCCTGAAAAAAGTCTGCCCTACCATCTGTAACAAGTGTCATTGAATTTTATTTTTTCTTTGACAGCCTCCCTGTCTCTCTTCTCTCTTCTATATCCACAGTTTCTATCTTCTGCTCAGGACCTTTGCTTAGAGTCAAAAAATTGGAAGTTCAATCCAGGGTTTGTTATTATACAGCTCTGTGGTGTTGGACATATTATTTATATACTCTAAGCCTCAGTTTTCATGTCTGTGAGTTGGGCATATTATATCAGTGTTGTTTTTTCCTTGTGTGTAAGATGGAAATGATGATTTTAACCTTATGGACAATCTTGGCCTCATGGTGAGTATTGAGATGCTGCATAGTGTTCTTAACCAGGTGGCCAATAAATATTTCTTCCCCCTTTCTACCCTTTCCTTTTATTAGCTTCCGTTGAATCATAAAGTCTTTAGTTTGAAAGGGACATTAAGGCCATTTGGTGCAGCTATTTATCTATAAATCCATTCTTTTATCATCTTTGCAAGTCATGATCATGCCCCTGATTGAAGCTTTTATTTCCTGCAAAAACAGCCTGTAATTTATTTGGTGTAGATATTGCTAGTGTCTCTCATATATTGAGATTGAATTGCTCACCCTGAAACTTCCATTCTTAACCCTAACATCTAACATTGTGTGTTCTATAGACAAATCTAAACTAATTTTTTACTGCACGGTAGCCTTGCAGATTTTTGAGAGTAGTTATCTTGTCTTTCCAATGTTTTAATCATCCAGACTAATTTCCCAGAGTAACATTGATCACTCAGAAAATGGTCTTTTGATTTCCCTCCCATCCCAATTATTTCTTTGAGAAAGTCTGTCTCGTGAGGCAGTAGAATGAAGTGGTTAAAGACGCAGCTGGGGTTTGAGTCTTTTCAGTCTGAGCTCACGTTTCAATCTGACCCTCATTTATTAGCTGAGAACCTGGGGTCTGCGTCTTCCTATGTAAAATGGATATTATTAATGGAAGGTCTTCCATGCAGGTGGTCGGGGGAATAAAGACGAGGATGCATTCAGCACACTTAGCACAGTGCCTGGTGCGTGGCTCGTGCTCTGGAAATGGGGGTGGATAGCTGGGAGCCTCGCCTGTCAGGTGCAGCCTGGGGGGCAAAGCTAGATCGGCGCTGTCCCCCTTTGTTCTGGAAACTGTAGTTTTTACCCGTGTGGTATTAGACCGGGGTTTTGTTGGCACCTATATCAGTCAGCTCACACTTATTCCATTTGGAATAAATAATACTAAAGATATAAGTAATATGTTCCTAATGAAGCATTACAAATGCCAAGAAATAGAGAAACCTCTACAAAATTTAAACGACTTCACATATAAAAAAAATGGTTCTACGACTAGGGAGATCCCATGTTAAGAAAATAAGGTAGTGAGACAGTAAGAGTTCATTCATTCATTTGTTCACTTTTTCAGTGAATATTTATTGAGTCGCAGCTATATTCTATTCACTGTGCTAGGAAGGAGTATCTTTCCTCACTTCCCTCACTATTGCATTTTTGGTAGTGGTAAGTCCAACCAATAACTAAATTCAATTATTTTTAGATTTATTCTTCTCCATAAACTTAGACGAAAAAACAAAATACAGTATGGTTTTATTCTAATTTGGATTATGAAATTCAAAAGCATGCAGCATGAAAATATGAACAAAGTCTGACTGTATTTTAAAAATTGAAGAAATTGAGTCTACAATTTTTAAATTTCTCGGACTTGCAGAATGTCTATGTTAAGTAACCTCTTGACTCGGCCAAGCTCTTTGCCACGTAGGAGTGGCACGTCATTTGTCAGAGTGAGAGTTGTATTATGCACGTTTTGAATTGTGCAAGGACTTTAGAATATATCCTCTGCAAAAAAAAGTTGTGAGTCTCCCAATATGTGATTATCAATCCTATTATCACCTAAAGAGCCCCTAACATGTGGGATTTATGACAGCAACAAAATGTCCCACAAAGTATCGGTAAGACATCAAAAGATGACATAAGATGAAGATGTTCAATCGTGAGCAATTGATGGCAAAGCAATACAGCAATAATATCAACCTCGTGGCAGCCAGGAGTTGCCAACATGCCGTAGAACGGTTATCCCTGTGAGAGTGATAGCATCTTGCAAGCATTCTCGAAACCAGGGCAAATAAATCTGTAGAGAGACACTTTGCATTGAACCAATCAGGAATAACAAAAGGAGATTTGTCTCTGTTATCTGAATACTGACTGAGCTAATCACAGGAAGTACTTTTCTCTTCCATTTGAACTCAGTACTTTGACAGTGAGCATATGGCAGGGAAAAGGATCCAGGCATATGCACATGGAAAAGATATAATTAAAATATAAACTAAGTGCACATAATTGTTAAAAGAACTTTGACATGAGGACGGACAATTTCCCTCCATCAGGATGTCAAGGTGTGATTTACTGAGGAGAAAAACTATTGGATTCTAACCCGGTGAGAGGTTAAAGAAAGGGAGATCATTGCAAATGAGAAATTTGATTTTTAGAGTAGAAATTTTGTATACGCTCCGATAGAGGTCTTGGGTCTTGCCTTCTCTGCCCTTGATACGCAGTACATGGAAATTGCAAGTTTCGTTCTTTGATGTGCAAGGCAAAAGGCACTCAATGGTCGTGATCCAGAAAACATGAAGTCTCTGTAACTGCAATGTAGGGTAGAAGACTGGTATGGAGGTTTGCGTTTTCTTTTGTCTTTATTTTAACTCAATATTCAAATGGAACGAATGTTGACAACAAAGAATTAGGTATAAATTTATTTTTAAGCATGAAGGATCTGCTCACAGCTTCCCCTGGCATAAAAGGAGGCAGTGCATTTTAGAGATAAAAAGCATGTCCCAATGAACCAAATTTCTTAGGTGGGTGGCCCAGCTATAAACTTGGGATAATAATAGTACCTACCTTACAAGGCTATTGTAAAGTTACGTTCATACATATTTAAAGTTTAGAACAATGCCTGACACATATTCAACACTCAATAAATGTGACCTATTATTACTACATCCCCAAATGAAATAGAAGCAGCTCACAATCTCTGAAAACATCATCTATCTTGCCTTCCAATTTTTCTCTAAAAGTTGAAAGAGGAATCAATTCTGTAATAGTATAGAATCAATTTCAAACAATCAAAAGCAACCACTTTTCTGGGTAAAGATGGTAAAATGAACACAGCAGATTAAACCCTTTCCTACCCACATGTTCTCTGTCTGCAGCATCCCTAGTTCTCATTGAAATAACTAAAAGAATAGACAAAGAGTGATAGAAAGTGGAGTTTCAGCCCATCCCCCCAATTTTATGGCATGTCTAAAAGTTAAAGCTTCCAAGAAAGGGCTGATCCACCCTAAATAAGGACGTATGTGCAAACACAGCGCTAAGCAACCGCTATGTTGCTCTCCATGGAATTTGCTAAAACAACATGGAAAACCACTCCCTCCAGTCCAGAGAAGGAGCTTTGCCACTGTTGCTGTCTTTGCCTCCTTTTAGGAAATGGCAACTATTTCCCGTGCTATTTCTGACTAGACCTGCTTTTCCTTCTCTTATCTTCAGTAGAAGTTACTCTCCCTCACCTCTGAGATCTCTGCATCCTTCTGAGACCTCTTCCCCACTCAGGCCAACTCTCCTTGTAGCCCTCAAGGGAAAGTGGTCAATAAACTGATCAACTCTCTCTCTGGAAATGCTCAAATCTGGTAGGCGAGCTTTTGAAATACAGTACTTTAGCCAACTGAATGAGACTTCTAGTATGTAATACACCCATCCTGGTTTCTGGTTGCAGGAGAACTCGTGCAGACCCAAACACTCTAGCTGAACTTTTAGTGATGATTCTAAATAAATGAGCAACTGCTATGTTTCTCCTTAATTCTATGCTGATTTTTGAGCTGTTCATTTTCCTTCTTTTCTACTCCCATCTATATAAGGAATGGTTGTTTTCTTCAGACGATTTCTTCAGTGGTGGCTCTCCCCATTGCTCCTTCTGACTCAGATGAGGGTTCAGAAATATTTTCAAATGATTCTGTGAGAAGGAGATGGTGCTGCTGTTATCTCTTGTTTAATATTATTGTTTCTTCATCAGCAGCTATTGGTGGGTCTCTGGCTTGGGGCCTTTAAAAAATTCCTCATAATGGTTTTTGAGTTTGACTGGGGTGGTGGTGCTTAAAATGGGTGACAAGTGGTAGAGAGCTTGACTTGCCTGGGTTATCCTTTGTACCAGAATTGATATTCTAGCCATATACATTTTTTAAAGTTTTATTGACAGTTAGCTGTGACGGGGTTCAGGGAAGTCTGCCACACAACTTGGGACCTTGGCATATTAAATATCTTAAAAAATTCTTTTTATTGGGGTACAGTTGATTTACAATGTTGTGTTAGTTTCAGGTGTACAGAAAAGTGAATCAGTTATACATATATCCACCCTTTATCAGATTCTTTTCCCATATAGCTCATTACAGAGTATTGCATAGAGTTCCCTGTGCTGTACAGTAGGTCCTTATTAGTTATCTATTTTATATGTAGTAGTGTGGATATGTCAATCCAATCTCCCAATTTATCACCACCCCTTAAGTTTATTTTCTACATCTGTAACTCTGTTTTGTAGGTAAGTTCATTTGTAACCTTGCTTTTAAATTCCACATATAAGCTGTATCATATGATATTTATCTTTGTCTGACTTCACTCAGTATGACAATCTCTAGGTCCATTCATGTTGCTGCAAATGGCATTATTTTGTTCTTTTTTATGGATGAGTAATATTCCATTGTATATATGTAACAAATCTTCTTTATCCATTGTCTGTTGATGGGCATTTAGGTTGCTTCCAAGTCTTGGCTATTGTAAATAGTGCTGCAATGAATATTAGGGTGCATGTGTGTTTCTGAATTATGGTTTGCTCTGGATATATGCCCAGGATTCTATTTTTAATTTTTAATTTTTTTTTTTTTTTTTTTTTTTTGTGGTATGCTCCGGACACGCAGGCTCAGCGGCCATGGCTCATGGGCCCAGCCGCTCTGCGGCATGTGGGATCCTCCTGGACCGGGGCACGAACCCGTGTCCCCTGCATCGGCAGGCGGACTCTCAACCACTGCGCCACCAGGGAAGCCCCTATTTTTAGTTTTTAAGGAACCTCCATACTATTCTCCATAGTGGCTGCACCAATTGACATTCCCACCAACAGTGCAGGAGTATAAGAAAATGGCAGAAGCAGGAACATCACTCTGATCACCCACCCTAAGCCCTTCTACACTGAGACGAGTCATAAAATTGCCATGTGAAATTTGTCATCAACTCTTCAGAAGTTTATTGCTTCTCTGTCTAAATGGTATAAAAACTTTCTGTCCTGGTCACTTCTTCAGGCTTTCATTCTCTTGTGAAAGTTCCCATGTACGTGTAAAAATTCATAACATTTATATGCTTTTCTCCTGTTCATTTGTCTTTGTCACTTTAATTTTCAGACCCAGTCAGGGACCCTTAGACGGGTGAGGAAAACCTTTTCCATCCCTACAGCTGAAAATTACATCCTTGTTACAGTACGATTGTTAGGGTGGAAGAAATTTTTCTCTATCCTTTTAGGTTCCTCTGGTTGGTGTAAGAATCAAACTGATGTGAGAAAGAGTAACAGGGGAAAATTAAACACTTAGTAATGTGTATACATAGGAGTGAACCCAAAAACTTAGTAACTCGCCAAAATGGCTGAAACAGCTTAAATACCATCTTCAGCTAAAGACAGAAGAGGGTGTTGGGGGTAGGGGTTGGAGACTTCAAAACAGAGGAAGGCAGCTCACATGCAGATGCAAAAGCACACGGTAAACAAATGTTTGCTGGGCTAGGCAGAAACACTGGGACATAAAGTGGTTCCGATCTCCAGGCCCCGAGAAGTTTCCCCACCACATCTAGCCCATATTATTGGCGTATTTCTCTAGTGGTAGCTCTATTCTGGGAACAAGCCCTCTATGTACATTCTTTTAGGCAGTTAAGGGGTGGATAGCATGGAGGACTTCATGAGTCTTCTGTTTCTTAAAAGTTATCAGCCTAAATTAAGCCTCATGCCGAAGAGACACATTTTGGGGTGGCACGTTTTGCTCCCCTCCACAGTGATGCTGCAATCACACCATGTTTTTCTTAAAAATCTTTGAATAGGAAAATCTTAGTGAAAAAAACAAGCCCAAATGCTCACACGCACACGCGCATACAGACAGACAGACACACACACACACACACACACACACACACACACACACACACAGAGTCACAGAAGTTAATATTAATTTGAAGGTATTTAGGTCTAATAGGATAGCTTTTTGCTCCAACATTCACTTGAACTTGAAAATCACAATAAAATGTGCCAAGTCAAAGGAATGATTTTTCTTCTCTCTCTCTCTCTTTTTAACTAGCCATCCTGGCTTTAAAGCATGAGCTACAAGTCTCAGTTTCGCTGTGACTTAGCAATTTATTTACACAGTTTTGCTGCTTTGGACATAACACAGCTGAGTTTCGAGCCTGATGGAATATTGTTATCCACATAATTCATTTTCTGATGCTTCAACAAGGTGTTTAGATTGGTGGGAGTTCCCATTTGAAGTCAAAATTGAATAGAAAATTCATGTGAAGACTACACAGATGATCAGGGAAGTGTCAATTAAATTTACCCTCTGGTCTCTGGCATAAAAACCTGCTCCCAAGGCCTTGAAAATAGCTCTCATTATCATATTGCTTCGAGTCCACAAGTATAACTCAAATCTAAGGTGAGCAGAACTTTATTCCTAGATATGTGTAATAAATTTCCAATATTTTTTTATATATTGGTCACATTGAGTTTAGTGTAGGTTATGAATGCTTGCCATAATGATCTATTGGTCCTTTATTGGCAATCCTCACTTATTAAAGTTGTTATTGATTGTGCCGAAATGAACAATTCCCTATTAATTCATAATTCATCTTTTAGTGATAGTCATCAAATAAAACAGAGGTTGCATTGGTCATAAATGAATTTAGAAACATGACAAAGGTAGAAATAAAATAGTAACAGCGGTTTTCTCACAGGGGTACTAAGTAACATCACCGCAGAGAAAAATTTGAATAGAAAAAAATTACTCTTCTTCTTCTAAACAGTTTGCTTTTACTTAGAGAAATGGGAGGCAATTTTCTAGAATCCGGGGGAAAAACACTCTCCAAATCTGGGAAAGCCCAAAATCAAGTTCTTTGGAAAATCTTTAGATTGTACTCCAACATTACAAAGAGAAATATATTTTTTTCTTCGGAAAATAGGCTTGAATTAAGTGTTGCCAAAAAGGAATTTTTAGAGCTCTCCATTGGAAAATCTTTTTGTAGATCACAGCTTTAAATTAAAAATGCCAACTTCTTACACCTTTAGGAAAGCTGGGTGGGTGGCTGAGGGAAGTTGGGCAGGGTTGTTTTTTCCAGTTTTTGCTGAAAATGTACAGTTGACCAAATGTATTGTGAAATTTATTCTGCTTTGGGGTGAATACTGCTCATTCAAGGCCATGAATATAGCCAAGTGACCCACAGAACAAAGACAAAGATCACAAAAAATAGGGGTTCATGTTGGTGAGCAGAAATGATACAGACGAAGGAGCCACAGCTCATTCTCCTAAGGAACCTCTATCCTACGGCTTGCATTCTCAATGGAGGGATTTTAGCCCCAAGGGCAACTTAGGGAGATAATACTAAAAATATTCTTGAGAAACACTGTCCTGGCCTAAAGAATGAGAAAATCATTGAATCAGATGCAGTAGAACATAGTATTTTAAAACAAAGATTCCTGATGTCTGACCAGGATGGACTCCATACTTCATCACTTACTGTGTGATCTTGAACAGGAGCCTTAGCTTCTCTGTGTTTCAGTTTCTTCATCCTTAAAATGGAGATAAAAATAGTATCTACTTCGGGCTTCCCTGGTGGCGCAGTGGTTGAGAGTCCGCCTGCCGATGCAGGGGACACGGGTTCGTGCCCCGGTCTGGGAGAATCCCACATGCCGCGGAGCAGCTGGGCCCGTGAGCCATGGCCGCTGGGCCTGTGTGTCCAGAGCCTGTGCTCCGCAACGGGTGAGGCCGCAACAGTGAGAGGCCCGCGTACCGCAAAAAAAAAAAGTATCTACTTCATAGGTGTGTTAGGTTATATAAAGTGCTTAAAACATAGTACATTTCAGTGTTTTTAATAATTGTTATTTCTATTATTATTATTATTATTGAATGCATACGAGTCACTAACACAGGAAACCTGGGCTTCAATTGTCATTTTGATATTTATGAGCTTTGACCTTGGATAAATTACTTAAATTTGACAAAAGCTCCATTTATACAAGCTTTAAAAAGAGGGTAAATCTACCTTTCAGGATTTTTATGCAAGTGTATGAAGTACACAGTGACACGATATATGTAAATTGTGTGACTGTTAATGAGCAAGCAGGAAGTAATTCCTCTCCCTTATGACGCAGGCAAAAAAAAATGGGAAAAAGAAAAAAAAAAAGAAAGTGTGAAGGCTCATAAAAGAAAATACACAATTCAGTGACCTCTGTACATCAACAGCAAACTTGAAATGGTCATATTAAGTATGGGCATAGAAAATGAAATGGCAAGTAGAGAAACGTGACTACTGCAAATGTTAGGTGCAAGAAAATATGAATGAAATATCTTCATTTTCCTGTCATAATGGGAAGGTCTTCAGAGAAGATCAGTTCTTTTGATGTTTATGGATAGATGCCCTTTCCTATAAAAATTCCTAATGTAAAAATCTAACCCACCTTTTGTGTGTGTGTGTGTGTGTGCGCGCACGTGGCAATTTCTGTTCACTCTTTTCAGCATTTTGAAATTGTATGTTAGGTAGATGGGCCATGTGTCCGTATCCATACTGAGGAGTTGATAACAGTACACATCTTCATGAAGTTTAAATGTCAAATGTATTAGTCAGTTGCCAAAACCTTAAGTTCATGCTGGCCATAGTCCAAAAGTAAGGTTAATGGGAGTACAAGAGCCTCAGGCATGGCTGCATCCAGACGATCAAATCATATCAGGATTCTGTCTCTCATTCTTGACTGAAAAGACGGATTGGTGATAGAAAGGGCTGGTGAGTCTGTCGGGCTTTCTTAAGTATTATATGGGAAAGAAATTTCAGAAAGGCCATGGGGAAAGTTTCTCTTTCTATCCAGTTCTAGTAGAAGTTTCCCAGCTACATCCCGGTAACCAGTGAAGGTTCTGCATCCATTTCTGAACCACTCACTGCAGTCAGAGTGCCAGAATTAAACTGAATTATAGATTAAAAGTGTCTAGTTAAAGTCTGATGCTGGAAAGGCTTTTGAGCATTTTTCCCTTTCCAAGATGACTGCAGTTTGAATAAAGTGTTGGCATTTCAAACAATAATTGAATGTTATGGGAATTAATAGGAGAGTAGGATATGTTATGTTTAGAGGAGAAATTGTAACTGTTCAAATGTTGTGCTTAGAAGCTCTTTTGAAATTTAGTTTCTACCATTGTTATACTTTATTGTGGAGAGATCAAACAGTATTTAAAGATGAAATCAAGAGAGCACAAAATAAATGAAAACCTGTTAAGGTCAGTAGACCAGGAAAAGGAAGAAGCAGAATTTCCTTGAATGCTAATCTGCAAAAGGATGTTTGCCTTTCGAAGTTCGAGACCCATCGACTAAAAAAATCATGTAGTTGCCTCCCCTCATCTCTAGAAGCTTTCGATGAGCAGAAACTGAGACACTCACCCCTTTTTCTCAGCGTTTGGCCATTGTTGGTTTCCTCAGGCTCCTTCATTGATTGGACACCCAGTCGTTTTTCTTCCTATCTACACGTCATCCTTTAATATCTTTCTAGCATTCAAATGCCTTAGCGATGTTCAGACCTTCTTCCTCTGGATTGAATGAAGGAGTGGAAAGTTTACTAGATCCAGAATCACCTCTGGGGGACTTTAGCAAGTTTCTTATTACACGTTGGGCATGAAAAACTAGTTTTTTTCTACTTGCGTAGAGAAACCCCAGTTCTTCCCAAGCTGTGTGTTTCTTCCTTGCGAGTCTCCTTTTCTACTCACACAAAATATTCACTTCACTTCTGGTGACCAGATGTGTGGAGGTTTTTCTCCACGCCAAGCAGTCCTCTGTGACACCAGCTGGGTGTCTTACAGTGCAACTCACTTCTGACACTGTCTACCTGGAGACAGCATCAGATCCCACAGGTTAATGGCTCGGTCCCACAGGACTCCCTCCCCCGCTCAAGCCTCCCCCAGCCCCACCAACACACACCTCAGACACCAGTCAAAAGCACAGGTTATCACTTGTGCTCCTGACTAATGAGCTGTAGGTTGGAGGTTCCAATGACCTCCTCCTAGTGTTTTATTAATTTGCAAGCACAGTTCACACAGCTCAGGGAAACACTTAATGTTTACCAGTTTGTTAAAGGATAGGATAAAGGATACAGATGGGCATCCAGATGGCAGAGAAACATAGGACCAGGTATGAGGCCGGGGGAGCGGGGTGTGGTGCTTCCATGCCGTCTCCCAGCACCCCACGTATTCACCCACCTGGAAACTCACCAAACCCTGTACTTTTGGGATTTTACGGGGCTTCCTCATGTCGGCACGAGGGGTCATTGTCTCCATTTCCAGCCCTTTTCGCTACTCAAGGGAATGGCCAGCAGGGCTGAAAATGCCACACTTCTCATCGTGGCTTGTCTTTCTGGTGAGCAGCCCTCATCCAGGAGCCACCCAGAGTCAACTCATTAGAACAAAAGATACTCCTATCACCAGGGAAATTACAAGGCTTTTAGGAGCTGTGGGCCAGGATTCGGGACAGAGTCCAATATATATTTTTATTATGTCATACACCTGCCCAATTTTTTTTTTTTTTTTGAAAAGGATTATAAGGACAAAATAGGCAGCCCTGAGCTCCCAAGCGCTCCATTCCCTAAGTGTTCCCATGTTGTCCTGGATCCTGTCCCAGGACCCTCGGGATAATTCAGTGATTCAGTTGCTAGAAGGTAAAGACCAGGGCTGTGCTCCAGCACTGCAGCTAGAGTAAGTCCTGCCTGGTGGGTGCTTGAGCACTCCTGTTTGTTCAATATTCTGACTCTCCGCCTGGCTCCAACCCATTCTCTCCACCTGACAATGCTGGCCTCACACTGTTAGATCTTCTGATTTAGAAGAAGCATGGGAAATCTTGATTTGTATATGAAACTTTACAAATGTGTTGGATTTGGAAATGAATTAAAATATTAATATATTTTTTTAACATCTTTATTGGGGTATAATTGCTTTACAATGATGTGTTAGTTTCTGCTTTATAACAAAGTGAATCAGTCATACATATACATATGTTCCCATATGTCTTCCGTCTTGCGTCTCCCTCCCTCCCACCCTCCCTATCCCACCCCTCCAGGCTGTCACAAAGCACCGAGCCAATATCCCTGTGCCATGCGGCTGCTTCCCACTAGCTATCTACCTTACTACGTTTGTTAGTGTGTATATGTCCATGACTCTCTCTCGCCCTGTCACAGCTCACCCTTGCCCCTCTCCATAACCTCAAGTCCGTTCTCTAGTAGGTCTGCGTCTTTATTCCTGCCTTACCCCTAGGTTCTTCATGACATAAAATATTAATATATTTAAAGCAAAAAACATTGAGAATAGATTTGAAAAAAGAGGACAATTCAATTAGTTCTGGGCTGAAAAAACAGAATGGACAAAAGCAGCGAGGCCTCTCTGTTTACACCGAGTTTAAAATATTTTAAATGGACACTTCCCAGCCCAGGCATGGTCAGTTTATTCTTTGATTGACCCACTCAGGGTTTGTCCTACATAGTATTTTTTTTTTTAACATCTTTATTGGGGTATAATTGCTTTACAATTGTGTGTTAGTTTCTGCTTTATAACAAAGTGAATCAGTTATACATAGTATTTTAAAAATAACAGACCATTTAGTTCATGAATATTCTGTAAATTTTTTTTTTCTTTTTTATCGGTACGCGGCCTCTCACTGTTGTGGCCTCTCCCCTTGCGACGCGCAGGCCCAGCGGCCATGGCTCACGGGCCCAGCCGCTCTGCGGCATGTGAGATCTTCCCAGACCGGGGCACGAACCCGTGTCCCCTGCATCGGCAGGTGGGCTCTCAACCACTGCGCCACCAGGGAAGCCCAGGTGGCAATTTTATATAGGGTGGATGTGAAAGACCTCTCTGATATGGTGACATTTGAGCCAAGAACCAAAGATGTAGAGAGAGAGCCATGATGGGAGAAGAGCATTCTGGGCAGAGGGAACAGGGAAGCAGGGCCCCTGAAGTGGGAGTGTGCCTGGCCTGATGGAGATGATTGTAAAATTCCAGCTGATGCCCTTGGACTGGGGTGTAGTGGAGCTGTGGGAAGGGGTCAGATGATACATGTATTTTGATGACATTTGTGGGTCAGTTGAATATGTGCTGTGAAGGCCAGAGAGGAATAAGAATGACTCCAGATTTGAGACCTAAACAACTGGAGGTGTGAATCCGTCGTTTACTGAGATAGAGAAACCACATAAAAGTAGTTGGTTTGTTCGTGAGGTTCATTACCGTTAAAAAAATGAAAAAAAGAATCTCTAAATAGTAGCAACACAATTAGTACTGCGAAACAAAGGAGGAAAGAATCCGACCACATTTTCTATCTCCCGCTCACTTGGGGTACACGTTCCTAGAGAGGAATGGCACACACTATTTCCATCCTTGCTCTCTTTGTAGTTGTTATGTGTGATAAATGTGTGAACGAAGTAACACCTTACTAGAATGGCAGAGCTAGAAGTAGGAAAAAATATAACAAGATGTACTTGATGTATAGGGTGTCCACTGCAATTTCTAACTATCATTTCTTATTTGATTACATTTTATATTACAATGTTTTTCATTAGGTGGTGCCTCGACATAAACCCCTTCACAATGTTGAAATCTCCCTGAGCCCTGTACTCCTGGAAAATAGCAGTGGTCAAGAAATCTCTCCACACTTTTGTGTTCTGGGAAATGGCTTACCGCAAAGAACTACAAGCCTCATGTGACTTAGATAAGATTTTTAGATGTTTCCCCCCTCCCCCTTCCTTGTTTACAAGGCCAGATCCTCCAAATCCTCATTCTTTGTCTTATTAATGATTAGCTGACTTTTTGCCCCCACTATCCAATCTGGACAAAATACGCACTAACTTGACCTAGCGAAACTAATCAGACCTCCCCTTCTACAGACCCCAGGACATTGACTCAACTTTCAGCAAGCCTTGGGAAGCAGAACAACACATCCGTCTTTTTTTTTTTTTTAACGTGGACCATTTTTAAAGTCTTTATTGAATTTGTTACAATATGGCTTCTGTGTTATGTTTTGATTTTTTTGGTTGCGAGGTATGTGGGATCTTAGTTCCCTGACCAGGGATCAAACCCGCACCCCCTGAATTGGAAGGTGAAGTCCTAACGACTGGACCACCAGGGAAATCCCAGAACAGCACCTCCTTAATGGTTCCTACTGAGAACAGGCTGCCCTCAGGGAAACACATTCCTGATGAGCTATCCAAGATCACCCCCTCTTTATCCCACTCCCCTACAAATAGTCCCTATTCCCCATTTGCAATACTCTCCTTCCCCACATGGCATTAGTATTTTTGAATCAATTCTCTCCTTATCTAAGTCCAGATTTGTTTGCCACTTGACAACCTTTATTAATTAGTAGCTTATTATTGTCTGTTTATGTATTCATTCATTTATATTCAACAGCTATTTATTTGATCTGTCCTCTGTGTACATTCCTGGGGATAAAGCAGTGAACAAAACAAACATAGTCCCTTTTCTGTTAGAGCTTGCATTTTAGTTTAGGGAAACAGGTAAATAAGTGAAATATTTAATAAAGAGGATGGTCCTTCATGCTATGGAGAAAATTAAATCTAGCAGGAGAGAGATGGGTTTAGAGGGTTACATTCTTAAGGACAGTGGTTGGGGATACATTTGGGTTAGTTCTACATTTTAGAGCTGAAAGGAAGTGGAGACTTTGGGTCTCTAATCCTCAGGTTTATAAATGGTAATTGTCGAGGTTTCTGAACACAAGTAACGCTCACAGTTGAGAAAGGAAGCCCCCTGACCATTTGGAGACATTTATTTACACTTGATCGCTTTGTTTCAAATCAAGATCATGGAAGTGAGCAGAGTTAAGTAAGATGTCCGGAGTGGAGTTCTTGAGGATAAGGCTGTTCTCCAGCTGGCGTATCCAAGAGGGATTCGCAATCCAGATACCTCAGTCCAGTGTTGCACTAACACTAACAATAAAAGTGGATGTTAGTGGATCATCTCCAGCCAGTTTTGGGTCATTTTCTTTTGGACTTTATCACTCCCAAAGAAAACCATGTCCTAGTCAATTACCAACAAACCCAAGATAAAGTTTGGTTGATGTTTTAGGAAGTCACGTATCCTAGCATTTTCTTGAGTCAATTATTTGAAGTGAAGTGTTTTGCAGGGTTTCGACAGTGTTTTGTAGCCTTGTAACTTACTTAAGTAAAACATTCTCTTTTAAATGCTCTGTGTTACACATCAGTCAGATTCTGAGACAGTTTAACTGTTTAAAAACATGACACTGTGACTGAGTGCAAGTTGAAAGCTTTTTGTTCCATGGAAGTGAAATTGCTGAAAAGTTGAAGTCTCAGAGGCCATATTTATAAATTCATTGAGATTATTTATAATTAGTACTTGGTATTTTCTCAACAGACCCATCCCTCTATAAGCAGACAGTATAAATCAAATGAAGATGTAAGGATTGATTACGACCAAGGTTCCCCAGACTGAGACACTAAATCCCAAGGCAAAATTAACTGTTCTATATTTCTTTTATAAAGCCCAAGAAAATAGCCCAGGTGGAGCTTAGGTATTTTTTTCCCATTATATCTGGCCCAAAATATTCCATCAGTGTCTAATAAATTTCTCATAACTGGCTCTAAAATTATACTGCAGAGCTTTCAAATGGGTAGCACTCAGAACAAAATGGATAAATTGGAAAGCTTGTATCAAATCTAGTAGGTTGATCCTCTTTGCTTGGAGATGCAGCTACTTCAACTCCCCAGACACTTTTAAGGTAGCTAGCTGGTATTTAAACTCACTCTGCCGTTATATCCCAGATCACTCAAGAAGCAATAATACAATGTAATCACTAAGCTATTGCATCTTGCCACCCCTCCCCCAAATTATAGTAAATTATGAAAACTGCTGAAATTGCTCAATATTGTCTAAACTGTCCATGAACTATAGCTCATGGTTATGGTTGTAATGCCTGTTACTAAACTAGAGCATTATAGGCTAATGCCTGCCTTTTGGAGTACTTTAACCCGTATGTATAATACTTGAGCTTATCCTGGTAGGCGAAGCTATTAATAATAGGGGGTGAGGGTGGGAATAATACTTGTTTAGTTTAAAAAGCGAGTTTGAAATGATGTTTTGGATTTTCCTATTTTGTTCTCCTCAAAATCAGATTCAAACGCTGGGGACTTCTCATTTCCTGTTCTGCTGTCTTCCCCTATTTAGAAATACACATAAATCATCAAATTTTTCATCTTAGCTCACCACCATGGCCTGAATCTGTGTGGTTACTTAAGGCAGATGTTGGTGGGTTGATTGCTGAGAAAATGAGCAGATTTTAATGGGCTTATTTGATTCACCCTTCAAAAGACTTAAAGTTCTAGAATATAACTTCAACTATTTCAGTTATTTAGCCAGTCAGTGGGATTATCTTCTGCACAATCGACCAACTGAACAGTTATCAACCTGGAAAACAATGAAAGCTTCAAGTGGTCAGATATTGACTGTGCAGCCATGGCCTTTGTTAGAGCAGGACTTGAAATTAAAAATGGACTGGATCATTCACTGACTGATGGATTACATGGCGATCCGAGCCATCCACATGGCTTCCCAAAGGGGAGGATTTAAGAGAGAATAGTATCACTCATGTTTACTAATGCTAGAGACTAGTACAGTTTCAAAGTTGTGATGTGTGATGTGTGACACAGGATTGGAACGCAGTGGGCTGCATCTAAAGTGAACTGCTTTTCTGTGAGTATTTTTCAAAGGGAACGGATTATATTAAAGGCAGATGCCTCTGTTCCACCTGATTTTGCTACTTGCAACCACTTGCAGTGGTTTCTCATTGGAATGGCTGTTGTTTGCATTGCTGATGCATCCAGTTTGCCATTGGAAAATCTGCCATAGCAGATTAAACTCCTAGCAGCACAAACATTTATTTGTTCATTCATTCAACGACAATTATTGAGGACCCATTTCATGAGAAGACTGTGGTAGGTACTGGGGATAAAATTATAAATAAGACTCAATTCTAAAGGAACTTTCTGTGTAGTATGACATATAAATAAGTGAACGTTTAAAACTGAGTGTAATGATTGCTATGGTTAATATAAAGGTCAAGATGTATGGGAGTTGATTACAGGGTCACCCAATCAATCTTGGTTAAGGAGGACTTCTCAGAGGAAGTCGTGTCTAAGCTGACCGATAAAAGGAAAATAAGTAGGAGTTAGTCAGGTAGAAGTAAGTGGGGGTGTAGAGGAGAGGGTTTTCCACCAAAAGGCCCACCATGAGCAAAGTTCCTTACCTGAGAGGGAGGATGGGATTGTCTCAGAAAAATTGTCCGTAATGTCAAGATCATGGAATTTGGAGCAAGAGAGTACCTGGGGCCCCGTGACAAAGAGCACTGTCAGATGTCAAAAGCCTATGGAACGTTGTGCAAAGTTTAGTGAGGGACTGTTGAAAGCTTGTAAGCAAAACATTGGAACAGCAGAAACTTTAAGGGTGGGAGATAGGGCAGAAATTCATTAGCAAAACTTAAAAAGAAAAAGAGAAAGCCCTTCAACTTTTATTTTAATCAGATGTCCGTTTACTCTTCTAGAATCATAAAATACAGCCAGCTGAGCCTGAGAGCTAATAGTATGGATATTCTATATTTTCCAGCACCATGAAGAAAAGTTATTGTGACTAATTATAGTGCTTCTTTGAATGCAGTCATGCCCATATCGCATGAAGAGTTCTAGCTCTCTTCTGCATACTCAATGAGACAGGCAAATAACAGCTTTGTGTACATAATTTCTTCCCCATATTTAAATTTTAAAATTAGCAAGTGAAATTGCAATAGCACAGCTCTTCTCTCTTCTGCTATGGGAATGAATTTAGTGTTTAAAAATTCCAGCCAAAAATATGAGAGTGAATAATTAGAGTAAAGCTGACCTTGTGGTGTACATCTGGTTCTTTCCATGATTGCTTTAATTATGGAGTAAAAAATCCCTAGGAAACAAATAAAAAATGTATTGGAACAGATTATATTATTACATCTTGTGAACTTTTGAGGGGCCGTCCGGAAGCACACCCAGAGTTGCCTCATTACAACAAAAGTTGCTCCTAGCGGTCTTATCACTTGGGAAGCCACAAGGTTTTCAGGGGCCTTGTGTTAGGGGTGGGGTCAGAGACCACATATTAGAAGAAGAGATGTTCCTAGTGCTCTAATCACTTAGGAATTGACAAGAATTTCAGGAGTTTTGTGCCAGGATGTGGGCACAGACCAATATATATTTTTTCTGTTACCTCACAACACCCTGTATATTTTTTGATAACCATACGAAAAGGGGATCTAGGAATATTTTCCATGGAGAATCTAACATTTTCTTTTCTCTTCTACCCACTTCTGTCACATGAGCTGCAAAGTGTCTTTTTCCACAAGTTTTCAGAATTTCCCCCATTTCTATAACATCTAGTGCTTTCTAGTACTTTCCTACGCCCCCTCTCAATCCATTCTTGTATCCTGTAGATTGACCCAGCTTCTCTCTAGCAATTTGTTCTTTAGAAAGGAAAAGAAGGGAGAAGACAGTTGTGCTAATTATGAGACCCTCTGAGAAGGATGGGAGAGGGTGGAAAGACTGTCAATATTCCCCAGTTAATTTGTGTCCCACTGCATATAGAGAAATTCTAATACCTGTCCGTGGGACCAGATTTTTCATTTCTAAGATACCAACCACATTTTTTGTACATATGTCAGTGAAATTTTAAAATGAAATAAGTTTTGTCAAAATGAGAAACTAGTTCTATGATTGTTAGACAACTAAATTAGGTCTTTGGGCTTAAATTGTTTTCTAGTCTGCTTTAAATCTGATCACACTGTTTTTACTTTCACTTCGTATGCTATTCTAAATCTTAGCATAGCTCCTTTTCTTAGAAATCAAAGCTAAGCTTTGAAATTACAGTTAATTATGTTTCTAATTGTCAAACAAAGGAATTCACCTATAAATTAAAACGCAAGAAACATGTTATCACTCAATAATATTCAGAGTTGGGAATTAAAGACAGTGTTCATTAAAAGACCGAAAAGAAGAACAAAGCTATCACAGTGCTAATTTTGTTCTTGAGAAAAATCTAAGAATACTTCTTCTCTAATTCTTTGTGAATTAAAAAGGGGCTTTGACAGCTGACTGTGTTTATAATTCATGGAAAATTTCAGGTTTATTGTTAGAAAATTATAATACGGTTAAGAACAATGGCCAAACCAAATGTTTACCATATAATTACCATTCTTCTAGTAAATTTGTGGTTAGAGAGAAAGAAAATTAGACAAAGAAACTCTCAAAAAAATTGTATGTGTCGAGGACCTCTGTCCAAAGAGGAAATAATAGTAGCATTTCACAGTAATTATAATTTTAAAAAGACCTAAGGATCTTTGCCCCTTGTAACTATATTGAAGATGGTTTTTGATTTGGGGGGACATTTTGGAAAAAGACATGTTAATTAATGAGTATAAAAGATATCAAAGGATAGAGGTCACTGTTCTAAGATTTAAAACATCTGTCTCAAAATCTACCTTGATTTCCCAGTAGACTCCTCCTTTAGGTGTTCCAGCTGTTTTGTCCATTCCAATTACCAAGACTAAGGGAGAGGTTTTCCTCATATTCTTGGATTATTGTGATAATGTGGTCACTCAATCCAACCTCTCCCCATCCAGCTTTTATCCTACTAAAAGATCAATTTTTCTAAGTGATTACTTTCATTCTACGCAACAATGAACTTTTACATACTGTACTTCCTTACTTCACATGTGCACCCCTCATTCTCTCCGCTGAGGTAGAACTTACCCCTTCTACAGGAGGGTCAATGACTCCCCATGGAAACCACTGCCTGACAGAAGGAGCTTTGGACCAGGAGTTAGAAAGCCTGGCCCTTATCTTTTTTTGCTGTATGTACTTAAGTAACTCACTTTCTTTCAGCCTCACTTTCCTTATCTGTGAAACAGGTGTAACAACTCCAGTATCACGGAGTGATTGTGAAGAGCAGCAAGTGGAAGAGTTCTAGCGTATCAATCAATATTCCAATCAATATATATTATTTAATGATTGTAAACCCTTTGAAAAAACTTTCCATGGTTCCTCATTGCCTCCTGGACCTGCCAAGTTGAGATTCCGGATCCTGAAATTTTAAACCCCTGATTATCTGGCCCAATCTAGGTACGACTGCAACTTTTAAATCATCATTAACAATTATCAAATGCATATTATATGTTAGGCACTGTGACAAATTAGTACCCATTTTCACATTTAGACATCACAACCCTCTTATAAAAAAGTGCCATGTTCATGTCTTTTTATGGATGAGGAAATGAGGCTGAGAGAGGTTAGATAACTTGCCCACCTTTAAATGGCTGGAACTAGACATTTCCATAACAGAATGCGATGTCTTAGCCACTGAGAAATACTCTGCAAAGAAATTTCTCATTTGCCTGGGCTGACTAACTGTTGTCACTGAACATACTATATACATTTATGCACCTTTTGTTGTATTTATTCACTCCTCCAAGCCTATCCTTTTCTTTCTCTCTGCATCTTCAAATTACGTTATTATGACGTATGCGTTTTCCATTTCCTGCTTTATAAGTACACCCAAACCTAAACTCTCACATTCACTGAGCACTTTTGTATTGTACTGACCAGAACCACACTGGAGTGTGTTACCTTTTATTTTCTCTGATCCATTCATATGTTTAAAAACTGCTAAGCAGGGTCTTCCCCTGGAGTGAAGGCCATGTCTTCTACCTTTATTCCCGCATCCTAAATTGTGCCGAAAAAACAGTGGACTATAGACAGCATGCAAATGCATAGAGAGAATAATTGTTGAATTCTGTAATGATCTTTTGAGATTTGCAGTCTTGCATTGTTCTGGAGGGTGTCTATTCAAGTCCTATCAGTCAGAAGCAACTCTTCTCTTTCTGGAATAAGCCCAGGTTGTAGCACATGCTTCCTCAGCTCCTTAGGCCACCATTCTGCTGTTTGCACTCTTTCTTCCACTAAATGACTAGCAAAACCATAGCACATCAATACAACAAGGTTATTAGCACTGATGCAGTTGAGATACAGAACATTTTCTTTGCCAGAGGATTTACGGTATAAGTCCTCAATTTAAGGCCCTATGTTGTGTTGCTCTCCTATCAGGAAGAATAGAGAGATCCTTGAGTAACCTAATCATAAGGTCCCTCCCTATTCTGTTCCGGTAAATAAGATCCCTTAGCGAAACAGCCCTCCCTGTCGTGGGGACGAGCACAGTTCCTACTTATCCTTGAACGGTAGGCTTTCGTTCCCTGGCAGCCCATGGATTTATTCAAATAAACCAATCACATCTGTCCTTTGGAACCAAGGATCACCTCGTCTTCTTGAGACTACAAAGCCTCCTTCCAACAGCCTTTGGTTGTTCACTCTGTTCTCCAGTGCAACCCCCATGTGGTCCAGTGTGGTGCTGTGTCCTCCTTCCCTGGGCTGTGAGTACATGTGACTAATAAGCTGCATTTGATGTCATTTGCCCAGGGTTGGATGTTAGGTGTTTGGCCATCCCCATAATCCTGGGGCAGGAATCTGTCCTTCACTAATGGAGCAAAGAGGAAGTGATTAAAACAGCATTCCTCATGGAGACTTTTATAACAACACTGCTTTCCTCCCATGCCCATTCCCTTCTTAATCCCTGGTGGCCACAAATCTTTTCTTCATTTCCATGATTCTGTTTTTTTTTTCATCTCAAGAATGTTAAATGGAATCATACAATGTATAATTTGGGTGGCTTGGCTCTTTTCACTCAGCATAATTCTCTGGAAGTTTATCCGGGTTGCTACATGTATCCGTTCTTCATTACTTTTTACTGCTGAGTAGAACTGCAAGGTGTAGATGTACCACTGTTGGTTTAACCATTCACCACTGAAGGACATCTGGAATTTTCCAGCTTTTGGCTATCATGAATGAAGCTGCTGTAAACATTCTTGTACAGAATTTGTGTAAACATAAGTTTTAATTTCCCTGGGATAAATGCTCAAGGGTACAATTACTGAGTCATACAGCAGTTGCATATTTAGTTTTTTAAGAAACTTCCACACAGTTTTCCATTGTGGCCTCACCACTCTACGTGGCCATCACCAATTTTTTAGTGACTCCATTTTTCCTCATCCTCAGCAGCCTTTGGGGCTGTCACTACCATTTTAGTCTTTCTGATGGGAGTATGGTTATATCTCATTGTGGTTTTAATTTTCATTTCCCTAATGATACTAAACATCTTTTCATGGGCTTGTCGGCCATCCCTAAGTCCTTTTTGGTGAAACATCTCTTCATACCTTTTGCCCATTTTTTTTTTTTTTCGGTACGCAGGCCTCTCACTGTCGTGGCCTCTCCTATTGCGGAGCACAGGCTCCGGACGCAGAGGCTCAGCGGCCATGGCTCACGGGCCCAGCCGCTCCACGGCATGTGGGATCTTCCCGGACCGGGGCACGAACCCGCGTCCCCTGCATTGGCAGGCGGACTCTCAACCACTGTGCCACCAGGGAAGCCCCCTTTTGCCCATTTTTGAATTGTGTGTCCTTTTAGTATTCGGTTTTTGAGAATTTTTTTTTAATATATTCTAGTTCTTAGTCCCTGATAAGATATGTGGTTTGCTAATATTTTCTCCCATTCTGTGTGTCAGATAACTTTTTGAGTCACCTTTTTAAATCTCCGGAGTCAGTTGTAGGAATCTTCTGTGTCTAGATTAAAAGGGGCTACCTTCAATTTGAAAGTCTCTAGCAGGGTTGAAATGAAATACTATAGGTACTATACTAATCACATGAATGTGGTATTGTGGAATTAATCCCAAATTAGAAGCTAAAGACCTTGATTCTAGTCCTGGCTCAGTCAGTTAATGGGAGTCACTTGGCTTCTCTGGGCCTCAGTTTCATTATCTGTAAGAAAGGAATAAGCACGTAAAATTCTCTACTATTCTACTTTTCTATGATTCTAAGTTTAGCAGATAAGCTGAACAGAGTGAAACCAGTTTTTCTTTCAAGACAAATATACTAATTTCTAGATTTTGAGACAACTGAGAGACTGAGATGAAGTATCTCTTTTCTTCTTTTCTTAAATTGAAAAATTTCCAAAATATCGCATTGCAGCATTGACCTTCAGAATTCTCTTGCCTTTTCCCCTTCCTGGCAGTGTTATATTTCATCCTCTTTGCAGGGTTGTTTACAAAACAAAAGTTTTAATTTTGATGAAGTCCACTTTATTATTTTTTTCCCTTTTATGGATCATACATTTAGTGTCAAGTCTAAAAACTCTTTGATAAGTCTAATACCCTGAAGATTTTCTATTACGTTTTTCTAAAAGTTTTATGTTTTACATTTTATGTTTAAGTCTGTTGTCCATTTTGAGTTAATTTTTGTATAGTGTGTGAGACTTAAATTGAGGTTCTTTTTCCATCCCCTATGGTTGTCCACTTGCTCAAGCACCTTTTACTGAAAAGGCTATTTTTTTTTCCATTGAATTACTTTGCACCTTTCTCAAAAATCAGTTTGTATATTTGAATGAGTCTGCTCCTGAATTCTCTGTTTTGTTCCATTGATTTACGTTTATCTTGCCACCAATATCACTTGGTCTTTGTTACTGTACATATATAATAAATCCTGAAATTGGAAAGAATATTTCCTTCCACTCTATTCTTTTTTTCTATATATTTTTAACTACTTTAGTGTCTTTGTCTTTAAGTATAAATTTTAGAATAAGGCAATATTTATCTACAAGAAAAATGCTACTTTTTTTTATAGGAATTGCGTCAATGTATATAAGTTTGGGGAGAATTAGCATCTTTGCTACGTTGAATCTTCTGATCCAAGAAATGTTATGTCTCTCAATTTATTTAAATCTTTGATTTCCTTCATTAGTGTTAGTTTTCAGCATACAAGTTTTGTTAGATTTACACCTAAGTATTTCATTTCTTTGAGCCGTTGTAAAGGGTATTATATTTAAAAAATTTTGGTTCCCGGGTGTTCATTGTTAATACATCAAAATGTAATTGGATATTTTTTCTTTTCTTAATAAATTTTTATTTATTTTAATTTTGGCTGCGTTGGGTCTTTGTTGCTGCGTGCGGGCTTTCTCTAGTTGCGGCGAGCGGGGGCTGCTCTTCGTTGTGGTACGCAAGCTTCTCGTTGCAGTGGCTTCTTTTGTTGCAGAGCACGGGCTCTAGGCACGCAGCCTTCAGTAGTTGTGACGCGCGGGCTTCAGTAGTTGTTACACACGGGCTCAGTAGTTGTGGCACACGGGCTTAGTTGCTCCGTGGCATGTGGGATCTTCCCGGACTAGGGCTTGAACCCGTGTCCCCTGCATTGGCAGGTGGATTCTTAACCACTGCACCACCAGGGAAGCCCTGTAATTGGCTTTTGTATGTTTATTCTATATCTTGTGACCTTGATGAATTCCCTTATTAGTTCTACCTTTTTTGGAGATTTTTTTTTTGTAATTTTCTACGTAGACAATTATATCAACTGTAAATAAATGTAAAAGAAGAGTTTCACTTCTCCTTTCTAATTTGTATACTTTTATTTCCTTTTCTTGCCCTGTCATGTTGGCTAGAACTTGCAACACTATGTTGAATCAGAGTGGTGAGAGCAGGCAGAATTGCCTTGTTCCCAATCTTAGAGGGAAAGAATTTATTCTTTGACCATTAAACATGTTAGTTGAAGGTTTTTGCAGGTAATTTTTTCAAGTTGTTGTAGTTCCCTTCTGTTCCTATTTTTCTGAGAGTTTGTATCATGAATGTGTACTGCATTATGTGAAATCCTTTCTCTCTGTAGATTCGTATGATCTGTTCATTATTCTTCTTTAGCTTAGTAATATGGTGGATTATACTGATTATTTTCCTAGTTTTGGGAACAGCCTTGCATTTGGGGAATCAATGCTACTTAGTCACGGTATATAATCCTCTTTATACATTGCTGAAATCTATTTGCTAACTTTTTAAAGAATAATTTTTGTCTATATTTATGAAGAATATTGATATGTCCTTTTCCTTTATTGTACTGTCTGTCTGATTTTGGTATCAGGGTAATTCTAGTTTTATAAAATGAACTGGAAGTGTTTTCTTTTGCATTTTCTGGGAGAGATTGTTTAGAATTGGTGTTAATTCTTCCTTAAACATTTTGTAGAATTATCCAGTTAAACCACCTAGCCATGGAGGTTTCTTTGGAAGTTTTTAATTGTGAAAGAATTCAATTTACTTAATAGGTATAGGGTTATTAAAATTATCTGTTTCATATTTGGTGTGATGTGCTACATTGATGTTTTTGGAGGAATTGGTCTGTCTGATGTAAATTATCAAATTTATGTGTGCAGAGTTTTTGTACTATTTACTTTTTATTCTTTTGATTTTTGAAGTATCTGTAGTGATAACTCTTGTTTTTTTATGATATTGGATCTTTGTCTCTTCTTAATTTTTTCATTGTCAAGCTTGTTAGTTTTGCCAGTTTTATTGATCTTTGAAATGAACCAGTTGTTTGTTTCATTGATTTTTTTTCCTCTATTATTTTCCTGTTCTCAATTACATTGATTTTTGCATTTCTTTTTATTATTTTCCTCCTTATTCTTGACTTGGATTTATTTTGCTATTTTTTTCAAGGTTCCTATGATAGGATCTTAAACTATTAGAGACTTTCTTCTTTTCCAGCATATGCAGTTACTGCTGTAAATGTTCTTCTCAACACTTGTTTGTCTGTATCCCACATATGTTGAAATATTATATATTCAGTTTCATTCAGTTCAATTTTTTTTTCTCATTTGAGACTTTCTCTTTGGCTGATCTATTATTAGAAGTGTGTTGTTTAGTTTCCAAATATCTGGAAGTTTTTTTTCTCTTATCTTTCTCTTATTTTGTGATTCCATCATAGTCAAGAACATACTCTGTAAGTTTTCAGTTCTTTAAATTTTTTGAGATTTGTTTTATAGCCCAGGATATAGTGTGTCGTCATATATGTCCATGGGCACATGACAAACACATGCATTCTGTGGTTCTTCTGCAGAATGGTCTGTATTGGTCAGTTAGGTCCTACTGGTTGGTGATGCTGAGTTCTTCTATATTCTTGCTCATATTTTGACTTGCTATTTTATCAGTCACTGAGGATGGTCACTGAAGTCTCCCGCTATAATTACAGATTTTCCTGTTTCTCCTTTCAGTTCTACTAGTGTTTGCTTCACATATTTTGCATCTCTGTTGTTTGCTGCATACATATTTAGGGTTGGTATGTCTTTGGGGACCCTACTGACATTATACGATGTTCTTCTCTGACTCTGGTAATAGTCATTGTTCTGAAGTGCACCTTATCTGATATTAATATAGACACTCCACCATTCATTTGATTAACCTTTTGCATCTTCTTACTTTTAACTACCTGTGTTACTATTTTTGAAGTGAGTTTCTTATAGATTGTTGGGTCATGATTATAAATTCAGTCTGGCAATCTCTGCCTTTTAATTGGTGAATTTAAACTATATTTACATTTAATGTAATTATTGATATATTGGACCTTAAACATGTCACTTTTTTGTCCAGATTTCTTTTTCATGTCTTCCTGTTAGTTATATGAATATTTTTATAATTATATTTTAATTTATCTGTAGTATTTTTCAGTGTATTTATTTGCATAGTTTATAGTGATTACTCTAGGTAGTACATTACATACATGTAATTCATGGCAGTCTACTTGTGCCCTCAATTTATTATTTAGAATAAATCAAAGACATTTTATTTCCCTTTATGTCCCTTTAATCTCCCACATTGATAACATAATAGTCTTGAATATTCCTTGTAAATGTGTTTCAGACAACATCAGATGGTGTTATAATTTTTTGTTGTTGTAACATAAAGCATAATTTAGAAAACTCAAGAAAGAACGGAAGTCTATTGTATCTATCCATCTTGTTGATTATCATGTTATTTCTACCTTAGGTTCCAAGCTTCCTTCTCTCTTAGTTTCCTTTTAGTTTCTGTTTAGAGAATTTCTTATAGCTGTTCTTTTAGAGTAGATCTGAAGGCAACAAATTCTCTGAATTTTCCTTCATCTGAGAACATCTTGATTTCTTCTCCATTCCTGAAGGTATATAGCATGCTGGGTTGATCGTTCTTTTGTCTCTGCACTTAAAAATGTGCCACTTCCTTCTGATCTCTGTGGGTTCAGGTGAGAAATCTCCTGTCATTCAAATTGTTGTTTTCTCTGTAGATAATGCATTTATTTCTCTCTAACTCCTTTCATTTATTTTTTCTTTGTTTTTAGTTTTCAGAAGTATAATTATATGTGCTTGTGTAAACTTCTTTGGTTTTATCCTGTTTGGAATTTGCTCAGCTTCTAGAATTTTTAGGTTTGTGTTTTTGCCAAATTTGGGAACTTTTCAGCCATTACTTCGTCTACTCTTTTTTCATTTCTGCTTTCTTTTTTCTCTCCTTCAGGGACTCCCTTGACAATATTGTTAGCTCTTTTGTTATAGTCCCACAGGATCTAGAAACTTTGTTCATTTTTCTGTGTAATTATACTTTCTTTGTTGTAGAGCTTGGGTAATTTCTATTCTAGCTTCTAGTTTACTAATTTTTTGCTCTGTCTGCTCCTTTCTGTTCATAAGCTCATGCATTGAGTTGAAAATTTTTCCCCATTAGTGTATTTTTTAGTTCTAAAATTTCCAGTTGGTTTTCTTTATATGTCCCATTTCTTTGCTGAAACAGTCTATTTCTTTCCTGAGACTTTCTATTTCTCGTTTGTTTCAAATATGTACTTTATTGCTCATTGAAGCTTTTTTTTTTTTTATGATGGTTGCTTTAAAACAATCTCAGATAATTCTGATACCTGTGTCATCATGGGGTTGGCAGGTATTGTCTTTTTTCATTAAGTTTGAGATCTTCCTGGTTCATTGTACAATAAGTGGGTTTTTGATTAAAACTTGGACATTTTACGTATTGTGTTTTCAGACTCTGGATCTTTATATTTTTAGATGGCTTTTTTTCACACTCCTATGGCAGTAAGAATGTTTGCTCTTACGTTATTGCCAGGTAGAGGGAGAAGTCTAGATTCTCCACTCTTTCTCCATTAACACGCATTTTAGTGGGTGAACTCCATATTGCTAGGTAGGGGTGGGGATTCTAGATCTCAAGTAGGCTTCACTGATAAGATAGTTACCTGGCTGAAAGGGGTAAGAATGTTTCTTTACTACTCCCATGTGTCTTCTACTGACATCATGAGTGGGGTCAGGGGTCTCATTACCACCGTGGGGTGGTGGTGAAATTCCTGACTCTCCTCCAGGTCTCTTCTGACATCACCCCAATGGAGAGTAGGAGTGTATCCTCATTACTGCCAGGTGGAGGTGGAAGTCCAAGCCTCTTACATGGTCTTCATTGACATCACAGGAAGGGGAAATGTGGTGGGTTCATTACTGTCCCTAGGAATACAAGTCCTAACTCCCTACTCAGCCTTCTCTGACACCAGGCTGGTGAAGGGGGGTTGGAGTACCCTATCACAGCCTGGAAACGGTAGGAGTTGAGGCTCCTGTTTAACACTTGTTGGCATGGGTGGAGGAGGTGCCACAGTTTTTTCTGTGATGGTTGGCTAGGGTAGAGTGTTATTGTCTAAAAGTTTTTTTGTCTTGGTAGGATGTCCTTTCCTGGTCCTTTGGTTGGAGACATCAGGCTTTTGTTGCGACATTTTGCCTGTGCCCTTTGGCATAGTAGTACTCTATCTGGGATACATGGAAAACCCAGGGAACCAATCACCCTGTAATTCGTTGGGCCCTGAGTTTCCCAACAAACTTTCAGTCTTGTTATATTCACTTTATATATAATTTCTAGGGTTTTGAGATGTACTTTGTGGTGAAAGCACCTCTACTCCATCTTCGTAAAAGTGGGAGTACTCTGCTCTGTTTTTGTTGTAATTAGACCGCTATTTACTTTATTGTTTTAACTTTAATTTTATATTGGAGAGTATAGTTGATTAACAATGTTGTGTTAGTTTCAGGTGTACAGCAAAGTGATTCACTCATACATATACATGTATCTATTCTTTTTCAAGTTCTTTTCCCATTTAGGTTAGTACAGAATATTGAGCAGAATTCCCTGTGCTATACAGTAGGTCCTTGTTGGTTTTCTGTTTTAAATATAGCAGTGTGTATATGTCAATTCCAAACTTCCAATCTATTTACTTTAAATTAGTAGCATTTTTGTTACTAAACAGTTTAGACTTTGATGAACGTTTAATCAATACTGTGGATTTTAGGTGTCAAATTGCATTAATGATTGGGGCTTGTAGATAATTTATGGAATATTATTTAAAATTTTTTTCCTGGGAAAAATTAAAAGAGAAAAAACATGTAAAGTGCCAAATGTACTTTCTGATGCACTGAGTAAGATCTCAGTAAATGTTTGTCACAGTTTTTGTTTGTTTGTTTGTTTTATAAGACATTGTAGTAAAGACTCTGGATTTGAAGTCTGGGGTAGTCCTACCACTAAATTAGTGTATGTGCTATGGAAAATTACTGGGTTACTATGATCCTCAGTTTCCTTATTTGTCATTTGGGGATAATAAAGACACTATAAAATATTTGTGTGATAATAAAATACAGTGACCCAGAGACTCATTCTCATTTGATTCCCATTGTCACATAGTAAGTGTTCAATAAATATTAACAGCTGGTGTGGCTGCTGCTGCTATTATACTAAGTTACCTCCAAACAGATACCTAAGCTGCATCTCCTTAGAAGCATTAGGGGAATATTGAGAGAGGGAAGGCATTTTGTTTCTTAACTTTCTTGAAGTAGCGTGTGGCTCTCAGCTTATGAAATTTGCACTGACCGTTGCCCTGGTGTAATATCTGCCTCTCACAAAGATGACAAAGAGGTGACATATGTTCATATCTTTTAGCCATTAGTATTTTTCCCATCCCTCTTGTTTTCATTATCTCTCAAACTTGAATAAGCTGCTCTGAAATGTTTCCTTCATTCCAGAGCCCCCAGCCTCTCCTTCTTAGTTTCCCTTGCAGCCTGTTCTCTCTAGATAAGCTCTTTATTATGTAGACCCACGTATCCTTGCTAATTCCCTTCTCATTTTCATTCCCCCCTAACTGGACTCTGTCCATTCAGAAGTGTTCAGGATCTGACCAAGTGAGTAAGAATGATTCCTTCTCAGAAACAGTGAGTGATATTTCAAATACTTATAATTTAGTATCTTTTCATTCAATCACTGACACATAAAATATTAGCAATAAATAGTGGGACAGCCTGTAGAAATCCTGACTTTGTGACATAAACAACTTTCAAACTACCCCTCCTTTAAAAATCTCAAAGGAAATTATTTTCCAAATTATAACAACCACTACCTGCCTTAAGGGGCTGAACCATTGGCAAGAATTGGTATATTGATGGTTTGTTAAGATTCTCATTCATTTCCCACTCGATTTCTTACATTTCCAACCCGATTACTTTCCATTCCCAGAGTGCAGTTATTTCTTCTCTACATGGCTGATTTTGTTTCTTTTACACCTGTACAAAAACTACTTCTTATAGCCAGGGGTTAGATCATTAATTTAAAGACAACGGTACCAAATCCTGTGGATTTTTCAAAGCAGAAGTTTCCTTTCACAGAGAGTTGAATTCTTCTTTCCTTTAATGGAGTTAGTGAGCTAGAATTACATTACACTTTTTGTTCTTCCCAGAACTACGATTACATAGGTAATAAAATTAAACTAAGGAGCACAATTCATGTCAGCTGTTTTCTTCCCTATAAATATATCTGTGCAACTGGGGAAATAATTTTATTGAAAATATTAGATTTGGTGCAGGTTGCTTGGAGATACTATTTTTGTCTGTCATGTAGGAATTTCTCATCCATTGGTTACCATGAACAGGGTTGTTTATGAATCAACAAATCATATAGGGTGGCTTCAGAACATGCCTTTAATGAACGGTACACTTAAGTACGAAATGCCTTCTCTACCTGCAAGAAGCTTATGAACTATTGGGAAACACAAGGAATGTATACAAATGGAAATTGAATTAGAAGAAAAGGAATCAGTAATAATCTAGGACAAAGATAAAGAATGTCACCAGCTGTGCATGAATAAGAATCACATAATGGGTGGAGACTAAAAGGGTTATTGGAGGGAGAGAGATGCTGAAGGCTTATTAAGGATAAAGATTATCTTTTAAAGACTGTCTGTTACCTACCAGGCATTGTGCTAGGCAGTCTATGTTGGATGTTTTACATTTTAGAAAAACTCTAAAATCTGGTTATTTTTAAATCTACTTTTTACAGGAAGACAATGCACAGAGACTTTTGATAAATGCTAGCAAGGGGACCAGGTGAAATTTGAACCCAGAATGATCTGGCTCTGAAACTTGGATTCTGCTTGCTACCCCACGCTGCCAAAATATGCTAGGCGATGAGAAGTAAGACTTGATTTGATTATTAAAACACAAGTAGGAGAGAGAAGGAGAGAGAGAGAGTTAAGAAGGGAGAAAGAAGAAAAGTGAATATTTAGGGGTTATAAACATAACATAAGAATCGAGGCAACAAAAGTATAAAGTGTGTTCGGTGGCTAATGCTTATATGGATTTGTCTGGATCAAATGTAGATGATGCTTACAAATGTCATTAAGAGCATAGGCTCTGGATTTTGACAGATCGGTTTAAATTCAAGCTCATCCTTTTATAACTGACCTCTTTTAGACAGATCACAACATCACATAGAATAAATGTGATGATTAAAAAAACAATGCTGTTTGGGAGCAGGTTTTAGAGAGGTATTTTGTACGTGAAAATTCATCAAGCTATACAGTTATGCACTCTTTTCTCTGCATATATTCAATGTCAGTAAAATGATTTTTTTTTTTTTTTTTTTGGTAAAAGCAGCTAATGTTTGTAACAGTGCTGGCATAGGTAGTAAGCATTCATTTAATGTTAATTGTTTCAATGTACTCAAGGCAGTGAGATACTAGAGTAAGGTTTTAGCAGAACATTGCAGCAGTTGTAGAGGGTCTCTATGCCTTGTGAGGTCAAGGAAGGACAAGAAAGATGAAGATATTTTCACAGTGTTGTTTAGGAAGTTTGGTCTTTGTGACAGTGTGTAGAATGGATTGGAATGAAGGGTATAAACCAGTAAGGGTATAAACAGAGGGTGTAAATCAGTGAAGAATTTAAACAAAAGGATATAAACCAGTGAGACCAATTACAAGATTTTGGCCATCACTCAGGCATAGGGTACCATGGTTCTGAATCAGACAATGGCAAGGAAAAGACAGGATTCCATGAAGGAAAAATCAATAGTTGGGTAGTGAGATGCAATAGGGAAAAAGAGTAAAGATTCAGAAATGACTTCTGTAGTTTATGCAATAAGAGTGACTTGAAGAAAAAAACTGACAGGGGTGCAATGGTTAACAATTGATGATAAATCAAGTTCCAAGTGTCAGGGTCTCTTTGGCAGCTGGACGCGTCAATCAACAATAGAGGACATCATCCAGGAACAAGTGTGGCTTTACAAGACCCAAGTTGTAACTACATACAATTTAGTGTCTTGTGATTATCACACAAAAGAAAATCCAAACTGTGGCAATTCAAAATGAGTAATTTGGGATATGATTATATAGGTATTTTATAGTTCTACTTGCTGGTCCTGTGCTTTCCTCCCTCAAAATTTAAATTATTAAACAGTGCTTTCCTCCCTCAAAATTTAAATTATTCAGGGAAAAACATATTCATCTCAACCTGTAGAAATGAGTAAAATCCCTGTGTCCCGTAATATTTTCATTACAGGGAATTAGATTTCTGTAATCACAATAGACAGAGTTTACATTAAATGAATGTCACATTTTTGTCTAAGTGAAAGTACATTCTTTTGAAGACCCTATATATTCTCTCCTTCAAACCATTTTTATTCTGACCTGGACTTACTTTTAGGACATTTAGAAATAGAGTATTAATTATTTTGCATTTATGGGAATAGTTAAGTACATTCTTGAGGACATTCTTACAGATCTACCAAAAGGCTGATTCAGTCATAATATATTGAAAACCCATCTGCCTACTCAAAAAAATCCTAGAAACAAAAACTTCACACAACACTGAGCAAAGGTCATTTCTATTTCTCTTGGAGTAAAATAAAATAAGTTAAGGATAAGTCAATTTTCAGGTCCAGGGAAAGTGCTCATATATGTGTGTGAGTGTGTGTGTGTGTGTGTGTGTGTGTGTGTGTGTGTGTGTGTGTACATGCATGCATGTGTAAATATGAAAGGGTGGGAGGAATATTGTAAAACTCCAGTTCTTATCTAAGGGAAATTAATTTTATAATTAAATATTTAGAAAAAACTAGTTCTGTGGCAATGAAATATGTTGAGATGCACGAGACTGACATTTAAAAATAATTGTGTTGCCCAAGGCTTTTAATTTTTTTGTGAAATCAAACATTAGTATTTGATGCTAGAGTATGCAAAGAAATGACAATGACAAGGAGGATATTCTCCTACCAGTCCTGCCTGAAAAATAATAATACTCTTTCAGCAATCACCCTTTAGGGTATCCAGTAGAATGTGGGAGTTGAGTCTGGTCATCAAAGAGTGTGCCCTTGAAGTTAAGAGCTAGATTGATGCTCTTGGTCTTCAAACCTTCTCTCCCCTCCATCTTCTCCAGACAAAATGGTAGTCATTCATTAATGATTGCATAAAAACAATTTCCTGATTACCACCTAGGTGCATAGTACTGCCAGGTGTTATATAAAACAGAAAGAATTGTAAGATATTCTCCCTGTCCTAAATAGCCTAGGTGGTTACATGGGACATAAACACTTGAAAAGGAAAGCTAATAAAGTAAGACAGTATATATAACTTAGTGTGCATAAGAGCATATAAAATCAAATAATTTGGACTTTAAAAGGGAAGGAAGCCGACACTGATGATACACTTTATGCAAAGCACCATGTAGCATGTTTCTTACTTGAAAAGGGACTGTTCTTTACCGCTGTACCCTCAGCGTCTAGGAGAGTGCCTTAGATTAGTGGATACTTAAATATTTGTTGAGTAAATGAAGGAATAATTCTCTCATTCAAGCCTTACACGGTCCCTTTGCAGGAAATATTAGTTTCCCATTTTACAGATGTTAAAACTGAGAACTTGAAACACTGGTCAGAATAGCCATTATCAAAAAATCTACAAACAATAAATGCTGGAGTGGGTGTGGAGAAAACGGAACCCTCTTGCACTGTTGGTGGGAATATAAATTGATACAGCCACTATGGAGAAGAGTATGGAGGTTCCTTAAAAAACTAAAAATAGAACTACCATACAACCCAGCAATCCCACTACTGGGCATATACCCTGAGAAAACCATAATTCAAAAAGAGTCATGTACCCCAATGTTCATTGCAGCACTATTTACAATAGCTAGGACATGGAAGCAACCTAAGTATCCATCGACAGATGAATGGATAAAGAAGATGTGGCACATATATACAGTGGAATATTATGCAGCCATAAAAAGAAACGAAATTGAGTTATTTGTAGTGAGATGGATGGACCTAGAGTCTGTCATACAGAGTGAAGTAAATAAGAAAGAGAAAAACAAATGCTGTATGCTAACACATATACATGGAATCTAAAACAACAACAAAAAAATTGTTCTACCTAGGGGCAGGACAGGAATAAAGACAGATATGTAGAGAATGGACTTGAGGACACCGGGAAGGGTAAGGGTAAGCTGGGATGAAGTGAGAGAGTGGCATAGACATATATACACTACCAAATGTAAAATAGATAGCTAGCAGGAAGCCGCTGCATAGCACAGGGAGATCAGCTTGGTGCTTTGTGACCACCTAGAGGGGTGGGACAGGGAGGGTGGGAGGGAGACGCCAGAGGGAGGGGATATGGAGATGTATGTATACGTATAGCTGATTCACTTTGTTATACAGCAGCAACTAACACAACAGTGTAAAGCAATTATACTCCAATAAAGATGTTTAAAAAAAAGGTAAATAATCACATAGTGGCACAAATTAAGATTTAAATTCAAGTCTACCTGTGACCAAAGATCTTACTTGTGCCACAGAAAGCTGGCAGAACTCAGTGAAAATGACCAGGTTCAGTGTTGATTTGAACAAAAATATGAAGTCTAAGCAAATTGGCCAAAATCCTACACAAGTTTGATTATTTCTAAAATGAATATTGTAATTGATAATATTAAGCATTGAACTTGTTAGAATTCAGATACATCTCTCTTCTAAGCTAGTTGATTGCCAGCCTGTCAGTACTTAATTTCCAAATAACACAAGCACTGTTTTCAAATGAATGCTAGGATTTTCCTGTAGTTAGAAATGAACAGATGGTAAGAATGACCTTCACCTTCTTATGGCATTTTTACATCCAACAGTACAAAGTGCCACATGTAAGATTCACACTTGACTAGACTGGTGACAGTTGCGGCTACCATCCTAACAACCAACAGGATATGCGAATACAGAACAAGAAGAGGAAAATTGTGGCTTTAAAACCTTATTCAAAAGTTCGGTTTTGAAAGTGAGATTTATATACAGTGCAAAGTTTCACAGTTTGGTTAAAATAATTTTTGCCCTTCCGAAAATATTTACACAGTGTTAGCAAATATTCTATTGTAAATTAGGGTGTATAGATTTAAGAACAACAAACTTGAAACCAAGATGAACTAAATCAACAAAAGACAAAGTCATGAAAAAATAATGTGACATCTGGTGTGCAAAAAGTAAGCAATATTGTTTTAGGACAACAATGATATGAGAGGTCTCATTTATTTATTTTAAAATATGTTTATCATTTTTGCATGTTCAATATGATGTATTACAATACAATACATACAGTACAGATATGATCAGACATCATCTACAACTTTCCAACAGTATGGATTTTTGAGACTCCAAATTAATATGGATCTGGTTCAGAATAGTAAATTGAAGAACTTTCAAACAATGATCAACATGTGTTTATGTCAAATTGAATAAAGGAAGACAAACACATGCCAAATACACATTCCCTTCTCACTTACCTCCAGGTATCCTCCAATCCATGGCCAATATCATTACTCGCTTGAAATAGTAGTAATAACTTAATTGTACCAAGTAACATGCTCAGTGCCTTGCTAACCTGCTTTATATATGTTGTGTCCTATAATCTGCCCAAGAGTCTCGTGACACCCACACTAGTTTATAGATGAGTGTGTTAACCACAATTCTTCCGAGAAACAGAACCAATAGGATATGCCTCTACCTCTATCTGTGTCTGTCTTTATGTCTATATCTACATCTATATCATCTCTCTATTTATTATAAGGAATTGACTCACATGATACATGATTATGGAGGCTGCGAAGTCCCACAGTCTGCCATCAGCAAACTGGAGGTCCAGGTGAGCCAGTGGTTTGATTCCTGTCATACTCTAAAGGCCTGAGAACCAGGACAGCTGATGGACCAGCCAATGGTAAATTCTAGTCTGAGTTCAGAAGACCAATGTCTCAGCTCAAAAACAGATTTAACAGAGAGAGCTAATTCTCCCTAACTTCTTTTTGTTCTATTCGGGCACCCAGTAGACAGGATGAGGCCTATACACAAAGGGGAGGGCAGTCTACTTCACTCAGTCTACTGATTCAAATGTTAATCTCATCCAGAAATACCATCACACAGGCACACCCAGAATAGTGTTTAACAAATTATCTGGGCACGCTGTGGCCCAGTCAAGCTGACATGTAAAATTAACCATCATGTTGAGTAAACTGGATAAAAGAGGAAGGTAATTGTCGTGGGACAGGCATGGGAGAATGGAAGAACAGGCCCTGCATGCTGCCATCTTACTCTGAAAGCCCTGTTCTCCCCTGTGCACTGCATCATCTTCCTTCTCAGACAAGGCCTCGGCACAGTGCTTTGGGTAGTAACTGTATGTGACCAGAGCTGGCATTCAGGATGAATCATGTCCTCTAGCCCAGGGCCTTTTCACTGACAATTCTCAATGTCAGAAGATAAAATGGTGTATGTTGGGGAAAAGGAAAAAGCAAGGGTGGCTGATAAGGTGAGATCAGGTCAGAAACTGACTGTTAGACATGCAGAGGCATTTGGAATGTGGATGAGGAACCGGAGACTAGGTTGGCCAACACATCCAGGTGTACCTGGGACTCTCTCAGTTGTGAAAAATAAAGCCCTAGGTCCTGGGAACTCCCTCAGTCTTGGGAAAGTGGGATGGTTGGCCACCTTACAGTAGAGAAGTGTTGTTACAGTTATCTGTGGTGAAAACCCTTTTTTTGTTTCTAATCTATCACATATCCATCCTTGTATAAAATGTGGTAATAGAAATTACTGGAAAAATGAAATTAAAAGGGAAAGACAAAATCCAAACTCAAACTTTTGTTATTAAGTTCAAAAGATATAAATGACTCTGACACGTAGCTGTGAAAGTGACTGAATGCGTACTCTCAATGTCTGTACTTACGTTGCTGTGGACCAGTTAGAAACCATTGGGAGATGGGCCCTGGAACACACACCACACAGGAATGAGGGGCTGATTGTACAGTCTGAGAAGGAAAGGTGAGGGTGAGAACAGCAGATTGAAATGGGGAAGGCTGGAGCTAGGTGATCGGGTGGTAATACAAGAGGCAGGTGGTGAGGACAGGCAGAGAGCAGGAGAGCGTGTGGCTTAGATGTAAAGACTGAGAAAACAATTCGTGTTGACGTTTCTCACTGAAGGCAGTCTTAGCCTTAAAAGCTCAAGAAATTGTAAATGTTTAAGAAATAATTATAAAAAATCAGAATGTAGGTGACTAAGAGAGTGGAGTTTGGCTGCAAATTGCCTATGGGTAAGCAACTCTAGTTACTAACTAATCAAACCACAGCCTAGTTATTTAACCACTCCCTGCCTTGGTTTTTTTCATCAATAATATGGAACTCTGGGCTTCCCTGGTGGCGCAGTGGTTGGGAGTCCGCCTGCCAATGCAGGGGACATGGGTTCGTGCCCCGGTCCGGGAAGATCCCACATGCCGCGGAGAGGCTAGGCCCGTGAGCCATGGCCGCTGAGCCTGCACGTCCGGAGCCTGTGCTCCGCAACAGGAGAGGCTACAACAGTGAGAGGCCCTCGTACCGCAAAAAAAAAAAAAAAAAAAATAATAATAATAATAATAATATGGAACTCCTAATACCATCCCCTCTCACTGAGTTGTTGGGATATAAGAAAGACTGTAGATAGATAGATTGATCTATATGTACCTCTATCTAAATTATATATGTATAATTATACCTACCTAAATTATATACATAATTATATCTATCTAAATTCTCTCTACATAGTTTAGTACTCTAGAGTTGGCACATAGCTAATGGTTACTGTTTGCTTACTGCAGAGATTAATATAGTATCTCACCGATAATCATTCCCACTGCCAGCTTTTGAGAAGTATTTTTCTTGATTTGCATAATGATTTGTAGTGAGGTATGAAAAAGTGGGAATCCTTATTTATCAGGGGAAAACTACAGTATATTCTTCCATTGACTTTAGCATTTTTTAACACTTGCCAACCTTGTCTATGTTAAATACTGTGCTTGATTTATCTCACAACCATTGGATTCTCTCCAAAGTACCATGCATTGCTTAAAAGAAAAGAAGTGTCATTGATAGTGTGTTATTATGTTTCCCATGGTCACTTGAAAGCCTTGTTGTAGGCTTGCTACCCAGGTATTGTTGTCTTGCTCCTTAGCATTTCTCCATTTCCTTAGTTTCCTTTAATCTCATCTCTTTATGAATCTCATTTACTGTCTAGATATTGCTTGTGCCTCCTGTTCAGGATATATGTTTCATAATACTACTAAACTTGGTTGACACCTGTCCTCGTGCACTCATTCCCCTGTAGTCAATATTACTTTGGCCATATTTATAAAAGCCTCAGTTGGTAGGATACCTGGCATGTCTGAGAAACAGCAAGGGAAGGTGTGGCCAGAAGAAGGGGAACCAAGTGGAGAGATTAGTGGTCATTTGGATCCTGGAGGGGGAGAGACTCAGACAATGGGTCCTTTAGGTCATGGGGAGAACACTGAGTTTGTTTTAAATGTGATGGAATCCATTCAAAGATTTGAGCAGAGAATGATGTGTACTGACTATCACGTAAAAAAAATTGATTTTTTGAGTGTGTATAGACTAGACTATATGCGGGCAAGGGTGGAACCCACATCCCCAGGACAGACTCAAGATTCTCATTACAGACCGGTCTTTGTCTCTTTGCTGACACTAAGTACTCTGATGATACAAGGGACTCTGGTTTTACTCTGTTTCTCCCTAGACGATATTAACTTGGAAACCATGCCAATCCACAAAATAGTTCAACAGAAGGAGAACAGAAGCAGCAGGAGTAGGCAGGAGAGGCTCTGAAGCCCTAGAGTTACAGAAAGAATCACCTCGGTTTACTCCTTTCTGTTCCAGCTTCCATCCCTCATGAGATGCCGTTGGTCAGAGTGTAGTGGTGTGCCCAGAAAAACAAAAAGTAGATCCATAGCCTTTGCTGATTTCCATGGTGTAAATAATTCCATCTTGGCCAGTTTCAAGCTACCAACAGATGCCACTGAATCAGAGTTGGAAAGTGATGGGCATAACTTCCCCCTTGCTGCGGTCTCTCGTGAACTGGCTCCAGCACACCACAGGTGCATGAGATAAGCATGAATGCTTCCAGTGAATTCACTACGTTATTAGCTTCTTTGAGTGGGTGTCTATTTTAACCTCGGATGCTGGATGATCAAATTCCCGTTTCACCTCTTATGACCCTTCAAGTTCCCTTTAAAGAATTTCCTCTATCTTTCTGGCCTTTCCCTGCTTCTGAGTTATCAGAAATATAAGACACCTACAGAGGATATCGTTAAATCCCAGGATATAACACTTCAAGTATAGCATGTGGATTTACCCATATTTTAGTGTTAATCTTTAAAAAAAAATCATCAGTTTTATATTTGTCACATCAGTTCTACTAGGCTTATGTATTCCTAAACTGATCTAGTTGTTAACAAAATGGAAAAATGAAATTCTGTTTACTACACTGACACATATGGTGCAAGTCAAATTGCTTTTAATTAGAACGTTTAAAAAAAAACCCACCTACATTGTCTACAAGTCAGAAAAGTTTCCTGGAAATATTGACTTTCCAGCCACAAAACTGTTATCTGTTTTAAATATTATTCCCTATCTAATTATTTCCCAGAAGTAGGTAGAGGATAGCACATCTGTGGGTGAGTTTATTTTTTAAAATTATTTAGTTATTTATTTGTTTATTGTTCTCTTCCAAGGATTTGGTTTGCAAATTGTGAGGACTGCTTAAGCAAATCTGATATCTCATAGGTCAGAAAGTCAGGAAGGGAACATCACAAGCAGGCTGGCACCCACAGGCAAGGGCCAAAGGTTTTCGTGACAGGCAGTAAGGAAAGAATGGTTAGAAGCAGGCTGGAACCCAATAGAGCTCAGGGTGTGTCCTCAGGGAAAACTTAGACCCTCTTCTCTTTTTTCTTTGAATTTTTGAATTTTATGTATTTTTTTAAATAGCAGGTTCCTATTAGTTAGCTATTTTATACACATCAGTATATACATGTCAACCCCAATCTTCCAGTTCATCCCACCAGCCCCCCAACCCCCCCCACCGCTTTACCCTCTTGGTATCCATACGTTCTCTGCATCTGTGTCTCTATTTCTGCCCTGCAAACCAGTTCAGCTGTACCATTTTTCTAGGTTCCACATATATGCGTTAATATACGATATTTGTTTTTCTCTTTCTGACTTACTTCACTCTGTATGACAGCCTCTAGATCCATCCACGTCTCTACAAATGACCCAATTTCATTCCTTTTTATGGCAGAGTAATATTCCATTGTATATATGTACCACATCTTCTTTATCCATTCGTCTGTGGATGGGCATTTAGGTTGATTTCATGTCCTGGCTATTGTAAATAGAGCTGCAATGAACATTGTGGTACATGACTCTTTGTGAATTATGGTTCTCTCTGGGTATATGCCCAGGAGTGGGATTGCTGGGTCATATGGTAATTCTATTTTTACTTTTCTAAGGAACCTCCATACTGTTATCCATAGTGGCTTCATCAATTTACATTCCCACCAACAGTGAAAGAGAGTTCCCTTTTCTCCACAACCTCTCAGACAATTATTGTTTCTAGATTTTTTGATGATGGCCATTCTGACTGGTGTGAGGTGATACCTCATTGTAGTTTTGATTTGCATTTCTCTAATAATTAGTGATGTTGAGCAGCTTTTCATGTGCTTCTTGGCCATCTGTATGTCTTCTTTGGAGAAATGTCTATTTAGGTCTTCTGCCCATTTTTGGATTGAGTTGTTTGTGTTTTTAATATTGAGCTGCATGACCTGTTTATATATTTTGGAGAGTAATCCTTTGTCTGTTGACTTGTTAGCAAATATTTTCTCCCATTCTGAGGGTTGTCTTTTCGTCTTGATTGTAGTTTCCTTTGCTTTGCAAAAGATTTTAAGTTTCATTGGTCCCATTTGTTTATTTTTTGTTTTAATTTCCATTACTCTAGGAGGTGGATCAAAAAAGATCTTGCTGTGATTTATGTCAAAGAGTGTTCTTCCTATGTTTTCCTCTGAGAGTTTTATAGTGTCCAGTCTTACATTTAGGTCTCTAATCTATTATGAATTTATTTTTTTGTGTGGTGTTAGGGAGTGTCCTAATTTCATTGTTTTACATGTAACTGTACAGTTTTCCCAGCACCATTTATTGAAGAGACTGTCTTTTCTCCATTGTATGTTCTTGCCTCCTTTGTCATAGATTAGTTGACCATAGGTGCATGGGTTTATCTCTGGGCTTTCTATCCTGTTCCATTGATCTATATTTCTGTTTTTGTGCCAGTACCATATTGTCTTGATTACTGTAGCTTTGTAGTATAGTCTGAAGTCAGGGAGTCTGATTCCTCCAGCTCCATTTTTTCCCCTCAAGACTGCTTTGACTATTCAAGGCCTTTTGTGTCTCCATATAAATTTTAAGATTTTTTTGTCCTAGTTCTGTAAAAATTGCCACTGGTAGTTTGACAGGGATTGCATTGAATCTGTGGATTGCTTTGGGTAGTATAGTCATTTTCACAATATTGATTCTTCCAATCCAAGAACATGGTATATCTCTCTATCTGTTTGTGTCATCTTTGACTCTGTTCATCAGTGTCTTATAGTTTTCTGAGTACAGATCTTTTACCCCCTTAGGTAGGTTTATTCCTAGGTATTTTATTCTTTTTGTTGCAGTGGTGAATTGGATTGTTTCTTTAATTTCTCTTTCTGATCTTTCGTTGTTAATGTATAGGAATGCAAGAGATTTCTGTGCATTAACTTTGTATCCTGCAACTTTACCAAATTCATTGATTAGCTCTAGTAGTTTTCTGGTGGCATCTTTACAATTCTCACTGTAAACAGTGACAGTTTTACTTGTTCTTTTCCAATTTGGATTCCTTTTATTTCTTTTTCTTCTCTGATTGCGTGGCTAGGACTTCCAAAACTGTGTTGAATAATAGTGGCGAGAGTAGACATTCTTTTCTTGTTCCTGATCTTAGAGGAAATGCTTTCAGTTTTTCACCACTGAAAATGATGTTTGCTGTGGGTTTGTCGTATATGGCCTTTATTATGTTGAGGTAGGTTCCCGCTATGCCCACTTTCTGGAGAGTTTTTATCATAAATTGGTGTTGAATTTTGTCAAAAGCCTTTTCTGCATGTATTGAGATGATCATATGGTTTTTATTCTTCAATTTCTTAAAATGGTTTATCACATTGATACACTTGGGATAAATCCCACTTGATCATGGTGTATGATCCTTTTAATGTGTTGTTTATTTCTGTTTGCTAGTATTTTGTTGAGGATTTTTGCATCTGTATTCACCAGTGATATTGGTCTGTAATTTTCTTTTCTTGTAGTATATTTGAGTTTGGGAGTGTTCCTTCCTCTGCAATTTTCTGGAAGAGTTTGAGAAGGGTGGGTTATAGCTCTTCTCTAAATGTTTTATAGAATTCACCTGTGACGCCGTCTGGTCCTGGGCTTTCATTTGTTGGAAGATTTTAAATCACAGTTTCAATTTCATTACTTGTGATTAGTCTGTTCATATTTTCTCTTTCTTCTTGGTGCAGTCTTGGAAGGTTATACCTTTCTAAAAATTTGTCCATTTCTTCCAGGTTGTCCACATAGGTGAGCTTTAAAATTAACTTATCCTCCCAGGTCATTGAAATTCTCATCTGTGAACAGTGAAACACATCCAGAAAATGAGAAATGAATGACAGAACTATCCATTTTTGTTGGCAAATTAAATTATAGTCTCTGCTCTTTACTCAAGAATAAGTGGTTTCACCAGGTTTCAGAAGTGACAGAAGAGAGAAGTTATCCTGGGCCAACACCTTTGCATCACTAATCCGATCACATCCTTTAGCCTGAAATCATCAGGAAAACTGCAAGGTTGTTTTTAGACAAGTAACACCTTGGAAAGTTGTGGATATCGCAGCTCTCAGCAGCCAGGGTGGGAATGAGGAAGTAAAGCGACTAAATGTGCACACCTCAAACTGCCAACTCCTTTGAAGTTGAGTGGTTATTAAGAGTAAGTTCTTAATCTGTAAATGAATCTCTGCTAATACACCTGCTAATTAAATTACTAATCATGTAATAATCCCTGATGTTACATTACCTAGAAAATGGAATGACAAGGTCATAATCATCCAAAGCATTTCTTTAAAAGATTTAGAGAGAAAGGCTAAGTAAGCTATGGCTGGTTGAAAAGGCAAGATGATATGAGGACATTCAAGTGGGCAGAGCTCATTAAGCCACCTTCCTGGCTATTCAGACAATTGCATTCCATACTGTCTAGGTCATTTAGTACCTGGAGTGTACCGTTCAGATGGTTTAACAAATGAGATTCATACAAGCCTCGCCACCCTGTAATTCACATCTTATTTGCTCTTTCCTTTGTGCTAACATCTGCTACATCACTCTCACTATCTAGAGGACTCTGGAAAACTGCCTCTCTGAAAAGGCGTGAGGCAGTGTTGTGATTCATGGACATGATATATATTCTGCCATCACTCTGAAATGGAATGAAGGCACTTTTAAAACATCGTGTAGGCCTTACCCTTTAGGGGACACCTATGCTTAAAAAAAATTAAACCTAAAGAGAGCCAAATACTGCTTTCCTGAACCCAAAGTCATAGTCCTGAAATCTCATGGTATAGAAGCCTAATTCAGCAAAACATTCTTTTACAGGTGCTGAACACTGTCACAGTCAGGGAGCATCTGGTATTTCTGATAAACAAGTGTGCTGGCTTTACAAACCCTTCTCAAGCCTGTAAACGGAATCCCCTGAAAGTACCAGGCCTTTCCATTGCCCAGGGAGTTGCTGACACTCAAATATTGTTAGTTTGTGGCCTTTCAGTTTCATCCGAGATGTTTGTGGATATGTCTGATAAGCCACCGTATTTTACAAACGAGTAAAGCAGATAGAGACTACAGATATCCTCTGGTCAATTTTAATTAACTGCTTTCTTTTCTACAAGGAAATTTTTTAGTCCCAGTGTCTGTTGAACCACATGGTAAATCATGAGGTGAAACATCCCTTTTGAAAGTAGATTTTTATAGTTGTGGAAGTTCTCCCCAGACCCTGAAGACATTCATGTTTGGATGTTTCTGGATTCCCTAGAACATATTAGAATGTTTTTATCTAGATTATTTTGTGGAAAGTAACTTTTTCCAATCTCAGATTAAAATGATATTCTAGAAAACTGACCTTAAGACTCATCTCAAATACTAATTAAAAGTTTCACATAATTTGTAAGTCATGGTTATCTCATTTGGGTGAAAGCTGTCTATTTTTGTCCAAAGTATTAATTGAGGACCTATTACAAAGAAACAGGATACAAAGATGATTAGTAAGAAACTGTCATTAACTTTAAGGAGGTGACAATCTATTAGGGGAGACTGATGCAAAACCACTCCTTACTGTAATATAGCGAAGTCCTATGGTGTTTCAGTGGGCCCTTCCATTTTATTCCCTACTGTGTTCCCAATGCTTATTATGACCCCCATGTATAAGAATTACTCTGTTAGTATTTGTTGCAGAAAGGGTGGATGAAAATATGAACGTGTGATTATGGATCACAAAGTGTGCGTCTTTTATTTGAGCTGAATTCCAAGACTGCCCCTAGAAGAGATCATACCTAAATTAAGTTGTAAACTATGAATAAAAATTCACTGGACAAAATAAAACAACAGGGGGACAGACTTTCTAGGCAGAGGCATAAGCATGGAGTCATGAGCAGCATACTGTGTTGGGAAAATAGACCCAGTTTCATATTATGGTGGAATGATGTGCAGGATGAAAAGAGTGGGGAAGGAAAAGCTGGTGAGAGTGGAGGGGCTAGAGATGCCCTGGCATACCTTGCTTTATGGTGGCACCATGGAGAGGTTTTAGGGAAGGGAGTTACTTGGTCCCATTGCCTTTGTGGCAGCTCATTCTGGAGGAGATCAGAAAGAAAAAGATGGAAGGAGGGAGATCTGGAGACCATTTAGAAAGCTGCAGTAAGAGTGTAGATGAGAGATATGATGACAAGAATGAGGGCAGTAGTTATAAGTAGTTATAAGTGTAGAAGGTAGCAAAAGAACTGAAGAATTATCTATGTGGTGTAATCAACAGGATTTGATAATAGATGAGAAATGAGAAATGAATGAGAAGCAGCAGAGAAGGATGTTTCTAATGTGGTCATCACCAACAGAATACAGAAAGAGTAGATTGGTGGGGAAAGGTTATACACACTGAATTTGGTCACTTTAATTTGTGGAAATATCCATGTGGCTGTAGCCCGTAGACAATGGTGTGATGTTCTCAGGAGAGGTCAGAGTTGGAGATATATTTTTGGGATTCGTCAGCATATCAGTGGTAACTGAAACTGAAACCATGTGAGTGAGTAACATCACTCCAGGACCTTGTGTGGAGTGAGAGGAGGTAAGCTTGGGATCACCACTGTTGAAGGGCTGAGCATAAGAAGAAAACCTCCATGGGAAAGACAGGGAGACAGGAGGAAGGCCAAGGGGCAGGGAGAGCTTCTTTAACCTCTTATCTAGTGCATCAGAATCATCTGGGAAGCTTGCTGAAAGTTCCAATCAAGGATGGGGTCCAGGACTCCACATTTTAACTAACTCCTCAAATTCTGCTCATCTCCAGTAGAAGTTGAAAATCTGTAGGGTTGGGAGTTTCATGCAAAAAAAAAAAAAAAAAGAAGAAGAATCTAATGCCATTTGCTACAGAGAAATCCATTAGAGGGATATCAACTTGTTCAGTCCTTTTGGAAGAAACTTTGGCAGTATCTGTTAAACCTTTTGTTCTTTGGACCCATCAATTCCTTTTCCAGGAATTCATCTTAGAAAAATACCCCCTGCAAGGTCACAGACAATTGATAAACATCTTCGTAGCAGCAGCTTTTGTTTTTTTTTATGGCCCCAAATGGAAAAGAATCTAAATGTCTGAAAGTAAAGGAATTCTTAAACTATTTGTTGTACTTCTTTTGCATAGTATTAGTGGTAATGGAGGGAAATCCAGATAGAAGTGGCATAAGAAGGGGAGAAGAGAGTGGGCTAGTGGAGACAGCATATGCAGACAATTTTTTCCAGAGATATAAGCAGAAAGGCGAGGGAAATAGCAGTAATGAGATGAGGACATAGGATCTTATTTGAGATGGAAGAGGTTTGATCATTGTATAGACTGAGGAAGGGAAAGAAGGAAGTAAAAGATAAAGAACATGCTGAAGCATTCTCCCCCGCCTCACCTGCACGCCAAGATGACACTTAGACTAGATTTAGGATTATACCAAGGGGCCCCTTATGCTCCATCATTGACAGTGTTCATTCACCATCTATGCTTTATAAATGTCCTTATTCTGTCATTGGACTGCACAGAGCTCCTATATCATTTATTTTTGCAACAATAGCCCAAAAAAGGAAACGAAAAAGAAGAGATTATCTGTGTTCTTTCTTTAAGGTTTCAAGGTGTAAACCTGTTATTTTTAGCACATTCATGACTACAGAGCACAATCTTGTAACACAATCGTGTCACATGATGTCAGAATAATATAATAATAATGATAATAATAATAAAAGTTCTCTGGGTCCCTTAAACCACTGTGGGCACTCAGTATCATGTCCACTGTGACTGATGAAGTTAGTCCTGTGTGAAATGAGCATAAGTAATCTGTGTCCTATGTAAGTATACACAACATATAAAATGAAACAACATTCCCTTTATAGGGGTCTCAGAAGGAGAAGAGAGAAAGAAAAGACCCGAGAAAATATTTGAAGAGATTATAGTCAAAAACTTCCCTAACATGGGAAAGGAAATAGCCACCCAAGTCCAGGAAGCACAGAGAGTCCCAGGCAGGATAAACCCAAGGAGAAACATGCAGAGACACATAATAATCAAATTGACAATAATTAAAGACAAAGAAAGATTATTGAAAGCAGCAAGGGAAACATGACAAATAACATACAAGGGAACTCCCATAAGGTGAACAGATGATTTCTCAGCAGAAACTCTACAAGCCAGAAGGGAGTGGCACGATATATTTAAAGTGATGAAAGGGAGGAACCTAACCAAGATTACTCTACTCAGTAAGGATCTCATTCAGATTTGATGGAGAAATCAAAAGCTTTGCAGACAAGCAAAAGCTAAGAGAATTCAGCACCACGAAACCAGCTCTACAACAAATGCTAAAGGAACTTCTCTAAGTGGGAAAAACAAGAGAAGAAAAGGACCTACAAAAACAAATCCAAAACAATTAAGAAAGTGGTAATAGGAACATACATGTCGATAATTACCTTAAATGTGAATGGATTAAATGCTCCAACCAAAAGACACAGACTCGCTGAATGGATACAAAAACAAGACCCATCTATATGCTGTCTATAAGAGACCCACTTCAGACCTAGGGACACATACAGACTGAAAGTGAGGGGATGGAAAAAGATATTCTATGCAAATGGAAATCAAAAGAAAGCTGGAGTAGCAATACTCATATCAGATAAAATAGACTTCAAAATAAAGAATGTTACAAAAGACAAGGAAGAACACTACATAATGATCAAGGGATCAATCCAAGAAGAAGATATAGCAATTGTAAATATTTATGCACCCAACGTAGGAGTACCTTGCTACATAGGGCAACTGCTAACAGTTATAAAAGAGGAAATTGAAAGTAACACAATAACAGTGGGGGACTTTAACACCTCACGCCAATGGACATATCATCCAGACAGAAAATTAGAAAAGAAACACAAGCTTTAAATGACACAATAGACCAGATAGATTTAATTAATATTTATAGGACATTCCATCCCAAAACAGCAGATTACTCTTTCTTCTCAAGTGCACACGGAACACTCTCCAGGATACATCACATCTTGGGTCACAAATGAACCCTTGGTAAATTTAAGAAAATTGAAATCATATCAAGCATCTTTTCCAACTACAACACTATGAGATTAGAAATCAATTACAGGGGAAAAAATGTAAAAAAAATCAAGCACACAGAGGCTAAACAACACATTACTAAATAACCAAGAGATCACTGAAGAAATCAAAGAGGAAGTGAAAAAATACCTAGAGACAAATTACAACAAAAAACACGACGATCCAAAGCCTATGGAATGCAGCAAAAGCAGTTCTAAGAGGGAAGTTTATAGCAATACAAGCCTACCTCAAGAAACAAGAAAAATCTCAAATAAACAATCTAACCTTACACCGAAAAGAACTAGAGAAAGAAGAACAAACAAAACTCAAAATTAGTAGAAGGAAAGAAATCATAAAGATCACAGCAGAAATAAATGAAATAGAAACAAAAAAACAATAGCAAAGATCAATAAAACTAAAAGTTGGTTCTTTGAGAAGATAAACAAAATTGATAAACCTTTAGCCAGACTCATCAAGAAAAAGAGGGAAAGGACTCAAATCAACAAAATTAGAAATGAAAAAGGTGACGTTACAATGGATACTGCAGAAATACAAAACATCATAAGAGACTACTGCAAGCAACTCTATGCCAATAAAATGGACAACCTGGAAGAAATGGACAAATTCTTAGAAAGGTAGAACATTCTAAGACTGAACCAGGAAGAAAGAGAAAATATGAACAGACTATATCAAAAGTAATGAAATTGAAACTGTGATTAAAAATCTTCCAACAATCGAAAGCCCAGGACCAGATGGCTTCATAGGTGAATTCTATCTAACATTTAGAGAGGCGCTAACACCCATTCTTCTCAAACTCTTCCAAAAAATTGCAGAGGAAGGAACACTCCCAAACTCATTCAGTGAGGCCACCATCACCCTGATACCACAACCAGAAAAAGATACTACAAAAAAAATAAAAATATAGATGAATATCACTGATGAATATAGATGCAAAAATCCTCACCAAAATACTAGCAAACAGAATTCAACAACACATTAAAAGGATCATACACCATGATCAAGTGGGATTTATCCCAGGAATGCAAGGTTTCTTCAAATATGCAAATAAATCAATGTGATACATCGTATTAACAAACTTAAGAATAAAAACCATATGATCATCTCAGTACATGCAGAAAAACTTATGACAAAATTCAACACCCATTTATGATAAAAACTCTCCAGAGAGTGGGCATAGAGGGAACTTTTCTCAACATCATAAAGGCCATATATGACAAACCCACAGCAAACATCATTTTCAGTGGTGAAAAACTGAAAGCATTTCCTCTAAGATCAGGAACAAGAAAAGAATGTCTACTCTCGCCACTATTATTCAACACAGTTTTGGAAGTCCTAGCCATGGCAATCAGAGAAGAAAAAGAAATAAAAGGAATCCAAATTGGAAAAGAACAAGTAAAACTGTCACTGTTTGGAGATGACATGATACTATACATAGAGAATTGTAAAGATGCCACCAGAAAACTACTAGAGCTAATCAATGAATTTGGTAAAGTTGCAGGATACAAAGTTAATGCACAGAAATCTCTTGCATTCCTATACATTAACAACGAAAGATCAGAAAGAGAAATTAAAGAAACAATCCCATTCACCACTGCAACAAAAAGAATAAAATACCTAGGAATAAACTTACCTAAGGAGGTAAAAGACCTGTACTCAGAAAACTATAAGACACTGATGAACGGAGTCAAAGATGACACAAACAGATGGAGAGATATACCATGTTCTTGGATTGGAAGAATCAATACTGTGAAAATGACTATACTACCCAAAGCAATCCACAGATTCAATGCAATCCCTGTCAAACTACCAGTGGTATTTTTTACAGGTCAAGAACAAAAAAATCTTAAAATTTGCATTGAGACACAAAAGACCCCAAATAGCCAAAGCGGTCTTGATGGAAAAAACAGAGCTGGAGGAATCAGACTCCCTGACTTCAGACTATACTACAAAGCTACAGTAATGACAATATGGTACTGGCACAAAAACAAATATAGATCGCTGGAACAGGAAAGAATGCCTAGAGATAAACCCATGCACCTATGGTCAATTAATCTATGACAAAGGAGGCAAGAACATATAATGGAGAAAAGACAGTCTCTTCAATAAGTGATGCTGGGAAAACTGGACAGTTAAATGTAAAACAATGAAATTAGGACCCTCCCTAACACCATACACAAAAATAAACTCAAAATGGATTAGAGACCTAAATGTAAGACCGGACACTATAAAACTCTTAGAGGAAAACATAGGAAGAACACTCTTTGACGTAAATCACAGCAAGATCTTTTTTGATCCACCTCCTAGAGTAATGGAAATTAAAACAAAAATTAACAAATGGGACCTAATGAAACTTAAAACCTTATGTGAAGCAAAGGAAACTACAATCGAGATGCAAAGACAACCCTCAAAATGGGAGAAAATATTTGCAACCGAATCAATGGACAAAGGATTCATCTCCAAAATATGTAAACAGGTCATGCAGCTCAATATTAAAAACACAAACAACTCAATCCAAAAATGGGCAGAAGACCTAAATAGACATTTCTCCAAAAAAGACATACAGATGGCCAAGAAGCACATGAAAAGCTGCTCAACATCACTAATTATTAGAGAAATGCAAATCAAAACTACAATGAGATATCACCTCACACTAGTTAGAATGAACATCATCAGAAAATCTACAAACAACAAATGCTGGAGAGGGTGTGGAGAAAAGGGAACCCTCTTGCACTCTTGGTGGGAATGTAAATTGATATAGACACTATGGAGAACAGTATGGAGTTTCCTTAGAAAAGTAAAAATAGAATTACCATATGACCCAGCAATCCCACTCCTGGGCATATACCCAGAGAGAACCATAATTCACAAAGAGTCATGTACCACAGTGTTCATTGCAGCTCTATTTACAATAGCCAGGACATGAAATCAACCTAAATGCCCATCAAGATGAATGGATAAAGAAGATGTGGTACATATATACAATGGAATATTACTCCGCCATAAAAAGGAATGAAATTGGGTCATTTGTAGAGACGTGGATGGATCTAGAGGCTGTCATACAGAGTGAAGTAAGTCAGAAAGAGAAAAACAAATATCGTATATTAATGCATATATGTGGAACCTAGAAAAATGGTACAGCTGAACTGGTTTGCAGGGCAGAAATAGAGACACAGATGTAGAGAACAAACGTAAGGACAGCTGGGGGGAACTGGCTGGCGGGGTGGTGGTGGGATGAACTGGGAGATTGGGGTTGACATATGTATACTAACATGTATGAAATAGATAACTCATAGAAACCTGCTGTATAAAAAATAAATAAAATAAAATTCAAATAAATAAATAAATAAAATGAAACAATATCTAAATTGTAATTGCTAGTTGTAGAAAATTTAGTTAAATATATGACCAATTTGTTTCTCTTTTTTAGATTTTGCATGTGTTTTTCTGTTTGTTTTAATGTGTGCATCAGCCCACGTCTTTCAGGATCTGATTTTAAAAAGATTAAACCAGTGATTCTTTCTTTCCTTGTGGACTGGAAGAAAAGGAATTTATTGAATACAATCCTTTTATATCTCTTCATTCATTAGCTCTCTTCTTCTGTAGCTGCTATTCTCTTAACATTAAGGACACCTTCAAGAAGAAAATATGTCATAAGGAAGAAAACGCAAATTAAGACAGATAAAAGACACCATTGCACAGTCTATACATTTGGCAAAAATGTCAACGTTGTGTTAATATTGAGAATACTGTGGGACCTGGGACGTTCACACAGTGCTGGTGGGAGTGGAGTCCCTATTTAACAGTGTTCCATGTGGCAGTGCTGAGTCTACCCAAGCATATGAATGTTGTCAGACCCAGAAGTTCACGTGTAGCTCCCAGATCCACAGGAGAAACATGCTGGGATGGTCATTGCTGTGCTGTTGATAGCAGATAGTTGGAGATCACTTGGGTTCCATTATCAGGAGAAAGGATGAAGCCTGGTCTTACATACATATAATAGAATGCTCTGTAACCAGCCAAAGTAATGAACTTTACTTACCCATGGCTGTATAAATCTCAAAAACAATATTGTGTAAAAAAAGAAGACATAGAATGAGATACGTGTTATACTACCATCGTGTAACTTAACATACAGAACAACAGGGTATATTTTCAAGAATCCATAGATTTAAATAAATGTTTCTGAGGAATCATATATCTAAATAAATCTATAAAATATGGATTGGGAGAACATTTTAAAAATACACTAGATTGGCCACCAATGGTAAGGGGAGGGAACTGGGAATGGAAACACATACACACGTTAGATAAAACAAAAGAGAAGACAGAGTAATGGTCATTGTTATGCCATGATTTGATAGATTTGATAAATATAAGCAAGTTAATTCTGTGCAGCTTCAGGTCAAAGGATTTCTTTTAAAAACTAAATAGTGTTTAAAAAGCAGAATGGAATGTCCCGACTATTTGTAAAACGTGGGTTTGCAAACGTAATTGCTAAGGGGAGCTATGGAAAACAGGTGTGTGCAGTCTTCCTCTAAATGAGCACCCACTGCTCTGTTAGAACTAACGGATCGCAGTAAGACACAACAAACTTTGATTGGCAGCATTTTTTATTTGAAGAGAAGATGTCGAACTTGACTTTTGTGTATTATCTTCCAATTTTAAAACATTGGTTATCTTGAAGTACAATTTTAAAAAGAGTATAAATGACTTTCATTCAAATATAAAATGAATACATATCAAATATTTTACTTAACTAATTAATTTATAAGGGAAACAATAAGATGTTACAGCTAGTTCAAAGGGGCATCCAAGCACATATATATAGGCATCAGGATTGCTGAAATGAACTTGCTTACTTCGTGTAAATTTGATAAATGTCCATAGGGCAATAATAATCAAGTACTGTATCTCTCCTGGGAACACTTTGCATTTCTCTGGACAAGAATCATTTGTGCTGTCATCAGTATCTTACAGCTCTGTAAGCTACCTACTAGGTAAGGTAGGGCAATACCTAGTATTCTGTTGGGGTGGGGGGAAGCTGTAATGTTTTTGGTCAATTTCTAAGTATTTTCCCTTTTTCCCCTAAAGTGATGAAATCAGTCGAAAAAAAGAATAATAACCACTGTACAGCACAAATATAAGCTATCTGAAATGTGTTTGGACGTCTAATCTCCTCTGTATCTCTGGCATAAGGTGAGAAAGAGCGAGTAAACCTTTGACCTGGTGATGGTTGTACGGTTTTTAAGAGCTTTGTTTTTTTTTGTTTATTGTTTTTTTTTTCGGTACGCGGGCCTCTCACTGCTGTGGCCTCTCCCATCGCGGAGCACAGGCTCCGGACGCGCAGGCTCAGCGGCCATGGCTCACGGGCCCAGCCGCTCCGTGGCATGTGGGATCCTCCCGGACAGGGGCACGAACCTGTGTCCCCTGCGTCGGCAGGCGGACTCTCAACCACTGCGCCACCAGGGAAGCCCTATAAGAGCTTTTTAAACCTCCTTTTCCATCCTTTTTTAAGCCCTTTCTTTTTCCTCCTTTGTCATCTACATCTACAGACTGGTACCTGCCTTATATTTCCAGAAATTGTCAGATAAATGAGTAAAGAAAATACAGTTGTTAATCACACTGTGTTAAAAAGAGTAGTGATCTGGAATGCATAAAAATACAACACTGCATGTATCTTAAGGAAGCTAATTCTCTTCACCAAACAAAATCTTTCCAGTAAGATTCAAGCCTTTTTTTTTCCTCAGAGGAAAAGGTCATAGCTTGTAGAAGCCGTGGCAAGAGAAGTAAGTAGAGAAGTTGAGAAGGTAGAGTACTACTTGTGGGAAGCATAGCTTTGAAACTTTTGCTAATCTCTAAGCTTTGGCTTTCCATTAATTTTAAAATAGTAAGCAGAAACTGCTGGTTTCATTTTTAGTTTAACAGTCACTTGATCTTTGCAGAACTTACAGCCACATGTCATCTCATCATCTTGCCAAAATTCAACTAGATTCATGTCATTCATCCCCCTTGGATTACAGCTGGAAGAGGAATGCTTTGTCTTTTCAGGATTGCGGTCCCCAAATAGCGGAATAATACATGCAGCTTGCAGTCTGATCTCAGCTTTTTGCAGAATTCTGTGTTGGTATAAATCCTGAAACATTAACTTGAGCTAATTTAATTGCAGTCTTGAATTTAAAATACCTACTTCATAAGCTTTCTCTTTATGGGGCAATAATTCCTACGGACTCCAAACCATTTTATCACGGAGTTAGGTGGAATAGGTAGATACATGATCTAGGAACCCATTTTTAGAAACGCTTTTGCCTTGTTGTTTGAAATAATGTAATACTTGCATATTTGTGTTAATTCAAATGACGAGACCTGTGGCAACAGTCATATTCAATCACCAGTACAGAAGTGGCTATGTGAAGAATAAATTTGTTCTGACTTAATGTTTGTTGTGAAATGTATACCATCAGTTTCCCTCAGTGTTTTTGTTTAAATCAGAGTCTTCTCTGTCTTAGTGAAGGAATGATGTGCAGACAGCTTATGTGCTTTTTGCAGCAATGTTTTCGTTTGGTCTAAAAACAAGGACTTTTTCTGATTTGTTTTGCCATTCCACTCATCATTGGGGGCATATTAGAGCTTACCCAAAGGCCCATTGTTTGTCACTCTAAGGAATTTTCACCTGATCTGGCTTTTAGCCCAGAATTGGCCTTTGCTCATGCCCTCTTTTGAGACAGCAGTACAGTTGACCATGGCACAAATTGCTTTAAGGAGCATCCTTGCCTGGAAGATGGCTGTTTCCTCCCAGGATTTCAGGTTGGAAGGCCACCTTTGGGCATGTGTTCTAAAGAGCGAAGTGGAGGGATTCTATCCGGTGATTTCAGTGGAAAATATCAGCTCCTCTGTTTCCGAGGGAAAGTCAAAGGAGTTATAACCACTTTGAAAGACTTAGAGCTCTTTACATATTGCGGCCCCATCAGTATCTTCTCTTTCATAAAGAGACAGAAGGAACAAATTTGGAAGGCTAGGCATTGAATGATTTTTAAAGAAACATTTAGTTATTTACTAGATTAAGAAAAAAATCAATGCTTCTATGTAATGAGTTTTCTCCACCTTAGCATAATTGACATTTTGCACTGTTTATGCTTTGGTCCATCTGGTGCATTGTAAGATGTTTAGCAGCGTCCCTGGCCTCTACCCACTAGGTGCCAGTAGCATAACCCTCAGCTGTGACAACCTACGTTGTGACAACCAAATGTGTCTTCAGAAATTCAAATGTCCTCCCTCCCAGTTGATCATCAGTGATTTAAAGTCAGGTGGAGTGGTAAAGAGCTCAACTTGTCAACCTTTACTTCTCTAAATATGATTGGTGAATAGTTGAGAACGCACCATTTTGAGGAAAAGCAGAGAGTAAAACATAATATCATCAGTGAGAACTCCATTCTGTTTTAATGTCAATTTTATACCAGCACCCCATGACAACAAATATTGTGCAGGAGCTCTGCTCTGCAGTTCCCTTTGGGACCACCGTCTCTATTTGCTTACTTGGTATGGTAGGTGCGACTACATAGATTCCTCTCTTAGATTGGATCATTTGATTCTAAGCACAAATTTCATAAGTCAGTTCCATGGTGGACAGCAACACTTTTGAAAACAATAACAAATTGATTTTGTCTGCATTTCCCCCCCACTCTGTTATAAAACTGAAGAGAGCTCTCTTAAGAAAGGCCACAGTTGTGCAATCTGTGTCTAATAATGGAGCTGAGCTCTTTGTACGAACTAATCAGCTCTCCTATTAGATTTGCCAAGTAGTCTAAATTCTTCCTCACTGTAGAAGATTTCAAGAGTGTAAACATTCTCCCCCAGTTAAAACCCCAAAGAATGTCAAACTGAGCATTTATGCTGCCTTTTTGCAAACACGGCAGCTATGGTGGAAGCTTAAATAGCTTTCGTGCCACTCCCTCTACAGAACACAGAATGTGTTTGTTTAAAAATTATGATTAACTTCAACTTCACCTCAGGGCCCAGGAACAAGCCATAGATTTAAAGATTATTAAGGAAATGAATCAGATGTGTGCCTTTTCTGTTGGTGGGTGGCTTTTCATCCTTGATTTCATGGCACATTTACATTCCTTAATTATATTCAATTTATTAAGAAAAATAAAGATGGTAAATTACAAATATTAAGATCCAGGGACCTAACCTTCATAGGGTGCTAAGCGTTTCTGAAGCCAGCACCAAAGCATGTCTGAGTCCCTTGAAAAGGAAGCAGAAACGCAGCAACCTCTCTTTCTGGCTAGCCACACCTCCAAGACAAGAAATGGTCTTCCAAGGTTGTTCTTTTTTTTCCCTGTTAAACCTTTAAGTTTTAAAACTCCTGTGTCCTGATTCCCAGTTGAAAGGAGCGTCCGCTAAATTGGGGAGCACTTTTAAGAGGAATGTTGTGATTGTTAATCGGGAAATGTAATCCGGTCCCAGGCAGCTGTAACCTTCTCATCAGTGGTCTTTTCTTACCTAATTACATGATTCTAAGAAAATCTAATGAGGTGCTGTCAGATTTACATCGACGTTCTTTTAAATGTTATCGCTAGCCATGGTGATGATATATAAGCGAACAAAATGCCAAAGATGTGGAGAAATGTTACAATTACACCCACAGTCCGTCTTTGCCTCGGCATTAAGTTGGCATATTTTAAGCCTTTTGGGTTTTCAAGAGAAAAGTCTTTGGTGGGTAAAAAGAAGTGATATAAAAGGGAAACAGTTCAAATCACACAGTTCAAATCAAGTTGGTCTTTATTTCTCTGTATTAATGCTCCAACAGGCCAAAACAGAATTCAGATCTGTTTCCCCATTGCTTCGGTATTGCCATTTGGCTTTTTAAAGGGCTTATTATACGGGCTTCCTTATGAAAATTTTAGTTGTTTCAGTGCTTTAATTGTGTTTTCCGTGCCTCCTTAGGGACCTGAAATAACTTGTTATGTGCATTGGATTTTAAAGCTCTAGAAACAAAATAATTATAATACTCATAGATACCAGTTCTCGATGAGGCTGCCCCTTGCAGACAGAGGTTACGTTTCACTTCCGTGGAGACTGCGTAAGGAACAAGAAACCACAGGCTTACTCAGCCTCAGTGATAAGAAATTAGGGCACAAAGAAGCCATTTTGAAATTTTCTAGCTCCTCAAACATCTTGAGAAATGATTGTTTTCCTCTGCCCTCACATCTACAGCACAGAAGGAGTACAGAATATATATTATTTCCCATTTCTATAAAGAAGCATCTTTTGGCTGGGCATGTCTTTTAAAATGGTGATCTAGAATAGGCTTAGCAAATACTGTATGTGTGTGTATATATAATATAGTATATACACATAATCACTGCCCATTCCAGAAGCTATTGCAGACATTACAAATCGTGCTCTATGCATTCTTGAGTCATATTTCTTTTCAGCCCACTCTCCACAAAGCTTTGAACTTTGCCTCAAAGTTGGCAAGTAAAAAGAAACCAATTTGCCACACTAGAAGTAGAAGAGAATGGCCCATATTTTAAAAAGTGTCAACTTTCTACTTTAAAACACATTCATAGGCAAAATTAAATCATTAATTTTTCTAAATATTTTAGGGTTTGTTCATTGCTTCTTCCAATGATAGCCATTCATTCATCTTGATCATCAGTTGCACCCTCTGGCCATACAGTTGTCAGTGATGACCAAAGTAGAATGTTCTCATTAGAGAAAAGCCTCTAATTCTATCCAAGCACTGAATTTTAGATATAATTCTAAAAATTTGGTTACCAGTTTACCAAAGTTTAGATGTTGGGAAATGCTAAAGGAAGTTCTCCTAAAAGGCGCACAAACATCACAGGGAGCCTCATGTCCAAGGAAGTGATAGAAAGTGCTTTGAATGGATTCGAGACCTCAACTTGTCTGTTACAGGAAGTGAAGGGCTTCCAACCATTACTTAACTAAGATTATTAAACTGATTTATTGAGAAACACTTAGGATGTGTATGTTCTTCATTAACTACTTAAAGATACAACAGAATATCTTCAGATTTTCATCTTAATTCAAATCTCTCCTAATTAGCACTTCTTCACCCTCTCCCTCTTCCATTGTTTTATCTACTGAGCGTTCCTGGTCTTCCTGGGCCCCTCTGTTCTCTCAACGTATAGATTTATTACTGGCTTCACTTGCCCTTCTCTTCTCCTTCCATCAGAAGAGAACTTGGAGAAAAGTCAGGTTCAAGGAGAACGCTAGCGCCCAACATTCACAAGAGAGTTAGTACAGAACACTGTCTGATGTAAGACATCTCAATTCACAGGGTGACTCTCCCATTGACTTCTTATGTGACCATGGGCACATTATTTAATGTCCTTGCTCCTCAGTGCTCTCATGTGTAAAAAGGAGGGATAATAAGAATACTCACATCAGAATTGCTGTGAGAATTAAATATGTTTCATGACACTTGGAACAGTGCCAGGGCCCATACCCATTGCCTAAGAAATATTAGCTATCAACATTATTTAGGGTTGCTATTTTGTTGGTGGTGAAATTACTAATAAATACAAAGTGCTTCTAAGACAAAGTACTGTAATCTTTGGATCATAAGTTCCATGAAGGGAGAAACCATGTCCTTCTTGTTCAAATCATATTCATCGTCATGACTACATTACATATAAAGAACTACACAAGAAAAAGGTGAATAGGAATGACACATAGAGAGGTACCCAAGATGACCTTACATACTTGAGAATTCTTCCTTTTGGCTCAGCTTGAACTCCTGGCCCTGGAAGCATTTCATGTAGGCCTTTGGTCATAGCGTTTATCCAAACATATTGTATCGTAGTCTTCATTTAAACGTCAGTCTTTCCTGGAAAGTGTATTCAAGGGCAGGGAATGTGTTGGGTATTTTTTTAGAATGGCTGATTTGTTGGTTGAACAAGGGAAAGAAGAATTAAACCATCCCATTGACAGTTGTTTATTAATTTCACTTTTTGACTTTTGTGTACAGCATCTAGATCAGAGGCTTCCTAAACTTGCCTTCTTTTGTCTCAAATTTATCCACATGGTATCAGAAGGCAGTGCAGAAAGTGAGAAGGCACAGTGTCATGCAGAGTGCATGAGTCCCTGGTCACTGTGCTGGAATTCTTCAGTGTGCATGTCATGAAAGGGTGAACGTCAAGTTGTGTACTGGGAATTAAACAGGCTTATACGAACAAGGATACCTATAAAATGAGTTCAAGTAATTGCACTGGACAAAGAATTTGGTTACTTTATCAGGTCTGTTTATCTTTCTCATAATTCAGAGATATGCCTGAGTGGGCAGGACTGACATCAGCCCAAATCAGTGATTCCAAAGGAGCAACTGATGAGCATACTGTGGGACATGGCCCTGTAGTAAACCTGCTGGGAGTAGAACCTGAAAACCTATTTCCTCACAGCGTCATTAGACCTTTCATTTATTTGTCCTAGTGACTTTTTCCTTCAACAGGCTAATTGCTGGTAAGGATTAACACACTATAGCAAACATATCAGTCGCTGAAGGCATCACTGCCTTTTAATGATGTCTCCATATCAATATCTTAATAGATTTTTTCCCCTGTTCAAAAGAGAGGAATGTTATGAGAAGGATGTCTAACTTGCGTGTATTTATGGCAAGAAGCAGCCAAAAGGTTAAAGAATGATTATAGTGTGTGTGTGTGTGTGTGTGTGTGTGTGTGTGTGTGTGTTCAGGATGGGGGTGGGGACTGAAATCCACAAAGAGAAATTGAATAGAAAGCCTCATATGTCAATGGAAAGATTATAAACATCAACGAGGAGAAATTTTTCTGATAGTTAAGGTGAAACCTCTTTTGATATACTGATCTTCCTTGACTTATGATGGGGTTACAGCTTGATAAGACCATCATAAGTTGAAAATACCTTAAGTCAAAAATACATTTAATGCACCTTCCTACCAAACAGCACCGCTCAGCCTAGCCTACCTTAAACGTGCTCAGAACACTTAAATTAGCCAACAGTTGGGCACAGTCATCTAACACGAAGCCTATTTTATGATAAAGTGTCAATAACTCATATAATTTGTGAGACACTGTACTGAAAGTGAAAAACAGAATGGTTGTCTGGGGACTGATTCATTTTAAGTGTGTCAGTTGTTTACCTTCCTGATTCTGTGGCCGACTGGAAGCTGAGGCTCACTGCCACTGCCCAGCATCACCAGGCGGTAGTTGTTTCGTCTGGTTGGTAGAGTAATTTTTCAAAATTCTCCTTCTACAAAATAGAGTGAAGTATACTTAGACCAGTTATATGATAGGATGGATGCCTAGGTCCCTTAAAATTTTGATGTCCTTGGCTTGACCCTCATGCTTGCCCCAGGAGAGTCTAAAGCCCTCTGCAATATTTTAGTGGATTCCCGGAAACTTACCATTTCTTGATTAATTCTCAGTCCTTCTTCTGAGCCACGCATAAGGTTCAGCTCATTCTCAATAGATGTTGAAAAATGAATAAATGAATGAATGGATAGCATCAGTCCTACTGTGCACTTCTGAGTGTAGTGTTGATTTTACTAAGGATACGGAAATGAGGTAGAAGAGGGGTTTCCTTACAGGTAGTCAAGTTAAAAATGAACGTTAGATATTCACATTCTTAAAATGTCCACTGGATATCCTTTAACCAGGACATTTCCCATGTTCTTCACCATACCTCTGTAGCAGCCTTTTCTGTCTTTCCTGCTTTCCCTGCCCCTAAGAGTGTCTGTTTTGTTCGTTTCCCCCCTTACTTCTTAGAAGCAACGTTCCTCCTCTCATGAGGTGTGTTTAGACTTTCTCCCATGTGTCTTAACTTAGGGATAAACAAAATGTAATATATATATTATAAATTATAAAAAATATATATATTTATACACACAATGAAATATTATTCAGCCTGAAAAAGAATGAAATTCTGATACATGCTACAACATGGATGAACCTTAAAAACATTATGCGAGTAAAATAAACCAGTCACAAAAGGACAAATATTGTGTGATTCCACTAATATGAAGTACCCAGAGTAAACAAATGCCTAGACACAGAGAGTAGAAGAGCAGTTGCTGGGAGCTGTGAGGAGGGAGGAATAGAGAGTTATTATTTAACAGGTACAGAGTTTCTGTTGGAGATGGTGAAAAAGTTCTCTGGTTGGATAGTAGTGATGGTTGCACAGCATTGTGGGAGGGTAGCAGCAGAATATGTCACCCTAGAATAGGCCAATTTGGCATATTGACTTTTTTGTTGAGCCGCAGGCACACAGCAAATGCAAGGAGAGGCTATCTTTGAATTTCCCTTATCTTCTCTAAAGACAGATCCTTCAAAAGGACTTCAGTTATTAATCCCCTTCCTGGCAGTTTCATCAACCAGGGAACTTTGCCTTTTATCACAGGAGAGGAGACAAGAGGTTGACATTATACCCAGACGAATTTTGTCACAAACTCTCGTATCTCCCACCTGTTCTTCTAAGCGCACATTCATCTTTCTTAAAAATCATTTGTCCTCCTCTAAAAGGTCTACGTGTCCCCCTTCTCCACCCTCCCCTTTCCTTATTAGGATGGTGTTTAAGCCTGCATTCTAAGCCACTTTGGCGAGTTACTCATTTTTCCCTGGGTATCTCTCATGTATACATGAGGTATACATGGTCATAAATTCTATATGTTTTTCTCTTATTAGTTTGTCTTTTCTTACAGGAATCTCAGTCAAGAGCTCAGAAGGGTAGAGGGAAATTATTTTTTCTTCCCTACATTGTGAACCTACTTAATACCACTGACCAATGAGTAAAGTGGTAAATTTTATGTTATATATATTTTACCACAATAAAAAAGTAATTATGGGTCAGTAGATTAAAAACGCTGAACCTTACTATTAAGTAAAGAAATTGAAATTATTTAATTAGTAAGTAGACAGAGATTTATAAATTATAATGCTCAGTACTGATGAAAGCAGAGTCGGATAGACAGTCCACACACTGCTAATGGAATGTAAATGCACATTGCCTTTCTGGAAGGAAATATGGCAACACATGTCATAAGAATTTAAGAGTGTTAATTATTGATTCAAAAATGTCATTTCCATTAAGAAAATGTGAGTAAAGACAGCTGTTTATGTATTAATTGTTCACTGAAACTTCTGTTGTTATTTATTGTGTCATTGTTAATGTCCCACACGAAGTAGCTGGGTGTACTGTATCAGCATTTAAGGAAATGGATATTTTGTGCTGCTCAAACCTCCTAATGGGAAGCAGGAATGGGTCTTGGTCATAGGGTCGGAAAATAGAGTTGATTCCATTTGTTTTCTGCTATCAAAATTATGGCGTCTAAAAGATTCTATTTTCCTCAAGGTTTACATGGATGGGGTTAGAGATGGTCAGTATTCTTTAACACAGTTCCTATAACTGTTTTACTTAGTAATACTAGATAAAAATTAAGAAAGGGAAGTTTTACAGTAACACACAAATGCACAAGTGGACTTTCAGAGACTAGTCTAATGTCTGAACTGTTCCTATTGAAATGTCCCCAAACTTTTCATCTTTTTTAGAGCCATAGGTTTATAAAATCTGACCCTCTATGTCAAGCTCTGACCCCTTCATTGATTCTCTCTGGATGGAGCTTAAAAACACTTCATTTGGATCACACAAACACACAAAATAACCTTTCCATTCGTGTTTAATGGCCTTGCTTAGAAGATTCTTTTCAGCAAACACCTGATGATGTGGAGTTTAAAATTGAGAAATTTGAAATTAGAACCAAAAAAATTAAGCAGGATTGGCTTTGCAGCCACATTTAAGATCATATGCTATTTCGAGACTCTTTTCAGTCTTTCGACAATGATACATTATGCTGATTTGTTTCCACGCGTTTGAGACTTAAATAATGTCCTGAACCATTTGTTGTGATTAATATTCTGGAAGTATCAACTGTCATGTCATAGAACCCTTACAAGGATTTTATAAATCTGATCTTAAGTTTAATTTCTTTAACCATTTCATGAAGATTTCATTGATTAGGTTCTTGGGAAGGTTGGGCACACCTACATTTCATAACTCATCAAGCTTCTTTAAGGGGAAAAAAAACTTTTGAAATGTTGGTTTTCTCTCTCCCAGTGTTGAAGTTGTGGGAAAATACTTATGAAACAAAAACTTAATTCAGCCATTTCTGCTAAAATGAAAGTAAGTTTGTTGAAGAATATTTTTTTATTCAAGTCAAATGTTTGACCCAAATCTCATAAGTAATATGAAATAAATATAGACTAAAAACTTATTTTCTGAACTTTCTGATAGTAATGGGCTCCGCATAAAGTGTCTTTCACTCACTCTAACTACAGTACATTCTGGATGCTAAAAGTGAACAACCAATGTCGATTTCTGGTAGAACTTTATTAGCACAGAGAAAGAGAAATAAATAAGCTATCAGATAAATATATAACACTAGGTGGTGGTAATTACTACAGAGAAAAGTAAACTATGTAAGAGTAGAGAGAGTGGCAGGTGAGGGTTGCTATTTTATTTTAGATGATCAGGAAATGTTCCTTTCCTTGGTGGTATTTATTGTCACTGATAGATTTTCTGCCTGTGTGCTGGTTATCTAATGCTGTGTAACAAACCGTCCTAAAACTAGATGTCTTAAAACGATGACAGTATTTATTTTGCTCCTGAATCTGCAATTTGTGCAGAGTGTCCTGCAGGACGGCTCCTCTTTGCTCCATTTCGTGTCATCTGGGGCAGCTGGTAGGTTCAGGCTGGGATCCTCCAAAGCTCACTCATTCATTCATGTTCCTGTTGCCTGAGCTGGGCAGACTCTGGAACACCTGGGGCTCCTAAGGCATCTCTCTCTGTCTTTATGGGGTCTCTTTGTATGATATGATCTCTTTATCACGATATCTTGAGTGCAACGGAATATCTCACGTGTCAGCCGGGGAGATGTTGTGACCTAGAATGGCAAGTCTCAAAGCATCAGCTCTGCTGAACTCTTTTGTCTACACAGTCACAAGTGTGTCCATGTTCGAGGGGAGAATAAACAATGTATGAAGGTTCTGGCAAAAAGCATGCGAAACAGAGATATTGCTGTGGCCTTTTTTAAAAAAAAGGAATGCCATGAAATCTCTTTTTTTATTTAATATGGGAAATTGGGAAGATGGCGTTAATTGAGCCCAGAAGTCTAGATCTCTTATCCAAGGTCAGAAGTGAAGCTGATACAGCTACAAGGTGTCAGCTCTGCCTCCAAATGTCTGGGCTATACCGTCTTCAAGTAGTAATTACTGCTGTTACCCTTAACACTTTCGTGATGCTGGCATTTCATGAAATTCTTTTATAATGTATTCTATTGAACTCTGCTTATGAGAGAAAATGATCAAGAGTGAATTTGTGTAGCCCTCACAGGTACTTTACGTGAACTGTTCAGGGTCATGATGACTCATACCATTTAGCTCAACTTGAAAAATATAACACACTGACACATCACCACTCTCACACTGGTGAAACACCTCAAAAAGAGGTTATAAAAAGGGTGTAATAAGTAGTAATAGCCCAATACCCAATAACCCTGAGTACATGTCCCATCCAGACTGTGATTCTAGAAAAATGAAATGCTTTCCAGTCACCATTCCTGTGAAAATCCAGTTCATTCATAGAGAATGGCAGCAGCACAGGGCCCCCTCTCCATTCAGAAGCTGGGATCCTCTGGCCTATATTTGCCAGGGTCCCTTTCTTATTAAAATATCCAACTGAAGAGTAAAGGATCTCCTGTGGGCAGTTCCTATTCTTCTGTCTCTCTGTTCTTGCAAATCCCTCTACAATTTGACATCAGCTCCCACGGATAGCCTTTGCCAAAGGCCACCATGAGACATGAGTGTTTTACTGAAGATGACACGGGTACATAGAGAAAAGGACTGATATACCGCGCTACGCATGCTGGCAATAGTAGAAACCCCATCCTCAGCTCTCTCAGCTTTCCTTCTCCTTCTACAACCACAAACCTCCTTTAAAAAGTCCCTGTATTCCCTGGAATAGTTCCTATTTCCCTCTGTTTATGAACCCACTCACAGCCCAATACTGAGTATCCACCGTTGCTTGATCAGGACCTTGGAGAGTTCCATTTACCCTGACTTACTCCAGGCTGACTTCCTGGGTCCCCTAGCATAGTGGTTCTCAAATGTAGTCGCACCGTCTGGGATACTGGGGCTCCAACCCAGACAAGCCAAATCTAAACTTCAGGGGAGAAGGTCCCAAGCTTCCGCTAATTCTGAGACAAAGGGAGGGAAGTCAAGAACTACCTTAGTGGGGACTGTGTTTCTTTTTAGTGCTTCTGCCCCATCTTCTTTCTCTTGTTCCTTTCACCGGGTCCTACTACCCCTGTCCCTTCACTGTTATGATCTCTCCATATCAGGATGCAGCCAGAATAATTTCTCCACTAGAATTCTGAGGTATTGATTTTGAGAAGCATTTCTTTCAGTGGTGGTCCAACGATTCCCACAATTTACAGGACTAATAAAAATCTTACCGTGTTTCACACACAAAATTAGGAAAGCAGTACAAAAAGCGTAACAAGGGAGTCAAACACATGGAATCGTGCCTTGTGTACTATTGCTTCTATAAAAAGAAACTGGCATGTGAGATGTAACTGATATATGGTATCTCTCAAATATGATGGGATAGTTACATGTCTGTGTGTTTTTATGTGCTGTGTATATTTTCAAACACAAAGTTGTTTCCTTCATCAAATAACCATGGAATATGCATCCCTAACAATTTGTGTACTCGATGGGTTGTGATGATGCCTTCAGATAATTAACGTAAAGCTTTTCGCACAGTGTAGGGCCAAGGCTAGGGTGCAGTGTGTGAGGCACCTGGTGTAAAATTTAAGTGATTATTGAGTTTTTAACTCAATCATAATCAAGGTAGTCAATCATCAATGTAAATATTGATATTATTTTCCTGCTATATTTTCCAAAATCAAAATTAATGCTAAAAAAAAGCCCAAGGTGAGTAATATATCAAAATTGTAAATAAAGACAATATCAGTAATAGTGGTATATTGGAGCCTGAAACAAAAGAAAAAGTAAAATGGATCCCATCTTTATTTGGAATTTTGCTATTTTTCTTCATCATGGATTTCTTGCAAATAGTATAATTTTTTTCTTGAAGTATACTTGATTTACAATGTTGTATTAGTTTTTGGTGTACAGCAAAGTGATTCAGTTATACATATATATATATATATACTTTTTCATATTCTTTTCCATTTTGATTTATTACAGGATATTGAATATAGTTCCCTGTGCTATACAGTAGGACCTTGTTTTTTTTCCATTTGTTACATAATAGTTTGCATCTTCTAGTCCCAAATTCCCACTCCATCCCTCCGCCACCCCTCCTCCCCCTTGGCACCCATAAGTCTGTTCTCTACACATTTGTAACTTTTTAAATATTGCATTAAAGCACTATTTGTCTTGAGTGCTGAGTGGTTTTGTTGTCCCCTTTGATTTTGCACAGGAGGCAGTTGCCTCACTCCCCTCACCTTCGTCCTGGCCCTGGGACTCCGCCTGGCACATAGTGGCACCTCAATAAATGTTGACTGGTTTGTTATAAGCAAGTCGCACTTTCCCCCGTGTTGCTCAGTCTAAGAGATGCCAAACCCTTCTGCTTTCATAGCAACTAGCTCTATGACCCAAACATGTCTTTCTCTTTCCTTTCTTCCCCTGCAGGGGCATTGGACACTCACTACATGTCCCCAGGGTTCAATTTTTCACAGTTTAGAGGTCAGTGAGATTCACCTACATAATCTCTGTTCCATACCTGGATACCCTCTTTAATTCTTGCAAAATGTCCCCAAATTTCCTGCCACTTCCCGAAAACTCCATCTGCTTCTTTCTTGCTCTAATTAAACCTGGTTTTCATCAAACACCAGCATATTTTAAGAAAATACCATTTTGCCTAATCATATTATGGTGACAATGTTACTTGTGTTTTTGGTGAATATTTAAAGTGCTTCATTTATAGTATAAGTATCTCTGATGTCATGGGAAGAGCACTGGTCTTTGTGTTGCAAGTTCTGGATTCGAATCATGGCTCCCTACTCAATGCTAATTGTATGCCCTTCAGGAAGTTACTTGATTTTATTTTATCTTCTACCTGAAGGCTATTTTGTAAACTAAAGTTTTACACATTTGTATGCTTTACCATCAGTACTATTATCAGAAATTTAATGAGAACCCCTGGTCTAGTTTTAGAATCTAGCCATCAATATTTAAATCAGTTCTATGTATAAAATACAACTTCAGTTGCATAACAATAATTGATGTATTCTGGAAAGTAGGCTTTACCATGTAGAGATTTTTTTGTGTGTATATGATAAAAAGCAAGTGTATAAGAGATAGTTAACATACTGCATGATTGTAATGTATATGATATTATATAATAGTCATTATTTCCTAAATACAACCTGTTCTGCCCTCACTCTAGTCCAGTGGTTGTCAAATTTTCATATGTGTCTTATTAAAATGCAGATTTCTGGGCCTCACTGCCAGAGATTCTGACTTGGGAGGACTGGGGTCATGTCTAAGTATCTTAATTTATAGCAAGTTCCTGAATGCCGCCGAATATGTACTAGGGGATTTTATCCAAGTATTCAGCATTCCCGTGATTCCACAGCCCAAGGAGACTGCAGAAGAGAGAAGGAGAAAAATTAAACGAAGAGTTTAATCCTGTATTGTTATTGCAATCACCACATGACACTTGTCACAAAATATCATCTTACAGTCTTGTGAATTGTGATCTAGACTTTAATCAGATTAATTTTTTAAGCATGTATAAATAGTTCTCACCCTCGTGTAACTCCTTGGGCACAACTGTGTCCTATGAGATCATGAGAGACAGTTGAGTGAACAGCCTTTTTTCATTTCTACTGCAGATTCCAGGCTTTGATTCTGATTTCTGGTTCCAGAAACTTTCTGGGCTTTGACATTGGCCATTATCTCCTCACTCTGCCAATCTCCTCTTTAATTGGCCCAGCTTCAGTCTGGGCAAAATGCCCTGCCCTGATGAAGCCAGGAAGCAGATTTGATTGCTACCAAGAAAACCTTGTCCGCTTTGTCCGTTCCTGTAATCAGGTTGGAAGGAAAGAGCTGGAAACTGCAGCCTGCTCACAGAGGTAGAATATTCAAAGTCGCATCCGAAGTATGGTTCATGTGAAAACAGTTGAGGATCCAGTCATATTCACTAGGGTATCCTTGGATCTCAGTAGTATTTGTCCAGCATTGTCCTCTAGCGCTTGTGCGTGTATTTCTAAGGTGCTTTGCGTCTTCTAATTAGGGTGTTCGGAATTAAGTTACTTAGAGAAAGATGCCTCCCCATTGTTTCACAGCTGGCAGAGAAAAAAATCAACACCCAGACAACATGAGAAATTTTATGAGTGCTTCTTACTTGACAAAGTGTAAAAATATATAGATTTGTTGAGATATTCTACTTTCAGTCACTTTATCCATTATGGCAGGAAAGATTTGTCTATAGTTTTCACCTGTCTGAGAAGAAATTACGTGTAGGACAGCAGGTGATTTGAATGAAATAATTTAAACCACGTGTGTGTGTGTGTGTGTGTGTGTGTGAGTGAGTGTGCGCGCGCGCGCGTGTGTGTGTGTGTGTGTGTGTGTGTGTGTGTGTCCTGTAAGGTCATTTGTTCTGGAAACTTGTCCTTGCCTATATTTTCTAGACGCAGGCTAAGGCGAGTTGCATCTCCGGCATATGCTAAAAATCTCATTCAGGATCAGGTAAAAAATGTTCTGGGTGGTTATTTAGTCTGGGGTAAGGGATGTTGTTATTCATTTCAGAAATGTCTGAGCTGCTTTCCGCTTGGAAAACCAAAACCAACAGCAATAAAATAAGAAAATGAAACGGAGAAAAAAAACCCTTCCAAACCACCTTATACTTTTCATTTTGAGCATTCTTCTTCTTAGAACTGCAGGCAGCTCACTGCACAGCATGGCCACCAAAGGTCACAGACAGGGTCTGCCATCCTCATCTGTTCAAATGACAAGAAAAGTGCCCTCTACATTCTGGTCTGAAAAACCAAAATTAAGTGTATAACCTTCCTGATCTCCTGAGTTGTTTTCTTGGGGGCAGAGCTTTTGTATTTCTATTGGATTAGAAGTGAAGCCATAAGCTATGGACTCTGCTTTCCTTGAGAGCAAAGATACAGTGAGATTTTCCAGGCTGGTTTGACCAGCAGTGAGGGCTACCTGACAGTTACATCACTGAGGACTAAACCAGATGATAGAAAGAGATGATCATGTTCTGTCAATAAAATTCCCAAGATATAAACCCTAATTAGTTAACTCTCTAAGTTAATATACATCAACTGAAAAAAGTAAATTTCTTTAAGACTTGCCCTGATTTTAAAATTAAAATCAATAGGAAACAACGAAACGGCAAGGATGCATACCAAAATGTATTTTTTAAGTGATGGAATTATCCGTAATAAGTACTTTGCCTTTATACTTTCATAATCTAACTTTTATACAGAAAACATGTTTTTCAGTTTTATTGATGTATAAATTGTATAAAACAAAATCCACTTATTTTAAGAAGACAATTCAATGTTTTAAAATAAATCCACAAATTTTATACCATCCTCTCCTCAATCCTATTTAGAGCTTCTGTCACCAACCCCCTGCAAAAAAAAACCTTGTTCATATTTGTAGTTACTCCCACTTCTACCCCTAACCCCTGGGAACCAATGATTTACTTTCTGTCTCTGTATATTTGCCTTTTTTGAGCAATTCATAGGAATGGAATCACACAATACGTGGTCCATCTCTGTGTCTGTCTTTCATTCATCACAATGTTTTTAAGGTGTATATATATATATATATATATATATATATGTATATATATATATATATATATATATAGTGTGTGTGTGTATCATTTCATCAGTTGATGGACATTTGTCTTGTTTCCATTTTTTGGCTGTGACAAATAATGCTGCCATGAACATATATTTTCATTTCTCTAGGATGGATAATTAGGAGTGGAATTGCTAAGTCATATTGTAAATTTGTGCTTAATATTACAGGAAACCATTAAACAGTTTTCTGCAGGTATATCTTCTCTGGTGAAGTGTTTATTCACATATTTTCCCCATTGTTTAAAAATAAACTTTTCATTTTGGAATAATTTAGATTTACAAAAAAGTTACAAAGACAGTACAGAGATTTCTTGTATACCTCTTAACACCTTATGTTAACATGGTATATTGGTTACAATTTAGAAACTGACATTGATACATTACTATTAACTGAACTCTAGATTTTATGTGCGCTTCACCAACTTCCCCATAATTTCTCCTTTCTATTCAGCATTCAGTCTAGGATACTACACTGCATTAATTGTCATGCCTCTCTTGTGGTCTATGACAGCTTCACAGTCTTTCGTTTTTTTCATGACTTTGACAGTCTTATAGAATACTGACCAGATATCCTGCAGAATGTCTCCCAGTCTGGGTTTGTCTGATGTTTTTTCCCATGATTAGACTAGAGTTATGAGTTTTGGGAAAGAATGTCACAGAAATGAAGTATTACTTTTCAGCTGTTTTTTAAAAAAAATCCTTAATGAGTTATCAGTAGTATTTCTGTATTTGCATGCAAGTTCTTTATCAGATATACTATTTGCTAATGTTTTAAAAGTATATTTTAGTTATATAATTAATATAAATACCATAAACCCACTAAAAAAGCAAACAGAAAACACATTTTGGCTAACTCAATAAAATGAAGTAGACTATGATGAAAGTATTTAAGTATTCATTCTATAGCCAGTGTAGAATGCAACCATCACTAATAAATAATATTCTTGAACAAACCTTTAACAAATAATATATATTGTCTCCCAGTAAATTCAATCCAGCCAGATTTTCCCAGCAGCATTGGAGCTATCTTTCTTTCCTTGATTGAGTACCAGATGAAGTTGAATTCCGTTTGAAGGCCATTTTGTACCAAAATTTATAACTTATGTGGTATGATATTTGTGCCAAAAAAGCAAGGGAATTGGGACTTTTAGAAAGACCATGAGGTTCCCGTGATCTACCTCTGAAATACTCCATTCACTAACTCTCTCTCTCTCTCTCCTTATCATTGAACGCAGATATTCAAATTTACAGAAGTTAAATTCTCCATAAAATGTGAGGCTGTGTGAGAGTGGTTTGTACTCTAGAAAATGCTGCCTACAAACAAAGAAAGGGTTCTGACATTTATTACCATTTTCTGTAGGTCCACCTGCCCTGGAGGGGTGGGGGATAGATGCATGGAGAAGAATCTCTGGGGACAGGGACTTGACCCATTTTGTCAAACTCAGTATTCACACCAGCTCACACTAGTGAGCTGATGGGAGGTGTCATCTGGACGGGAACAGGAGGGATGGCATCCTTGTGCTCTCAGTGGAAGTTCTTTTATCCTTCTACAGTCAGAATGGTCTCTTCCTCTCTCCATTCCCTCTTCTTCAGCCATCTTTCTTTTATCTGTTGCTTCCAAGTATACCTAAGAATGTTTTGTGTCACAGTTAAGTGATTCCCATCATCCTCTTGGGAGAATTTGTGTGTAGTTGGAGGAGGTTAGGGAGGAGAGAGAAAGAGAAAGGCAAGGAAAGCCCTTATTGTATGATTGAGAGATTTAGCAGTGAGTGGGGAAGTGGGGTACGACCAAATACGAATACTTAAAATTAGTATTTTACTACCTTCGAATATATGCGATTCTTTGATCGCACAAATCCATGGAAACTGCTGCAGAATCACACACACAGCATCTTTACAGCTGTTTACCCACCTTGTTCCAATCATTTGTTACTTTTTATTACAAGTTATTACCGCCAGCTAATGGAAATGTTGAAATGAAACCCACTTAGAATATTATGCCACTGAATGTCAAAAACACTTTTAACATGTTTGGATTTTCCTGCGTAGAGTCTCCAGTGTTGCACCAGTGAACCAAATCAACTTGGAATAGACAAGAAGATTTAAAACGTACCTGCTTTAAGGAACTCTCAATGAGTATATGCCCCCCAAAAATCAGATTTCCAAAAATAACAATGAGACAGATGGCCATTCACACTAAGACAGAGCTAGTGACATGGTGATGAATTCTAAATATTGAGCACACAAGAATATTTAGACATTCAAGGTAAAATTAAAGTCTTATTCAGCTTTTCAGGAACAGTCCTATTCTGTAAGCCTAGTATCACCTCAGCTGCAAGTATTTTATTTTAATCGTTTAACAAAGAGAAGATGTATTGAGCTGACTTTGGGAAAAGCAATACCACAATTGGCCTTTGGGGATCTGATGCAACAAAGATAATTACTACACAGTTCATGCCTTGCAGTGGTCTATTAGACTAATTAGGAGGAGAAGATGAACCAATAAGGAAAGCTAACTAGTGATATAAGGAGAGGCTGAAGAAGTGATGGCCAGCGAGGTACAGCCCGAAAAAGCACAGGATTCAAATCCAAAATTCTCGGGTTGACATTCTAACCCTATTAAAAAAATAAATTTATTGAGATGTAATTCACACACCATAAAATTTGCCCATTTAAAATGGTTTTTAGTATATTCACAGAGGTGTGCAACTATAGCCCCAATCAATTCTGAGCATTTTCACCCCTCCCCCAAAAAACACCCCATACTCATCAGCAGTCACTCCCCATTTTCCTTCAACTCTGCAGCCTCCCTTCTCAGCCTAAGGTAACCACTATTTTAGTTTCTATATTTATATATTTGCCTATTCTGGACATTTCATATGAGTGGATTCAGTTAAGATGTATTCTTTTGTGACTGGTTTCTATCAATTAGATGTCATTTCTTTTTATTGCAAATAATATTCTTGTATAGATATATCATATTTTGTTTATCCATTCTCAGTTGATGGACATTTGGGTTGTTTCTCTAAGACTATTTCTATCTGATCTGTGAAGGTGTATAAATCATCGTAGTGATTAAGAACCAGGCTCTGTATTCAACTGCCTGGCTTCAAAATTTGATGCTGCTACTTACTAAGTGTCCATTCCTGGGGATGTTTCTTGAGCCCCCTATGCCTCAGTTTTCTTATCTGTGAAATGGGGGCAATGGCAGTAGTACCTTACGGAATTATCTGAGAATTTCACAAGTTAATACATAAAAAGCCTGTAGCACAGCCTTTGGTCCATGTTATATTCTCAATAAATGGTAATGACTATGATTGTGATCCTCTTAATATTATGATCCTTCCTTATTTTCTTGTCTCCTCATCTTAAAACTAATAAGTCTTCTTTGACAGGTTGTTCTGAGATTAAACAAATGAGGATATTTGGAAGCCTTTGACTCGATATGTGGCACATAATAGATGTTCAGCAAACAGGATTTAGAGGCAGAATATGTCACTGTATGCTGGAAAGTCAAGATGTAAACTCAAATTTGAGGGTGAATCTTGGATTATATGTTTAGGTACTGTGGGAAGACAATGTGAAGACCCAGGCAGAAGACGGCTCTTCTGTGGAGATTAAACCTCTCAATGATTAAAACGATTGCCAGAGTCACAAATTTAGTTTTATCTTCTTTCCCAAGTTCTAACCATTGTCTTACTCACAGCACAATGACCGAAAGACAAGGAGCAGAACAGAAAGTAGAGAGGCATCAAGCAAGATTGGGTTAGCCAGTGACTGAAGGAAAGGAAGAAGGCCCATTCAAACATCCCAAGCCCCCCAAACGCCAAAGCCACCACAAAAGATGTCAGAATGTCACTGTGCTTAAGACATAGTTAATTTTGGAGATAAGCAAGTTTTCTGTGTCTCTTTCTTTTGCCTCAGCCAGGAGAGTAAAAGCAGCATAAGGGAAGAAGAAACCTGGATAGCTGGACGCTAATCTAGATACGGTTTCAAAATAAATGCAAGATTTAAGTCCTTTCTGTGTCTTAACTCTTTTTCTACTTTACAGAAACATGGGGTTGGAGGAGAGACTATTAAAGGCTCTTTTTAGCTCTAGGAAATTGAATTATTTATTTATTCTTCCATCTCCATCAAGGATCTGAAAGGCTTTTGGAAGTAGAGTGCCAGTTTGCAGGTCCAACTGTGATGGTGGTTGTAGTGGCCGCTTGGACCCTGAAAGGAGCGGGGCAGAAAAAATGATGGAGGGAAAGCCTCTGGCTAAGGGTTCTTGGGCAAGTTATCTCACGGATGAAGCCTGGGTTCTTGTATAAAATGGTGCAGTACTACTACCTACCTCACTGATGTGTTAGGTCAAGTGTTACTGCTCTGAGTTATTTGGTATCATGAGCCACTGAAGTGAAAACGTCCCAAGATCAAGTTTCCAGGCTTTAGAGAGCTACCTCTTCCGTCCCACTTTCTTCTCCTTTTCCTTAATATTTTCATGGGGTGGAAAAGAAATTTTTTTAAACGTTGAGCAAAAACATGTGTTGGTTTATTTGTCATGAATTGAATAAAGTGATGTATTAGTATAAGTTGCATTTTTAAATCACACTCGAATTTTCGGGAGGAATCACACTTAGCCAAAGGTGTAATTCTTTTACTTTTAACATGCTGTTATAGTTTATTTGCTACTGTTTTGTTACCTATATTGTATCAATATACAAAAATGAGATTAACCTGTAACTTTTTTCTTTGTTTTTGTTTTGTGGTTTTTGGTGGTAGGTGGGCCAAAGAATGACTTCCCACAGAGATGCCCAAATTTCAGAACCTGTGAACATGCTACTTTTCATGGCAGAAGGGACTTTGCATATGTATTTAAGGTTATTTGGCTTGAGATGGAGAAGAATCCAGAATTATGCTGGATTGTCTGGGTGAGTCTGATCTAATTGCACACGTCCTTAAAAGCAGAGAAACTTAATTGAGAGAAGTGATGGACTAAAAGGGGGGAGAGATTTGAAGTGAAGTGAGAGAAACTTGACCTAGTTACCAGCTTTGCATATGGAGGGACAGAGCCACAAGCCAAAGGTTGCAAGCAGTTTCTAGAAGCTAGGAAAGCCCTCTGCTGACAGCCAGCAAGGAAACATTATTTATGTTTTTTCCCCTTACGGAATTTGAGATTTTTTTTGGTGGTCATATGATATAGGCATTAAATGAAGATGTGTGCTCTGTCAAGAGGGTTTAAATATATATTAAATATTAAATATGTGCCAGTTAGTTCATATGAAAATATTAACATATTAAGTATGTGTTAATTAGTTCAAATTTATTAATGATGTTACTTAAATCCTCTGAAACCTATGGTAGGTTTAGTATGTTTTATCTGTCATGGGGTCTGAGACTTGAGTTAATATTTTCTAATAGGATGTGTTTCTTTTCTTTCCTTCCATTTCCTTCAGTGTATATTTTGATTTCTTTTACTGCTTTGTAGGATTTTAAAGTATACCATCGAGAAAGTGAAAAATAACTCACAGAATGGGAGAAAACATTTGCAAATCAAATTGCTCAATCTTCCTGTCCTCTTTAGAGTAAAATTTCAAGGTTTTCAAAAGCCCTTTTATAGGTCACAGGACTGTTCCTCTAACCTTATCCCCTGAATTTGTTCTGTATAGATATTTCCAGAGGCATGAGATACTCCCCTGGCAGACCCCTAGGTTCATTTCCCTCTTTTACTCTCCCCACATCATGGCTTAGACCAGGCTTCTCCGTGGGTCCCTGTGACCTGGCACGTCACTTGCTGGTGGCTGTGATGTGGGACCTCTGCAGTTTGATTCTTTCACCCACTTCTCTACATTGAGAAATTCAGGAAACCCATAATTGGAAAAGGAAATCTTCTTTCATGTTTAAACAAAGATGAGATATAACAGAGAAAGAGACACATCCTATGGGAAAAAGGATGAGGAAGTGCAATGAAGTCAGCTCAAGCCACAAAATGTCAAGCCAACCTGTTAGCTGAAAATAGGCATTTCCTATTTATTCAGGAAGAACCATGTAATACAAAGCAAGGAACCTTAATGAGAAATTCACACATTCATATATGAGACTTGGAACCATGTCAAAGAGTCATTTGTTAATTTCCTTCAGCCAGTTGGTAGAGATTGTGAGACTAATTTAGTTTTCCTTTGCTTGGGCAAAGCTTCCACTTCAAGGAAGAGCAGGGTAGCCTGTGTTTTTGTGTATGTGTATGATGTTAAAACTACCGTTCAGGTCCAACCCTCAACCAATATGTATTTCTCCCCATCCCTCCCCTGTCCAAAAGGGAACAACCAGCCATTTCAAGCACTAAGAATTATTTAGAAGCAATCTTACCCACTGTCCACAGGGAAAACTTCCACACCGCTGCTGCCTGAAACAATAATTACTGTGAAAAAAAATTACCTAGGAAGTCATTTCCTGTAGAAGTATTTCAAGGCGAGAATGCTCATGATTTAGATTCACTGGTGTTCACTCTCATTCATATGAAGAGTTCTTTCAGAGCGAATTCCTTTTCAAAATAATATTACAAGAGACCAGGTTAATGGATAAAGTGCTGAAGTTCAAGTGAAAGAAAGTGGTGTTTTTAAAACCTCTCTTTTCTCCTTTGCATGTGAATCTCTGTTGCTCTACCAGGGTAAACAAGGGTTAATTAGTATTAGCACATGACCGCCTTGCCCCAAGGGTCAGAATGTTTCCAATTTTATCCCAGCTCTTAAATGTTCACTTACATCTCTTTGCAGTCCCAGGATCTTGGGCCAAAAGAAGATCACACTTAGGACTTGATTTCCTTTTTTCAGTAATGGGCCATTAACATGCTAGATTGGTCCTTTGCTTCTATCAGACAATGATAAGGGATGGCTTTTAAATGGAAGTTTTATTACAGAAAATCATATGTAGGCTGATATAAACTCCTCTTTCTTTCTCCCCATCTTTTTCTTCTCTCCTTTCCACACTCCTCCTGTCTACCTTCCTTTCCTGGGCATCACTAGTAATCCAGTTGGTGGCTAACACTTGTTGAGCCAAGTACTATACCCAGGCCCTTTAAAAACATTTTCTTCATTATTGGCCTGTGACAAATCCAAGGGGTGTTATATCATCTCCATCTGTAAATCATGGAGCAGGCTCAGGATTTAGGTAACTTACCCAAGTCACTTTGGCAGAGCTGAGATTTGCATCTGACCCAACTTGGCTGTACATTTGCTCCATATCAACATAGGCCACACTTCCTTGACTCTCTTGACCTCATGGCGTATTCCAAACTAAATAAATCATGAATTAGGATCTTCCTTACACAACACCTTCACGAAATACCATGCCGTGGATTCATTGTGTGTGCTAAGGCTTTCCTTCGTTAACTGTGATAAATCCCTTCAGAATAGAGACTGTGCCGATGCTATGAGTTGAATTGCGTCTCCCCGAAATTCATATTTTGAAGCCCTAATCCCCCAGTGTGACTGTATTTGGAGACAGGGCCTGTGTAGAGGTTTTAATGAGGTCATAAGAGGTGGTGAGGGGGTGTAATACAATAGGACTGGTGCTCTTATAAGAAGAGGAAGAGACACATGCTCTATCTCACCACTATGTGAGGACGTAACAGGAAGATGGCCATCTGCAAGCCAGGAAGAGAACTCTCACCAGAAACTGAACTGGCTGACACCTTGATTTGGACTTCCCGGCCTCCATAACTGTGAAAAATAAATTTCTGTCATTTAAAGCCACCAGGTCAATGGTATTTTGTTATAGCAGCCCAAGCAGACTAAGACAACGCCTTACACATTTCAGTACTGATTGCCTCACCTTGCAAAGTTCTTTGCACGTAGAACATGTATTAAAAAGAAGCTATTATTACCTACTAGAGTGAGAAGGTGTATATGAAAATAGGCAATCATTTTACATCCTCCTGAAAAACTACTAAAACTTTAGAAAACTGTTTTAATAAAAAATAAATACATAAACATGGAAAAACTGGAAAAGGAGAAGATTGCAACAAAATACATTCTGTAAGTGGAGTTAATACCTACTTTCAAGGCTTTTGGGATAATAATGAGTTCAGACCATGTTGCTTAGTAGGTTCTCAGTAAGTGCTACTTGGATTTGCTTTCAGAAGGTTTTTTCCCCCCACTAATTTTCATTTGTTCAATCTAATGGCATTCTTCATTTTACTTTTTATATTTTTTTAATTTGTTTGTGTATTTACAAGAATAGTAGGCACAATATTCTTCATTATTTTCCTTATTTTGTATCTTTGGTTTTCTTTCTTTTTCCCTTTTTTACCAGTGTTATACTGATAGCGCCTAGGAAGTTACTTGGCTTAGATTATGTTGTCCAAAAAATTCCTGAATAAATGAATTAATTAATATTCAATTTAAAAATATTTTTATATTTACTTGTGAAATAAGGCCAGGGCTCTAAGTTTGGAAACAGAAACACTTTGTTTTTAATACATAGTATGGAGTACTTAAATAAATAAAATGCAGCAAAAGATTTTTCTTTTCATAAAATGATGGGAAATTAAAAACATAACCAAGAAAGCAGTATTATAAACTTTATGAAATATATCTCCTCTTGGTATTTATTTTATATAGGCATAGACTTTATGAATACATGTTTGACAAGTAATAGATTATGTCTGATCTTGAAATTCATGGTACTGTATATAGTATAATTTACATATATGGCTCTAGGATTCTGATGAACTTATTATTTTCCAGAATTAGAGTGTTTCACTCTTTGGAAACTCATAATCCTGAAGTATCTAACTTTGAAGGGCTAACCGTGAATGAACAAATATAAAGAATTAATCATTCTTACTGATTACCTGGCAATGTAGATGTTTGTAAATAGATTTGATTAGCCTGCTTACATAGTATTATGATTGATAATAACCAAAATATTGTGTTTTAGTGTGCAAAGGTCCTCCTTGTTCGTTTGACAGAAATCATAAACATTTCTATAAAGAATGAAGGTGGCTTTCTAAAGATGGTGAAGAACCTCTAGCCAAGATAATTAGGTGTGAGTATATGAAGAGCTGATTTACTGAACACTGACGTGAAAATGAGCTGCTTCAGAAATTTTGTATGCAGGGCTTTCTGTTATCTGGACCTAATCACCAAGAAACCAGAGACTGCAAAAGGCGTCAGATTCCAGGGCAGATACATGAGGAAAATTGGCAGAATGAGCTGGAAAACGTGCTTCTGTTTCCAAGCAGTTCTGACCTATGAGAATTTCATTATCAGCTCCTATCTGTTACTGTTAGATGTTAAGAGGGAGATTACCATTTGCAAACTGAAAGCTTTCTGTGTAGCCTCATGATAATTGATTTTTCTTTTCATTAGAATTCTTGAGACCTGACACTCCAGAAAAGTTGGAAAGGTCTTTGTAAAGCTTTATTAGCATATAACACGTGCCCAAAGAAAAGAACCAATGTGAATTCCTTATATATATTTATAATGATAGCAAATTAGTGGAGGTTGGCTGTCCACGTATGGCTAAAAGATACTACTACCTTTAGGCAGCATTTCTAGGCTGAATAAGTGTACTCATTAAAAGAAGCAGCTTATTAAAAGCATCTCGATGAATGTCAAAGGAAGTAAACAAGCAATGTAGGTTCAAAGAACCTAGCTTTGTTCTGCATGATATTCTATAATAATCAACCTCTGAGACGTTTAAATACATGTCAAAATGTTTTTGCTATTTTAGATTTCAAACTCAAAAATTGCTATCTTTCTTAAAACATGTCTGAATTCACATTCTGATGATTGCCCTTCTTAACTCTCTACACTTAAAATGTATACACATAGAAAAAGCAATGCTACAGAACTGCTTACACACCAGTGTCAACTGAAGAAAAAAATACACAACCGAAAAATTGAGAGTTATGTTTTATTTGGTGAACTTTCTGAGGACTTGAAACCCAGGACACAGCATCACAGATAACACCGAGAAAACTCTTCTGAAGAGGCAAGGGGGGTAGCCAGGATATACAGGAGTTTTTGCAACAAAAGATCAGGTAGTCAGAACATCAAAAGATTACTGTTAATAGAAGAAAACCAGATATCTCAAGTTAAGGATTTCAGCGCTTTTCTACGTAGGGGAAGATGCAATAATCTGGGCTCACTGAAATCATTCCTTTGATAGGTACCTCAGCTCTCTGGGGCCAGTCTCCCGTGTTTTTTCATCCTGAGTTTCTGCAGGATGCACTGCAGAGGTGGCTGCAGTGGCTGATTGTTAGATGGGCTTGCCAGTGGGCAGCCCCTTTGTCTCCATCCTGAGTTCCCTCAGGGCTCACTGTCTGGGTAGATGTAATGTGATGGCTTGATGGCTGCAGCATCCTTTGTTTACTTATATGGCAGGCAAATATTTTATTCCTCACCAGCAGAATTTAGCTATTGATATAACTGGGTTTTTTCTATGATTTCAGGTGTAGAAAAATCCATGTTTCATAACTGAAATTCTCCCAAAAGTCATTGTTCTAAAAATTAGTGTTGAGCAGGAAGTATGCTCAACCTGTGGGCATACAGAACAGAGCAGTAAGGTTAAGACAAATGGGTAGACTCTAAAGGTGCTTTTTTTCCTCCCATAAATTTTCTTAAATCTTGTGCATCTGTCTAGGAGTTAACTGTAGCAAATGAATGTTGGCGGAAGAATTTGAAATTTGTGGGCATAATGCACAGCAGGGGTTGTTTTTAGGGCAGTGTTTATCATTGTGATTTTTTTTAGACATTGTTTTATAGCGTGGATATTTAATTAAATTGAACATCGCTAAGTACCATGAACTTAACCAAATGGCATAAGTTTGTGCTAACTACATTCATGATATCATTACATGTAGTGATATTTCATTAAGCTCTGAAGGGAACACTACATCTTCCAGGTGGTCTAACACATGAACCACTTTAGGAACCACTAAACTATAAAAATATCATTTCTTCACATTAAGTCTTTTAGCCCAATTGCAAAGGAAACATCAGTGAGAACAATTATTATTCCCATTGCCAGTCATTTATCAACTAAATGAATTTACAAGTTCTCTTTTTATTATTCTCTAGCACCCTGTTTATTTTATGATAACTTGTATCACAAATTTTAATTATTAGTTAAATTTTCTTCTTGCCTCTCTCCCACACTAGACAGTAAATTCTCAATTTTATCTCCAAGCCCAGCAAGTCACAAAGCGAAATCTCAGGAAATATTGGTTGATTGAATTCATCTGATAGAAAGAAATCTGTGTACCAACTTCCAATCTGGTATATATTTTTTGTAATGCATTCATCCATTCCCTGACAAACTGACTAAGTAGCTGTAGGATGAAACAAATTCAGTCTGTGGGTTCCTGAGTTTGATCGTGATATCAGAACGTTGGGCTACTAACTGTAAAGGATGCTGCTGTAAACCAGAGGAGACTCCCTAGATCCACAAAAACGATGCATACTTCAAAATTCATGGTCATTTAGATGTCAGGGGATAAAGCAGAGTGTGAAAAATATCAAAGAAATGCCAGAGTAGAACAGCAATTGAAGTGGTAAAAATATATTTTCTTCGGGACTATTGCAGTAGGGGGCAAAATACCTCAGTGTAAAAACTGGGCTCAATTCCATATATGGCATGGACAAATGCGAATTTATAGCCACAGAGCACGGTGGAGGTGAGTGGATGAAAAATTACTGTGTGAGCACGTTGGGGATTAGGGGGAATTCTGGCTAAGCCAACCTAACAGGGTTCTTGCTGAAGACAGGCCAGAGTGATCAGACATCACCAGGCAGTGGGTGGGAGATGAGGAACCTGATCAGATAGGGAGAGAGAAGGGATATCAAGGGTGGGAGGTTCTGGTTAAACCGGCTTGGCTGGGTTCTTGATGAAACTGGATTTCATAAGGAAGTACATGGATGGGCCTAAGGGAATGTTCGGGAGTTTGATTAAAGTTCGGTCAAACAAAGAACCTTGGCCCAAAGTGGAAGTAGTAACCCTCGCTCAGGATAATTGCTGATTTTGCCTTATAACAAACTCTGTAATACAAAAGAGAACTTTAAAAGGATAATTTTCTTATCTTTTTAATTGCTTTTCAGTAATATCAATATTCTGTAGGTTATAGAGATAAGATGGATCGTCCCATATGTATGTTAGAATTATTTCTTTCATTTCACTCTACTAAATTATATCCCAGTTCACTTGCGGAAAACATTATTTCCATGTCTTTGTTCTAAAGAGCGTAAGTATCACGGGAAGCCATTAAGTGCAGCTCTGTTCTATTTGAAAAGATCGTTAAGACCAATCCTTTGATGTGTTGGTGTCTGTCTCCCCTAGGTTCCCCACTGTGGTTACTCTACTGCCAACAGGTTTGGTTTTTTTTCTCCCCCCTTTTGATACCAGGTACAAAGCCTCCTGTGATTTTGACAAGAGCTGCTTGCTGGCCACATGAGAAACTCCATGTGACATATGTTTTTGTTCGCTTTTTTTTATTGCAGTGGCTGGCAGCTGCAGATATTGCCTCCATGCCCTCTCTCTGGCTGCGCTGGACTCCTGTCTGGGTTAGAGTCATCCTGGGGTAACTAGGCCTTCAGCCCAGTGCTCTTGAGAAGAGCTTTGTGTGTTACCTGTGCTCGGTAAGTAGGAGTTTTTCCCCAGGCACCACTCTACCCTTCAACTTTGAAAGTAGAAAATCCAATCAGATGTTGACGGACCAGGAAATGAAACAATCCCCCAAACGTATTTCGACTCTGGGTAATAGAAACCCTACTCAGCAGCTGACTGACTGCCACCCACAGTCTGACCATGCACACGTTTGAGCTTCTTCATTTAGGATGCTGTCTGTTCCTCTGTTTCCTGACACAATCTTGTCTTAAGCTCTTTCAATTTTTACTCATGTTCACCTTCTAAATAGATTTCGTTATGAGACTGTTCGCTGCATACAGCACATCCCTTTGTTTTCTGTTTTGTTGTATTCCTTTTCCTTCTTCTCATTTTAGACTCTTACAGATTTTGTCACCTTGCCACAGAACCCAGTTTAGAATTGACGTTTCCTGCTCCCGTTTATAATTTCTATTTTCTATACCCATGCTCCTTTAACTTCCTTCAGCCTGAGAAAAACTAGCGTATCTGCCCTTGGTACCTTGTCGGATCATTTGACTAAATGCAATAAACCGTAAGGCTGGAGATACTAACTGCAGAGGGCATTTCTTTATCCTCCATCACCCCACATCCATTCCGCCTCCAGGAAGCCATTCTTGCCCCATTCACAGACATACGTTTTAGATGAGGTGAACTACATGCAGTCATGTACTGGTAAACCCTGAACCAATGCTTTTGGGTGTAGGGAAAGAAAAAAAGCCCCAATGTGTAATGCTTGCTGATGGCCATGGTGTAAATGTTCCCATGGCCAATCTCAAGCTAGAAGCCACTGAATGTAGTGTTGGGGAGAAACGTGCAGTAGCACACCATTTCGTAATATTTTTGTCATAAAGACACACTCAACATAAATAATCTCAAGAGTATCCATCAGGAGTAAACAAACTTTTTCTGTAAAAAGCCGGATGGCCAGTACTTTGGGTTTGCCAGCCATAAGGTCTCAGTCACAACTATTCTACTCTGTCAATGTAGTGTGAAAGCTGCCATAGATAATATGTAAATGAATGTGTTCCAATAAAACTGTTTACAAAAATCAGCAACAGGCTGGATTTGACCTGAGGGCTGTAATTTACTGATCTCTGGCATAGATAATGGTCAAATGCAGTAAAACAATTAAGTGATGGGTTTTGAGTATTTATTACCTTTGTTTTTCATATTATTTGTTTAATTGTAAGTTTATACATTTTAATATCGAATAATGTCGTGTTGAACCACCAGTTTGCAAAATTCCTCCTAATTTCACAAGTTGCCTTTGTGAACCAGTGCAAACCAGTTCCAGCTCACTGCTGAATCGACCCCTGCTTGAGGTGTGGTCTCTTAATGACTGAGGCTAATAGGCTTCAGCAGCATATTCAGAAACCTTGAAGATTTTTATTGGTTTGGGACATAGGAAAGTGACCCAATGCAGGTGAAGAGATTCATGGAGATGTTTATGTGTAGTGGAGCCCATGGAAAAAAGATTTATTCCACAAAAGCAAGCAAAAGAAAGCATCTTCTTTTGGTTCCATTAGGTAATATAGGAGTATGAATGTGATATCTGGAACAGTGGCAGCCGTTTGCTACCATGAGGGGAGAGACTGGATGCTTCTGCAGGGACATTCACTGTGTAAAGCCTGAGGGTTGAATTGCTACCAGGGAGGAAGGAAGAGGAACAGAAAAGTTCACCCTTAGTAACATTATCTGAGTGACTGGATCAAATCTTGCCTGAAAGCAGGACTGCCTTTTAATTTTAAGTAAATAAACATTCTTCACTGTTTGAGCCAGTTTAATAGGACTCACTGTTACTTGCAACCCAAAGATTTGTCAGTGAGGCATCTGTCCATTCTGCTTTTCACAGTTTTCTTTCTAAATGACTCTAGGTATCACACAAACATTACTGCCACTAAGGGAGGACTCTTGATGCAGTTCAAATTTAAGTACCTTCTGTATTTCCCAGCTATTTGCCTTTTCCTCATTAGCCCTTGGTTTTGTGGGCACCTTATTTCCCTCTTGAATGATGGGTAAGGATGTGTTATGTGATTGTGTGCTCACAGATTGTACTCAAATCTGGTGATATAGGCCAAGGCATCTAGATGCTTTAGAAAGATACAGAGATATGGAGTCCTTACTGCTAGGGATTCTTCAGTAGGTCCGAGGTGGGGCTTGGGCATCAAAATTCTGGATCGTATGCAAGTCTGATGTACCATCACGATTTAGAGCCCCTGTTTTTTTTGTTGCGGTGTGCGGGCCTCTCACTGTTGTGGCCTCTCCCGTGGCGGAGCACAGGCTCCAGATGCGCAGGCTCAGCGGCCATGGCTCACGGGCCCAGCCGCTCCGCGGCACGTGGGATCCTCCCGGACCGGAGCACGAACCCGTGTCCCCTGCATCAGCAGGCAGACTCTCAACCACTGCGCCACCAGGGAAGCCTCAGAGCCCCTGTTTTTGTACATGAATTTCACTGATGGTTTTAATAGACCCAGAGCATATAGAGAGGAAATAATTCACTGGAAAAAATGAGTCTTGTGGATTCTATGTTAAGTTAACCATAGTATGAGGAAAAACAGTTAACAACTTATGTATGCCTCTATTCAGTCATTCTTCCTATAATTATTTTTTGATGTCTACCATTTGCCAGAAAAATGGAAACGGATACTTTTTGAATACAGAAGGCAGAGGACAAAGACAGAAGAGGTCCCTGCCCTCATGGAATTTGTAGTCTAATGGCAGAGGAAGACAATGATAAGTAAACGTATGATTAGGTAGTTGCAGAGCATTAAGTGGCATGATGGAAGTAAATATGGTCATGGAGGTGGTGTCACTGACAGTGCCTGGATTAAGGTGAGTGAAGTCCTATGCACTGCTCGACCCTGAGAGTGCATGCTTCCTTTGGGTGAGCTAGCCATCCAAAAAACTGTTGGGAAAAGGCTAACTGTTCACTCATCCATTCAGCAAATAGTGATGACCTACCAGAGTGCTGGATGGGACATGGTGAAGTCAGCTCCCTTGTACAAGACACAGGGCCTTCTGAGTATAGAAACAGAACTAATATGATAGTGTTTAAAATAACTTATTCCCTTTAAATAGGTTAAAAAGGCACAAGGTACAATATTCAAAAGGTACAACAGATCAATAGTAAAAAGAAAAATCTCTCTCCCCTGTCCCCCAGCAAGCCAATTCCCTCTTGTAAAACTAACGAGTTATCTGTTTCTTGAGGCTTCTTCAGGAGATACTAAAGGCATATCCAGGTGAATGTGTGTTTTGAGGGGAGGGAGGAGGTATTTACACAAATAGTGACATCCTGTACATGCTGTATTAAAGCTGGCTTTCTTTTAGCTTAGTAATATGTATTGGACATTTTCCCACATCATATATGCATAATAATATTTTATATGGTTGTACTGTAACTTATTTCACGAGGCCCATGGATAGGTTGTTTCCAATCTTTTGCTATGATAACTTTTACAAAGAATTTTCTTATCTACTCATCTTTTAACACATCTGAGACTATCTGGAAAATAGCTTCTTTGAAGTGGAATTGTTGGGTCAAAGGATATAAACATTTCTGTTCTTAAAAGATATTCCTAAATTGTCCTCAGTGCAGATTGTGCCAATTTATGTTCCCACCAAACCTTCATGAGATTATCTTTGTTGACACAACTCACCAGCAGAGTTATTTGGCTACTGTCTCTTTGTCGCCCTAATAGGTGAATGTGACAATTATTTGATTTTTATTTTTCTTATGAGTGTGGTTGAGATTTTATATATTTTTAAAAATTTTATTGGAGTATAGTTGATTTACAATATTGTGTTAGTTTCAGGTGTACAGGAAAGTGATTCGGGTATACATATACATATAATCATTCTTTTTCAGATTCCTTACTCACATAGGTTACTACAGAATATTGAGTAGAGTTCCCTGTTGTACACAGCAGGTCCTTGTTGGTTATCTATTTTACATATAGTAGTGTGTGTATGTTAATCCCAAGCTCCTAATTTATCCCTCCCCACCACATTTCCCCTTTGGTAACCGTAAGTTTATTTTCGAAATCTGTTTCTGTTTTGTAAGTAAGTTCATTTGTATTGTTTTTTTTTAAAAAAATTAGATTCCACATATGAGTGATATCATGTGATATTTGTCTTTCTCTGTCTGACTTACTTCACTTAGTATGATCATCTCTAGGTCCATCCATGTTGCTGAAAATGGCATTATTTTGTTCTTTTTTATGGCTGAGTAATATTCCCTCGTACATATGTACCACATCTTCTTTATCCATTCCTCTGGTGGTGGACATTTAGTTTGCTTCCATGTCTTGGCTATTGTAAATAGTGCTGCAATGAACATTGGGGTGCATGTATCTTTTGGAATTCAAGTTTTCTCTGGATATAAGCCCAGGAGTGGGATTGCTGGATCATATGGTAGTTCTACTTGTAGTTTTTAAGGAACCTCCATACTGTTCTCCATAGTGGCTGCACCAATTTACATTCCCACCAACAGTGCAAGAGGATTCCCTTTTCTCCACACCCTCTCCAGCATTTGTTGTTTGTAGACTTTCTGATGATGGCCCTTCTGGCCAGTGTGAGGTGATACCTCACTGTAGTTTTGATTTGCATTTCTCTGATAATTAGTGATGTTGGTGGCTTTTCATGTGTTTTTTGGCCATCTGTATGTCTTTAGAGAAATGTCTATTTAGATCTTCTGTGCATTTTTTGAGTGGGTTTTCTGTTTTTTTGACATAGAGCTTCATGAGGTGTTTACACATTTTGGAGATTAAACCCTTGTTGGTCACTTTGTTTGCACATATTTTGTCCCATTCTGTGGGTTGTCTTTTCATTTTGTTTATGGTTCCCTTTGCTGTGCAAACTTTTAAGTTTAGTTAGGTCCCGTTTTGTTTATTTTTGGTTTTATTTTCATTACTCTAGGAGGTGGATCCAAAAAGATATTTCTGCGATTTATGTCATAGAGTGTTCTGCCTCTGTTTTTTCCTAAGAGTTTTATAGTGTCTGGCCTTACATTTAGGTCTTTAATCCATTTTAAGTTTATTTTTTTATATAGTGTTAGAGAATGTTCTAATTTTATTCTTTTACACGTAGCTGTCCAGTTTTCCCAGCACCACTTAATGAAGAGACTGTCTTTTCTCCATTGTATATTCTTGCCTCCTTTGTCATAGATTAATTGACCATAGGTGCATGGGTTTATTTCTGGGCTTTCTATCTTGTTCCATCCATCTATATTTGTTTCTGCACCAGTACCATACTGTTTTGATGACTATAGCTTTGTAGTATAGTCTGAAGTCAGGGAACCCGATTCCTGCAGCTCCATATTTCTTTCTCAGGATGACTTTGGCTATTCAGAGTCTTTTGTGTTTCCATCAAAATTTAAAAATTTTTTTGTTCTAATTCTGTGAAAAATATTGCTAATTTAGTAGGGATTATATTGAATCTGTAGATTGCCTTGGGTAGTATGAGCTTTTTTAAAAAATATGTTTAAATGCCACTTTTTTCTCATCTGTGAGTTTTCACTTCATGTCTCAGGCAACTTTTTTTCTATGGGGTTGTTAACCTTTTAATTTTTGATTTGCAGTATTTATTTTTATGTGAAGAAAAATTGAACCCTTGTTCAGTGATTTCTATTGCAAATATGATTTACCAAAAGTTGCCATTGGGCTTCATTCACAGTTTTTCCTACATAAAATATTATTTTGAAACCAGATATAACCATTTTTTTGTATTAAATATTCCTCCATGCTTTATTCTAGAAAATGATTCTGTCTTTTTCTGTCTAAATGCTGATACTTCTGGAAGTTATCTAGTTAAAGCCAGTAAGTGAGAGATGCAACTATTATTTCCAAACCCCTCCATCTCCCCTCACTGACGTGCTGCACATACTTTATTAAACACTACAACCAATTTACCGTATACATTTGGGTCTAATTCTAGACTCTGGCTTTTGTTCCACTGACTTAGGACAGCATGTTTTGAGGGAAGGAGTGAGAAGGAGCTGGAAAAGTCAATGAAGACTTGCAGCGGAGCTCAGTGGATTACCAGAGTCAAGGGTCTGGGTATTATTCAATGAGATTACTGATACCCAAAGGGTGGTGAACTACTGAAAAAAGAGAAAAAGACACCAACATGGCAACTGGGGGTCAGGGGACGGGATGGTCTGCAAACAATCTTGTCTACCACACAGTTTTCCCCAAGGTGAGTTGCAAGTTGTAGGGTTTTCTCAGGTTGGGTTTTTTTTTCTTTTTTCTTTTTTTTTTTTTGGTCGTGCCACATGGCATGTGAGATCTTGGTTCCCTGACCAGGGATCGAGCCCATGCCCCCTGCAGTAGAATTGCGGAGTTCTAACCACTGGACTGCCAGAGAATTCCCAGGTTGGGATTTTCATGTAGGCACAAGGCAAGAACAGCCTGTTAAGTACAACTGTGGTCACATCAACATCCATCCTGAATGTCACCAGATTTGAGCTCCTTCCCTTTTGGTCGGATGACCTCAGGCTTCCTGTACAATTCCCCTCTGGACCGTGTCTCCATAAACCTTACTCAGGAAGGTCCTTGGGGTTGTCTGTTATACTCAGGAAATCCACGCATGCGCTTCCATCCAGCACAAGCTGGCTGGCTCTCCATGTTTGGAGACCACTGGTACTGGTGAGCTGAACACACACTACTACCGGGCCACTCTGCCTGGCTCCGTGGGCACTGAGGCCGCTCTTCTGCTGCTCCATGGTGCCACTGGGGCTGCTGCTGGGCACGCACAGGGAAATGGGTGAAATGCCCTTCTTCCCACTCTTCATGGACCTTGATGACCTGGATCCTGATGTAACCCTGCTGGTGCCTAGAATCTTACAGACTTTCATGAGCTTGCCCCTTGGAGTCTCTGCCCATAATCTCTTTTCCCACCAGGGCTCAAAATGCGTCCATCTGGAGGGGCCAGGGGACAAGAGACAACCAGTTTGTCACATTATTCTTATCGCCATTTCCATCTTCCCCAGGAGCCCCTGCACAGAGAAACTTAAACATAATCCAAACCAACAAGACAAATATCAAAAATATTTTTTCTCCTGCTTACACTAAAATACCTGACAAAAACAACAAAGCTAGCCTTACCTTCCCCGAGCCCCTCCCTGAAATACAGTAAGTACTTGGGGGCCGGTGGTGTTGGGTGTGAGGCATTGATTAAATCCAAAATCCAAAATCCAGGCATGTGTTGAATCAGGATCTGGCCAAGTCAGGGTGAGCCGTGTGACAAACGTGACTGTGGCATTGTCCGTGAAGTCCCTTCTCTTCAGTTTTTCACAGTCGGAGTAATAATTTTAAGATGCTCTAATTTAACTTTGCCTCCAAGCACAGAAAATCACTGATATAACTGCAGAGAATATCCAAATACTCATGTAGATTTCCTCTCTCAAATAGGAATGTAATTTAAGTTGTCTGGTTTTCTTTCTCCAGGAATTACACATATAAAAGATTTTGTTATTTCAAATTGCTAACTTTACAAACAATAATAAAGCCTAAATAAGCAACAAGATCAATACTGTTTGCCATGAAACGGCAGCACTCCCTCCCCACTTCCTGTCTAATATAAAATTAGAATGCAACCATTAATACTATATCTGAACTAATAGGAAAAGTCTATTAGTTCCCCCTTTTAAAAGGATCTATTATATTTCCTTTCCTTTTGCCATGAGGCAAATATCCATGGAGTAATTCACCAGCAATTCAGCAATGATAGACAACAAACAGGAACAGATACAAGAGCAAAGGAGACTTTTACTTTCTCTTTCTCTCATCTGTTTATTCCATCCCCAGCCCGTACACTGTGTTCATAGGGCTGTTTATTGAGGAGACTCTAGAAAAGACAGAAAGTGCTTATCTACTCAAACAAAGAAACTATTGAGAATAAATAAAGCATTGAATTTCCAAAACAGTCAAGTGAGTTCTCTTGCTGTTATTTATTTTGGCAACCCTGTAGCATTTTTTTGCCTGGCTATAAATTCTTAGGTTAGGGCTTTTTGTGTCTGGGGTCTGTGTCCTACCTGCTTCAGACAGGAAAGAAAGTAACAGCTTACCAGTCAAGAGATTGAATAAAAGTTAGGCCGTACATAGGAAAAGAGAATAGTTACAAGAGGACACACTGGGGGTGTTTATCGAAGTAGGTCTAAGGAGGGGACTTCCCTAGTGGTCCAGTGGTTAGGACTCTGTGCTTCCACTGCAGGGGGCATGGGTTTGATACCTGGTCAGGGAACTAAGGTCCTGCATGCTGCACAGTGTGTCCAAAACAAACAACCCTTCCAAAGTAGGTCTAAGGAAAAGATCTGAGACACTCAGCTCACAATAGATTTTGTTATCTTATAGTAACTGTTCAGATATGTGTATGAGTGCGTTAGAGCAGGCAGCCACTAGGACCTCACAGTCTGCACTGCTTAGGCTCATTTGATTGCTGGGAAAGACTCCTTTGTGTTCCTCCAGAGATGATGGGGTTTATTGTGCGCTTAGACTTAGGTAGAACCTGGAGCTGTAAGGTGTCAGCAACCCAGAGAACTCAGTGTTCTCTCCTAGCAGCCCAGTTTATGCTTATTAGAGGTGGGGGTAAGTGCCCAAAATTTAGAAAATCAAAATATGTAGACACCATAGGTTGAAGTCTCAAGAAAGGCCAGTTTTGACCTGAAAGTCTGCAAATATCTTTATTCCATCTGAGCATTTTTGCTGTCTGATCTTATCTGCTCCTGAGTACTTTCAGTTCATACCTGGTCTTTTATGGCCATATCTCAGGCAAGAACCGTTGGCCTTGATCTCACTGTTACCTGCCTCACTGGCTTGATATTTCCTAGATTAGCTGCTCAGAAGAGGGGAACACATTGGTTCATGTCTCTCTCATGCCGTGTCATGAGCAAAACTAACAGGAGGTTACCTTTGGCTCTGTTTTTGCCCTTGGCCCCATGAACCATGGCAAGCTGTGAACATGCTTCAAACTATGGCCATTTCAGCAGCTGGGGATATAGGCTTGCCAGTGTCCCTTTAAGTGTGTATCCAGCTGGTCACGTCTTTGATAGCTTCAGTACACAACCCACCCCTCTCTTTGGATACATAGAAGAACCTCACGAGTGTTCCCCGGACATGCATTTTGACTACACCCATTGCTTCTGTAAGAAACATGTTAAACGTGTATCATTCGGTGATTCAGTGACAACCATTTGTTTTAATGTCCCAGTGTAATAGGGACCAAATTATTAATGTGTAGATACTCACTATATTGACTTACACTGGCTTTCTAGGAGGACAAGCTATTGCATTTTTATTTACATCTAGCAGCTAGAAAGGAGCTCTGAGAAACTGTACAAGATGAAAGACCTTTATAGGCAGAAGGGAGCAGCAACAAGGAAGTTATACTAGGCAAAAAAGCAAGTTAGTTATTGCAAAGTTACTTTCTTTTAGGTGGGCTTTCAGGCAGATTACCTCAGTAGTGCTGATGAGGTAGTTCCTGATGGACTGGTTTGAGATTCTGCTTTGGGAGAGCTAAGACTGTAATTACGTCTCAGCTTGGTATCGTGGAGCCTAGCATAAATGACTCCATTTCGGGCCAGTTGTTTTGTTTTCAATAAGATTTAAATCAGTAAAATTCATTTTTTTTTATGGAATCAAAATTGTTGTCCCTTGAGGCTTCAGCCAATATTTCTACATATTTTGATGATCTGAGGTGCTACTATTTACTCCCTAGTCCAATGATTCAGGTGGTTTTAATCTAGACAAATTACAAGCACTTATAGATACATCCCTAAATGTAACCCCAAATTCCATCCAATTAATCTGTGTCTATGAAGCAGTATCATTAGATTTCCATTATTTGAAGTGATAGGAAAATTTTTTTTTCTTTCAACAGAAATTTATGGGATATTTTCTATACGCAGAGAACGACTTAAAGTTCAGGAAATACCACAGTGAACAACAGTGACAAGATCCCAACACGTTTGCAGCTTCCAGTGTAGTGGAGGAAGACAGGCACTAAACATTTCATTTTCAATAGAGCAATATAAAAATAAAACAAGGTGAGCGTAATTTCTTGACACGCATTACCGAAAAATTACTCTTAATTCTTGAACTATGTAGAGCTGACTCCAGTCTGTAGTCCTGAGAGTTTCATTGAGCTCAGAACCTTTAAGAAGACACAAATTGATTTTTTTTTCAATTGCACAGTTCTGCAGACCTACAGTTATTTCACATAGCAGTATTGTCATCTCAGTGATATTAAGGACAGAGAGAAATCACTTTGACTTTGCACTTGCCAAAAATATTTTTGAACTCTTCCTCATAAGCTCATAGGCTATGTGTGAGTCATATTTGTGTATTTGAATCATGGAGTTAATTGTCCTACAATTATCCTAATTTGGAGAAGGGCAGGTTAAAGCAGAGGGCTGGAGTTTGAAAGGAAAGGAAGGAGAAAATAAGGAAGAAAGAAAGTGAAAAAAGGAAAGTGATTAATTTTACATAAAACATTGAAGAGATCCAGTAAGGTGTCTTGATTCATTCCATTTCTGATAGAATGAGGGTTTTGATATGAGGGCTGTAGGAAAGAGTTTTAAAGTACTAAGTATGCATGGTGAGACTAGGTAGCTAGCATACAGCAGGAACTAATTCAGCTCAAGTGGAAAGGTACTGCTTTGCTAATATTGAGACCCAGGAAGTTTGGCATCTGTCCTTTGTGTTAGTTTGCCAGGACTGCTCTAACAAGGTATCTCAGAGTACATGGCTTAAACTACAGAAATTTTTCTTCTCACAGTTCTGGAGGCTAGAAGTCTAAGATCAAGTCGTTAGCAGAATTGTTTTCTTCTGAGGGCTGTGAGGGAAGGATCTGTGCTATGTCTTTCTCCTTGGCTCGTAGAAGGTCATCTTCTCCCTGTGTCTTCACGTCATCTTCCCCCTGTCCATGTCAGTGTCCAAATTTCCTCTTCTTATAAGGATACCAGTCTTATTGGATTGGTCTCACCCACATCACCTTTTTATAAAATTTCTTTTATATATTTCTTGAATTGGAGTATAATTGATTTACAATGTTGTGTTAGTTTCAGGGGTACAGCACAGTGAATCAGTAATACATATACATATATCCACTCTTTTTTTCTGTTTAGATTCTTTTCCCGTATAGGCTATTACAGAGTATTGAGTAGAGTTCCCTGTGCTATACAGCAGGTTCTTATTAGTTATTTATTTCATATATTGTGGTGTGTATATGTCAGTCCCATTCTTCCAGTTTATCCCTCCCCCCTCCCCTTATCCCCTGGCAACCATAAATTTTTTTTCTATATCTGTGACTCTACTTCTGTTTTCTAGATAAGTTCATCTGTAGCCTTTTTTTTTTAAGATTCCACATATAAGCAGTATCATATGATATTTGTCTTTCTGTGTCTGACTTACTTCACTCAGTATGACAATCTCTAGGTCCATCCATGTTGCTGCAACTGGCATTATTTTGCTCTTTTTTATGGCTGAGTAATATTCCATTGTATGTATGTACCACATCTTCTTTATCCACTCCTCTGTTGATGGATATCATCTTATTTTGACTTAGTTACTTCTTTAAAGTTTCTATCTCCAAATACAGTCACATTCTAAGGTTGGGACTTTAACATATGAATTTTTGGAGGCAGCATTTCAGTCTGTAACAGCTCTCATATCAAACCCCTAGATAGCAAGTCTTCTCCCCCTTGAAATTCATTTTCAACATTGCCACTAGTATATAAACTTTATCCTCTTTAAGGCCGTATAAAACGTATCACATAGATATTTCAAAAACAAATATTTGAGGCCTTTCAAGGTCTGACCCCAGTCTACCCTTTCAGCTCTATGCCACGACCCCCTTAGACCCTTATCTTCTGAACAAATTATTTATCTTGAAACACACTCTTCCTCTACCTATTGAAGTTCAACCTACCTTTCAAGGACTTGCACAATTTTTGCCTTGTCCCTGAGGTCTCCTCAGGACCAGAAAAGGAGCAGATCTTCTGGAGTGGAAAGGTGATAGACTTGCAGGTCAATGATGTGGGCTCTTACTGTAGTGTTTTCACTTACAAACCATGGGATTTTGAGCAAGCCAGTTCATCACTTGGCCGTAAACTAGTACCCGGTAATATCCATCACATACGATTATGCCAAAGATTAGATAAAATTTCATGAATTAAACGTCTAAAACAGTGTTCAGAAATCGTTAGTTTCCTGCTTCCCCATGCCACGCCCATCTCCTTTCTTTTCCTACAGTTGCTGTTTTTGTGTGAGTGCCACTATGTTATAGTCCGTATCCGTTTGCTTTGCGTTATCATTATGTGTGTGTGTGTATCTGAGGCAAGACCCACAGTTTACCTTGGCTTCCTAGCTGACTTCTGAAACGTTACCAAGCCAAGAACCTAGCACAGAGAGGACAAACAAAAATTATGTGATCAAGTGGAAAGGCAAAGGGATTGGCTTTGAAAGGAAAGAGGTAGAGTTTCATCCCATCCCCAATTATTCTATCTACAGTCTCATCAAGTGCCAATGAATGGTTAAAAAAATGTCATAGCCAATTAAACCTAGGCAAGATGATTGAAGAGCTGGGTCATCCTCAGCCCGGATGATTAGTCTCTGAATAATTGAAAATGGATGTAGTCTGATTGTTTTTCTTGATATTCGGATTGAGTACTTTAAGCGTTTTAAACATAGTTAGATGGATGGATAACCAGGTCATACTGTACTTTTAACACCAGGCTTTTGCTGTCTAATGCCTATTTCCATTCTACCCACACTCCCCTCTCTTATGAAAAAGAGAAGCAGTACTTTCCGTACTGCCCACCTATCAATATAATGATCCTTAAAATACACATAGTGAGACTAATTGTTAAGACTCTTTATAAACATTGACTAATTAGTCAATCAGTAATACTTAAGGGGCTTACTTTCCCCACCAGAGCCCCTCCTATGACTTCATTTGGTGTTTTTTATTAGGTAGGAATTCTGCCTATGCCACTACCGCATTAAGTATGTTCATACTTAATGAGAAAGCAAAGGGATTAACTCACAACCCCAGAGGCAATTAATATAGGCTTTTAGCTGTTAGACTGACAAATGTGCCAGGAACAGCATGTTAGTGAAATGGACTTGCAGGCCTGTGTTAGGGTTTAGATTCATCCAGAGGCTTACTTTCTTTTCACTGCAAATTGGAGGGTATTCTTAAATTCACCATTACCGTATGCCAGTGGAAGGGAAACGTATGGAAAAGTTTTAAAGCAAAACCAGTTAACCATTGCTGCATAGCCTGCTTAAGTTCAAAAGAGTTAATCATTTCATTTTAACAGGAACTTCCAGACAAACTGACTACATTCTTTTGGTTCTCTTGGCTGAGATGTTAACTAGAAACTTGGAAAACCAGTCAAGCTTGACTTTTTTGGGGAGACAGTTCTACTAAGTGGTTTAAGGATCTTATTCTGCACCAGGGAGACCATGGTTCAGATATGGACGCCAACACTTAGTAAACAACCCAGGCCAAGTTACAGATGTCTGTAGTGCTCAGTTCTCTCATCTGTAAAAGAAGAATGATATTGTCTACCTTACAAAATTGTGTTGTGAGGGTGATAGCTTGGAATTTGAATAAATGCATGATGCCTATATAATATATCTAGCATAATTCCCAACATAGGGTAAATATCCAGTAAATGTTGGCCATTCCTGTTTCCAGAAGATAGTTTTCACACTGTTTCTTATTCATCAGGTTACTCTTAAGCACTCAATACATATGGGAGGCCTGGGACAAAAAGAGAATTAAAGGCTAAAGTTGGAGGGAAAATGATTATTATGGTCCCTTATAGGCCCCTACATCTTTTTCAGGACATTTTAGGTTTGCCAGTTCAATTAGCAGTTCGCAATTACCCTCCACTATTGCCTGTCCTTTTTTTTTTTTAATTAAGTTGAAATTTATAATAAGCATTTGATGAGATAAAAGGGAAAAGGACTTTCTCCCTTATCATGCAGCAGCTGAAAAGATATGACTTAGGTTTTATATCTTGAGAAAGGGTAGACCGAGTTCAGAATTGGGCGTTTGGGCTTCCCTGGTGGTGCAGTGGTTGAGAGTCCGCTTGCCGATGCAGGGGACACGGATTCGTGACCCGGTCCGGGAAGATCTCACATGCCGCGGGGCGGCTGGGCCCGTGAGCCATGGCCGCTGAGCCTGCGCATCCGGAGCCTGTGCTCCGCAACGGGAGAGGCCACAACAGTGAGAGGCCCACGTACTGCCAAAAAAAAAAAAAAAGAATTGGGCTTTTGCCCAATGGCTGTCTTCGTGTTTTTCCAGAAGTGATGGAAGCCACGATCAGTGGGTTTGACCAATCAGAGTGGATGAAAATGATCCTGGAACCCACTGCTATACATTTGCCCACTGTAAATGTTTTAGTTGATGGATCAGGTAGAGACTCTGGAGAAGATTCCAAGTCTTGAGGGAGTCTCATGGGAGGGCACTGGAGAGAATCTTCTCACTTGGAGAGTTTGTAGTAATGGCTACATAGGAATCAATACAGAAGCATTTTAATACTTTCACATCAATTTGGCCGTGCTCCGATGTACCAGTTGAATGTCAGCCCTCCATGTTTTCACATGGTTGGTTATGGTCTCAGTCCCCCAGTTCACTGGAACCCCATTTATCTCAGCACAGATTCAAATGATGAAACTTGGTATACTTAAGGCTCCAGAGAGAAACAATGTAGGATAGGGATTAAGAATTTGAGTTCTGGGATTAGCATGACCTGGATCTGAGTCCGACCTCTGTTACTCAATAGTTAATATGACGTTTGGTGAATCACCTATACTTCCCAAAGCTTATTCATTCGTTCATTTATACATGCGTTTAATCAACAGATAAGTATTGTACACGTAAACTAAATGTCACAAGTAAGTGAATAGAGGGTGATGAACAACACTTGGGTATCTGACATGGAGATTACATTCTAATCAGGCAAGTATGATATAAAAATAAATGACTTAATAATATAGTTTCCCATGGTGATACATGCTATTAAGTAAAAGGTAAAAGAAAGGAATAGATAGGGAGAAGTCTTTTAGAAAGGTGGTCAGGAAAGGACTCTCCATGTGGGTGACATCACAGCTGAGACCTAAATAATAAGAAGAGAAATATGAACAGCTGGCCAAAGAGCATTGCAGGTAAAGGGAACAACCAGAGAAAAGGCTGTGAAGCAAGGATATATCCGGTGAGTTCAAGGAATAGAATAAGGGAAGTCTGTTTGGAAGAGCATATCATGAGATAACGTCAGAAGAGTGGGAAGGGGCTAGATTCTGCAGGACTTTACCAACCACTGCGAGAAGCTGAGGTTTTCATTGTAAACGTACTGGGGGGCTATGGCTGTTTTCAGAAGGCAGATCACATGACCTCAGTTTCCCCACCTACAGAATGGGATGGGATTGGTGGTGGTGGAAGGTTAAAAGAGGTAATGCGTGTAAAATGTTCAGTGGTCTCTGGAATATATTAGCTAGTATATTCAAAGCTAATCAATATCTAGTAGATAAGAAAGGTTCGGCCTCTATTGTTTAGGCGGGAGCCATCCCTCTATCTGCTATGTGAAGGAAAACGGAACAAAAAATTAAACCAAGCGGACCTTGGCAGAGAACAACCAAGAATTCCGGACTCTTTAGCCCACAGAGGCTTAAGCTGGATAGCTGTTGACTGTAATTTAGGATAACAAATGTCTTTTCATTTCATGGAACCACGACATGCTGGGACTATCTTGTTCATGAGCTTGATGAATCAGATGAAACGCTTTCCCACTGTTGCCTGATACTAATTATCCTTCAGTGAAACTTTCTTGATTGCTTTAAAAAATACCCCGAAGTCTGCCTTCCAGGCAACCAGCCAGCGGCACACAGTCAGCACTGACTAATGCTACTGCTGTGTTGCCATGGCCCGAGATTCCTTGCTTAACTTCCCTGAAATATGAGATTTCAAGATTCATGTTCTTGCTTCTGTGATATGTCCTTTGATAAACGTTTTCTTTGGAAATGGTATTCGCTACCTTGGGGATTAAGGAAAATATATATCAAATCCTTCTCTCCTTTCCCGAGACCAGAGGCCTTCTAACAATATCTGTTTCCAACACATTGCCATTCATCTCTCAACGATACTGTGTTTTAAAAAAGACCGTCTCTAAACTTGACTTTACAGTTACCTGTTATGTCTTCAAGAGGCATGATTCCACCCACTCCTCCTTGAATTACCCTCTGTGTGAGAAAATACTCTATTTTCCTAGAAGTGATAAAAGAGCAGAGGACAACACAACTGAATGTAGCTTCCAGTGCCCTTAGCTGCCTTGACATTACTTAGGGTATTTCAAGCTGTCAAAGGCCCTCTTCCTTGAGACCCAACTGAGCCATTGTCTGACCAGATGATATGGTCCTCGTGTGAAGGTACAGAGTGAACACAGCTAGTCACAGATCAATGAGCAGAAATTCACAAGGGCTTGCAGGCAAGATGGGGCTAATTAAGGAGGCCTGAACTGCTCTAGTGTCAGGCAACAGTAAGCAGGTTGTCCTGGAAGCTGCCGGAGCAGGCACTGCTGCAGGTTTTTTCTAGTTGCTATGACCACAGGCTCCAGAAAGTAATTTTGTGTTAACCTTTCCACCTCAGTCCCTGAGGTGTCACTGAGACCATAGAGGATGATAAGAGCTTATAGCTGGTATTGGTCCTCAGTGAGTGATGGGGTCTCGAAGAAGGTGACTTGTCCTGACCGTCCACTTTGAGGTTTCAGAGTCTAGCCCTTGTCAGTGACCGTGAGTCATCCTGCTAACTATAATGCAGAAGACTGAGGTAGGAAACATGATGCTGACTTATAAGCACACAATGGAATAGACAACTGTCCCATGAAACTGAAGTCCATGTATTTAAATGATTATTTCACTCTTTTTCTACGATAGAGGGAGCAAATCAGAATCAGAATAAAACTTAGTCCAATCACTGGAAAGAGATAAGCAATGGGAAAAAGTCTAAATCCAGCACTTTCTATATTTATAGGCTTCACTGCAGTTTCTTTGGCTGTAAGCAACAGAAACCAACACTGACTAGCTTATAACAAAAATGAGTTTGAGGAAAGCATATGGGGAAGCTCTATGCAAGATTCAACTTCCTGACCGAGAAAGTTTGCCATAGCTTGTGCCATAGCTTCCCACCCCTTGGTCAGGGAGGAGAACCTTGATCCCTACCTGCCCCACCCCAAACAGCATGCGTTATAGGTGGGTATTCGATTCTGGATAGACTGAAAAGGCAAATGCACTGAGAGGAAAATCCAAACGATGCCTGATGGGCACGGAATCAAAATAAGAGGATAGACAGGTAGATGCTATATCCCGAGATAGATAGAGAGATAGATAGGTAGACAGATAGGGATAGAGATATCTCATGTCCTTTTATTTTGTATTTTTGACCTTTTATTTTGAGGTTTTGCTGCTTTGACATCTTGGGGTCTCGCTAATCCTGCAGGCATTGAGCCTCCCAGGGTTAGCTAATTCCTAGAGATAGTGAGGGACTTGCCTGAGATGCATCCTTCCTAAGCAAACAAAGCGATCCAGAGCTCACAGTTCCAACTACTTCCCTTACTGCGCTCTTATTCTGGGCCATTGTCCAACTGCCTTACTCATCCCAGGACCAGATGCCAGACAACAAGGAAAGGCTCCTGCGCCCCAGGGCCCACTGTAATTATTCAGAGTAGACAATCCTAAGCACACTCACCCCGCCTCACCCCTTGTTTTCTGCAGAAACCACAATAAGGGATTTGGCCCACGTTTCCTCCTCGCTCTGTCTGCCTCCTCTCTGACCCTGGTGCTTCTCCACGTGGCCACGTGTGGTGGGTCGTGCCTCCTGTTTCTAGGGAACTGTGGGGAAATCCTTTCTTTCATCACAGTCATTTCTGTGTCTGCATGTCTTCCCATATCTGATGAAAACAAATCCAGGGTACCCTTAAAAAATATATATGTTTGCTCAACAGCTAACCTGAACAGTCTGAGAGATGGTAGGTGGATCTCTATTACGGCATCTTTCCGGGGATTCTTCAAGTGTAATTCTGACTGGACCCTATCCGGGTTTCACCTGCTGACTTGATGACTTGCCCCTGTCATAGGATAGGACCTGTATACCTCACATGATTTCAAAATACGCTTCTTACTTTTTTTCACTTTATTATCTGGAACTGCCTCCAATCCAAAAGCAAAAACCTTTCCTGTCAGTGTTTTGAGGAAAAGGACTTCCTTACAAACTAAAGAAATAATTTTAGAAGAAAAATAATGAGCTGCATCTCAAATGTCACTGAGAGTAACACAAACAGAAACCTTAAATGTCCTTGTGACCTTTTGAAATCTCAGTGCTAACTATGAATACTGACATCTGATGTAGCTAACACAGCAGTGTGAGGCTCCGTGTCCAGGCCTCAGCTGAAAGAGTTAATGCAGTTTCCAAAGGTCTTCAGCTTGTTCCCAGGGAGAGGTGAAGACAATAATAGTCCCTTTTGTCAATCAGTGCAATTTCTAATCCTTTTTAAAGAGACAAAAGCTGTGTATGTGTGTGCAACGGCTGTCTTTTAGGGATGTTTTTACTTTAAAACGTTCCTGCTAAACGTTTTAGAGTGTGATCATGTTTGGTGCCCTGTGGAAAATGGCATAAGGGCCTTGAGGGGAATCTGTACGTTCTGAAGTTTGAGGTTTTTAAGTTCCTCCTGAGGGTGATTCTGAAGCAGAAGAAATAGTTAATTAAAACAAAAAGGACCTTGAATTTTGTGAAGGTGTTTCTGATGGGAGTGGTGTGGAGATTTTCAAATGCTCTCTGTCTCTGTCTCTTTCTCTCTCTGTTTCCAGTTTGGGTGCTAGCATGCCTGTACCCCAATTCCTTATTTTTGTGAATGTGATGGAAGGAGGCAGAGGACCAGCAATAAATGTTACAAAAATGATAAAAATATAAAGCATTACGGATACTCAGCATCAACGCTGCTGGACTCCGAGTCCTTCTACCACCCAGACACTTAAAAGAGAGAGAAAGAGGTTTATACCCCTCAAAGGGTTATTAACTGTTTTAAGTGGTTTTCCATTTTCTGTTCTTTGTTGTACCCATCTGCAGAATTCTTCTGCAGCTAAAATTTTCAGGTGAAAACTTGCTAAACACTTCAGGTGAGTGATAGGTAGGTCCTCACCTTTCCCTCTAGACACTGACACCAAAATGAACCTGCCAGCTGCTATCAGGACTAACGCCATCACTTTCTAGAGGTCACCCTGAAGTCTGATTTAGGAGAATTCTCCTGGAGCTGTTAGACTTTTGGTAAATTGTCATACATCTAAAAGTCCTATTTGGCCACTAAGCCTTTTTCAAAATCTAGCATCATCCCTTAGCCAGGTTCAAAATAGAATAAATACCTGTGATCATGGCAGAAATCCATGAAAGGGACATTTCTGAAATGGAAAGAGGAGAGGGGAGAGGGGAAGAGCGTAAAGGCTTTGTGAGTGAAAGCCATTGGTTCATTCAATAAATATTTATTGAGTAGAAATTAAAGGTAAATACCATGAGAAGCACGAGGAAAGCTGTCTTTGAATAAGGGACACTTTGAAGTCACTTTGTCGTGCTCTTCATTGGGAAGGGAATGTAAACTCATTGTACATTATAAGTAGCTGTACTGGGGCCTGAGCTAGACTCTAAACTGGGAACCAAACATATAGGCATGTTTTACAGACTAGTGTCCAAAGTCCATTTGCAGAGGAACTAGAGAGTATCCTGGCAGAAAACTCCTGCCACAGTCCTGCTGTATCTAAGAACTTCGTGCATACTCTCACATTTATTCCTTACACTAACACTGTTCAGTGAATACTAACACCCACCAGCTTGTTTCAGTTACACAAAAAGTGAAATCCAAAAACCTTCAATGATTTTCCCTCACTACATTCAACAATATGTACTGAACACCCACCATGTTGCAGCCTTTTTCTTTGGTCTAGGGATGTAGCCGTGAGCGAGAGGGATCAGGTCTCTGACTCCTAAGAGCTCACATTCTTAGGTCACTTGGGGCATCAGGCAGTACATATGACTAAAAAAAACGTCAGTAAATGAGAGTCGTTTGTGTTCATGTGAACGAAAGCTGTAATTTCACCCCCAGATTTCCCATATCTGTTTGCCACACTGCCAGAAATTTCTTAGACTCCAAAGCCAGACTCATTCCAGTATGCCAGAAGAGTTTACCGAAGGAATTTAGAAGAATTTGTTGGTGCCTTGGGTTTTCACTTTTCACATCCTTTGACATTGCCCTTGATATTGCTTTCAACTTCATTTTATCCATAGCACAACGATGGGTGAACTAGACAGTGGAAGTCAAGGTGTGACTTACTCTGGGTAAAGTTAGATATTGTGTTTCTGGAAGTTTAAACTTTTGTTACTTTCATTAACATTCTTTGAAATCCTCAGTTTACCTTATCTCAAATTTTATTCAGCACAATTTTCTTAATTCTGCACGGCCTTGAAAATGTATATATACATAACAGCTCAAGGATGAGGGGTAGTGAAGAGAGTCATACCTCTCCCTTGGTAGAATGTTAGCGATTTGATTAAATTGGACAATAGAACAATAAAAGTGTACTTTTTTTTTTTCTTCCTGCGGTACGCGGGCCTCTCACTGTTGTGGCCTCTCCCGTTGCGCAGCACAGGCTCCGGACGCGCAGGCTCAGCAGCCATGGCTCACGGGCCCAGCCGCTCCACGGTATATGGGATCTTCCTGGACCGGGGCACAAACCCGTGTCCCCTGCATCAGCAGGTGGACTCTCAACCACTGCACCACCAGGGAAGCCCAATAAAAGTGTACTATTAATAAAAAGAAGACTTTCATCCTAAAGGACCCAGGAATAATAGAGAGTATGTGTTCTGGTGCATGTGGTGGAAAGGGAGCCCATAATCTCTAGTCATAATGTCAGCCCACTTAGGACATTTTAAATATTCCTTTACATGTCCATTTGGGGGAAATCATCACTTGAGAAGTGTTAAAGAACTATTTTTTTTTTAAAGATATTGTTATGAGCTGAACTGTATTCTCCCCAAATTCATAGGTTCAAGTCCTAATCCTCAGTACCTCCGAATGTGACTGTATTTGAAAATAGGTCTTTAAAAGAGGGAATTAAGGTAAAATGAGGTTATATGAGTGGGCAATAATCCAATATAAGTGGTGTTCTTATAAGAAGAGATTAGGACACAAACAGGCACAAACAGAAGACAGTGTGCTGACAAGAGGAAAAGATGTGCAAGCCAAGGAGAGAGGTCTTAGGAGAAACCAATCCTGCAGACACCTTGGTCTAGGACTTCCGGCTTCTGGAATCATGAGAAAATACATTTCTGCTGTTTGAGTCATCCAGTCTGTGGTACTTTATTATGGCAGCCCTGGCAAACTAATACAGAGGTATAATCTCATTGAAATTTAAAAAGAACAAAAGTCATGGCTGGTTCCACTGAAAATCCAAAAGGAGAGACCCACTTATGGGACATCAGGATTGATGAAATGAATTTACAAATGTATAGTAAACTGGGCAATATACACAGGGTAATAGCCAACTCATTTAACTGGATACCACTTGCATTTCTATGGGTAAGATGTATTTGTATTACTATCAATATTCTGTAACTTGTAGACCGTAAAATAGCTCAAAGACAGTACAAGGCAGAGGTAACCCAGAAGGATATGCTAGACAAGATATCTAGAAATCTTTTTTTTACCCACTCAGATCTCCCAACATCTCCTCATGGAATCAGGGCTTCTGGGCACAGAGGAAACTTAAGGTCTGTTTCCCCTTAAAATATAAAGGGGACACAAGTCTCTGATATCTCAGATTCATCCAGCATCTTCCATAGTTCTTCCTATCTTGGGATTTGAATTGCCAGGCTGGTGAAGGAGGTGCTAAAGATAGAGAACAGACCCGTCTTAGGGGCTGTACACCAGAATCTCATGTTGAAGCTCTCTTCCTTCTCCCCAGTCTGGCTGATGGAGTGGAGGAAGCAAGGGGAAGGTTGCAGACACTCTCTCAACATCCAGAGACTGACCTCAGGGCAGAGCCATTTGAAACACAAGCTCTCTAACCCTCTGAAACTCAACCGTCCAGAACTGTTTTTTTCTATGCTGTATGTTTTCAGTTATTTATGGAATCTGAAGAATAAAACAAAGGAATGAATAGAACAGAACAGAAACAGACTCACAGATATAAAGAACAAACCAGTGGTTACCAGTGGGGAGACGGGTGAGGTTAGGGGCAAGACAAGGGTAAGGGATTAAGGGGTACAAATTATTACATATAAAATAAATAAGATACAGGGACATAATGTACAGCACAGGGAATACAGCCAATATTTTATAATAACTTTAAATGAAGTATAAGCTATAAAAATATTGAATCACTATGTTGTACACCTGAAACTAATATAATATTGCAAATCGAATCTGCTTAAAAAAAAGAATTGTTTTCTATTCTCTATGCATTTCTTCTTTGACCCCCTTTTGGAGATACTTAAGACACTCAGGGAGGTAAAGAGGAAACTTTGGAAATGGGGGAGCCACTGGTCATATTTCCAAATACTATCTTATCTCCTCATCGTGAACTTAGTCTATGCAAATCTCTGTGCTAAGTAATTTCACATATTCCCTCAGTTAATCTTTATAATGAGCTCCTTACGGGGGGACTATTATTAGCTCTGTGTTTTAGGTGAGCTAGTGTTGGGGAAAGAAATGTTTAAGTGCTGACACCAGGCTAGAAGCCCAGTTTTGTGTGACTTCTAAACTCAACATTTTAACCTGTTATACAGCTTCTTTCCCGGTGAGAGGAGATAATGTGAGCCTAATTAAACCCCAGTCTTTCCACCCAGGTCATGTTCTCATGAGCCCAGGCTAACCTTACTAAAATATCCAAAACCAGCTTCCATGCTTCTGACTCAATGAATCTTTCCTGAGTTTGATTATGAGAAAAACACTTTGCGAGATGCTATTTTGGTTTTCTATTGCTATGCAGTTAAACCCCCCTCTAAACTTAATGGCTCAAAACAGCAGTGATTTGCTATCTCTCGAGATTTTGTCAGTAGACTGAACGATCCATCTGCTTGTCTCTTCTTGATCAGCTGCATTTAGTTGGCAAGTGGGCTGCGCTGGGGGCCCAAAAGTTTCTCTCACATGTTTTGGGCCTCAGGGTTGCTTGTTACCTGGGGTACCTTAGCTCTACTTCATATCTCAGCCTACTACTTAGACTCCCTTTGCACTGGCGCCCCTTTCTCCAGAGCCTCTACATATGCTGGAGGATTTCATTTATTACCTTACAGCATGGCAGCTGAGCTCCAAAACAACATAAGAGGAAGCTGCTAGGCTTCTCATGTAGCAGCGCTTCTGCAATGGCCTTTTGGTCAAAGCGAGTCACAGCCAACCCAGAGTTAAGGGGAGAGGAAACAGACCCTACGTCTTGCTAGAAGGACTTGCTGGAGGTCATATTTGCACCGTAAACGGAAAAGCACTTCCTTCAGGCCTGTCTTGCAATCTCTGCTCAAATAAATCATTTTGAAAAGTCAATGTCACTAGTTATCCTTCTGATTAAAAATTCTCAGTGGCTCCTCCATGCACACAGATGAAGTTCTAACTCCATCGTCTGATATTTAGTCTTTTTTTTTTTTTTTTTTTGTGGTACGCGGGCCTCTCACTATTGTGGCCTCTCCTGTTGCGGAGCACAGGCTCCGGACGCGCAGGCTCAGCGGCCATGGCTCACGGGCCCAGCCGCTCCACGGCATGTGGGATCTTCCCGGACCGGGGCACGAACCCGCATCCCTTGTATCGGCAGGCGGACTCTCAACCACTGCGCCACCGGCGAAGCCCGATATTTAGTCTTTTATGATACGTCCTGACCTTATCACTACTACTTTACAGTCTTTCTTCTTCTTTCCAGGTGGTCCTCCTCTGTCTCCCTAAATACTCCCGACTTGTCCCTGAGTCTACAAACTAGAGAAAAGATTTAGGATAACTTTCCAACATACCACATAGAGAAAGATACCTTTCACTGTAACCCCACAGCCATGACAGTTTACAAAATTAAAGCTAGTCACTTCGGTGGGAAAACCACACCAAGTATTCAGAGCTATGCTGACTAACAGAGGCTTGTCTGACTTGTCCACTTACAATCAGTTGTGAATTGGATACTGTGTCAATGTATTTTTTGATGGTTCTGTGCCAGATTCTGCTGATTGTAGAACATTCCCTAAACTAGAGACAGATAGATCATCACCAGGCAAATACGCATGAGTAGTTGCAACATAACACTTTCAAGCAGCCTTTTCTTTTTTAGGGTAAAAGCTGATATAAAGATTTATTCATGTGTCAGGTCGTTTCCGTCGAACTTATGAGGTAAAGTAGACAAGGACACTTATCACGTTAAAAATGGTATTTTTCAATGTTTTGATTCATATAATGAACCTTCTCAGAATTCACTATTCATGGACACAGCATCTGGAAAGCTATTTAATGATCATAAGTTTTATCTAATAAATAAGTCGGCTTTGTCAAAATGATGTATGTTAAACAGTATCCTTAGGAACATAAAGAATGGAGACTATATTTCACTCTTTTCATTCTTGTCTCTACTGCCTTAGTATTTTTAGCAAGTTTTCCCAAAACAGTCACAGAACTTCTGGAAAGGACACTTGAAATTGAGCCATTTTTCTTTTAAACTGTAAGTGTTATCATTCATCATCTCTTTGGGATATTGAATATAGTATCGTGTATCTGCTTCCATTGTTCTCACACAATAGTTATCAAACACTGGTGAAAAATGATGATGGAAGAGGTTTACATTTTTTAGTTATCATCAAGGGTTAAAAATTACCTATCGTATCAATTTTAGGAAGTGTTGGTGTAGAGTTCAAAAAGAATAAAACATCCCCTAATCCAATTTTATCCTTCTTCTCCAACAAGTTTAACCCTATGACCCTTGGCAGGATTTAATGAAACACTTCCATTTTCCTACCTGAAAAGAGCAAAACCTCAAACAGCAGCTAGTTGAACCATTTAGGATTAGAATGTGTAAGTACCAAGATTTTACAATCACTGATAGAAGGGGTCATGTTATAGAAGGGGTCATGAGACTTTGAAAGAAGCTAATCCTGAATTTATGATGTACCTACCCAACATTTTAATGAAAACTACATGGCACCAGTTCTTAGACTTGATTAAAAGTACAATAGATCGTATCTGATCCTTAGCCTTCCTTGAGTCAACTACTGTAAAAATGCACAGTAAAAATGTATAACAAGAAAAAATTTACTCCAAAGTTAAGGGTTTTGTGAATTTTTGGAACCCTTAGACCTGTAATACCTGAAACGAAGAGGTCCTGATAGAAATAAACCCTCCGTAACCTAGCCCCTTCCTGTGTTTCCACTTTCATCTTGTACCACATTTTGCAACCCTCTCTCCACCTCATCCACTTTGGATTTCTTTCGGTTCCTCAAGCATGCCAAATTCAGTCTCGTCCGTGGCCTTTTAACTTGTTCCTTCTCCAAACTGGAACAATCTTTCCCCCCAATTTTTGCAGGCTGGGTTCTTCTCTTCACTTAAATTATAGTTCTGATGTTACGTCACACTCTCAGAGGCAGGACATTAAGCATGTACTGTGATGCTATTGTACCCCCCAACACACATATGCATGTGTGCACACACACATACACAGAGGCACACAGTGTATTGTATTAAGATGTACACACACATACACAGAGGCATAGAGTGTGTTGTATTAAATCGTATTAATTTCTTTGTAACCTTTGTGTCACTCTGATAGCAGGTAGCATGTCTCTCTTACCACTAGCTCGCTAATATTTGGTACCTGAAATATATTGGATATATCTTTATACAATAAATGTATGGATGAAAGAATGAAGGAATAGATGAATAAACAAAGACTCCTTCGAACTCAAACGGTATTTTCCATTAAATTAATTGAAACCTATTTAGGTTACTAAACATGGCACAGTATATCAAAACTTCTGTTTAGTGAATATTTACATGCATTTTTAATATCTCGTCTCACCTGTGACAAGATGAAACAAAAATACAACATGAAAAAAATTCCCAAACAGTGTAATCAACAAAGAAATCAGATGGTTGGGAAGGTTTTAAATAGCTTCTCTTTGTTCTTACCTCGCATAATCCTTTACATGTTTTGGAGGTGATCAAAGGCAGTGTTTATAAAGAGGAAATTCTTAAGAGGGAAGTGTTTTGACAAAGACCGAACCAAAAGACAAAGTGAACAGTAAATGAGTAGCTTGGATTCAGGGATGGGAAGGACACATTTTGTTGGGGAAATTGCTCCACGGTGATGAAATGAATCATTAGAGACCTTCAGCAAGCAAGGCATATAAATCACAAGATTTATCATTTCAGACCTGCTGTTCTCCACATGTCCATTTTTGGCACTGGAGTTGGCAGCTGGGAATTTTATGTGCTGGATACAAAATAAATGATTAATGTTCCATTATTAAAATTCAATGCCCTAAACTCAACTGTTATTTTGCCAAATTGTTGTCTGAGGAGGTTGATATCTTATGTACTTATCGAGAGTCTTTAGTCTGATAAGAAGTGTTCAAAACCTTATAACATGGCTCTGATCTCCGAGAGCTGATTTTCTCATCAAAGATTAACACTCTCTGAGGCTAACCTACTTCAGGCAGATAACACAGCCATTCAGAGCCTGTGGTTATATTTTCTCAAAGTTCTTTGGGCAGTGTTCGAGTTCCCACTCACTCTGTGCCTAGCAGAATGCTTTGCAACTAATAAATGATGAATTGAATGGGCTCTTCCAATTATTTGGAGCATTGCACTGACAAGACAAATTTACTTGTCCGTTCTCTGTTGAGCTAATTTATGTTGCCCTTTGATGTCCACAAATCAAGTTACTTGACTCAATCAGTCATTCTGAAAATAAATGTATTTAACAAAAATTGCAATCATTTTATTTTCACTCCCAGCCCTTATGACACGTGATTTCCCACGTCCTTTTATTTAATATCTGATTCCTGTGTAGAATGTTAGCTCCACAAAGGCTAGGATCATGGCTGTTTTGGTCCCTTTTATATATGTTGGTTAGAGTACCTGGCTTATAGAAGCCCATCCGTATAAACTTGTAAAATATCTGAATGAATATGAATGAAAAAGAGACATAGACAATTTTTGTTCTTTTATGTATTCATACATTCAGCCATTTACTGAGCCAGCCTCTACCCATGAGTAGCTTACCGTCTAGTGGATGACATCCCCACTGCCAATTATACTATGGTCTGGAGGGACTGTATTAAAAGTAGATCAGAATCATGTAGGGGCACAAAGCTAGTAAAATAAAAAGCTGCATGAGACCAGATAGGGAGGACAACTTAGGGAGTTTGGTTTTGATCATCTTGTAATAGGAGTCCACAGAGCTTTTTTTTTTTTTTTGCGGTACGCGGGCCTCTCACTGTTGTGGCCTCTCCCGTTGCGGGGCACAGGCTCCGGATACGCAGGCCCAGCGGCCATGGCTCAGGGGCCCAGCCGCTCTGCGGCATGTGGGATCTTCCCGGACCGGGGCACGAACCCGTGTCCCCTGCATTGGCAGGCGGACTCTCAACCACTGCGCCACCAGGGAAGCTCAGCAAACCTGCTATGTTAGAAGTATAATGTGCCTGGCACTGCAAATATGGCACACAGGCAACAGCTACTGCTCCAAAGCTGGTGAGAACCGTGGCCTTGGATTCAGAGAAATCCAGATGAGGACAGGTATAGGTCCAAATTTATTGTTGCCCATCAGAACGTGGTTCCCAGTGAGAGTCAGACTATTGTTTAGAGATAGAATCTCTATTTATATTTTAAAATATAAAGGAATTAGCCAATATTGACACTTTAACCTGTGTCCCTGAATGTGTTGGCTTTGTACTGTGTCATTTTGGCTAAAATGGACCTACTTTTCCCAGAATTCCCTTCTCTGTGTTGTGAACCTTAGTGTTAGCTACAAGAGAAATTTTGCACATTATTTGGAAGGCAGATGCGATGCAGCGGCCATATCTTTATACTCTGAAGGTTGTAGGGTACAAGATGCCGTGAAGTTTGCATACATCGTTGCTGGTGTGTGCTGTTGGCCTGGGGCAGCACGTGGACCACAGGTCCTCTGCCAGTTTCCCCGAGCCCTGGGCCAAGTATAGAGGGAGGCAGCATCTTACACAACTCAACACCAGATCAAGGAGGGAAGCACTGAGACGAACACAGGTTCTACTTGTCCACATAGGTTCCATGTCATCCTTTTGCTCAACCATGTCCAGCTTTCCTTCCTGACTGCCCGTCTGCCTCACCTCCAGTGATGCTAATCTCAACACTAGACTTGGAGACCGTAGCCCGTGTAAATGTCCCCATCAGCTTGCACAGTCGTGAAAGGACCAATTCCATAATGAATCCCTTGTTTGACAGCATTTACAGAAGCTGCAGTTCTTTGATCAGACCATCATTGATACCCAACCTCTTTGCTCTTTGTGTTGTTGATATTAGTAGAGGATTACTGAGCATGTCCTATGTAGACGTCCCCATGCCAGGTAGCACCTTACATGTAACATCTCATTTAATCTTCTTAAGTAAACCATGAGGAAGTAGGCACTCTTATTATTCCCAATTTACTGATAAGAAAATTGAGGTTGAAAAAGGTCAGTAAGTGACCAAGGTCATATAGTTAAGTAGTAGCAAGTCTGGGATTGAATCCAGGAGTGTCTATTCTCAGCCACTGCCTACAGCACCTCAACCCAGAGATTCTGAGGACAAGAGCACGAGCCAGACTCTTGGGGTCAGTCCCAGTGGCACCAGAGACACATTGTTGGCACTTTTAGGCACCAGTGGCGCCACTTCTTGGAGGTGACTTTTGGTGTCTTTTTTCTTTAAACATCTTTATTGGAGTATAATTGCTTTACAATGGTGTGTTAGTTTCTGCTTTATAACAAAGTGAGTCAGTTATACATATATCCCCATATCTCTTCCCTCTTGCATCTCCCTGCCTCCCACCCTCCTTATCCCACCCCTCTAGGTGGTCACAAAGCACCGAGCTAATCTCCCTGTGCTATGCGGCTGCTTCCCACTAGCTAGCTATTTTACGTTTGGTAGGTTATATATGTCCCTGCCTCTCTCTCACTTTGTCCCAGCTTACCTTTCCCCCTGCCCATATCCTCAAGTCCATTCTCTTGTAGGTCTGTGTCTTTATTCCCGTCTTACCCCTAGGTTCTTCATGACCCTTTTTTTTTTTTAGACTCCATATATATGTGTGAGCGTATGGTATGTGTTTTTCTCTTTCTGACTTACTTCACTCTGTATGACAGTCTCTGGGTCTATCCACCTCACTACAAATAACTCAATTTCGTTTCTTTTTATGGCTGAGTAATATTCCATTGTAGATATGTGCCACATCTTCTCTGTAGTTAAAGTGGAGATAAGTGTTCCTTCCGCACAGGTTTGTTTGAGGACTAAATGAGTTGATAGACGTGAAGTGCTTAGAAGAATACGTGGCAAATAGTCCTCTTGCTCCTGCTGCTTTGCATCACCCCTGTTCTCCGCTCTGCTCTCAGCAGCTCAGGGGCTTCAGATTCCTCCGCCTGGCATCAAATCCACCACTATTGGATATCACACGGTTAGTCTAACCCTATCAGATATTTTGACCCCCACCGAAACTAACTTGTTTCATGTCACATTTCCTCGGAGCTGTTTTGTCTGCTAGATGCTTCAAAGTGCTAAAGTGATTTAAATAAATTTACCTTTGTTAATGTGTTACCTAGTTAAATTGTGTGCTCCTCAAGAAACGTTATACCTTAATACTTAAGCGGGTTTTCACAGTAATTGACATCAAGAAGACTACCTGAAGAGCAGTGCTAGTGGCGAGAATTTCAAATAGGGATGCAGAGCAGGGTCGTGTGTGTGTATGGTGTGTGTGTGTGGTCATTTGACTACTATCAGTCTGTGGTCCCCAACTAGCTGAACTGTCTTATGAAGAGTAGCTAAGTAACTGCAAGTAGCTCGACCTTTGAATTTCCCCCTTCCTTCCTAGCTCTACTGAAGTCTCCCAGGTCTTCAATAAAGCTTTTCTTGCTGCATTTATCATAAAGCCTCACACCTAACACGCACTTTCCTTCTCCCTTCTTTCTCTCTGCCTCTCACTCAGTAGGTGTGCTTTCTTTCGTTTCTATTGTTGTAATTACATTTTATGGTGTTTTATTCCTGCCCGTTCAATACAATTTGCACTTTGAATTATACTGCCTATTGTTACTTGAGAGCTATTAACCATGAAGCAATGAATAAAGTGCATTTCTTTTTACAATGTGGACCAAAGATCAACAGTCATTATTCTTGGGTCTTAGACATAAGAAATCTGGAAAGACTTCATCTGTCAAGATTCCAGTTTGTTCAATTCTAAATTATCATTGACATAAGTCGGTCACTATAAATGAGAAGACATGCATGTGCATGTGTATATACATACATTTTGCACAGAAATGATCTTTGTATGAACATTCCCTTTCATATTCTTTTTTTTAAAAAAAAATTTATTTATTTGTTTTTGGCTGCATTGGGTCTTCGTTGCTGCATGTGGGCTTTTTCTAGTTGCGGTGAGAGGGAGCTACTCTTCCTTGTGGTGTGTGGGCTTCTCATTGCGGTGGCTTCTCTTGTTGCGGAAGACTGGCTCTAGGTGTGTGGGCTCAGTAGTTGTGGCTCGCAGGCTCTAGAGCACAGGCTCAGTAGTCATGGCACATGGGCTTAGTTGCTTTGTGGCATGTGGGATCTTCCCAGACCGGGGCTCGAACATGTGTCTCCTGCATTGGCAGGCAGATTCTTAACCATTGCACCACCAGGGAAGTCCCCCCTTTCATATTCTTGACCTTGCTGTATTATTCTAAAAGTATCATAAAATTGAAGGGCAATATGCAATTCACAAGAAAGAGGAATATGGAATTGAATTTAAAATACAGAAAATTAGTTCCTGGAGTGATATCTCATCACAGCCACAGGTCCACCACACTTAATGAGAGGGGTTATAGAGTGATGAGGGTCATAGAGGGTATTTTTAGAATTTTACTTACCACAACTTCCTTTGTACCAAACAAGTGTTATGTATATAATAGGCACTTGAGAAATGCTGAGGAATAAATAAGTGAAAAGAAAAACAATAGAGGCCCTTGCCCCCTATAAAATTAGATGAAGGGCCCGTGGTTGGAGAAAAGATGGGCACACCTAATCCCCATTGACTTCTGGCTTCATCCTGCTTACAAAATCCTCAACTGCTGTCCTGTCTCCAAGTCTTTGAAACACTGATGGTCTTGACTAAAGTGTGCTCCCTCACGTTGAGACAGAAGAGCAGCAACTGATAGATTTTATGCCAGAACATTCCATTCATAGTGCAGTATAGATACAAATTAGCTTTTGTTGTTTTCATTTTGAAAGTTAGTGCTTAGAATATTTCCTGGCTCTAAAAGTGCTTAAAAAATATATATATATATACACATACATATATATATATGTATACATTTATTAAAAAGTACACATATATACATACATACATACTTATACATATGTACATATATGTACCCAGATACTCAAAATATATGTAAAACTGCATTAAGTACAATGTCACGTGTCTTTCAGTATGTGGCACTAGACGACATGCAGATATCCCCACTCCTGACAGAGGCAGACACACATGTTCAGACACCAGCTGAGTTTAATATTGTACTCAAAATCCACTATTAGCCTTGAAACTTTCCCTCCCTGGAGATGCTTAAGTTAGATTTGACTGAGAGATTTCAAATTAGGGTAATAACTGTACAAAATGACTTAAAAAACTGGATCATTGACTCTAAGAGCAGAATCGGTGATTCAGCCATAATTTGCTACAAGCCCTCATGCCCCCAGCACCAACCTGGGCGCCGGAGGAGCAGCTGTTGGTTTTCGTAGGTGATATAGTTGAACTGGGAGTAGTCTGTTCATGGCTGCAGATAAGAGGTTAATCTGTAGTTTGTGCCCAGCCCCAGGAAAGGCAGTAACTGCTCTAGGCACCTGCGACTGCCTTTAAATATCGCCTTTCCTTCCAGCTCCCTGGGTCAGACAGAACCGCCCATCCCCAGTATCCATAAACTTCATAGTGCATCTGCTACTCCAGTTTTCACTCTTCTCGTGACTGTGTGGCACAGCTGGGCACCAAATTCATCATCTTTGCTCTTTTCACCCATTTTCTGCCTCTGTTTGACACATCATGTGGAGAGCTGATAAGCTAAATTTAAAGGAGAAGGTAATTCTATTTCAAGCATAATATTAAGGGCCTTAACCTTCAGAGCTCAAAAGAAATCAGATAACTGGACTAGAGGAATTCAAGGACAAGTGTAAACTCTGTTGGGTTTGTCTTTTTTCCAACTTCATGGGAATATCCAGTAGTTGTTGATATTCGGAGCTTTATGTGAGACTTTGGGGTTACAGTGGTGAATTCAACAAAGCCCCTACTTTGAGGAGCCTGTATTCAACAAAAGAAAATAGAATTAAATTAAAATGCTGCACATTTTATAATTACAAGTTTGCAGAGTGATTTGAAGGAGAGATACAAGATGCCACGTAAGCATAGAGTAATGGGGGTTTTCACATAGCTTGGGTGAGTCAAGAAATGTTTCCTGAGGAAGTGGTATTTCAGTTAGGATATGAAGGAAAAGTAGTCACAGTAAGTCCAGAGAGGGGCGAATAGCAGTTGAGGCAGAGGAAACTTGGATTCCCAGGGCTAAACATGCATGAAGTCTTCAAGTCTAAAAAGGGTGTGGCATCTTCCAGGACTGACGACAAGGTCAGTGTAGCTAGAGAAGAAGCGAGACGGAGGTGGCACACCATGTGTGTGACCCATGTGGGTGAGCAGGGAGCTCTGCTCCACACAGTAATTCAGGGACCCAGGCAATGGAGGCTCTGCCATCTGGTAGCTACATCATCTAGAGCACCAGTCATCCCTAGACACCAAGGGAGGCAAAAAAGATACTGCGGAATCGCTTATGGGATTGTCAGTCTTTCAGCCAGAGAGTGACACCTGTCACTTCTCTTCATATTTCCTTGCAAGATCTAGTTACCAGCCCTTGCCTAATGGTAAGAGATCTCCAAAATGTAAAGGAGCACATGGACTATTTGATGGTCATTAGTATATATGTCAGAGAAGGCATTGGATGGTTTTAAGCAAAGGACAGTCATCATCTGGTTTTGTACATGGGCACGTGAAAACCACAAGCCTAATTAGAACGATGACATTTTCCTTTTATACAGTATATACGTTATATATATGTTAGTTAATATATGACTAAGAAATCACAGGATGCTACCGATGTGCATCTAGAGTAGAGCAAAGAATTTGAAAAAAAATCCTCATAATAACCTCACGGTCAGAAGGGCAAGTCAAGACTGTATCGTGCAATCTGTGTGAGTTACAATCGGTGGAATTCTCTTACATATGGGATCTTATTAAAGCTTGGGGAGCTTTCTAGGGGTGTATCGAAAGGCTCTGTCTTTAGTCCTGTGATGCTCACCATTTTAATCACTAACTTGAATAAGGGTTTAGAAACCATGCCATTGAAAGTTTCATATTGATCTAAGGTAGCAGTGATACCAAAAGATCATGATAAATTGAGGAAAGACAAACAAAAGCTGATGTAGTCTATTTTAGCAGGGAAGATAATAATAAGATCTGGTTTGGGGGTCAAAAGACCATCTTACTGGGCTTCCCTGGTGGTGCAGTGGTTGAGAGTCCACCTGCCGGTGCAGGGGACACGGGTTCGTGCCCCGGTCCGGGAAGATCCCACATGCCGCGGCGCGGCTGGGCCCGTGAGCCATGGCCGCTGAGGCTGTGCGTCCAGAGCCTGTGCTCTGCAACGGGAGAGGCCGCGGCAGTGAGAGGCCCGCGTACCGCAAAAAAAAGACCATCTTACTGTCCAATCGAAAAATCAGGCACATGCAGTTCAGAAGCAGTATTGTGTAAAGTGAACTTTGGGAAATATGTGGACCTTCAGTTCAAGATGAGTTACGAGTACAACAAAAAAACTGAGCTATTGACGTGTTAGGATCAAGAGAGGGGAAGCCTGATTCCCACCCCCAACCCACATGTTGGTCAAACCAGAGCTCAGGTATTTATAGTTTAAAAAAATATGCAGTAAAGCTAACCAACTGTAGGAATTAGGGTTATAGGATAGAATGCCCGTGTTATAAACCTGGACAGGTAGAAATAACAGTTTACTCAATTAAATTGGAAGGTGAGCAAGGAGAGAGAAGTTGGGAAGAAGCTTAAATGTAATTGAAGATGGGTGAAAGGCGAGGGAGTAAGGTCAAAGGACAAAGCTACAGCGAGGGAAGAGAAAATGGAGTGAAGTGAGACTTGGCTGAAAGAACAGACCTGAGAGGGATGTAGTGATTACCTTTAGTCACTGAAGGGCTTTCAGGTGGGAGGTGGATGAATTCTGTTTGACCTTAAGGGATAGAACTAGGGCCAGTAGATGCAAATTGCAGGCACGTGGATTTGGGCTGTATATCCTAATAGCCAGAACCACCCAAAGAAGCAATGAGCTGCCTCAGGAGGACATAAGTTCTCTGTGGTCATCAGCTCATGAGCAGAAGGGTTTGAACAGAGGACAGGGTATGTAATCATAATCGCTAGCATGTATAAGAATGCTTACAAGACTGTGCTAAGTGCTGGCTTACGTTGTGTCATTCAGTGTTCACCTTGTGGGACAGGCACTGTTATTCTGTCCATATCATTGATGAGGAAACCGAGGCTCAGAAGAAAAGGTTCAGTGACTTGGGGGAACTGGTGGGGGATTTTGGCAGTCTGACTGATGAGTGTTTTATCCTCAGGATGAATGTTTCTTTTTTGAGCAGAAACCTTCTTGAGGGAATTCAAGGATCAGGGGCATTGAAGTCAAAGTCAAAGGATTCCTCAACTTAGAGACTCCAAATAAGTGGGGCAAAGTCTGGCATTTGGAAATGTGGGGAGAGCCAATTCATTGGAGCCAATAATATGTCCTCCATTTAACAAAATTCTACTGTATGTTACTTGACCAATTTGAATATCGCAGGGAAGTTTCTCCATAACATGTTGAAATGGATTTCCCTCCCCATTTGAGTTTCTGATTGCAGCAGAATACTCTCACTGTGGACACCCCCCAGGCCATGCATTTCCTTCCCTTCATTCCCAGGGGCTTCCTGGCTGTTCCTCGAGACCAGCAGGCCCACTTCTGCACGGGGCTTTTTGCATTGGCTATTCTATTCAATATCTGCCTTCATCTTTTCCCCCCAAGTGATCTCCGTGGCTATTTCATCATCCTTTTCACGTGTTGGCTTAAGTGGTATCCTCTCAGTGCATCCCACATGTTATATAAAATGATCTTCCCCTTCCTCCCCCAAACATTCTCAGCACCCCTTATCCTGCCCCCCTTTCATCTTCCATAGCGATGTACTCTGTACTTCACTTATTTCGTGTTTTCATTGGTTAGTGTCTGTCCGTGCCGCTAGGATGTACATTTTCAAGGGACAAGGGCTTCTGTTTTCGTCCACAGGGTCTTGGAATGAGACTGACCCATAGTAGGTACACAAGAAATTTTTGTGGAACGGATCCAGAATTTGCTCAGCAGTTCGGAGCTTGAGGCCTGCTCAAGGTGTGGGGCGTTGACCCTGAGCAATAACTTACTTCCCCTCCTTCTTTCAGTCTCTCTGGCAGATCATCTTGGTCAATTACAGAAAGATAGTTACGGCCACCACTGACTAGTTTCATCCCTGGTCATGCTTTGTAGTAGGGGTCAGCAAGCCTTTTTATAAAGGGTCGGATAGGAACTAGTTTAGGCTTCACATACTGTACAGTTTCCTTTGCAGACCTACAGTGTGCCAGAGACTGTTACATGGGCTGACAAACAAGCCAGGAACAAAACAGACTGTGCTTATCGTGACGCTTATGCTCTAGCAGGGGAGAAAAGCAAGCACATCATTTATGACAAAGGTAAAAGACATTCTGCGTCAGATGGTATGTTGTACAAATATAGCCGTAAACAATTTACAATGGTCAGGTGATAACATGCTATGAATAAACATGTTAGGGTAAGGGGACGGAGGGACAGGATGGGATGTGCTACTTTTAAAAAAGAGAGGGAGAGAATCATTCTTATAAGGTGAAATTTAAACATAGATGTAAAGGAAGTAAAGGCGTGCAGCCTGGCAATATTTAGGGACACAGTTCTCTAGGCAGAAGAAGTGCTAAGCCAGGACACTGAAGAACTCTGGGGGTGTTCAAGGGGGATGAAGACAGCAAATAATATAACAGCACATCCCGCTACTTCCCAAGCCCTACCTTTCTCTATCTCCCTTCTATATTCTACTGGAGGTGAAATTGTTAAGTCACCAGTGTACATCCTCTTCACCTCCTTCACCCAGATAGAGAACCCTTTGCTCTCATTCTCTTTTACGTTGTTATAGCAAATTATCTGAGAGAGTAACTCATATAAAAATATAAAGAAAGTGTGAAGTGTTTCCACTCTCAGAATATTTAAACAAGAGTTATACACCAAAAGAAGAAGTATCTAATCATGGAAAGCTGACATTAGCAAAGGCAGGAAACTACAATAGGTTAATCAAAAAATATTCACAGGTTTGTCTTATCCTAAGTGCTCATTTTAGCTGGTGTGAGGAACTCAGGTCTAAATTTAAATTCTCTCTCTGGTTCTGTATTATGTCCTGGAGTGACTGAGGTTTAAATCTTTTTACCTTACTGGGACTTAGTGGGGTTTTTTTTGTGTTTTTTTTTGCGGTACGCAGGCCTCTCACTGTTGTGGCCTCTCCCGTTGTGGAGCACAGGCTCCGGATGCACAGGCTCAGTGGCCATGGCTCATGGGCCCAGCCATTCCACGGCATGTGGGATCTTCCCGGACTGGGGTACGAACCCGTGTCTCCTGCATCGGCAGGCAGACTCTCAACCACTGTGCCACCAGGGAAGCCTGGGACTTAGTTTTGTCATCTGTAAATTAATGGGTTAGGCTAGAGCCAGAATGACAACTGTCTCCATCAGCTCTACCCCATTTCTGCAGTCATGGTGGACATAGTAGAAGTTAATCATGGCTCATTTTCTACGAAACCAGACTGAGCATCAGAATCCTACTTAACACAATATTTCCAGTGACAACACCCAATCAATGAGGGTTGACCCTGGAGATATGGAAACATATTTGACCCTTATGGACAAGATAATCCCTAAGACTCATTCTCTTTCTAAAACTAAATATCTAAGTTGGACTCTTGAAAATAGGCAATAAGCAACTGGTGAATAATTCTGTATTCCAGATGTGTAAAGGAAATCTTACAAATGCATTCCAGGAGAACTTTCCTTTCTTTGTCAACCTTCCTGACCTAGGCATGCTAGCTCTGAAGTTAACGTCATAAAACTACTATAATTTTATTTGTCAGATCTTGAAGCCATACTTGGTAAATTGGGAGTGAAATGAAGTTAAAAAATTAAAATGCCTCTCCACTGGAGGCAAAAGAAATTGTGTATACGGTGTAAAAAAAAAAGGAGCGACCATTCAAGCAAGAGTTGGCGAGTGAACAGGAATAGTGGAATCTGTTTATGAAATGATTGCTACACAAATAAAATTCAGCACCTGACATTTTCCCTGTTGTCTTTTCAAAGTGGCCTGATGGCAGCCTGTATTTCTTTCTTCTTGTGTGGATCCCCAGCCCCGAGGGTCCCTTTTGACCAGCCATACAGTTCTTACAGAGGACAGCAGGCTGTCTGAGGCACTGTTTACTTGGCTGTTATGCTCTCAGGGAGAGTTAATAGATCAAGTTTAAGGGCTGTCTGTAAAGTTGGTGGCCTTTGGAAGTAATCAAAACAAGGTGAAAGGAAAAAAAAACGGTTGTACCTTAACAAGGTCTTAAATTGGCTTTATTAGGAGTTTCCAGTGGCAGAGAGAAACTTTTTGTGTTTTTGAACTTCGTGTGTCTTTGAACCAATGAAGCTGAGCTCTAGAATGAATTCATTGATTTCTGTAATCTTAAATACTCATTCTTCTTCTGCAATACTGTCAGGTGCAATCCATGCCAGAAAAGAAGCTGTCTTACTTCCTAGGTCACAAACAAGGGTCCGCAGGAGAATAAGGCAGATATTTTGTACTTTCTCTTCAAGGCACCATTTGTTTCCCTCAACGCTCATCATAAAGGACACCCATGGGAGTCCTTTATGAAGTTGCCCTCCTTTCCTCTTCTGTCTTCCATCTCCTTTCTACCCCTTCAGGTTTCCTGGTGTTTTTTATTGTCTATCACCCAGCAGAGTTAAGTCTTTCAGATATTTTATAGTGAAGCAGCTACAACTGTAATGACACTTCTACAGATATTAATTGTATTATATAACTTTCGTTTGTATGCAAACAGCGTTATTCTATTTTTTTCCTGTTATACCAGGGAATCCCTCCGTTCAGGAAGAAATGAACAGGCGAGAAATTTCTGGGGGAAGGAAGATCCAAGGCATATGCCACAGGAGCATTGCTTGGAGGATGTCTGCCTGGAGGTAGGGTAGAGCCATCTTGATGCTGGTCCACAAGCAATTAGTACTACGGGGTGAGGTTTCCGGCACCGAGACCCTGAGGATGACAGGGGAAGCAGGCTCAGGAATGAATCCCTTCTTTTGACGCGATGGCTTTTATATGTTTAGGGTCACACACTTCTTTCAGAATCTGATAAAAATTTTAAAAAGTTTCTCCAGAAAAATGCACAATATTTTAGATTCATGTACTCCCTTGAGTATATTCAAAGAAATCAATGAACTTGAGTTTATGCTAGAAGTATAGAGGCTGTCATATGTGATCCTGTAAATCACCAAAAAGTTAATTTTATATTGACTTTCTTTCATGTTCCCTTTACCTACGTCCTTCTCAGATTTTAGGCAATTTGACATGGAGGTTAATAAATTTGATTTAAAAAAAAAAAAAAAAAAAAAAAAAAAAAGAACTTTGAGTTAGAAATTCCTAGACTCGAGCCCTGACCCTGTCCTCACTTCCTGAGTGACCTTGGGCACATTACTTAACCTCTCTGGGCCTCTGTTTTCCTCCAGTAAAATGGGATCACAATGTCATCTCGTTCTGTCAATGTTAAGATGTGTTTATCCTAGCACAGCCTTAGCGCTCAATAGAGAGGAGCTCATTTCATAATTTCCAAAACATAAAAAGGATTTGATTACTTTTTCCTGTTACTTATAAAATCAAATCATTTTTGTTTTTGTGAATTTTAATTAACATGATCAGAGCACTTGTAGTGAGCAGTTTTTTCTACTCTGAATTCTAAAGCACCTTGCTTGTATTAAGAAATGGAACTCAGAGCTCATACACGGTTCTGATCTCTTGTGACCTGTGGAGTTAGACATAATCATTGACTCTTTTATAGATGGGTTGCTGATGGAAGCACAGAGGTCGCTCCCATGAATGCAGAAAGAGCATTAATTTATTGCAAAAGGGCTGGTGCAACAGCATTCTGACCCTTGACTTCATGAACCTGGGGGAAGTCAGATTACCACTCAGAGTCTCAGCTAACTCAGCGATAAGCTGGGCATCACTGTGAGGGTTGAATGTGATAAGAAAAGATGTTTACGTTTACAAATGCTGTTGTTATTGTGCCTCTATCTCAACTCCCACCAGATCTATGATTTCCTGGGAAGAGTGGGAGCTAGACTATAGCAGTAGCTTTAACCTTGTTGTGTCCTCCAGAATGATCTTTCTAAACTCAGATCTGATCATGCCCTTCCCTTGCATAAACCCCTGAATGGATCCCTTCAGAGAAAGTTCTGCACCCCCAGAATGACGGCCAGGGTTCGCCATGGCCCAGACCCCCCCACCCGATCCTCCATCCCTCCCCTCCTACTGCGTCCCACATAGCTCCCCACACTGCATCCTGCACTGCTCTTCACACAGCATCCCACACAGCATCCCACACTGCGTCCCACACAGCATCCCACACTGCGTCCCACACAGCTCCCCACACTGCGTCCCACACAGCATCCCACAAAGCATCCCACACTGCATCCCACAGCATCCCACACTGCGTCCCATACTGCATCCCACACAGCATCCCACACTGTGTCCCACACTGCTCCCCACACTGCTCCCCACACAGCTGCCCACACTGCATCCCACACTCGGGCTGCACAACCATGGGCCTCTCCTCCACATACCTGGCATTTTCTTCACTTTCATGTTTTAAACTGATATGAAATTATGCTATTCTTATGTAAAAGCAGCATTTTGACAAAAACTTTGAACAATGAGAAACTAGAAAAATGAATATATCCCCCTTTCTCTCAAAACTTTTTTGTTGTTGCAAATAATCACCTTTGGTTAACTCTAGGAATATCTACTTGTAACTTAAAAAAAAAATTCCTCTTTTTTGGCATTTAAGGATCCGACTGTTATTTGTTTTAAGAGGAAGGAAATGGGCTCTGCTTTCTAATCATTTGCTCTATATATTGGCGATGTGATAATTGTGTGATGGAAAAACTCACTACCATGATATACTATATATGCTAAAAATAAGGCATAATGTCTCTGCCTAAATTGTTCCTTTAAAGAGTAAGTGTTACCTGGTACTCAAGTCCTCACAAAGTCTCTCAAATTAAAGGTGTTGCAGGAAGGAGGACCCCTTCCAGTGTCCGAGAGTGGACTCTTGTCTAACACTTGGAAATGAACTGTCCGAGGAGACACATGTGCTAACAAAGCAAAAGACTATTGGGAACGGGCTCCCGGGTGGAGAGCAGAAGGGTAAGGGAAGCCAGGAGAACTGCTCTGCCACGTGGCTCGCAGTCTCGGGTTTTATGGTAATGGGGAGAGTTTCTAGATTGTCTCTGGCCAATCATCTTGCTTGGCCCATGTTTGGTCTGACTCAGGGTCCTTCCTGGTGGCGTGCGCATCTCTCAGCCAAGATGGACTCCAGCGTAAAGGACTCTGGGAGGTTGGCAGGATATGTTATAGGCTGGTGTCTCCTCCCTCCTTTTGGCCCCTCCCGAATTCTCTCGGTTATTTATCGGCAGCAGGACTACGTTCTTTATTGCGACCTCCTGTTGTGAGACAACTCAGGCAAGTGGTTATTATCGTGCCTTGTCAAGGCGGGCAGTTTCGGTCTACGGTTCCCTAACATAGGTATTGTCTAATATTCGTCTCCTATCGCAAATTCAGTGGCCTAACACAAAGCAAATTTATAATCTCACAGTCCTGTAGGGTCAAAAATCCCGTATGGATCTCACGGGGCTAAAATCACAGTGTCAGGAGGCTGTATTCCTCTCTAGAATTTCCTTTCTGGGGAGAATCAATTCCTTGGCTCATTCAGGCTGTTGGAAGTATCAGTTCCCTGTGGTTATGAGACTGGGGTCCCTGTTTCCTTGCTAGCTGTCAGCTGAGCACTGTCCCCAGCTTCTAGAAGCTGCCCTCATGCCACCTTCCTCCGTCTTCAAAGACAGCGAGGGCAGCTGAGAGCACTTCTCGTGTTTCAAATCTTTTCAGCCTCTTTCGTTATCTCCTTTCTTTGACTAATCCTTCATCCTCACTCCCTCACTTTGAAGGACCCTTGTGATTATTTTGGGCTGGCTGGCATCATCCAGGATCATCTCTCTATTTTAAGGTTGATTAGCAATTTTAATTCATCTGCAAATTTAATTCTCGCTTGCTGTATAAACTAACATATTCACAAATTCTGGGGCTGAGGACATGGACCTCTCTGAGGGAGGGTGTGGTACTCTGTTTACCATATCTCTCAATTACCTTTTTTTTTTGATCAAATAAAGAACTGTTTGAAGATACACATTAGCCAGAGATGACCTCAATCAATGCTGGTTGGAAAAGGTCACAGGGGTCAGGAGGTGGAATTGTTAACAAGTGAGTCAAGACGTGGACATTTAACATAGGTTTGGTAATTATCCTGGCACGTGTGACCTCAGAATTTGCAAGCATTGGATGCCTATTGTAAACAAGCTTTTTCAGATCACTTACAAGGCCACCCAGAAATTGGAAAGCATGACTTTACACCTACAGGACGAACGAGGAACCAACTCTTCTCAGGTTATACGAATGAATACTTACGGCTTAGGGTACAAATCTCTAGAGACAGCCTCATACATAGATTTGAAAAGTATTGAACAACTCAGAGAAATAACGTCATGAAACTGCCTTAGGTGACTCAAACAGTAGCTCCAGTCATGGCAAAGACACTAGTGTTAAAGATCATTAGGAAGAGCTTGAAAAAATGTATTTTATAAAATGTGAGAGTATGAAAGCAATAGTTTAAAATTAACATATATATTATAGAAGCAAGTTAAGTATGCATAAGGTAGTAATTTAAAAATCATAAGTCGACAAATAGCTCAAAATTTTTAAAAATAAACTTATTGGAAAAAGCAAATTCACTTTATGCTGAGAATGGCCTTACATGTAGTATCTAGCTATAACAGAGTCGAATTGTTTTCTAGATTACCCTTCTAGTTTACCTTTGGGCTAGAAGAAGTGACCGTAATCAAAATATATATAGTTTATTTCCTTCAGATTCAAGAATTGATGGTGTTGCATTAGCCTTAAGACTTTCCAGTAGAAGTCTTAAGTCACTTTACACACAGGATACAATATTGTAAGAAAAAGATTTCCAGTAGGATGATTAAAACCAGATTTTCTTGTCTATTTTACGAACTACTTCCTTAAAGTTCTACATTGTTTGATATCTAAAGGAAGAGAAAATACACTGTCTACTAGCATCTTAATTCGAATTCCACTCATGAAACTCCAAGCCACCCCCGCCCCCCAAATAATATCATTGTTACAATCTCTTTTCCAAGCCAAAAATTCAGCAGAAAAAAGTGCTTCATAAAAGTTAGTTGGTACTGTATTACCAATTCACTTCTTGGGGCATAACTATGTGGAATTAGAGGAAAACCTTGTGAAATTGGATGTGGTAGGGTGGACAAACCTAAAGGGGCTTTCTCAAGTGACATTCAGTTGCCAAGCTCAATATGGTGCATTTCTGTTATACCAAACACTGCAATTTGTAGCGTTCAGAGCTCAGTTGTTTAAACAACTGAGTTTAAACAAACTTCTCTTTGTTTAAACAAAGAGAAGCAAGTCTGAATGATGCAGAAAAAGAGGGGAGGGGGGCTTCCATGGTGGCGCAGTGGTTGAGAGTCCACCTGCCGATGCAGGTTCGTGCCCCGGTCCGGGAAGATCTCACGTGCCGCGGAGCGGCTGGGCCCGTGAGCCACGGCCTCTGAGCCTGCGCGTCCGGAGCCTGTGCTCCGCAACGGGAGAGGCCACAACAGTGAGGGGCCCGCGTACCGCAAAAAAAAAAAAAAAAAAAAAAAAAAAAGAGGGGAGGGGAAAACCACTTGAACTTGGGAGAAACTCAAACTCTCGAGAATATAGGAAGTTGCCTGCAAGAGTGGCGTCTATATATAGAAAGAATTCCTCCATCTTCTTGTTAAATTTGTAGTAAAGGCAGCAAAATATCCATGATACGTTTAATGTGATAAAATTTCTTGAAGAAAATATAAAAGAAGTTAAAATCTGCATGCCATTGGGCATGGTGCAGACAGTCAATACACCTAGATGCAGGGGCAGTGGGGCTTATGAGGTACATACATAGAATTAAAACGTTACAAATTTACTTTATAAATAATTATAAAAATTTTTATAATTATAAAAATTCCTGGCTATTTTGTGAAAAAATGACATCTCTTGATTATTTATAGCTTCTTGGCAGTTTATCTGAAACTCTGGTATTTCAGGAGACAGAAAAGGCAGCCAGAGATGTTTTCTTCCATCAACAAGCTTTGGGTCCATTCTCAACACATCCCAGTATTTATAAAAGTTAACTTCAAGTACCCCCATTTAAAAGAAATTTGGGCTGAACCTACCTCATGGGAGAAGATTTAGATGTCAAGTGTCTTATTGTCACTTTCCTGCTGGAAATGACAAGGCAGCTGGAAGACTGATCATAGGTCTGGGTGGTTATATTTTACTATGCCTGATGCAAAAAAACCAAAAACCAAATTGAAAAATGAAGCTGTTACAGGCTGATCTCTCTGGAATCACTAAAATGCAGGGGGAAAATATTAAAAGCAGCAAATTAAATTCCAGATAATCATCCCTGTGGCATCCTCTGTGCATTCTCTAATCTAGCTCTACCCAATTACATTAGTTGTAGGACATATTATTTCTGTTTTCCCAGTAGCATTTTTTTAAAAATTTTTAACTTTGAGGAATGTATACTATAATTGCTATCTCTTTATGTTATAAAATGTCATGATTTTGAAAAGGAAAATTTCATGGCATATGTAATGTCAATCATCTCTCTTTATGGGAGTATATGGCATTCATTTTGTTTAAAACGGGCTTGGGGAAAATACCCTTCATTCCAAGAGCAGTTGGTTTTTAAGCCATATTTTGACCTAATTTGCATGACAGTGTAGTTAGAGGAGGCTGATACATTTGGGAGTGGAATTGTGCTCTGTCCAAATGTGGCTATTTTATATTCCAGTTATAACCTTCTAAACATCCAAACAGGATTATACAGGAACCACTCCCCTGCTGTCACACTCACACTAAGCAAACTCTCACACACGTTGATGTTTTAACACTTGGAGACAAGTTGAAACTTCAGATCTGGGCATTGCCTCTCTACTTCTCCCATTCCTTTGAAGCCCAACTGGTACAATAATTAACACTCCTTGGAAGCTTCCGTAGGCCTCAGAGCCTTATAATGTATACGTATTTCATGACATGACACTGCCTGGCAGCTCTGATGACCTCATCTCAAATACAATTGATAAATGAAAAGCCAGAAGTGACTGAAAGGAAAATGCTTTCCCAGAATCAGAATCAAAAACCTATTTACTCAGCTCTCCCATGGAAAAAGACATTATGCTAACTTTTTTATAACAATTAACTCCAAACTGACAGTGTAGCTGTTGCAGAGCGCAGGGCAATAAAAATGGTATTTGAGACATTCTGTGTAAGCCCAAAATAGATACAGGCTGTAAACCTTAGGGACCTGTAGACTCCTTTTATTACCCTCTCACCTCTTATATACGAGGGGCACCTACATGTCCAGGAAATTTACCTTTTCCCTTAGTCCCTGAGCATCCCACTCACCTGGATTTACACGTGCCCTTCATACTGTGATATGAACGTAGTCTTCTATTTCTTCTGAATCCCAAGCCCTCGTGGTTACGTGGATCCATCTGTGTTCCCTCTAGAGAGTCTTCTTAGCTATCGCTGGACGCTGCATATCAGCCAACTGAACAAAGTTAAGGCAGGTTGTGTTAAAGGAGAGACTTTCTGTTTTTTCTTCTCCAATAGCATTTGCATGTTAAAAGGTAATTCCTTGGCAGAAAGGGAAGAGTTTCTAATGCAAATGGGTCTATCTGCAGTAGATAAGATCATTACTCAGCAACTATTCACAGCTGTGCTCACTATCGCTAAGTTTAGAGTGATCTTTTCACCCTTTGAATTTGAACTTCTTCATTTCACCTGCCCTAGCCAATGGAACATTAGCAGACAAGGTGGGAGCAGAGGCTTGAAATGCAGTAACATGATCGGGCTTGCCCTCTTGAGCTCCTGCCTTTTGCCAGGAGAACAGGCCATTGGTCCAAGGAGGATAAGAGCCGTATGGAGCTGACCTGGGACCAACCTACAGCTTGAGGCAGAGTCCAGCCTACATCGGTCAAGCCCCAGGTGACCTACAGTTGTGTGAATAAGAAACAAATCGTGTTGTGTGGCACTGAGTTTTGGAGTTGTTTTGCAACATTTTTAGCTCCATCAGTTGATGTGATCATCTGGTTTTTCTTCTTTAGCCTATCGATACCGTGTATTACATTGAGTTTTGAATATTGAACCAGCCTTGCATCCTTGGAATAAACCCCACTTGGTTGTGGAGTATAAATTTTTAAATATATATTAAAGCATTCCATTTGATTATATTTTTTGAGCAGGTTTTCCTATAATCTCTTGATTGCATTCCATTTGATTATATTTTTTGAGCAGGTTTTCCTATAATCTCTTGATTGATGATATATAGTTGTCATTTGTTTGCTTGTTTTTAACTACTGTCATTGTCTGGTTTTGGTGTCAAGGTGATAGTGGCTTCCCAAGTTCTGTTTTTTAGGAAGACTGTGTAATTGTTTTTAATTGTTGTTTTAATATTTCATAACATCCTCGAGTGAACCATTTGAGCCTGGAGATTTTCTGGATACTTTTTGTTACATATTGTTTTATTTGATAAGTATGGAACTATTCAGAGTATCTGTTTTCATATTGGATAAATTTGATAGTTGGTCCTCTTCAAGGAAATGTTTCATTTCATCTAACTTTTCTTATTATATCTTACTACTATGAGTTGAAGTTCTTCCTACAAGAAACTGACTCTGGTTAAATTTTTTTTTTTTTTTAAGTGTAAAAGAGGAATAAGTCATAGCCTGAGAATCAAGGATAAAGAACCAGGTCCGCCGCCCCCCCCCCCCCACCAAAAAAAAAGAGCAGCTACAGGGCTCTCGGTGAATCTATAAAGTTTCTATATGCGTCTCTATAAAGCACCAAATTCAGGATGAATACGAGCCAGCTAATGTCATTATTTGGATCATTTTCAAGATTCAGAGAGACAGAGTGTGGCCAAATACAGTCACACAGACACTCTTCTGCTCCCCTGGAGGGCAGGACGATGTAATAGTAATATGCAGGGGAGCTCTAGATCCTAAATAGAAGACATGGCACTACTTTCAGAAGAGGACGTAGTTGATGAGCACACACAGGTAGCAGCTGCAGCGGCCCCAGATATTTTGGTGAAGGAACACCTTTCAAATCTTTCTATCATCTATCTTATAAGCAACTAATTTTTCCAAATGTTGATCAAAGTCCTTGGAACATGAGTTGAGGACGATAATGTGAGAGGGTATGATATGAGGTATCAAAAATATATTTGTATGTATTTTATAAATATTCCACTACTCTGTTGAGGTTTAAGAAACATTAAACTAGACTTACTGACGTCAATTACCAGGCCTGACTCTTACATTAATTAGCTCTATGGCCTTGAGTAACTCACTTAACCCACCTGGGCATCAATGCTCCTACTTTCAAATTAGAGGTTACATTTGTGCTTCTTATGTCATGGTGGTTAAGACCTCATCCCCGACACTACCTAAAACATCTGAACATCTGCTCTTTTACGAGAGAATGGGCAGCTTCTCACTCCAAGTATTCTAACAAACAAGCCAAATACCATCGTAGGATAAGGCTCGTTGAGTGGGAAGAACCTGGAAAAGGTTACCAGAGTCATGAAAATACATGAGGATTAGAACACATGAAACACAAACATGAAAATGCTCTACAAGAAAAAGAATTCTTCAGTACCATGTGAAAATCTCCACTTCTCAAAAATTCACTCTGCATGTGAGCATATTAGGCTCTAAGATGTCCTGTAATTATGCTTATACTTGTTTAACCATAGGATGCTTCCTGTGGGTAATTAGAGAAAATCATATGCAGCAATGGTCCCAAAACGGGTTTCTTGGGAACGTGCATCAGGAAACAATAATTATATGGAAAAAATGAAGGAGACAAATCTTTTCCAATTTTGAGAAAATAACACAGAGTCCAAGTTAACAGAGTGTATCAGGTGTCCAAAGGGCTGATAACGTAGAATCTGCTGATTTCCATCTCTACTGAGGAGAGAGCAAATATACATAAACTCGAACTGCAACAAAATGGAAATTGTTATGCATGGAAAAGAAAGAAAAGAAGGTCGGCAGAACGAAACATTGAGCTGGTTAAAGCGCTTTGGTACAACTCAGATTTTTAGAGAATGCCGGAGAAGGCTTAAATATGATCCTCTGCTGGGGCACTACACCAGAGAGGCTCATACAAGTCCATCTAGTCCGATAATTGCTTAGTTATCTGTACTGAATGTTCTTCCTATTTCGATCCAGATGCAATCTTCAAAATAAGCACTTTATTGAGCACAAAGTTAAAAAAAAATCAGTGTGGTCCATAAAACCAGTCTGCATCATTATCAAATATTTTAAACATGATGTTTGTGGAAATAAATGAAGGCCACCCATATGGGAGAAAGCAAAGGCTCTTTTTTTTTTTTTTTTTTGCGGAGCAATAGGCTCCGGACGCGCAGGCTCAGCAGCCATGGCTCACGGGCCCAGACGCTCCGTGGCATGTGGGATCTTCCCGGACCGGGGCACGAACCCGTGTCCCTTGCATCGGCAGGCGGACTCTCAACCACTGCGCCACCAAGGAAGCCCCAAAGGCTCTTTTTATATTCAGAGTTTGCTATAGCAAGGGAGTTAGTCCCCGTCACTTGCATTCGACAAAAAACTCAGAGGCAGGAAGAGGAGTGGGAAAGCTTTACAGTGGAAAAAAGGGAAGGCTTCAGGTGTGTCCTGATTGGAGGCTGTCTGCATGGGGAGGTGTGCGTGAGCTAAGGAGTTCTGGCTGCTGTGAAAGTAGACCATAAGACGGCAAGGACGGGAGCTTGGAGACCCATTCTACTGTGGAAATTCAGGTCAGCAATGTTGGTGGCTTGAACAGAGTGGGAGCAGCAGAGGTGGTGAGTTGCAACTAGATCTGGATATTCTTTCAAGGTAGGGCCAACAGGATTTGCTGGCATGCTGGATTTAGGCTTTGACAGAAAGAGTGGGACCATGCATGACTGGTTTTGATCTGAGAAACTAGAAGGTTGGAGCTGAAATCAGTAGAGGATTGGGAAGGCCTGTGAGTGGAGCCAGATGGATGAGGGTGGAGATGAAGAGCTCATTTTTGGACACGTTAGGTTTGAAGAGGTCCAAGTGTAGAGGTCAAATGTAGAGGTCAAGAGGGCAGTTTGGCAAGTGTCAGAGTTCAGAGTTGAATTAGTCAGCTGGAACTGACGTAACAAAACTCCATAGACTGGGTGGCATAAACAACAGAAATTTATTTCTCACAGTTCTGGAGGCTGGAGTTTCAAAGTGTCAGCTGGTGTGGTTTCCTCTAAGGCCTCTTTTTGGCTTGCAGATGCCGCCTTCTCGCTGTGAAATCACAAGGTTTCTCCCCTGTATAGACATGTCCCTGGACTCTTGTCTCCTTCCTCTGACATCATTTATATTGGGTTAGCGTCCACCCGAACGACCTCATTTTAACTTAATTACCTCCTTAAAGGCCTCATCTCCAAATACAGTCATATTCTGAGTTCCTGAAGGTTACGACCTCAACATGTGAAGGGGGGTGGGTGTTGCATAATTCAGTTCATAACAAGAGTTGAATGCAGGTTTTCCGATTCCAAGTTCATTACTATTTCCCTGCAGAAAACAGCAAGGCTTATTGCCCTAAACATGTTACCTTCTCAGCGAGGTCTTCCCTGAGTACCTTGTTTAAAATTACAACCCCGCCCCACTTCCTTGAGACACTAGTCATTCCTTTTACTCTCATTTTTTGCTCATAGCTGTCATTTTCTAAAATCATATATATTAATTCTGTGTCTTGTCCCACCCTATCCATCAGTATGTAATCCATGAGAACAGGGATTTTCCTGTCTTATTTACTACTGTATCTCTGGCACATAGAGTCCCACACATCTCAGGTGCTCAATAAATATTTTTGACTGTATGGATGGATGTATACATGCATAAGTGAATCATCTAAATAAAAAATCTTAAGCCACTTGCATGCTGGGACTAGACAAACTTTCATTGAGCAAACCCAGCGGGGAGTGACGCACGTTCTGAATACAGGTCCTCCATCTGCCCTGCCACATAAATAATCAATGCAAGAGAACAGGCCATGGCAACATCCCAGCACCATGATGCTTTTGTTCCAGTGCCACGTAGGACTTGGGCTTTCCAAACTGAAGGCTTCCAGCACAGAATTATACTTGTTGTATCTCTACACGGCAGCAATCAAACATGTGATGTCACCAAAGCAGAAACTATCAAGAAACAGTTGCTAAGATAGCAGGAGTTGATCAAATCCTGGAAACGTGCTCTGGGGGCTGACTGCAAAACACGCCTTGAGAATGAGACAACCTCTTGTTGTGGGTGGGAGTGTACACATTATAGATGCCGTTCCCTAGTGGGGTTGTCTTGTGCTAGGAGAAAAGTTCAAAAAAAAAAACAAACCCTGAAATGGCTTCTTCTGTTTTCTGGCAATCCATCTTACAGTGTGGGCTGTAAAAAAAAAAAAAAAAAAAAAAAGGAAGAGAGGGGAGAATGACAAAGTATATGTAATAAATGGAAGAACGGAGTGAGGAACATATTGGAATACTTCCTATTCAACTGGGAACAGAGAAGCAGAATTATTATGTGTGTAAATGACTATTTCCTGTTTCTCTTCTGTCTGAGCTTCCTAGGGCTGCCATACATAGTGACACATCCTGGGTGGTTTAAAACAGTAAAAATTTATTGTTTCATAGTTCTGGAGGCTAGAAGTCTGAAATCAAGGTATCGTGGTGTCAGCAGGCCCAGACTCCCTCTGAAACGTGTAGTGAAATCCCTCCATGACTCTTCCCATCTTCTAGGAGTTTGCTGGTATTCACTGGCTTACTGGTGCATCACTCCAATCTCTGCCCTTGTCACCACATGGCTTTCTCCTTGTGTGTCCCTGTCTTCACATGGCCATCTTCTTACAAGGGCACCAGTTCCCGTAGGGCAGGAGAACACCCTACCACCACTTGACTAATTAATGACCCTGCAATGACCCTAATTCCAAATAAGTTTGGGATTTGGTACTGGGGGTTAGGGCTTCAATGTGTCTTTTGAGAGGAAGATCACAATTCACCCCGAAATATCTTCCTAGAATATAGAAATTAGAGAGGACCTTAGAAGTTATTAACTAACGAAATTGTTTTTAAACTTCTCTATATAGAACTGGAGTTAGTCTTTTTTTTTTTTTTCAAAAATAAATCTTACATGTATCCTAAATGTAAACAAAGTAAGATGGGAGCTTTGCGAAATATGTGAGGTTGCCAGAATTACTGTCAAAAACAGGAATGGAGACTGGGGAGAAAGAGAAAAAGTGAAATAAGAAAAGGTCAGGAACGATACCACGATGAAAATATACCATCGAAGAAGGAGCATCATAAACTCTGCTCTCAGTACTTTGGTTCCAATACATAAGGAAAATAATAAGACTAGAATCGCGCTGCCCCAGTTGAGAGCTGGTGCAGGGGAACCTTGAACCAGGTCGCATGAAATGACCTCCCTTACTCTTCTGGGCAGCCCTTGAGGTATTTCTACAGAACATTTTTGTTTTCAGCCCAGTTCTGCTCAACAGATGAGGGTACTGAAATTCAGAAAGGTAGCGTGATTTGCCCAGATCTCCCCAGGAGCTAATGGATGTGGCATCTAATTCCCTTCTCACACATCATCCACTGAGATGGTGTGGGAACCAGGAATATGTGCAGGTGTGGGTAACAGTGTGCGGAAACACAGCTTTCCTTATTTTTGTACATCTCAGCTTCATTGTTCTTTCAAGCGCTCACTCTTCCAAGAAGCATAGAATTCTTTCCAGTCTGTTGAGGGTCATTTCAATGAATTGATCTCCCTGAGTTGTGCCTCTATTCCAGGAGAGGAGGGGTATGATGTGCCAGGGAATGAAGTCAAGGTGTTGTCCGCCGTCCACGTTGGTATGTGCTAAAGGGTCTGCGTGACTGTGAAGCCTTATAGATGTCAGTTCATTGCTGTTCTTCCTCTCCCAGCCTAACCCTGGTGCCTTCCAGGTTGGCTGCCCTCCAGCTATTTTCATGACCACCCAGAGATGAGAGAAACATTTGGCTTCTCCTGGAGCCAAACGAAACCCAGAGAAAATCTCTGATGAGGCCTCAGTCTCATCTTCTTGGAGACCCTCTGTGGCCACCTCTCCTTAAAACTCCCCAGTTGTTCTGAGGGTGAGGGGGTGGTGGGTGACATGTCACTTCCCCAGGGCGGATCAGAGGAAGGCAGCATAGGTCTTCTAAATTCTCAGATTCTTCCAAATTGACCTGAGGTTTCTCCTGCACCCTACCAGGGGGTTAAAATCCAGGCCCACTTCTCAGGGTCACTGGGAAGAAAGCTGTCCAGCTTCTGGCCTGGACATGGAAAAGGTGCCTCTTACCATCATTATTCTCCCAGAACTATTGTTTATGGGATCAGCTCTGCAGGGCTTTTGAAGCTCAAAAATTCATTTCTCTCCCTTTGTGTTACACTAACGATTCTTTCAGACAATGAGTACTCTCTAATCTTGCTTCCATGGAGAATGGCCAGAGGATGAAAAGGAGTTATTAGAAATGAAAAACACATTGGTTAATATATTAAAATATGACCCCATGGTGTGCACATCACATTAATAACTAACATCTGTAAACCATAAGATAATTTCCAAATTACTTCCTATTTAAAAGCCATTTTTTTGTTAACATCTTTATTGGAGTAAAATGGCTTTACAATGTTGTGTTAGCTTCTGCTGTATAACAAAGTGAATCAGCTATGTGGATACATATATCCCCGTATCTCTTCCCTTTTGCATCTCCCTCCCACCTTCCCTATCCCACCCCTCTAGGTGGTCACAAAGCACCGAGCCTTTGAATTGAACAAGATCCTTTAGAAAGCACCACCATGTTTCTCATCCAAATTAAGAGAGACTATGAGTATAAAACTCATTGCAGAGTGCCTGGGACAGAGTAATATTTGAGAAATATTTGTAGTTATTAATGAAATTATTATGATTTTCCCGTGTGCTCAGCACTGGTGACTTTGTTATTAGTCATTCCCATGGACAACCCTGTACTAGTCCATCTTTGAACCCTCCTCCTTCCCTATATGAAAAGTGACATCCCCTTGATTCTAAAATCTTTTGAAGTCTTCCTTTTTTATCTCTGTCAAGGGAAAAGTCTCCAGGATAACTGAAAACCACAGATAGGACCCATACAGAATACTTGATTTACTACTGGCCGAAAAAAAAAAAAAGGAGACAGAAGTTGAATTGTGACTGTTAAAACTCTTGAAAGAAAATTGCAATAATGGGCTAAAAATCAACACTAAATATGTTACTTGGGGAAAAACCCTGGGCAGCACAAACAGACAGCATTCTGCCCTTTCAAACACATTGCAGGGAGAAGACAACTTTGATTTATTTTGTCATTTAATTTCCCTTCCATCTCTTGGCCTTAAGCCACAGATGCTGATGCTTCAGGCCTCTTAGTGGGATAATCAGAATTTTCTTTCTTCGCCCATTATTTTTCCTGTTGGCAGCATTCCCATAATAACAGCCTGATGAAAATGTGCTTTCTCTGTGGTTCCTCACTGCCTCTGAGCAATCTCCGAGGGGGTTTGGTCGCCTTCTATCGAAAAGGAGATCCAGGGGAAAGTTCAAATGGGTTTTAGAAAATCAGAGTTGGGTGGTTTTCTCCCTGACTGTGCATGCATGCTCGCAATATGGTAGGCAGTCTTCAAAGTTGGGTCGCTTCAAAGATTTCATAGTGATGGAGGGTGTTTGCCAAGACTCCCTTTCCCTGCTGTGATTCTTCTTCCAAAAGGTCACAGAACTGGGAAGTTGTTTCCTTTTAAGATGCCATCCCAGAGAGAGGTTATTATCACATTAGACTAGTTCCTACTGCTGACGGAACACTTAGAGCATCAACTTGAAAAAGATGCTTCTTTCTTGCATGTCATTTTGGGAAGACTCCCCATTTTTTTCTCCCACTGGGCTGTCACTCTACCCGTTGATGCCAATGATGCAGTCCAGATGTTTTGTTTGATATTAACCTGTTCAAATGTCTGCTTTAGTCGTAAAAATTAACAGCATCTGTATTGTTAGAAACAACAGAAGAACAGAAGGATTGTGTAACGTCTTTAGCATTATACTTGATTGGTGTCCTATCCAACCAGTGTATTCCTATTCCTGGTGGCCCCGGAATCCTTCCTTCCAATTACCCCTCAGTTTTTACCAATTCCCTCAAATAATTCAACTGGTATCATTAAACATCTTCCATGAGACTGGTACCATGCTAGGCCTCACAGGCGATCAGTCAGCACTAATGCAACGAACCCTGAATCTGAATAACAGGCTCTATTGAAAGATCAAAGATACTATTTCTTAACCCTAAGCCCTGGTATTCTTGAACTAGGTCCTTGTTAGTATCATTCACTGCTAACTCCTCTACTTAATGATGCCTTTGTATGAATTATGTATTTTAATTTTTTCCAAGCTAGAATCTGCTGTAGTCAATGCTTCACATAAATGACAGTGTTTATCAAAACATTTGCCCTAACTCACATAGAAGTAAGCATTTTTAACCGTAGAAATAGAAAAGGAGCCTGATTTATCCATTCGCTTGAATTTGTTCTTCCTTACGGTTTGTCTCAATGGGGATGGAGATTAGTGAATGGAACAATACAGTTGTCCCAACTTTCTTTTCATCAGCCAAGAAACAAATGGAATAAGTGAAAGCACAGGGGGTAAAGCAAAGCTGCTCTGTCTGAAGCTTCCAGAAGCCTCAGCAGGCCTGAGATGAGCCTGAGAAACAACAGCGCTGCCCAGGAAAGTGGGGAAGACAATGGTGGCTAGAAGGGTACCAGATGGGAGCTAGGAGACCTGAATTTCTAACCTGTCATCATTTAATACTTTACTAACCTTAGGAACATCCTCTATGTTTTAATTCTCTCCTGCATAAAATATTGGTGTTGATGATAATAAGAGCACCAACCTCAAAAGTGTTATTTAGTTTTTTTGGCGAGTATTAAGTGAGATGATACATGCAAGGGTTTAGAACAGCTCCTGATACATAATAAACTCTGAATGAATATTAGCTGTGTGGTCGATATTAGGGCTCTTTGTCAAATAGTTCCTACTCTCTGCCTTTCGGAAGAAGTCCAGTTGAATACCATGGTCCCCTGTGGTTGGAAGATGCCATGTAACTATTTTCAGCCAATGAGTGTGAGCCAATGAGAAGTGATAGAACTAACTTTCCGGCAAAGCATTTGTTTACTAGAGTGAGACCCTCCAGTGTTCTCTTATTCTTTCTTCCAGGTGATGTTCTGTTTTGTGGCAGCTTCAGCAGCCTGGATCCTGGAATGAGGATGCAAGAGCTGAGCTCCCAGCCAGCTAGCGGTGGACACGTGAGTGAAAAACAGACCTTTACTATTTTATGCCGCTGAGATTTGAGGGTTGTTTGTTACCACAGCATAAATGAGCACATCCTGACTGATGAAACTATAACTCTGATCATCTTCTTATTAATGAGATAGAAAGGGAGAGAACCAAATTTTATCATAATTGTGTTAACGTACAAATCTACTTATTACTTTTTGAAAAAATGACTTTATTGAGATGTAATTCACATACTATACAATTCACCCATTTAAAGTGTACATTTCAATGGCTTTTAGTATGTTCACAGTTGTGTGCAATCACTACCACAGTCAAATTTAGAACATTTTCATCACATCACCATGAAACCCTGTACCCTTTAGCTATCACCATCTAATTCCCCCCACCCCAACTTAGGTTGCCGTGAGAAACCACTAATCAACTTTCTATAGATTTCCATATTCTGGACATTTTATATGGATGGAATCATGTAGTATGCAGTCTTTTGTTACTGGCTTCTTTCATTTGGTATGATATTTTCAAGATTCATTCCTTGCAGCATGTATCAACGCTTCATTACTTTTTATGGTGGAATAATATTATACCATATAGATGTACCACATTTTATTTATGTTTTGGTCCATTGATGGGCATTTGTGTTGTTTCAACATTTTGGCTATTAGGAATAATGCTAATGCTAATATGAACCTCTGTGTACAGTTTTTTGTGTGGATGTATGTTTTCGTATCTCTTGGGTCTATACCTAGGAGAGGAATTGCTGGGTCAAAAGATAATTCTGTGTCTCATCATTTGAGGAGCTGCCAGACTATTTTCCAAAGTGGCTGCACCATTTTACACTCCCACCACCATTTTGCACCATTTCACATTTTTTCCAACATTTGTTGCTATCTGACTTTTTGATTCCAGCCTTCCTACAGGGTATGAGGTGGCATTTCATTTGCTCATAAGCCATTTGTATATCTTGGAGAAATATCAACTCAGATCCTTTGCCCATTTTTAACTGGGTTATTTATCTTTTTATTATTGAGTTGTGAGGATTCTGTATAGATACTGGATATGACTCCCTATTGATTATACGATTTGCAAATATATTCTCACATTTAATCTTTTCACTTTCTTGATGGTCTCCTTTGAAGCAAAAAAAGTTTTTAATTTTGATGATGTTCAATTATCTACATTTTTTCTTTTATTGTTCATGTTTTGGTGTCATATCTAAGAATGCTTCACCAAAGGCAAAGCCATGAAGAATTACCGCTCTGTTTTCTTTTAACACTTTTACAGTTTTAGCTCTTACATTTAGGTCGTTGATTCAAGGTCTATTTGTTTATGCTTAATCAATTTTTAAAAGGTCTTGTAGGATATAATTGATACATAGTAAGCTTTATGTATTTAATGTATACAATTGTATAAATTTGGACATATGCATACATATGTATACATCCATGAAACCATTACCACTTCATGATAAGGAATATATCCATCACACCCAAAAGACTCCTCATACCCTTTCGTAATCCTTCTCTTCCATATTTCCCCATCCTACATCCCCAAGCCACCACTGCTCTGCTTTCTCTCAATGCAGATTGGTTTAAATTTTTATGCAAAAAATTTTTCCTATGCAAAAGAATCACACAATATGTACTTTTTTTCTTTTAAAAATTGGGATAAAATATAAATAACATTAAATTACCATTTTAACCAATTTGAAGTGTGCAGTTTTGTGGCATTAAGTACATTCAAATTAGTGTGTAGCCATCACCACCATCCATCTCTGGAGTTATTTACCTCTTTCCTAACTGAAGCTCTGTACCCATTGAACAATAACTCCTGATTTCTCTTTCCCCTCAGTCCCTCGTCACCATTCTACTTCGTTTTTTATGAATTTGACCACACTAGATATTTCATATAAGTGGAATCGTACAGCATGTGTCCTTTTGTGACTGGCTTTTTTCATACGTCATAATGTCTTCTAGGTTCATCCATGTTGCAGCATGTTTCCAATTACATTTCTTTTTAAGACTAAATAATATTCCATTGCATGCATATATCACATTTTGTTCATTTATTCATCTGTTAATGGACACTTGGGTTGATCCCAACTTTTGGCTGTTGTGAATAATGCTATTATGAACTTAAGTGTACTGATATCTGTTCATGTCTCTGCTTTCAGTTCTTTTGATGATATACTCAGAAGTGGAATTGCTGGATCATACAATAATTCTATGTTTAATTTTTTGAGGAAGCTTTATATTGTTTTCCATAGTGGCTGCATCATTTTACCTTCCCATCAGCAATACACAAAAGTTCCAATTTCTTCACATCCTCACCAACACTTGTTTTCCATTTCTGTTTGTTTTTATAATAGCCATCCTAATCGGTGTGAAGTGGTATCTCATTGCATTTTTGATGCTCATTTTCATAATGATTAGAGACGTTGAGCATCTTTTCATGTGCTAATTGTCCATTTGTATATCTTCTGGGATAAATGTCTATTCAAGTCCTTTGCTCATTTTTAAATCAGGTTGTTTTTAGTTAAAATTTTTTATGTATTTGGGCTATTAATCCTTTGTCAGAAATATGATTTGCCAATATTTTTCTCCCATTCATGGGTTGTTTTTCACTCTGTTGAGAGTATCTTTCAATGCACAAAAGTTTCTAATGTTGATGAAGTCCCATTTATTATTTTTCTTTTATTGGCTGTGCATTTGGTGTCATATCCAAGAAATTATTTCCAAATTCAGTATTGTGAAACCGTCCCCCACATGTTCTTGTGACTTTTATAATTTTCACTCTTACGTTTAGGTCTCTGATGCAGGTTGAGTTAATTTTTGTATATGGTGTAAGATAACAGTTTCATTCTTTCACATGGGGATGTTGTTTGCCACACATCATTTATTGAAAAGAGTATGTACTTTTTTTTCACTCAGCATAACTATTTGGTGTCCATCCATGATAAATTTATTGCATTTATCAATAGTTCATTTCTTATTATTCCATTGTATGGATACGTAGCAATTTGTTTATTCATTCACCTATTGATGGGGGTTTGGAATGTTTCCAGTTTGGGGCTATTACAAAGAAAGCTGCTGTGAACATAGATGTATGAATATACGCTTTGAAATCTCCTGGGTAAAGACCTAGGAGTAGAATGGCTAGATCATGTGGTAGCTGTATGTTTAACTTTTTGTTGTTAAGTTTACATTCTCACCAGCAGTGGATGAGAATTCCAGTTGCCTTACAGCCATGTGCGATGGTAAGACCTTTTAATTTTAGTCATTCTGAAAGGTATATATATCATTGTGCCTTTAATTTGCATTTCACTAGTGACTGATGATGTGTCATATCATTTCATGTTCTTATTTACCATTCGTATATTTTCTTCCGTGAAGCGTCTGTTCGTAATTTTTGCCCGTATTTTAAATCAGGTTTTCTTTTTCTGAGAATTGTTTATATATTTGGGATATACATCCTTTATTAAATATGTGCTTTGCAAATATTTTCTCCCAGTCTGCGGCTTTGTCTTTTCATTCCCTAAACAGTGTTTTCTGAAAACACTTTTTAATTCTGAAGATGGCCACTTGATCAATTTGTTCTTTGTGAATCATGCTTTTGGTGTAATATCTAAGAAATGTTTGCCTAACCTAAGGACACAAAGATTTTCCTCCATGTTTTCTTCTAGAGACTTTATAGTTTTAGGTTGAGCATTTATTTTTTGACTTAATATTTGTATATGGTTGAAGATAAGGCATTTTCCATCCAGATATCCAAATGTTTCAGTATTATTTGTTGAAAAACTCTTCTTCCTCCTTTGAATTTGCCATGCCTCTTTGTCAGAAATAAATTGTCCTTATATGCATGGGTGTATTTCTGAAATCTCTACTCTGTGCCATTGATCTATTTGTCTAACGTGATGCTAATACTACAGTGTCTCAATTACTGTAGTTTTTAATAAGTGTTTAAATCAGGTAATGTTAGTTCCCCAAATTTGTTCTTCTTTTTCCAAGTTGTTTTGGCTATTCTAGGTCCTTTGCATTTCCATACACATTTTAGAATAATTTTGTCAATTTCAAAAAAAAAAGCTTCCTGGGATTTTGATTAGGATTTTCAGTTATCGAGAGTGGTATTAAAATCTCCCATTATAGTTGTGGATTTGTTTTTCCTTGCAGTTCTATCGTTTTTGCTTCAATTGCTTTGAAGCTCTGTTATTAGGTGCATAAACACTTTGGATTATTTTGCTTGCTTGATAAATTGATCCCTTAATCATTATGAAATGACCTTTATCCCTGGAAAGATTCTTTGCTCTGAAATCTAATTTGTCTGAGATTAGTACAGCCCCCTTTGCTTCCCATTGATTAATGTTAGCATAGTATGTATTTGACCATCTTTTAATTTTAATTTATGTGTGTTTATATATTGAAGGTGCATTTCTTCTGAGCATCTTATAGTTGGCTCTTGCTTTTCTCACCAATTTGACAGTCTCTGCATTTTAAGTGGAGATTAAAGGCATTTTAACACTTGATGTGATTAAATTTTCATTTTGCATCTTGCCATTAATTTTCTATTTGAAACATCAGGTTTTTGTTTCCTCTCCCACATTTTCTTCCTTCTTTTGGATCACATGTTTATTTTTTACATTGTACTCTGCCTCTTTTATCAGCTTATTAGCTTAAAGTTTGGGGTGGATATTTTACTGGTTGCTTTAGGATTGATACTATGTACTTTTAACTTGCCACTGTTTAACTTCAAGTAACGGTGCTGCATTTCACATATTAAAAACCTTATAATTAAATACTTCAGTTTCTCTCCTCTTTGCCTTTGTGTTACTGCTGTCGTGTACTTTTCTTTTACAAATGTTATAAACCTCACACTCATTGTGATTACTTTTGTTTAAACACTTAATTATCATTTAAAGAGGTTTAAATAAGAAGAAAATATCTTGTATATTGACCCATATAGTTAGCATTTCCAGCACTCTTTATTCCTTTTTGTACATTCACATATCCATTGGGTATCATTTTCCTTTGGCCTAATGGACTTCCTTTAACATTACTTGTACCGCAACTCTGACAACAGGGAATTATTTCAGCTCTGTATGCCTGAAACGTCTCTATTGCACTTTCACTTTTAAAAGATATTTTTACTGGATATAGTTCTACCTTCTGGGTTGATAGTTTTTTTCTTTTCTTTCAGTACTTTGCAAATGTTACTCTACTGTTTTGTATTATTTTCAATGCGAAATATGCCATTTCCTCATTTTATTTGTAGATGTAGTACATCTCTTTTCTCTGGCTGCTTTTCAAATATTTCTTTTTAACTCCTACTTTTAAGCAACTTGATTATGATGTGCCTTGGTGTGATTTTCTCCATGTTCCTTGCTTTGGGGGTTTGTTGAGGTTCTTGGATCCATGGTTTTATCATTTTCAACAAATTTGGAAACTTCTAGCCATTATTTATTCAAATATTTTTTCTCTGTCACCCTTCTCTTTTTACAGACTCCAACTACACGTATATTAGGCTGCTTAAATTTGTCCCACAGCTCAATAATGCTCTGTTCGTTTTTAAAAATCATTTTTCTTTGTGTATTCCATTTCAGATACTTTATATTGCTGTATCTTCAAGTACACTTACCCTTTTCCCCCAGCAATGATGAATCATCCACTAATACCATTCAGTGCATTTGTCATCTCAGGATTATCGTTTTCACTTCGAGAAGTTAGATTTGAGTTTTTAAGTCTTCCATGTATTACCCAACTTTTCAAATATAGGGAATACAGTTATACTAACTGTTTTAATATTTTTATCTGCTAATCCCAACAACAGTGTCAGTTCTGATACAATTTTGGTCCTTTGATTTTTTTCCTCATGATTGTATCATTTTTCTACATCTTTGCATTCCTGATAATTTTTGAAAGATATCAGGCATTGTTAATTTTATCTTGTGGGCTGTTGGATATTTTATATTCCTATAAATATTCTTAAGCTTTTTTTTTAAACACCTTTATTAGAGTATAATTGCTTTACAATGGTGTGTTAGTTTCTGCTTTATAACAAAGTGAATCAGTTATACATATACATATGTCCCCATATCTATTCCCTCTTGCATCTTCCTCCCTCCCACCCTCCCTATCCCACCCCTCTAGGTGATCACAAAGCACCCAGGTGATCTCCCTGTGCTCTGCGGCTGCTTCCCACTAGCTATCTATTTTACGTTTCGTAGTGTATATATGTCCATGCCACTCTGTCACTTTGTCCCAGCTTACCCTTCCCCAACCCCATCCCCATATCCTCAAGTCCATTCTCTAGTAGGTCTGCATCTTTATTCCCATCTTGCCCCTAGGTTCTTCTGACCAATTGTTTTTTCTTCTTTTAGATTCCGTATACATGTATTAGCATACAGTATTTGTTTTTCTCCTTCTGACTTACTTCACTCTGTATGACAGTCTCTAGGCCCATCCACCTCACTACAAATAACTCAGTTTTGTTCCTTTTTATGGCTGAGTAATATTCCATTGTATATGTGTGCCACATCTTCTTTATCCATTCATCCGATGATGGACACTTAGGTAGCTTCTATGTCCTGGCAATTGTAAATAGAGCTGCAATGATCATTTTGGTACATGACTCTTTTTGAATTATGGTTTTCTCATGGTATATGCCCAGTAGTGGGATTGCTGGGTCATATGGTAGTTCTATTTTTACTTTTTTAAGGAACCTCAATACTGTTCTCCATAGTGGCTGTATCAATTTACACTCCCACCAACAGTGCAAGAGCGCTCCGTTTTCTCCACACCCTCTCCAGCATTTATTGTTTGTAGATTTTTTGATGATGGCCATTCTGACCGGTGTGACATGATATCTCATTGTAGTCTTGATTTGCATTTATCTAATGATTAATGATGTTGAGCATTCTTTCATGTGTTTGTTGGCAATCTGTATATCTTCTTTGGAGAAATGTCTATTTAGGTCTTCTGCCCATTTTTGGATTGGGTTGTTTGTGTTTTTAATATTGAGCTGCATAAGCTGCTTGTAAATTTTGGAGATTAATCCTTTGTCAGTTGTTTCATTTGCAAATATTTTCTCCCATTCTGAGGGTTGTCTTTTCATCTTGTTTATGGTTTCCTTTGCTGTGCAAAAGCTTTTAAGTTTCATTAGGTCCCATTTGTTTATTTTTGTTTTTATTTTCATTTCTCTAGGCAGTGGGTCAAAAAGGATCTTGCTGTGATTCATGTCATAGAGTGTTCTGCCTAAGTTTTCCTCTAAGAGTTTTATACTGTCTGGCCTTATATTTAGGTCTTTAATCCATTTTGACTTTATTTTCATGTATGGTGTTAGGGAGTGTTCTAATTTCATTCTTTTACATGTAGCTGTCCAGTTTTCCCAGCACCACTTATTGAAGAGGCTGTCTTTTCTCAACTGTATATTTTTGCCTCCTTTATCAAAGATAGGGTGACCATATGGGAGTGGGTTTATCTCTGGGCTTTCTATCCTGTTCCATTGATTTATATTTCTGTTTTTGTGCCAGTACCATACTGTCTTGATTACTGTAGCTTTGTAATAGAGTCTGAAGTCAGGGAGTCTGATTCCTCCAGCTCCGTTTTTCATTCTCAAGATTGCTTTGGCTATTCAGGATCTTTTGTGTTTCCATACAACTTGTGATTTTTTTTTTTCTAGTTCTGTGAAAAATGCCATTGGTAGTTTGATAGGGATTGCATTAAATCTGTAGGTTACTTTGTGTAGTAGAGTCATTTTCACAATGTTGATTCTTCCAATCCAAGAACATGGTATATCTCTCCATCTATTTGTATCATCTTTAATTCCTTTCATCAGTGTCTTATAATTTTATGCATAGAGATCTTTTGTCTCCTTAGGTAGGTTTATTCCTAGATATTTTATTCTTTTTGTTGCAATGGTAAATGAGAGTGTTTTCTTAATTTCACTTTCAGATTATTCATCATTAGTGTATAGGAATGCAAGAGATTTCTGTGCATTAATTTTGTATCCTGCTACTTTACCAAATTCATTGATTAGCTCTAGTAGTTTTCTGGTAGCATCTTTAGGATTCTCTATTTATAGTATCATGTCATCTGCAAACAGTGACAGTTTTACTTCTTCTTTTCCGATTTGGATTCCTTTTATTTCTTTTTCTTCTCTGATTTCTGTGGCTAAAACTTCCAAAACTATGTTGAATAATAGTGGTGAGAGTGGGCAACCTTGTCTTCTTCCTGATCTTAGTGGAAATGGTTTCAGTTTTTCACCATTGAGTATGATGTTGGCTGTGGGTTTGTCCTATATGGCCTTTATTATGTTGAGGAAAGTTCCCTCTATGCCTACTTTCTGGAGGGTTTTTTTCATAAATGGGGGTTGAATTTTGTCAAAAGCTTTCTCTGCATCTATTGAGATGATCATATGGTTTTTCTCCTTCAATTTGTTAACATGGTGTATCACGTTGATTGATTTGTGTATATTGAAGAATCCTTGCTTTCCTGGGATAAACCCCACCTGACCATAGTGTACCGTCCTTTTAGTGTGCTGTTGGATTCTGTTTGCTAGTATTTTGTTGAGGATTTTTGCATGTATGTTCATCAGTGATATTGGCCTGTAGTTTTCTTTCGTTGTGACATCTTTGTCTGGTTTTGGTATCAGGGTGATGGTGGCCTCATAGAGTGAGTTTGGGAGTGTTCCTTCCTCTGTTATATTTTGGAAGAGTTTGAGAAGGATAGGTGTTAGCTCTTCTCTAAATGTTTGATAGAATTCGCCTGTGAAGTCATCTGGTCCTGGGCTTTTGTTTGTTGGAAGATTTTTAATCACAGTTTCAATTTCAGTGCTTGTGATTGGTCTGTTTATATCTTCTATTTCTTCCTGGTTCATTTTCGGAAGGTTGTGCTTTTCCAAGAATTTGTCCATTTCTTCCAGGTTGTCCATTTTATTGGCATATAGTTGCTTGTAGTAATCTCTCATGATCCTTTGTATTTCTGCAGTGTCAGTTGTTACTTCTCCTTTTTCATTTCTAATTCTTTTGATTTGAATCCTCTCCCTTTTTTTCTTGATGTGTCTGGCTAAGGGTTTATCAATTTTGTTTATCTTCTCAAAGAACCAGCTTTTAGTTTTATTGATCTTTGCTATCATTTCCTTCATTTCTTTTTCATTTATTTTTGATCTGACCTTTATGATTTCTTTCCTCTGCTAACTTTGGGGATCTTTTGTTCTTCTTTCTCTAATTGCTTTAGGTGTAAGTTTAGGTTGTTTATTTGAGATGTTTCTTGTTTCTTAGGGTAGGCTTGCATAGCTATAAAATTCTCTCTTAGAACTGCTTTTGCTGCATCCCATGGGTTTTGGGTCGTCGTGTCTCCATTGTCATTTGTTTCTAGGTATTTTTTGATTTCCTCTTTGATTTCTTCAGTGATCTCTTGGTTATTAAGTAGTGTGTTGTTTAGCCTCCATGTGTTTGTATTTTTTACAGTTTTTTTTCCTGTAATTGATATCTAGTCTCATAGGGTTGTGGTCAGAAAAGATACTTGATACGATTTCAGTTTTCTTAAATTTACCAAGGCTTGATTTGTGACCCAAGATATGATCTATCCTGGAGAACGTTCCATGAGCACTTGAGAAGAATGTGTATTCTGTTGTTTTTGGATGGAATGTCCTATAAATATCAATTAAGTCCATCTGGTTTAATGTATCATTTAAAGCTTGTGTTTCCTTATTTATTTTCATTTTGGATGATCTGTCCATTGGTGAAATTGGGGTGTTAAAGTCCCCTACTATGATTGTGTTACTGTCAATTTCCCCTTTTATGGCTGTTAGTATTTGCCTTATGTATTGAGGTGCTCCTATGTTGGGTGCATAAATATTTACAATTGTTGTATCTTTTTCCTGGATTGATCCCCTGATCATTATGTAGTGTCCTTCTTTGTCTCTTGTAATAGACTTTATTTTAAAGTCTATTTTGTCTGATATGAGAATTGCTACTCCAGCTTTCTTTTGATTTCCATTTGCATGGAATATCTTTTTCCATCCCCTCACTTTCAGTCTATATGTGTCCCTAGGTCTGAAGTGGATCTCTGGTAGACAGCATATATACAGGCCTTGTTTTTGTATCCATTCAGCCAGTCTATATCTTTTGGTTGGAGCATTTAATCCATTTACATTTAAGGTAACTATCGATATGTATGTTCCTATTACCATTTTCTTAATTGTTTTTGGTTTATTATTGTATGTCTTTTCCTTCTCTTGTGTTTCCTGCCTAGAGAAGTTCCTTTAGCATTTGTTGTAAAGCTGGTTTGGTGTTGGTGAATTCTCTTAGCTTTTGCCTCTCTGTAAAGCTTTTAATTTCTCCGTCAAATCTGAAAGAGATCCTTGCTGGGTAATCTTGGTTGTAGGTTTTTCTCCTTTATCACCTTAAATATGTCTTGCCACTCCCTTCTGGCTTGAAGAGTTTCTGCTGAAAGATCAGCGTTTAACCTTATGGGGATTCCTTTATGTGTTATTTGTTCTTTTTCCCTTGCTGCTTTTAATATTTGTTCTTTGTATTTAATTTTTGATAGTTTGATTAATATGTGTCTTGGCATGTTTCTCCTTGGATTTATCCTGTACGGGACTCTCTGTGCTTCCTGGACTTGAGTAACTATTTCCTTCCCAATTCAGGGAAGTTTTCAACTATAATCTCTTCAAATATTTTCTCAGTCCCTTTCTTTTTCTCTTTTTCTGTGACCCCTATAATTCGAATGTTGGCGTGTTTAATGTTGTCCAAGAAGTCTCTGAGACTGTCTTCAATTCTTTTCATTGTTTTGTCTTTATTCTCCTCTGTGGTAGTTATTTCCACTATTTTATCTTCCAGGTCACTTATCTGTTCTTCTGTTATTAATCCCTTCTGGAGAATTTTTAATTTCATTTATTGTGTTGTTCATCACTGTTTGCTCTTTAGTTCTTCTAGGTCCTTGTTAAAAGTTTCTTGTATTTTCTCCATTATATTTCCAAGATTTTGGATCATCTTTACTATCATTATTCTGAATTCTTTTTCAGGTAGACTGCCTATTTCCTCTTCATTTGTTAGGTCTGGTGGGTTTTTATCTTGCTCCTTCATCTGCTGTGTTTTTCTGTCCTCTCATTTTGCTTAACTTACTGTGTTTGAGGTCTCCTTTACGCAGGCTGCAGGTTTGTAGTTTCCATTGTTTTTAGTGTCTGTCCCCAGTGGCTAAGGTCAGTTCAGTGGGTTGTGTAGGCTTCCTGGTGGAGGGGACTAGTGCCTGTGTTCTGGTGGATGAGGCTGGATCTTGTCTTTCTGGTGGGCAGGTCCACGTCTGGTGGTGTGTTTTGGGGTGTCTGTGGACTTATTATGATTTTAGGCAGCCTCTCTGCTAATTGGTGGGGTTGTGTTCCTGTCTTGCTAGTTGTTTGGCATACGGTGCCCAGCACTGTAGCTTGCTGGTCGTTGAGTGAAGCTGGGTCTTGGTGTTGAGATGGAGATCTCTGGGAGATTTTCACCATTTGATATTTTGTGGATCTGGGATGTCTCTTGTGGACCAGTGTCTTGAACTTGGCTCTCCCACCTCAGAGGCACAGCACTGACTCCTGGCTTCAGCACCAAGAGCCTTTCATCCACATGGCTCAGAATAAAAGGGAGGAAAAAAAAGAAAGAAAGAAAGAAGAAGATTAAATAAAATAAAGTAAAATAAAGTTATTAAAACAAAAAATAATTATTAACAAAATAATATTTTTAAGGAAAAAAAACAAAACAAAACAAATGGACAGACAGAACCCTAGGACAAATGGTAAAAGCAAAGCTATACAGACAAAATCACACACAGAAGCATACACATACACACTCACAAAAAGAGAAAAAGGGAACAGAATATATATATCGTTGCTCCCAAAGTCCACCTCCTCAATTTGGGATGATTCATTGTCTATTCAGGTATTCCACAGATGCAGGGTACATCAAGTTGATTGTGGAGATTTAATCCGCTGCTCCTGAAGCTGCTGGGAGAGATTTCCCTTTCTCTTCTTTGTTCGCACAGCTCCCGGCCTTCAGCTTTGGATTTGGCCCCGCCTCTGCGTGTAGGTCACCTGAGGGCATCTGTTCTTCGCTCAGACAGGACAGGGTTAAAGGAGCCACTGATTCAGGGGCTCTGGCTCACTCAGGCTGGGGGAGGGAGGGGTACGGAGTGCGGGGCGAGCCTGCGGCGGCAGAGGCCGGCGTGACGTTGCACCAGCCTGGGGAGCGCTGTGCGTTCTCCCGAGGAAGTTGTCCCTGGATCACGGGACCCTGGCAGTGGCGGGCTGCACAGGCTCCCCGGAAGGGAGGTGTGGAGAGTGACCTGGGCTTCCTCACAGGCTTCCTGGTGGTGGCAGCACCAGCCTTAGCTTCTCATGCTCGTCTCTGGTATCCGCGCTGATGGCCGCGGCTCGCGCCCGTCTCTGGAGCTCCTTTAAGCGGCGCTCTGAATCCTCTCTCCTCGCGCACCAGGAAACAAAGAGGCAAGAAAAAGTCTCTTGTCTCTTTGGCAGGTCCAGACTTTTTCCCGGACTTCCTCCCGGCCAGCTGTGGCTCACTAGCCCCCTTCAGGCTGTGTTCACGCTGCCAACCCCAGTCCTCTCCCTGCAATCCAAACTCCGAAGCCTGAGCCTCAGCTCACAGCCCCCGCCCGCCCCGGCAGGTGAGCTGACGAGCCTCTCGCGCTGGTGAGTGCCGGTCGGCACCGATCCTCTGTGCGGGAATCTCCCCACTTTGCCCTCCGCACCCCTGTTGCTGTGCTCTCTTCCGCGGCTCCGAAGCTTCCCCCTCCGCCACCCGCAGTCTCTGCCCGTGAAGGGGCTTCCTAGTGTGTGGAAACCTTTCCTCCTTCACCGCTCCCTCCCACTGGTGCAGGTCCCGTCCCTATCCTTTTGTCTCTGTTTATTCTTTTTTCTTTTGCCCTACCCAGGTACGTGGGGGGTTTCTTGCCTTTTGGGAGGTCTGAGGTCTTCTGCCAGTGTTCAGTAGGTGTCCTGTAGGAGTTGTTCCACATGTAGATGTATTTCTGATGTATTTGTGGGGAGGAAGGTGATCGCGTGTTACTCTTCCGCCATCTTGAAGCTCCTCCCTTAAGCATTTTTTGATATGCAATTCACTTGTTTGGAAAGCATTTAATTTTTTTTTTCAGTTTCCTTTTTTAACAGGGTTAATTATTACCCACTACTGGGGCAAGACTCTTCTGATTTGCTCTACCCAATGCCCTGTGAATTTTGAGTTTTCCCAACCTGGCTCGAGAGAATAGACTATTTTTGGCCCTGCCTGGGTTCTATGCACTATAAAGGTGCTATGCACCTTTCAAGTGATCTTTGCTGGGTTTCTGATAGTTTCCTCACACATAGCATAAATAAGTCCACTACTGGATACTTGAGAGTGATTCCCTGCAGTTCTCTGAATACTCTCTCTGTGTAGACCCCTCCTCCCTGGTACTCTACCAACTCTAGCAGCTTTGGTCCCCCCAGACTCTCAGCTCTGTCTCTTCACCTGTGGAGTCCACCAGGTTCTGCCTCAGTTCTTCCTTGTATTGTGGCTTGGAAACTCTCAAGTCAGTTAGCTAGTTCAATTGTAGGGCTAGCCTCATTTTTTTCTATCTTTCCAGAATCACTTTCCTTCATTGCCTGATGTTCAGTGTCTTTGAAAAGCATTGGTTCATATATTTTATTTGGTTTTTCCATTGTTTCAGGTGGGAAGATAATTCTAGTCCCAATTACTTCACATCAGTTGGAAACAGAAGTCCCTCTGTTACTCCATGTTTGATTAACTAAAACATGCACTGATTTCTCGTGGCAGATCATAGAAACATTTGTGCACTCTTCATGAGCAGATAGATTTGCCCAAAGCAGTCAACATAAATTTCCCTTAACATGCAAAATGGCAATGTAATCTGTCTCTCACTAAGATACCCACGTGTTTTTAGTATTTAATGTTGCATTAAAAAAAAGTAGATTTTCAGAAACATAATAAGCACAAAGTCTTCCTGTTTATCCTCCATAGTATTTTGTCATCGTGGGGAAGGTTTAAGTATTCTGTCCCCTCCACACATGCCCAACCTCCTGATCTACCCCTGTGTATCTCCTATAGGCCACCACCCTTGAAATTTTACAAGCAAGTTTGTTGACAGAAAGCCAGTACCCTGCTCTATCTAGAAGGTAGTGTTAGTTTGAGGACACTGAATCCTGGGACTTCCTCCAATTTATCACAGTTAAACACCTGTGCTAAATAAGTTGCATATCTCCACTGTGGGTTTCAAGCCACAAAATGGTAACTGTCAAAATTTCTTTCATTTAATGGGATAAATGGTGTGAGGGCCCTCCAGGTGTTGTTTAAAGATAATGTATGATATTTTGAGCAGGGAGGTCCTCTGGAAGCTTTTCAGACTTTGGCTTATCCTCCTCTTATATCTTCTGTGCTGTTTCTCTGACAGGATGACTCTGTGCTTAAATGCTGAGATTCTGCATCACTACTTAAATTTCTATTTTTATATTGTGGCAAACCTGCCCTATGTTGTTCCAGGAAAGGCAGAGAAATTGCATATGATATATATATTTTTTGATATTTTTATATCTTTTTTGGGGGCTGTGTTGGGTCTTCGTTGCTGTGCGCGGGCTTTGTCTAGTTGTGGCGAGTGGAGGCTACTCTTTGTTGCAGTGTATGGGCTTCTCCTTGTGGTGGCTTCCTTTGTTGCAGAGCCAGGCTCTAGGCATGCGGACTTCAGTAGTTGTGGCACGTGGACTCAGTAGTTGTGGCTCACGGGCTCTAGAGCACAGGGTCCGTAGTTGCTGTGCACAGGCTTAGTTGCTACATGGAACGTGGGATCTTCCCAGACCAGGGGATTGAACCCGTGTCCCCTGCATTGGCAGGTGGATTCCTAACCACTGTGCCACCAGGGAAGTCCCTTCATATGATATTAAATGAGGATTAAGGACATGGGTTTGGATATCTGACAGGGCCAGATTGAAGTCCCAACTATTTCCCTTACCAGCTGTGTGACCCTGGGTCTGTTACTAAAGATATATAGCCCACAATTTCCATCCACTCCCCTTTAAAAAAAAAGAAATAACACAAGACTTTTTTTTTTTTTTTTTTTTTTTGGCAGTACGTGGGCCTCTCACTGTTGTGGCCTCTCCCGTTGCAAAGCCAGGCTCCGACGTGCAGGCTCAGCAGCCATGGCTCACGGGCCCAGCTGCTCCGTGGCATGTGGGATCTTCCTGTACCGGGGCACGAAGCTGTGTCCCCTGCATCGGCAGGTAGACTCTCAACCACTGTGCCACCAGGGAAGCCCAACGCAAGATTTTTGTGTAAGCAAGATAATGAACGTGAAAAGGGTTGAGTGCAATACCTGCCAACGGAAATGCTCAATAAACATTCTCATACTCAATAAGTCGGTAATGATGATAAGTCCCGCCTCATTGTCACCACCCTTTATAATAATTCTCAGCACAGGCGTTACTTTCAGAGTCTGATGGGCCATCCTTTTTTCAGCAGCTGATACATTATCTCACTGTTCTCAGCCAGATATCTCAAATTGGTGGTCGACAGGCAAGCTGCATGTCGTTTTTAAACAAAATTCAGAAAAAGGTGATTCCCTATAAAATCCAGATTTCAATAAAAATTCAGATATCTGGCCTCTCTTAAATAGTTGGAATATCTTTTAATTGTAGACTCATGATTCCACATGTTTTAATAAGTGGTAACTGTGAGCTAATTATCACATTCAGCAGGGCAATGCTTGTCAGTGTGCCAGGACCCCTCCTTCCCACTTACCTTCCCCATACGGAGTTGAGTGTCACCCAGCACAGGGACTCCTCATTTTTCTTCTTGTTCCTTGTTTTATTTGTGACCCTGCATGAAACTGCTTGTTCTCCCTAAATGAGATGCACTAATGTTCACAAAATATTTAGAATAGAGGCTGATGTAAAGAACAGGATTTCTGTAATGGCTTTTGCCCTGGAGCATAATGAAATTATTCGTGGAGCATTTCTGGGCATTCTGCCTTTTGGTTGTTTGAGCAGAGACCACAGGTTGTCACCAAACAGGAATTCTGCCTTGTTTCTCTAGTATAAAACCCCTAATGTGATCTGGGCTCTTTGCTGAACAAAATAAAAACTCCAAGTATCTCTTTCAGTTTGGTATGGTAATTTGAATAAATGGAAGACGTTTGTGTAGCTTTTGGGTAACATCACTAAAGAAGGCGGCATGCCCCTCTCCTGCCCTTTCTTGTCTTCTTGGGGCCAAACTGTGGGTATGATGGAGTTGGAGCAGCCATCTTGTAGTATGAGGTAGAAGGCAAGAGTTGAGGATGATGAAACAACAAATTAAAGGGCACCTGGATTCCTGGTGCTCTTTGTGCCAACTTACCTCTCGTAGATTACCTGCATTTATATCAGAGAAGTGTATATTTCAGTAATGTTTATGCCACCATTATTTAGGGGTTTCTGTCACTCATAGATGAACTTAATCCAAACCAATACTATTATATTGATATGACATGTTTAATATCAACTGTTATGTTGATAATGTTTTCTATATAACTTACAGAAATTAGAATGAGTACCTCAGAAACTTCACAAACATTAATTATGTCTTCCATGTGGCTTTTCTTCATAGAAATATTTCACATACTTTTTTACAGTCTAAAATATTTATTTTATCATCTCTTCTCATTAATTCTACTTTAAGTATATTAAATTTTATTGTATTTTAGTATTGTATATCTATTGTACTGTATTTTTGTAACAGATTTGTTGAGATATAATCCACATACCATAGAATTTACTCATTTAACACATATAATTTACAGTTTTTAGTATGTTCATAAAGTTGTGCAACCATCACCAGAATCAGTAATACATGTCACTTCCACTTGCTTTCCATTGGCTCGAGCAAGTCATATAGCCTTGTGTAAGAAAGCCTCCTGTAGAGTGGGGTCTCTTACTGAAAGGCGAACACTTTGAAGAATAATGCAATCTAACACACATATTATCGCCACTAGATGGCTATCAGGGGCCATTGTGATCAGAGCATGTGTGGTAGAAGTGTTGAGACTTAAGTAGGCTTTATATAAATTTTTGAGTTGGATTTGCTGATAGAAGGAAATGGCATTGAAGAAAAATATTTTCTTTGTAAGTTAAAGTACAGATGAAGAAAATTAACAAGTCAGATTGAATAAAAGTAAGGAAAGTATTCTTACAAGAGAGGAAAATAATTTTTTGACTTGGGAGTGGTAAGTTAGGATGTAATGTGAGGCCATCTATAATAGAGAGTTTTGCATAATAAGCTACACTTGATTTTGAAAACCACTTATAACAACAATAATTAAAATATGAAAATAATAATAGTAACAAATAGGTATTAACCTCTTTCTTTGTAATAGATACTGTTTTATATATTTTGTATGCTGTAGCTCCTTTACTTCTCACAATAACCAGTGCAGTATGTCCTGATATTATTTTCATTTACCGGATATGTAAGGTAAAACTCGGAGACGTAAAGTAAAAAAGCCATATATCACACAGTGTGACAGTTTCTATTGCTTGCAACCAAGAACCATAATTGACACTAAATAGAAAAAGGTCTAAAATAATATATACCAAACTTTTAACAGTGAAACTATGTGTTGAGTAGAATTTCAGGGAAATTTCTATTTATTTGTGTCCTCTTCAATTTCTTTCAGCAATTTTTTTTTAGTTTTCAGTGTACAAGTCTTACACCCCCTTGGTTAAATTTATTCTCAAGCATTTTATTCTTTCTGATGCTGTTGTAATGGAATTTTCTTAATTTCCTTTTCAGATTGTTCATTGCTAGTGTGTAGAGATATAACTGATTTTTACATACTGATCTTGTACCCATCAACTTTGCTGAATTTATTATCTCTAATAGGTTTTGTGTGTATGTGTGAAGTTTTTAGGATTTTCCCTATATAGAATCATGTCACTTGTGAAAAAAGATGGTCTTACTTCTTCCTTTCCAGTGTGGATGCCTTTTGTCTTATTTTACTGCCTAATTGCTCTGACTAGAACTTCTAGTGGAGAGTTGAACACCAGTGGTGAAGTGGGCTTCCCTCTCTGGTCCTTGATGTTAGGGTAAAAGCTTTCAGTGTTTCACTATTGAAACAACGTATTATTTTTAAACATAGAAAAGCACATGATTATTTTAGGCAACTAATAAAAATGTAGAGCAAAATCTATTTTAGAAGTTCTTAAAATACAAAGCTTCCATTGACCTCTTAGTTTTCTGTAGTAGAAGATGACAGATCAACATGGAAAGGAAAGCTAGAGTAAGACGCACAGGCCTGTAGAGAGATAACTAGAGACATCTTTCCTAAGGGGATGAGAAGGACTAAACCGTCGGTGCGATAGAATGAGAGTTTTGCAGACGTGAAATTAGGTACTCACCTAGAGATGTGTTAAGGAGGGAGCTTTGCCTGCTGTCTCCAGAAAGAGAACCAGATATTTAAGACTGGGAAGGCCCAGATCAAGATAAAGGAATAGTACAGTTCCTAGTTACCACTCACTATAGTTAACAAATTATGAATACCAACATGACTAAAGAAACAGCAGCGTAGGAGAAGCTGCTACAGTTGATGGCTTAGAATTTCTAAAGAAGCAAAATTGGGGAAGGTAGCAGGAATTATGACTTGCCAATCTGACCTCTTTTAATGATGGTCACTAGCTTATTACACTGGAATTGTGGATTCTGTGTTTATGGATATTCCATTTAATACATTTTTAATAGATGTCAGTCACTGGGCAAAGTTTTTTTATTAATTCTTATAACAACCATGTGAGAGATGCAGTTTGGATTTCATTATATAGAACTGGAAATTGAGATTCAAAAAGTTTCTATCCTTTGCTCTAGCTACACAGTGGGTAGGTATTAGATATAGGATTGAAGCCTAGAATTTTTGTTCAATGTTGTAATTTTCATAGATGATACAAAGAATTTTTTAAATGTAGGTAACTATTCATGCTATATGGTCAAGATAGGTGAGGTGATGGTGCAGTAACAAAGAGCCCCCAAACCCAAGTGACTTAAAACAAAGTTCCACATCCACTTCATTACATCCACTTCATTATGTAACCCAGAATAATGGATTCTGTCTCTTTTATGCCTAAATTCCAGTGGTCCATGATACGACCATCTCTCCATCTCCCTCCCCTGCCCCTCTCTTTAAATTTTTACAAATTAACACGTGTGTGAGCAATTCAAACGTTTTTTGAGCATGAAAGAATGTAAAATGAAAATCAACATCTCCTTTTTTGACTGACGTTTTGAAGAATGAAACACTGTATGTGAAAGCATTTTAAGCTCCTTAAAGAAAAGAGTCATATAAAATTTAAGATATTATAATAACAGTGGTTCCCATCATTTCTAATTTTTAGTTTCAATATAAAGCATCCAAATCAAAACTAAAAATAAGACTTGACCACATGAAATTTTCCTGGAGAGTTTTTATTAAAGTTTTTATTAAAGGGCAGAAGTTCAGCTTAATCTTTAGCAGAATGAAGGATTACAATCAATTACGGTGTCTAAAAAGATATTGAATTTGGTTTTGACATATGGGCAAAGTATATTTTAGCTTTGTGTGTGTGTGGAAGAGGCCACTGAAAAGAGAGAATTAAAAAGACTGTCATTAGTTGTCACACTGTGTGCATAATGACCTGGCATGTTCCTGAAGCCATGGCCATGATAAATTTGTAGTTTTCCCTGTCTGCCAGGACTAGTAATGTGCAATACATTTAACAACTAAATTTGCATACAGAACATATCATTGACCTTTTAATTTCAAAGGACAAAGATTTACAAGGACAGTCATTCCAAAATAAACCATTTAATTTATATCCTTGTGTTCTCTTGTAGCAGCAGTAGAAATGCAACAAGCTGCCATTCCACAAAGAGAAAAAAGAGGAGAAATATCTTCCCAAGTGGGAGATATACCAATATGATTCGAAAACTGATAGATATATAATCCAGTTTCTCTTGATTCTTATTTTAAGGCATTTATTTTGGTTCTATAATTGCAAGTGTTAAAATAGCATATAATCATAGTGAAGTGGTTCTTTAAAATAATAGAATTTCAGAAGCATGGATTTTGTTTTCTTTGAACCATAAATTCAGCTGGGATATAGGGGCTCCATCCAGTTGTGCTACCCTTCTCCCTTCAAAGTCAAACATCTAGAAAGAAAAATCTGTGTTCACTTTCTTTCCTAGCTGGCCACTACCCACTCCTTAGCTATCCGTTACCTTAGTTAGCCTTAAAATGATATAATTGCATTCACTTGTTCTTTTCTTCCTTTTTTCTTCATTCATGCGTTCATTGATTACTACTGAGCACTTGCTTTTGTGTATCAGGCAATGTCCTCATCAGTGGGAACATATGGGTAAGCACCACCCATATGGTCCCTGGTCACTTAGACCTTCTACCTGCCAGAGGGTGAAGGGTAGGAAAGATACCAATAAACAAGTAAACAAATAAATAGAGGATCCATCCAGAGAATACAGGTTCTATAAAGAAAATAAAATAGGGTGATATGAGAGAGTGGCTGGGTAACAGCGGGTGAGTACCATAAATTAGGAACGTGAAGAAGTTGCTTTGAAAATATGATATTATGTTCAGAGGCAAATGATGAGAAAGAGTGGAATCAGAACAAAATTCATACAAATTGAAGAGTGAAAAGAAGGCCCAGAGTTGGGCACAAGCTTGGCTTGTTCAGGAAACTAAGTTCCTTCTACAATGGTCAGCTCGACTCTCTCTGCACCCTCGTTTTACCTCCCTCGCCTAATGTAGGGAGGCGATGCTACAGAGTGGATAAGAGCACAAGTTCTGGAGTCTGAGGGATTGGAACTGAGTCTGGATTCTGCTACTTCCTCGTCTGTGAGCCTCAGTTTCCTCACCTGTAACATAGGATTGCACTGTCAGGGTTCCAACAAGAAACAAATGACGTATCCAAGTGAGGTTAAATTTGAAGAGGTTTATTTACAAAGGGGTAAATTACAAAGGCATATATGGGGTATAGAGAAAACAGGAGATGCCACCGCAGCACTGTCCATATCTAGTAGCCAAATTATTCCCACCTCTAGACCACAAAGGGCAAGACAGATGTTCTTGGAACTTGAAACGAGAGAGAGCACAGGTTCCTTTGAGCACAACAGTGACCTCTGGCCATGGACACGATCATTGTAAGGTGACCTTATAGTGAATCACACTCTGACTTACCCTCCTCCCTGCCTCCAGTCTCCACGAGATGCTCCCTCTTGGTGGAAATCAGCTAAAAGCCAAAAGCCAAGAGAATCTTTCGTGCAGTCCATGAAGGTAGGGGGACACAGAGAAGAACAGAGAATGCCCCTGAAGGGAGAAACCGAGGACAGGAGATAATACATGTACCTACCTCACCTAGGCCTCTTGGAGAATATCTGAGGCAGTGCATGTAAAATGTTTAGTCTCAACTCAATTCTTTAAAACAATTTAAAACAAGAATGGCACGATGTTAAATACTTGTTAAGTCCACATTGGATTGGCGTTGTATTTTCTGGAGTTTCTGGACATTCAAAATATTTTTGAATATTAAAAAGAGCTTGGCATTGTGTTTGGAACTTAGTAAGTGTCCCATAAATGCTAGTTACAAGGATGATAACAACAACAGTAAAACATAAGCAATTCACTAGCATCTGCCTCTAAAGGTGTTTCTTCTTTTCTTACAATAATCTGCTTTTGAAAAGTCTTATCTGTGTTGATAATTTTACCCTACCTCCCAAAATGTGCATGATTTTCTGAGAATCATGTCTAGCCTATCTCTGAATCCCAAGTTCCAAACTTTTCTTTTAAACTTCCCAGTGGCTCCATCTATATAACTATGTTATAGGCCCTCAAAACTCAACTCATCCTCTCCCTCTACCTGCTTTTTCTCCCATGTCCCTTTGGCTTTTAGTCAGAATAACTCTTGAATCCACCCACTTACTGCCATGGCCCTGCCACCCCCTAATCCAAACCAGTGTCACCTAGCTCCTGACTGCAGCCATCTAACTGGTCTCCCAGCATCCAATTTGCCCTCTTAAAGAGTAGCCAGAGAGATCTTTTTTTTAAAGTGCATAAAGTTAGGTCATTTCCTGCTGAAAACTCTTTCCTAGGGTATAGTTTGAGGATTTGAAACTTAGTTTAAATAAACTACCCACATGAGTCTGAACATTAAGCTTTGAAAGCCACTAATGTAGGAAATATTCCCTCAGCCAGACCACTGAAAGAGCCACCTCACGGATTTCTACACCCTTTCTCTTCCAAGTTTGTTTTCTTTGTTCTTTCTCTTTCCTTTCTTTTTCCTTCCTCCTTCCTTCCTTCCTTCCCTCCCTCCTTCCTTCCTTTCTCTCTTTCTCTTTTCTTTTTCTCTCTTTCTTTCTCTCTCCCACCCCACCCCTGTCTTTCTCTCTCTGTCTTCCCTTCCCTTCCATTTTCATTTTTCAATATAAGCTATGCTGTCAAACACACCTGAGTTCAAATCCCAGTAATCCCAGTGTCTTACTGATATGGATTAATATGCTTAGCCTCTGTTCATGTAAGAAATAGAGATAGAACAACTACCTCATAGTGTTGATGTGAATATTAAAAAGGAAAATATCAACATGATAACTTGCATAGCCCTTGGCACACAGTAAGAGCTTAATAAGTGCTTGCCAGCAGTGCTGTATTATGATTGTTTATTTTTGTTGTTATTATTTAGTTCCTTAAAATTAATTATCATTAAATCAGTTTACATATAAAATCTTTTGCCTGACATGAAGGGCTGCATTCCTTTTATTTTTTCCTTCCCTATCTTATTTCCCACTTCACACATTAGGCAAAGTGTTCCCCCATACACATTGGCATATTCCCCGGGCCACTTGTTCATTTCCTATGTATTTTCTCTGCCCTCACCAGAATTCCACCCATTCCACAGCCAGCTCTAAGACTAGTTTCTTCACCCGGCAATAATAATCATTCCTTCCAAAGATTTTCTATAAAATGGTAGTCCCTCATATCTATGCTATTATATAATTCATTTGTGAGTCTTCTTTCTCTTATTAGACTGTAATTTAAGGATAAAAATTATATTTCAATTATCATGTAGTAATCAAATTCTTACCCCACACATTTACAGCTCAACAAATATTTATTGATTTTTTTAAGTAGAGAGATAGAAAAAAATGAATCTTTTTTTCTACCTTCATCTTAGGAGTTCCAAGAGATTATACAAAGATGTAGACTGGAAACCAGGCATCACAATGCATGAGTACAAATGGCATATATCTTTTATGTATTTAACTGCAAGGGTAGTTTTTAAAAAAACTCAAACTAGAAACGTTTGAAATATCAGAACAATGGAATATTAGAACAATCTTTGTGGAATAAAATTTGGTATACACATCAGAATATACATGTATATGTATATATGTGTTTATATACATATGTATATATACACACCACTTCTAGGAATTCCACTGAAGGAAATCATCAGACATAAAAATTGTGGTGTTATTAACAATAGAGAAAAAGTTGGAAGTAATCGAAATGTCCATCAATAGTTGAGCTGTTAAATAGTAACTCCTTTATCCGAAACACTTATATCAAGTGTCTAGCATATGCCCAGCACTGCATAAATGCTGGTAAGCAAAACAATCACGAGATGGGTTCTCATGATGCTATTAAAAATCTTGACTCAAAAAAAAAATAAAGATACGAGAGATGTTAACATTTATGAGGTTAGAGAATAAAAAGACAACACAAATTCCCTATATAGCCATTATTTGATTCCGTGCTGTTTTTTCTTTTAAAAGTATACGTGCATAGGGAAAAATGAGAAAGAAGTAGGGCATAATATTAACACTGATTAACTAGTCTTCAGGATTTTTAAAAATTAATTAATTTTTGGCTGCGTTGAGTCTTTGTTGCTGCGCGCGGGCTTTCTCTAATTGAGGCGAGCGGGGGCTACTCTTTGTGTGGCACGCGACCTTCTCACTGCAGTGGCTTCTTTTGCTGTGGAGCACGGGCTCTAGGCACGTGGGCTCCAGTAGTTGTGGGTCGCGGGGTCTAGAGCGCAGGCTCAGTAGTTGTGGCGCACGGGCTTAGTTGCTCCGCAGCTTGTGGGATCTTCCCGGACCAGGGCTCGAACTCGTGTCCCCGGCTTTGGCAGGCAGATTCTTAACCACTGCGCCACCAGGGAAGTCCCTAGTCTTCACTTTTAATATCAACTTTTCTGTACGTTTTAATTTTCTCTGAAAATATATGCCAATTTGTAGTGAGAAAATGAAGGATGCTATCAAGAGGAGAATGTGTTAATGGATTCAGGAGAGAATGTGGGGAGGTATCAGAAGGAAAGAGAGTGAGAGACTCGGGGTGCTGAGCAGGTAGAGGCTCACCTACCCCACTGCCCTCATTGCCTTAGCTAAGGCTCCCTTCCCTGAAGGATGAACAGTCTCAACTTTGGACCCCAGAGACTTGCTAGGATAACTAGACATCTCCAGTCTTAGGTAACCCTCCAACCTTTGTGAAGCCACCGAGCATCCTTTATATGCATGTGTATAGACAGAGAGTCTCACATTTTAAGATGAAAAAGACTAATTTTAGAAGCTTGCTGAAGACTCAGACTTTCTACTCCACCCCAGCAGTATATCTGGAAAGAAACCTTGATATCTGCATTTTTAAAAACACTTCCACTTCCATGGTTCTTTTGTTAGTGGTAGATTGACCACATGATGACAGTCGTTGGACCAGACAATTATGATATGAATATGCCTTTTCAGGTGTCATTCTCATGCTTTGCCAGTGCCTCCTATGGAAAAGTAAGCGATGACCTGAGGGGCCTCAGGGCATGCTCCATGACCTGGGAGCAGAAGTATGCAGGGTGGGCTGGATTTTGATAGGTAGACAAGGCCAGGAATGGCTGGCAAGTGAGAGGGATGGCCCTGAATTTAGTCAGGAGAGTAGGGAGGGACGTGGTGCTCTTGGGGAATGTGCGCAGTCTGTCAGAGTCAGGCTGGAAGAGCAGGTGAAGGCCAGATTGTCCTTTTCCTGTAGGGAGTGGCAGATCATTGAAGATTTTAGAACAAGAAAGTAAAAGGAGATTTTATGTGCATTCTAACAAGGCGGTGAGCGTGCAGGCCAATGGCATCAGACTCAGAACCCAAAAGGCCTGGGTTTGGGCTCAACTCTGCCACTTATTAGGGGACAATTAAGTGATTAGGGGACAAGTTAATAACCTTTTAAGTTTCAGTTTCCTTTTCTGTAAAGCAGGCTTAATACACACTTACAGAGTCAGTTAGAAAAGCCTACATGTTTCTATAAATTCAGAACCAGGCATCCAGTGAATGGTACTTAAGAGAACTTATTGTCAGAATGGTGAAACACAGGTATAGATGAAAAGACTGGATTTAGGGAGAGCAAAAGGACAGAGACTCTAATTACCCGACAGTATTCTTTGTGACCTTCGCCTTCTGTACTGGCGGAGTCTTCTCCCAAAGATGGCAAGCCTCTTAAGGTGAAAATAGTTCTGCAGAAGGAACCAATCATTGCACTGAAATAGTGTTTCTCATAGTGGAGTTCTCCAACCCTGCTGGTTCCTGACCCAGTGGTCTCTGCAAGAACTGTCCCACGTTGTTCAGAGATTTTGGGGTGAGGCCAGTAAACACACTTTTCCCACATGAATTTCACAAATATGGGATGCAAGGCTTATTGGATTAGTCACAGAATTCTCATTACATTTTAGGGTTTTATATGCTTGACCAAGACTGATGGTCAGTTCATCTCAGCTAACATGCAGTTAACTGTGAAATTTGCATTTTTATTCCTGTTGAATGTGTTATACATATTCAAAAAATGTTCAAGTCACAAAAAGGAGTTCATTGGTGCATAAAAGTGGTGATTAAATTAGAACATAAATTCTCTGACTCAGAAAGCATCACAAATATATAGAGTAACCGAGACTTTAGTGCAAATCTATAATATGAACGAGTATTGTTCTAAGAAAAATGAGTCTTAAGCGATAATTTCATGAATATCTTAAAAATTGTGTATATTTAAACTAGCAAGCTATATAAAATTTCATTATAAAACTTTATCCAATATTGGAATAAAGCCATAGAACTGTTCATATTATCTTCAAAGAAGAGTGCCCTCTCTGTTTTTCCTGAACAAGCTCAAAATAATGCTGTCTGATGCAAATTGATGACTTCTGTTGTCAGTGGTGGAAAAAAGACCAGAACTATAGAAGCATCTTTCAAGGTTGCATTCATCTTGCGAAAACACAGGTGCAAGTCACACTAGTGCCAAGAAACTACTAAGAGCAGATGCCATGTTAATGAAAAATCGTATGATCACAGGGAAAGCAGAATGAGCTATTGGCAAAGTTCCTTATCAAATAACACTGATGTTTGTTGTGAAATATCAATGGCAAACATTGTGAAAGAGCAGTTACACTCTTGTGCATCTGCTGGTAGATATTTCACTTTAGACTTGTGTGATGCTACTGATGGAGAGAGGATGAATTAGCTGCTCTTGGCATAGGTGCAGTACAGAAATGAAGGGGACGTGCTTGACATGTTTTATTCTGTTTATCCAGGCTACAGGAAAAGGGAGGTGTCTGTTGGTTTACAATTCTTTTTTGTGATCTATGAGCCAGACTAGAAAATGTGCAATGGGATCAGTCCCATTGGAGTCCAACAACCCACATGTAGCAAGCATGGGCTTTGCTTTGCAAAGAAAATGATTTGCACCTTAATGCCAATCATAAGATATTTTATTTGCCAAGAAAATTTGGTGGTCAACCATTCTGCTTTGATTCATATTAAACAACAGAAGTGTACAAATGGTGACATAGATTGAGAAAATGAATGTAAGATTCTGCTTTTCTACCCTGAAGTATGTGGCTCTCAAGAGAAAGTTGTTCAGAGAGCAATTTTGAAATGAGAGATAATATAAAAACACTCCTTTGTGATACTACTAATAATAGTTTAGATCATTTCTATGATTTTACGTTATTTGCTCAAGTGGCATATCTCAGCAATATATTCAGTATCAGGAATAGAATGACTCTATCACTTCAGGACCAGAATGTCTGTCTTTTTTTTTTTTTTATGTTGAAACTAAGATATTAAGAAAACAAAATTAGGCTACTGACTTTAAAAAATTTATTTTTATTAAAGTATAGTTGATTTACAATGTTGTGTTAGTTTCAGGTATACAGCAAAGTGATTCAGTTATACATACATATATGTATATATATAATATATATATACACACGTATATATAGTCTTTTTCCTTATAGGTTATTACAAAATATTGAGTATAATTCCCTGTGCTATACAGTAGGTCCTTGTTGGGTTTCTATTTTATATAGAGTAGTGTGTATATGTTAATCCCAAAGTAGTAAATTATCCCTCTCCCACCCTTTCCTCTTTGGTAACCATAAGTTTATTTTCTAAGTCTGTGAGTATGTCTCTGTTTTATAAATAATTTATTTTTATCATATTTTAGGTTCCATGTATAAGTGATATCATACGATATTTGTCTTTCTCTGTCTGTATTCCCTTTACTTAGCATGACAATCTCTAGGTCCATCCATGTTGCTGCAAATGGCATTATTTCATTCTTTTTTATGGCTGAGTAATATTCCATTATATATATATATATATATATATATATATATACACCTAAATGTCCATCGACAGATGAATGGATAAAGAAGATGTGCTATATATATACAGTGGTACAGATTTTCAAACACAAAGGGTTTATCTCTTCCCAAATTAGGTTATTTTCTTCACTGATCAGAAAAAGAAAATGATGGTATATTTTAAGACATATTTTAAAACTACATTCAAATGTGAAACATAACTAAATTCTTTCCATATTATATTTTAAAAGTACATTCAAATGTGCAACATAACTAAATTCTTTCCATATTCATATATAATTAAACAGTAAATTCGAAATCCATCTTCTGCTGTCTCTCAAGGTGAAATAAAAAATCAGCTATCCAGCTTTGGGAGGAGATATGCTATAAGCTTCGAGTTTGATGGCATTCCAAAAGTAGACTTCAGTGAGGACACCACCTTTTTGTGTTTATATTCCATACGATTACCTGGGACTATCAGTCCAATGCACAGAATATTTACTACCAGTTGTAACAGCATGAATGGTCATCTGGAATCATCTAACGTGGAAACAATAAAGAGTAAAAAAAAGAATCTTCCAACCAGAAGTAAAAGCTGACCAATAGCTATGTCATCAAGTTACATATACTTTGCTGAAAGATTGCAATCAAAATCAACTTACAATCATGCTTTTCCCTCTTTATGCTCTTAGACTTTATCTTGCCTATTTTAAAGTACCTTGAAAAACTGTAGTCCCTACGCATAATGGATGGGAGTGAGATGTGTTCTATTCTGGAAAATTTCTAGGAAAGTACTGAGAAGGCTTTCTGCTGATACCAAGCTAAGAGCTGAGAGTGCTACAGTAAGGGAAATAGGAACAATCCAAGTCAAGTAGAAACATTTTCAAAGGTGAATTTAGAAGAACATCTGTCATTCCAAGACAGGAGTATTTATACTCCTTCCAGAGCCAGATCAGTATAAGAATGACCAGCCTGATGACACGACTTTGGAGAATGATCTCAATTATTAGTCACTTTCTTTCCCTTAGCAATCTGTCTCTGAGTTTCCTACCTGCTGATTCAGTTAATTAACAAGGCTTTTAGATACAGCATTTAATGATACTGCCAAGGTGAGTATAAGAGACGAAGATAAAATTCACCTAATTGTCTGTTTTTCTCCTAAGCATTCGGTAGATAATTGCCCATCAAGGCTTCTCTCTCAAAGGAATATTTATATGTCTCAGAAGTAGTGAGATGCAGACACAGGGATTTCAGTACACACATTTCACAGAAATTTTAATATAATACTATAAAAATGTAAGCAAATGAGAAAGAATGTGGAAAACAAAATAAAACTAAATTGCAAAGAACCCTTTAATCCATTGAGAATAAGAATGAAGATAGATTACTATAATAAGGTAAATTTTATAAGCACCCTGCCACAAAGACTGACCATGCTAGCCTAAAGGAAGACCAAAATTAGCACCATCAAAGCCAAATATAATCCAGAAAAAAAAAATGGTAGTGAAAATAGAAATGGTCGCTAATGAAAAACTGTATCCTAATTTTAGTTCAGCATTTAGAAGGTAAGATAAATCCAAGCATTTTGATGGGTCAGGAAGTTTAGCCTAGATTTATTATGAGAGAGCACATCAAAATGAAACCAAAGAGGAAACATAACCTGAAAATACTGAAGTCAATGTGATGAAATGTGAAGAGGCTGGAAACTTTTAGATTTTGTTTAGTTCATTTAAAACTATGTTTACTTATGCAATACATTAGATTTTATGCTACTTTGTATATTCTCTCTATGAAAGAGTGATGAGAAATACTCAAATGAGGCAAAATTGTTTTTTAGGAGAATGGAATCTTCCTTTATGTAGTAGAATACATAAAGACATCAGCCATTCTATCCACCAAGAATGTCAATCCTGCCTTAGATGAGTCCATAAAACATGAATGAAGTGATTTATGTACCATCAGTGAATTACCTCTTAATAAGCCCATTGTTACTATTATTTTATTGATTGCCATTATGTTAAAATTACATTTGCATAGTATTTTAACATAGTGTTAAATATTTAGAATTCTTTAGAAAGAAAAAGATGAGACAAAATATGTGCCATTTTATTTTTGCTAAGTTTTGTGAAGTCAAATAACCAGAGTGCAATTAAAATGCAAATGTAAACAGTGAGAAAATGCTCACACTCCAGTGCTATAACCATAATCTCTCATTTGTTTTTATCTGTCATATAGTTAAATAGAATTAATGCTCAATACACACACACACACATCAAAAAATAGATAAAGTGGCATTTGAGGAAGTAAGCATGAATAAAAGAGATTAAGAGGTAAAATTCATACTAAATACATGACATTTATAAAGGTCTATATACCACATATCATGGACTCAACATTTATCAAGCAAAAACAATAGGAGAAAGAAGAAGTGGACATAATCATATAATTTTATTCATTTATCTAAGTCTACTACAGATCAAGTAGAGAAAGACATAAATTACAATTACAGAAATAGATTCTATACATGGCTGCATATATATGATGATAGTTACATGTATAATTATGTACACATAATTCTACATGATGTAAAAAGAGAGCATACATGCTTTCAAAGTTTCCATTAGGACAGTCTTGAAAATGTTCTTATAATAGCACACGATGAATACTTTGAAAATGTATAAACAAAGAGTAGTCTCTGATTATAATGAAATATAGGTAGAATTTAATTATAAAATCAGAGAAATACTTGTATAACACAAATATTTAAAAGAAAAAAATCCTTTATCTCAAGCAACCATAGGTTCAAAAGGGTGTGAGGTAGGGATATTAGGTTTAAAGCCCAAGAAAAACGTTTGCTTTTGAAAATAGGAGGTACTTCATTTCCCGAGAATCTGAAAAGAAACAGAGAGAAAATATGTGGAGATGAAGTTAAGGGAACTCACAATTAATGCCTGAATTTTTATATTAAAGTACATAATATTCAGATTAAAATCCCAGGTGTTTTCTATGAATATATAGAATATTCTGAATTTCAAAACAGCTAAATATTCAACATAGCTTAACAGATAAATAGTGGACTATATGTTATGCAAATATGTATATATATTTCTCATGTTAAAAATTCTCCTGTAAATTGACAAGAAAAAAATAATCTAATATTAAATGTACAAGAGTAATACAAAGGGAATTTATGGACCATGAAATGTAAATGTACAATGAATAGATGCCTTTAGATAAAAGGAAATAAAATAATATCTTTTTGTTCATCCATTAGAAAAAATAAAGATTGATAATCTTCACTGCTGGTGAGGGTGTAGAAAAATAGACAGTCTTGATTTTTGCTAATCTGTTAGTCAAATAGTTAACACTGGGTATTTTAAAGGGCTGTAATTGGAAGGTGGGGGGAGGATGGAGGCCCTCAGTATATCTCTATATGATTTTTATCTGTTAAATTGGGTGTGTATTAATTTTAAATTCAAAATTCAAGAACATAAATTCAGTTTAAAAATTATAGATTGATATTACTTGACATCAGGAAACTTGGCAAACTCTATTAAAATTGAAAATAAGAATACCTTTCACTGCTATAATTTTACTTGTAAGACTTTATCTCATTAAAAAAAAAAAAGTTTGTCTCTATGTTTGTAGAGGTGTGTGTGCCCAACATGAATGGATATTCACTGAAGTTTGATTTAAACAGTTGACAGTTTAAATTCAGAAAAAAGGTTACATGTTCATCAATATAGTAGAGGTTTTTTTGGTTTTTTTTAATATGGTATATTTACACAACAGAGTACCAGAAAGTTAGTAAAAAGAATGAGGTAACCACCCATGACCTGGAAAGAGATCCAACACAGTGTTTAAAGGAAAAAGAAAGTTATAGAAGAGTATGTGTATTGGAGTGACTATAGAAATAAGTACAAACACATGTGTGTATGTGTATATAAAATAACTTGAAGGATGTATCAAATACATTAGGGTTTCTACTTCTCTGGAGAGTAGAATTGAGATGACCTGGAAGGAAATGGAGAGTGGGGTAAGAAGGAAATTATTTCTTACATTTTATGCTTCTGTACGTTTTTATATTAAGTATAGATAAATTTTCATATAACATTTCATTGTATAAATTATGGAAAAACCCATTTATCAGCACTCCGTCACATAGTGCAATAAGGGAAAACTTGAACCATTAAGATGGAAAAGCAGCTGGTAGAATAGAAAAACAGTTAAGCCAACACTCTGAAGGACAAAAGCTAATGTGATAGAAAAAGGGAACCACGAAAATAAATGTGGAAGGAGAAGGTGGAGAAGAAATCAGAATAATCATTATCATCACCATCATAGTAGTGATGATGATGGCGGTAATTGTAGTAGTAGTAGTAATAAAACAATAATTATGGAGACTAGAATGCTAACAGAATGCAAACAAGAAAGTTACATATCCACCACCTCACTCTATTTTGCCACAGTGAACAATGCTTCTCAGTGTTTAGGGCAATTCCAGTTAATTCACTGAATTATCTCAATGACCCTATGGAGTTATGCATATAAAAACAAAAGCAAAGCAATTTTAAAAACAAACCAAACATGCATGTGTGTGTTGTACATAACTTTCTCTCTCTCTCTCTCTCTCTCTCTCTTTTTTTTTTTTTTTTGAATTTTTTTTTTGTGGGGGAAGAGATGGGGCTGGATGAATATGAGAATAACAACTGGTGCTCTGGAGATGGCGGTTCCCAAGTCATGATGTTCTGATGAGGTCATAGGGAAGCGACCCAACTAACTTCTCCTTGAAATTACTCAAGTCAGGAATGAAGACATTAGTGATTAGTGGGCTCTAGGAAGGATGTTTCTGGGGTCGCTTGTTTCCAGCCAGAGGTAACAAGCCCTCTTTTCTCTTTCCTCCTTCTCCTTCCTTCCCGTGTCCCCTCCCTCTCTTCCCACTATTCCCCACCCTTGCTGGTCCTCCCCCCTCCACTCCCCTCCTCTTCTCATTTCTTCTTTCTTTTAAAATCGAATTCCACTAGCATAACAGAAAGAATGAAAAGATGACAGATATTTATTAATCACACTATCTGTCACTCCTGTAATAAATCTCCCATCTGTATTTCAACTGAGAAATAAAACTGTCTTTATGGCCAAGGTCTTATAGCTGGATGTGTGTGGGAACGACAGTAGTTCGTACTGGCTGATGCACAGGTGTTTGATATTATTTTTACTTAAAAGTCAGTAGGCAGCATACTGATATCCGGAAGCCAAGCTCTAAGGTATTATGTGGACTGAGAAAGCCAGGGGACACACTGCAAATCATCTTCAGCTGAATGCTCAAATCTTTCCTGTGCTCAAGTTGCCAAAGCCCTGGCAGTCTCCAAAAGCAGTGTGTAATTTTCATAGCTAGAAGGATGCTGGTTTGGACCCGCTCAAATTGTGCTTATTTGTATGTCACTGTCTGTGACACCAAGATGCTGCACTCTCTCCCACCATCTTGCACTGTGGCCAATTCCCAGCATCGGGAAAGTTCATTCCGTTGAAGAAAAAAAGGCTGCATGCTGGTGACTTCTTTCACATGAATGTTTTCACATGATACGCTTTTGGATTCCATTTGAATTGTAAATTTTGCCCTGTTTTCTTTACATCTGAATGAAGAAGAGAGTTCTCTTTTCAGTCTGGTATACTGGGTTGATTATATTCATTCATTGGCTTTACCTCGCCGCCCTTACACAATCATTTATTTATCCGTACACCTACTCGCCCACCTAGTGTTTCATCATGAAAAAGAATGCAGCTTCTTGAGCCTATTCCTAGCGTATATTAGTCAAATTTCTTAACCTTTCTGTGTCATCCGTAAAAGCAGAGGTTTTCTTTGTACCTACTTCAATCAGTCGTTTTAAAGAATAAAGTGGGTCTTGTATGCACAGCACCTAGAAGGGGTCCTGGCATATTTGTTGTGGTGTGGTAGGGCTTTTTGTCTGTGTGTGTTGTTTATGAATATTTGTAAGCAATTATGTTTTATTCATTCATTCATTCGAGAGATTTTGGTTTATCATTTCTCTGTGCTAGGCTTTGTCATACACGACGGAGATGCAACTGCGATCGGACAGACAAGATGTCTGCCTTTATGTAATTTATACTTTAATAAGTATGATTTGAAACTGTAGAAGCAACCAAGAAAGGAGCAGATGTTGTTTCAGACTATGAAAGTGATAGACCTGTTTTTGTCATCACATCAGAGCCTCGACCCCCCCCCCCCCAACTCCCTCCTCTTCCTGCCCCTGCCCTGGCCCGTGTGGTCCACAGGACCCTGCTCTAGCCATCCTCTGGCTACACCTCTTCCCACAAGGTGAGGATTTTGTGGGCCAAGGGAATGTGCCACCAAGAGTTAATGCTCCAGAGTTAACTGGGAATCGTGAGGCCAAGCCTGATGAAGACGATCAAGCAGAGAGCTAACGTAAAGAGAGTTTGGAGTGAGGGTATCGGACTAGCAGTGGTCAGGGAAGGTCCCTGAAAGCAGATGGCTCAGGCCGCAGAACCAGACCAAGCCAGGCCTTTTTGAGCAATGGAAGAAGTCCAAGGTGCTGGAACAGAGTGAGTTTGGGAAGAATGACAAGAGATGAACTCAGGAGGTAGTGGAGGCCAGAAAAGTGCAGCCCTGGGGGCCAAGCTCCCAAGGTTGAATGTGCTCTAAATGCATCGGAAGCCAAAGGAGGCCTTTAATCAGGGCACCCCCAGGATCGGTCCTGATGCTGTGTGGACAACAACCGGTGCAGGTACAGGAGAACATGAGGGAGCTCTGAGTAAGGGGTAAGGAGCTTGGGTCTGAGGATTACCTGCTCCAGAATCTTGTTGGAGGCTGGCTAAGAATGTACTTGTCCACATGCTAAGAACATAGGTCCCGAAGTTAAGCATCAAAATCTTTGGAAATCCCAAGCAGAATCCTTATGCACAGTGAAATTTGAGAACTACCATGCACTTTTTAAAAACTGATAGACATATATAAAAAAATAATAAAATTCAAAAATTCAAAAAAAAAACACTGATAGACAAGGATATGAATAGCTACACTTAAAAAACTCAACAATTTAAAAACTTATCATTGAAGTAAAACAATGTTTTTTGTTCATTTTTTGAGTTAGAAAAGCTCTCAGCATCTACCTAAAATAATCTGTTCTCTAATTGAAACCCTTATAACCTTAAGAATATAGAAAGGCCATAGTGGAGGAGAAGATGGGAATAAAGATTTCTCATTTATTTTCAGTATTTCAAAACATATCCAACTAAAAGCTTACATTAGGAAATAAAAATACTTTGTAGATCGATAAGAACTTCAAATATTTTGCCTTTGCCCAGAATTCTACCAACTCTCTGTGCTAAAGCTGATTATATAACCCTGTCCAAATGTCATATTTGCAATTACGTATTTCTTTGTTCTAAAATATTGAAAATCCCGAGATACCAAAGGATGATTCAGAGTGGTTAAGAGGACCGCCTTTACCTTTAGATATGTGGGTTACTATTACAGCTGCTCCTCTTTCTATACATTACTTCTTGAGGCCTCAGTTTCTTCATCTATAAAATGGGAATATAAAAAATTCCTATTCACATAAGATTGTTTTGAGGATTAAATGAGTTAACTATATAAAAGGTGTACAAGATACCTAGTACATAATGATGCAAAAGATCATTAATATTAGTGCTATTTAGTAATGGCATTTTGCTTAGTAGGCAAAAATGATTTCAAACTGTGGAACACAACTGGAGAAAAGATAAAATCCCATATTCTTAATTGTCAGCTGGAAAACGGCAGTATGCGAGGTTGCTGGTCACACCAGCATGACATCTTGATTTAAGGGCTGAGCTGGATTTCAAATTCCATGGCTCTTCTTTGCCAACAAAACATTTCTACTGTGGAGTCAAGATTTCTTTCTGGTGCTTCTTGGGGAAAACTCTACATGCAGCAAGAACGTTCATGTCTTTCTTCAGATCAATTTCTTAGCTTTGTGTAACCAGAGACACATAAGGAATTTCACTTCCTTGCTAAGTTTGATAGATATTTCAGAACCAAGGAGTGTGTTGGGAACCAAATCTGTAGTCGAGTAATGCCAGGAAGGGCCGTTAACTTTCCCTTCGGTTGCCTCTTCTGTTTGATTTGGCTGGTTAGCTGTCTAGTTGAGAGGTTACTGAGACGTAAGCCTTTGGAAGAATTGCATGACATTTCGGCTGAGCTCTTTTGATTGTCTGCAGGAGTATTTTTCTTGGATAGATATGCTGAGCCTGTTGAGAATTTGACTGTATTCAAAGAGGTCACAGCGGCACACGGGTGGGCTTTAGAAAGGGTTCCTAAGGACTTTTGAGATGTCTGTGTAGTTATTAGAGGGGTAGTAAAGAGTTTTCCAAAGTATAAGACACAGAGTTACATAACAGATTTCTCACTCATCTCCACACCATTTCAGCTGCTCAAAATATATCACTTAATTGTGAGTCATCAGAGGCTGTAAAGCATTGAGGTGTGTATGAGTAGGACTTGTATGTTAAAACTACGCTTCTGAGAATGTTCTGAGCTAACGCGTTCACTTTTTTATGAATCGTTTTGACATATATGAATAATTCATTCATGATAGTGAAAGTGTAACCACAGAGGCTTCCCCTCCAGGGTGTCTTGGAAAAGCTACTGACGGTACTAAAATAAGCGTTAACTGAAGGACATCACCAGGGAAAGATTGGAAGGTGTGACCACCAGAGTAGCTCTTGAGGTCATCTGTCAGCTTTTACAGGTTGGGTTCCTGTGCAAATCCAAGTGTGGTGCTGGGAAGCTCATGAAACCAATGCCCGTTAAAATGCTTCCGAGGTATGTGCGTGGGAGCTATGTGTATGGCTAAAGGGTATCTTGTCAGTTTTCTTTGGGTTTTGAGTAAGAAATAGGAAGTCAAAAATCACCTGCCTTGGCAGTCTTTCTGGAGAGTCTTCTTTTATAGAGTTCAGAAAAAAAAAAAAAAGCCTTGAAATGAGACACAGGCAGCTAATGATGGAAGGATTTTCCATCCCAGTGGCGCAGGGGGTTATGTGCTCCAGGTATTGCTTTGAGCTGACCGAAGGCTGCTAAATAATGCACATAATAACCGATGTCATGCCTATGTTTCCAGGTATAATAATAGCTGATAGGTATTGAGCTCTTCAGGTGCCCTATCTCATTTAATGCACGTCACAATTCTGTGAGGTAGGTTTATTTATAATTACCATCCCATCTTAGAGATGACAAAACTGAGATTCAAGTAAGTAGGATACTTTGCTTAAGATCACCCAGTAAGTAAAGGTGAGTGTCTGAATTTGAACACATGTCTACCTGACCAGTGCACTCATTCACTACAGTAGAGCACAAAGATGGAGCTACCAGGAAAGGCAAGCAGGACTGACAGTGTTCATTTTGCTACCATCCTGAGCGGTGGAAGGGATTATATAGGGATCGTGAACTCTAGAGTGAGCTCCATCATTGCCAAGTCGCTCAAGCTTCTGAACCTCTGTTTTATCATTTATGAAGTGAACTTGCTGGCATTTTCGATGATGATGAAGTCGGTTATCATGTGTGGAAGTGGTATGAGAACCTGAGAAGGCACTGCACAGGGGCAAGGACCTCTGACTGGGGAGGAACTTAAAGGTGCGGACCTTGTCTTCAGGGCACTGGATCCACTTAACACGATGTAAAGAAGTATTTGCTTCAAGAGATACACAACAAACTGCACTTGAATGACAGGTGCCCAAAAGGGAGTGTCCCTGAGGGGACTGAGGCTCACAGAGGTGGGAGAGCCTCTGAAATGCAAAGCATCCGACATTGTTTTGCCTCAAATGCCAGGTCAGTCTTATATCCTGGGGAGAGAAGCCTCTTTGAGAAGGGGGAGGGAAGCCTCATGAACACAGGACAAAGGAGTTGTAAGGAAGGGCGGAAATCAGTCCGTTCCACAGGTAGAATTGGTGACAACAGGGGTGGGCTGTGGCTTCTCACCAGTAACCACGATGGAGAGAAGTTCATCTAATGTTTATTAAATTGTGTGATATCCCCGTGCTTGCCGGCACAATTGTGCCCTTTAAACCAACACCACTTGTTGTTAGTGAGAAGCTGCATGTACTATATTCATTACCCAATTCTGGAAGCTGGGGTGTGGAATAACCTACAAGAGATGTTTTTAGCCTTAAAAAGGGTTTGAGTGATAGAACAAGGCTAAATCCCTGAGGAATAAAAATATGTACGTGGATCTAGTTCTAAGAGAGCCAAGTAGATTATGAAGCTAAGAATCAGAGGTTTAAATCACCATCATCATCATCATCCTTAGAGCTACTGAATGTTTGTTAGAAACCATCCACTGAGCTAAGAGCTAAAGACATATTATTTGATTTAATATTTATCACCACTCCACGTCATAGATAAGGCAACTTGGTAAGAGAAGTTGACACCAAAAAATATGTAACGTATCAGTCTCTGTAGACCTGTCTGATTTTAGGCCATAAGGCACAGCTTATGTGCTGTACCAGAAATGTATCTTTTCCCAACACCGACAGAAATATGAATCAAAATCAGGGTACACTTCCTGAAGAACTTGCTTATAAAAGGAAACATTGATAGACATAATTTCATAAATATTGAAGCCACTGAAGTTCCCTCAGAGCACCATAAATGAAATTAAAAGGTAAGCAACAAGTCAAGAAAACATTGAAAATATATATGACAGAAGATTAATGACTCTAGCATATGAAGAGCTCGTACAGCTTAATAAGAAAGACATTATTTAAAAGTAAGTAAAGAAAATTGATAGATAATGAAAAGAAGAAATCAAATGACTAATAAACATATTTTTAAAAATGCATTTCTCTTCCCAAGTAATCAAATAAATATACATTAAAGCAACCAGATAACATGGATTGGCCAGCTATGAGCTTATAAAATATTGAAAATAGCAGTGGTACACAGTCTTAGCAAGGATATAGTAAAATAGGCACTTTCATGATGGGGTTTGAAAGAGGAAGATAATTTGACAATTTATAGGTAAGCTCTGAAAAATATACAAATTGTTTAGCACAGTTATTTCACTTATAGGAATATATCCTAAGGAAGTTTCAAGGCTCGGTGCTGTGATTTAGCAAACAGTATTTTCAATACAATGTTATTTATAAAGATGCATGATAATTACCAGAAAAAAAGCTGTAGGATATAGAATGTATGATTCGAGTTTTAGAAGATCTACACACAGAGAAAAGAACAGGAAGTATAAACAAGAAAAGTGTTATCGGCTATATTATGTATAATATTTTCTTCCTTTTCAACTAAACACGTTTAGCGTTAGAAAAAAGAGATTATACTCCGTTTGAAAGAAGACAGTGTGATGTAAAAATATTTTTAAAAGAGACAGAACAAATTCATTACTTAACTATAAAAATATCTAAAATAGGAATAATTTTGAAAATAATGAAAACTCACTGTAACAATATTATAAGTTTATAAGAGGAAAGATGAGAAAGGGATATTTTATGCATGAAATTTGCAGTAGTCCAAGCAATTAGAGATAATTAGAGGCCCTAATGGCTCTAGATGGAAAGGGAAGATTTTTTATACTCTTATTGCAGAAGGAGCTGTGAGCTGAGGATTGCAACCAAGCTTGCAAAACAGCTTGTAGATGGAATAGAGTGAGTATTCCCTAACTTTCTAGCAAGAGCACAGTTGACCATGGCTATGAAATTACCCATAAACTTGGTTGATCTACTAAAACAATAAGACTCAGAGTTTCTATTTTTCATTATTGTGAATTGTGTTATAAAACACATAACATAAAATTTGCCGTCTACACCATTTATAAGTTCAGTAGTGTTAAATATATTCAGATTGTTGTGCAATGGAGTTCTAGAACTTTTTCATCTTGCAAAACTAAAACTCTATGCCCATGAAACGACAACTCCCATTTTTCTCTCTTCCAGCCCCTGGCAGCCACCATTATGCTTTCTCTTTCTATAAATTTGACTACTAAAGATATAGCTATAAAATAGATATCTCATATATGAGTGGAATCATGCAATACCTGTCATTGTGTGACAGGCTCATTTCACTTAGTGTATGGTCCTCAAAGTTTCTCCATATTGTGATAGGGTTTCCTTCTTTTTTAAGGCTGAGTAATATTCCATTGTACATATATATATATATATATATATATATATATATATATATGTATATATATATACACACTACATTTTGGTTTTTTTCATTCCTCTGTCAATGAATACTTGGGATAGTAACTATAAAAAACAAAACAAAACAGAAAATAGCAAGTACTGGTGAGAATGTGGAGCAATGGGAACACTTGTGCTTTGCTGCTGGGAATATAAAACAGTTCAGCTACTATGAAAACGGTAGGGCACTTCCACAAAGAAATTAAAAATAGAATTACCATATGATCCAGTATTTGCACTTCTGATTATTTATCTAAAACATTGAAAGCAGGATATTGAAGAGATTTTTGTACATCCATGTACATACATACCGTGTTCATCATTATTCATCGTTAATAGTGTTCAGCATTATTCACCATAGCCAAGAGGTCGAAGGAACAAGTTTACCATGATTTATTTATATGACTTAGCAGAAAGGTAAAAATCAGCCGAGAAGTCAGACTCCAGTATCATCTTCACATAAGACAGCTTGAAAGTGCTGCAGTGGAGATAAGTATGAAGTAATAAAAAGTAGTTTTGCAGGGAGTCCAGAAAACATTCATGAAGGAGATAACCAAAAGTTTCCCACTTGAGAAGAGGGCAAAGGTATTTTGGAAAAAGGAGCAGCACGTGCAAAGGCAGAGAGGCGTGATAGAATATTGAATTTTTAGAGACGTGAGATTATCTTGGAGTACCTAGGTCTTCAAGTGGCTCCTTAATTTTTTTTTTTCCACTGAAGTCCGTCTTTCAAACTTCTGATGTTACAGTTTGATGTTTCTAACCTATTCTTCATGACTCAGCTGAGGTCAGTCATACCTCCTTCATCACGTTATCCTTTTCTTTCCCGTGGGTTATTTTTAATTTAAGAGACTATTTTTACAGCCGTTTTAGTTTTATAGAAAAATGGCACAGAAAGTACAGAGTTCCATATGCCCCACCCCATCCCCTACTTACTCCTATTATTAACATGTTGCATTGGTGTGGTACATTTGTTACAGCTGATGAACTACTATATTATTAACTAAAGTCTATATTTTACCATAGACTATGTTATTAACTAAAGTCTATATTGTACATTAGAGCTCACTCTTCGTGTTGTACAGTTCTTTGGGTTTTGACAAATGCTTAAGGTCTTGTATCCACCATTGCATTTTCATACAGAATAGTTTCACTGCCCTTAAATCCCCTGCGCCCTACCTATTCATCCCTCCCCTGCATCCCCTGAACCCCTGGCAGCCAATGATCTCTCTCCTGTCTCTACAGATTTGTCTTTTCCAGGAAGTCATATGTTTGGAATCATACAGTATGCAGTTTGTTCAGACTGGCTTACTTCACTTAGCAATATATCTCATGGATTTTAAGAGATTAAAACTTACATGATAGGGGCTTCCCTGGTGGCGCAGTGGTTGAGAGTCCGCCTGCCGATGCAGGGGACACGGGTTCATTCCCCGGTCTGGGAAGATCCCACATGCCGCGGAGCGGCTGGGTCCGTGAGCCATGGCTGCTGAGCCTGCGCGTCCGGAGCCTGTGCTCCGCAACGGGAGAGGCCACAACAGTGAGAGGCCCGCGTACCGCAAAAACAAAACAAAATAAAACAAAACAAAAAGAACCTGACACGATAATATAATTTATAGTCCTGTGACAGCCACAGATGCAGGTGGGATGCATATAGCAGCAGTAGCTATGCACTTACACAACTCTAGCGGGCATAATTCACAACAACTTTGATTTGAACAGTGCTCTATGAAGCTGTGCGACACAACAGCCCTGTGCAAATAATAAAGAGGTCTTTGATGACTGTTTATTTTCTTTCCATATGCAATCTCTCATTAGATTACAGGTATTTTTAGTACAATGTCAGTTTATTTCTATTTCTTACCCAGGCTAGTGCAATGACTTTTCAATGATCAGAAGCTGAAAAATGCTTTTTTTTTTTCATTTTATTTTAGTTAAAATTGGAGGAAACAAAATTTTATCCCATGTTCTGTGCTCAAATCAGAAATATGTTAGGTGTTTGTACTATAATTATTGATATCTGCATTCCACTTAGGCAATTTCCACTTGCACTGCAGTCAATTTAATACTCATGAATTGTCAGTCTGATGAATCACTCTACTGCTCATGAAACTCTCATGACTTCTCTATGAGCCGCCAGATTCCTAGAGCTCCTCACCTGCATTGGTACCCACTTACCTTTCCAGCCCTTTCCAACACTGCTTCTACTCTGCAGGCTAAAAGGTGGCTCTCAAATTTTGGTGTGCATCAGTGTCACCTGCAGGGCTTTTTAAAACACAAATTTCTGGGTCCCCCAGAGTTTCTGATTCATTAGGTCTGGGTGAGGCCTTGGAATGTGCATCTTTAATTAGTTCTCAGATGATAGTGATGATACTGGTGACGGAATTCCATTTTGATAACCGCTGCTCTAGTATGTAACTCAGTGGCTCGCTCTTTCCTTTTATGTGTCCTTTAATCTTCAGTGTGAAATTCTCTAGTCTAGCTTTCTGCTTTCTTTTTCTCACACTCTCTCTACCTTAACACTCTGCTCATCCTTCGGGTCCACTTTCTCCAGTCATGTATTCGTGGATGGTATGTAATTCGTAAAGCATTTCCTGAATCCTCATCCAAACATCCAGTCGGCTACCACATAATCCAAGTCACTACACTCTCTCACCCGTACTTCTGCAAGAGCCTACTAATTGGTCTCCCCGGTTCTTGTCTTCTCTTCTTAGAGGTGTACGTCTTAAGAGGATCCTTCTAGTCTCATCAAAAGTATAGTTAAAATAGATCTACTGCCTGTTTCCTTTGCATGTGGAAAACATACTGCATGGATATGCCATTCTATAAGAAATCTGATGGTTGGGTCCAGTGAAATAGGAATAATTTTTTCCTTTTGGTTTATCTCCTTTTTGCTTCATACTATTAACACAAATATACCTTAATTTTTTTTTTAATTATGAAACTAGTGTTTTCTATTTTTACTGGTCATGTGTAATGCCTTAAAAATCAATTTGTTAGTCATCAGGGAAATGAAAATCAGAACCTCACTGAGACACTACTTCTCACCCCCTAGGATGGCTATAAGCAAAAAGAAAGACAGTCACAAGTATGGACAAACTGGAACCCTTGTATATACACTGCTGATGAAAATGTGAAATGGTCCAAGTGCTTTGGAAATCAGTCTCGTGGTTCCTCAAAGGTTGCACACAGACTTATCATGTGACCAACAATTCTACTCCTAAGTATATACACAAGAGGACTCAAAACATATGTTCACACAAAAAGTTGTATATGAAAGTTTATACCAGCATTATTCATAATATTTAAAAAGTAGATACAACGCAAATGTCTATCATCTGAATGGATAAAGAAGATGTGGTATAACCATGTAATGAAATTTATTTATTTAGCAATAAAAAAGAATGGAGACTGATACATGCTGACATACTGATGAACTTTGTAAACTAAGTAAAAGAAGGTGGTCACAAAATACCAGATATGACATGATGTCATTGGTATTAAATTCCCAGAATAGACAAATCTATCAAGTTAGAAAGTAGATTAGTTGTTGCTTGGGTCTTGAGGGGATTGAGGAGAAATGGGAGTGATTGCTAATGAGCATGGTCTTTCTTTTTGGATTGATGAAAATGTTATAAAATTATAGTGACAGTTATACAACTTAACGATGAATATACTAAAACCATTGAAATGTACACTTTTAATAAAATAAAGTAGGGTTGAATTATAATGTGTTAGTTTCTTGTGTGCTGCACACTGATTCAGATATATATGTATTATTTTTCACATTCTTTTCCATTACGGTTTATTACAAGACATTGAATATAGTTCCCTGTGCTAAAATGAGGGGCATTGATGTTTATCTATTTTGTATATAGTAGTTTGAATCTGCTAATCTCAAACTCCTAATTTATCCTTCCCCCACAACTTTCCCCTTTGGTAACAATCAGTTTGTTTTCTAAATCTGTGAGTCAGTTTCTGGTTTGTAAATTAGTGCCTTTGTATGAAATTTTCAGTTCTACCTATAAGTGATATCATATGATATTTGTCTTTGTCTGTCTGACTTACTTGACTTAGTATGATTATCTCTAGTTCTATACATGTTGCTGCAAATGGCATTATTTCGTTATTTTATATGGCTGTGTACTACTCCATTGTGTGTATGTATGTATATATATATATATATATATATATATATATATATATATATATATATAAAAATATACCACATCGTCTTTATCCAGTCATCTGTTGATGGACATTTTGGTTGCTTCCATGTCTTGGCTATTACAAATAGTGCTGCACTGAACATTGGGGTGTCTTTTTGAATGACGGTTTTCTCTAGATATTCACCCAGGAGTGGGATTGCCGGATCATAAGGTAGCTCTGTTTTTAGGTTTTTTTCAGGAAGCTCCATACTGTTCTCTGCAGTGCCTGTTAGCAATTGACATTCCCACCAACAGCGGAGGAGGGTTCCCTTTGCTCCACTCCCTCTCTGGCTTTTATTGTTTGTAGACTTTTTGATGATGGCCATTCTGACTGGTGTGAGGTGATACCTCATTTTAGATTTGATTTCATTTCTCTAATAATTAGTGATGTTGAGGTGAATCGTACTCTTTAATGAGTTGATGGAATGAGATATGAATTAAATCTTCACAAAGCTGCTATTATAAAAAAAGAAACACAGGTACAACCTAAGCTTTAAGGTCATCTCCTTGGCTACAGTCAGTGAAAGTGAAATGAAAGGAATGACAGGAAATGAAAACAAAGCTGCCCTTTAGTCCGTTGAACAATTGTTAGTAGTGGGTCTATAGTATTCAGTGTTCACCTTGATCTGAATGACCCAGACACATCCATACTTTTTTTTGCTCCAAACACACACGTGCATTTCTCTCAGCTAATTCAAAGACTAGCTAACATGAAAGCATTCTTTTAGACCTTTTAGACCTTTACTGGCACTTTACTTTGTATAATCAAGTTTATGAACTGGTCCAAGGGGTAGTATTTAATGGCAACCTCTGCCTGTTGCTGTGTGTTTGGTTCTCTTAAATAATTCTAGATTACACTGAACTGTGGCTATGGTGGAAAAGATCTTCCCAATGAATAATGCTGTTTAAATAAATGTGAAAAAATATACTTCATAAAAATTTTAAGGAAATCATCAACAAGTATCTTTCTAAGCCTGAATATTATGCCTTGAATGAGTATTACATGATATTTATCTCCTGAGTGTGTTTTATAAAGATGCTTATGTATATGTTACATATAAAAATATGTATGTAGGCTTTGGGGTAAAAAAGAAAAAGACAAAACCCTTAGAGTATTTGTCATCTCAAAACGTGGGGATGACCTGCAGGCATGTAATGTAGAGAAGAAATGGCCCTCAGACAATGCTGCAAACCTGTCCGTGTCATAGTTTACCTGAAATCACTAAGAGAAAATTATTGATGGGCAACATGGGAGGTCTAATCACTTCACACTAACTTAACTGCATGACCTATCTTATATGGATGAATATGCAAGATAAAGGTTTTAGGGAATAAAAATTTTTAAAGAAAAATTTAAATGTCAAAAGAATAGTGAACTCATAGAACTGTTACCTCCAGTACATGAGGCATGCATCGTAATCTGCTAGAGTGTGGTGACTAATGTTGAAAAGTTTATTTTACTTTCATATCCAGATGATTAGGAATGAATACTTAGTACTATCTGAGATACAGATGGATTTATTTATATAGCTTTAATAAATATATGCACATCTGTGTTAGAGATTAGTGCTCAAAGAAACTCCTTGATAGACCGAGAAGTCTACCCTAAATGGGAAAAGAATTTGAAAAAGAATAGATACATGTATATGTATAACTGAATCACTTTGCTGTGCACCTGAAACTAACACAACATTGGTAATCAACTATGCTCCACTATAAAATAAAAGTTTAAAAAAAAAGTCTACACTGTATATCAAGAGCTGGTGGTCAGTAGGTGGAACTGGGAATCAGAAACACATCTTTTGTTTTTCTTGGTGATTAAAAAGTAAAGTCTTTTTCAGCATTTAAAAATCAAAATGTTGGGGCTTTCCTGGTGGTGCCGTGGTTGAGAGTCCACCTGTCGATGCAGGGGACACGGGTTCGTGACCCGGTCCGGGAGGATCCCGAATGCCGCAGAGTGGCTGGGCCCGTGAGCCGTGGCCGCTGAGCCTGCGCGTCCGGAGCCTGTGCTCCTCAATGGGAGAGGCCGCGGCAGTGAGAGGCCTGCGTACCGCAAAAAAAAACACAACAACAACAAAAAAAATCGAAATGTTGAACAGAAAATCTAGATTTCTAATTGATCTTGGGAAATCAAAAGATCTAGAAACACTGAATTCAGATTCTTGTGTGACAACAGCTGGCTGAGTGATCAATGGCTCTCTCCTTCAGTCAAAATGATTACATCTCTATATTGAGCAAATCTCTGCCATTCGTCACTATATTCTGCCTGACTGGTTTCAGTATGTTATCTCCCTGGCTCGGGTATGTTTTTAAATTTGTGATAACAGTTGGCTGAGTGATCAATATTTGCCTCGTTTAGTCAAAATGACTGAATCGTTGTATTGACCAAATCTTTGCCATTCTTTACCGTATTCTGCCTGGATGGTTTCACTACTCTGTGTTATCTACCTGGCTCTGGTACCTATTTAAATTTGCAGCATAAAATGTTTCTGACCAAACCCACAGGCCAAAAAACCACAGCCCTTATAGTTGTGAGGTAGAGACCCGACAGCTGTTCACCAAACCATTTCACTCGCTTTTTCCAAGCACACAGCTAGACTCCATTTCCCAGTTTCTTTTGCAGTCGGCTTTGCTATGTCATTGTTTTATCTAATGAAAGAGGAGTGTGACCCTCTTTTCTTTTTCTTACTGCATCCGGTGGCTAGTTACCAAAAACCTGAGTAATCTCGGAAGCTACACGTGCAAAACTGCGAAGACGCCATCATCCTGGGGTCTTGAATAACTGCTAGAGCCATCTTCCCTATACTCCCCCTCCACATAAAAGATTGGTTTCTAAATTAATGTTCTCTTAAGTCACTGATAGTTGAAGAGTTACCTTAATTAACTCAAGATATAATTGTCCCTTCCTCCATCTCTAGATGCCCCCTCTCAGGAAACACGACCATCAATCTTGAGGAAAGAAAAAGGAGGAGAAAGATGAGGGGGTATCCATCTCCTCCCTTCTAAAGCTGTTCTATTTTTTCTCTCACTTAATTGGCCTTTCTTTGATGGCTTCTTAATCCTCACTCCATGTCTTACTCCATGTTATGTCCTTGAGGCTGTGCGTAAATCAAGATGCTGAAATATCAAAAATCCCAGTTTAAATTGGCTTCCACAGTTGTGGCTGCCATGATTGAAACAGTCCAGAGGGAGAGCAGGCTGTATGTACAGTTGGATCTATTCCCCTGGAGCTCTTTAACTTCTACCTTTCTCTGATGGGTTTCCCTTATGGTAGCAAAATGACTGTAGTAGTTCCCACCTCATGTCTGTACAACACACCCTCTGGAGCAGGGTTATAATTCATGATATTAGAAGCCCTGAGTTTCTCTCTCTCTTTGGATCATTGAAATCGTGTACCTACCCTGAACCAATATCTGTGGCTCAGGACTGCTTTGTGCTTGGCTATTCATCCCTGAAGTAACACTTGGACAAGAGAGATGGACTTGTGCCTATGACTTTATGCCAACTTGGAAGCTGATCAAACTCACTCAAGTGGCAGGGCTGATGCTCAGTGGGTCGAGGAAGAATCCAGAATCCATGTCAGAATTCAGTGCTGTATAAAACTAATTGCTGGTGCAGTGGTAACCTATCTCTTAACAAGAATGCTTTCCAGTTCCCCAGTGCTTTATACTTTTCTAAGACTTTATAATTATATATATATATATTATTATATATGAATCCGTTAATAATTCTTTGGGATACATAATGCATATTTTATTTTATTTATTTTACAGATAAATTTTAGACTGAGAGTTGTTAGGGAATTTGCCCTAAATCACAAACTAGTTAGTGGCAGAACTAGAATTCACATCTCAATGTTTTGCAAATTGTTTATTTCACTATGTCTCTTCTCTTCCTCACTCTCTTTGAAAATGTATTAGATAAAGTTTGTGTTGTAATTGTGTTTCTGGTTCAGAAAATCAAACTGCTGCTGCTGTAGTCGCCCCTAGAAAGCACCACTGTGGCTGCTTTTAGTTCTAAATTGCCTAATCTTTGTGAGTTGAGGTGGCCAAGTACACCTTCACTTAGGCATCTTACTCATGAACACAAAGCCCCATTGAAGGATAAGGAGCAACGCAGCCTTTGTTATGATCAACTCCTAGGGTTAAAGTAAATACACAATTATAGTTAAGAAGAAAAACAGGCTCTCCTTCTTTTATGCTCTTCGGAGAAATCGGTATACTGCAGATTAAAGGGAGTGATGGTCTGGCTTCATATAAGCATAAGGCATTGATTAGAGTATTATTGCATTACATTTTCATTACTGTTGAACGGCAAAAGCATATAATTGCTCTTCATAGAAGGCAGTACACAGCAAGCAAAGTACATTTGTAGGTCCATATATTTAAATTACAAATGCAGAGCTCATTTTCACCTAAAGAGGAGGCATCATGATTCAGTTATGTGATCATTTTTCAGCAGAGATAAGGCTTCACCAGAATGAGAGAGAGAGAGAGAGAGAGAAATGCTTTCCTGAAGAGTCACATTACCATATTCCACGTAGAAATTGTTGAACCACAGATATATTTTTGGAAACTGAATCCACATTAAATCATACTGAACCAAAAAAGCTACAGAAGAGGTACATGCTCCAGGTAGTTGAAGTAATAGTTCAAAAGAAGCAGAAATGACAGGAACTTAGAGGTAAAGGTTACAGTTAAACAAAGCAATAGGACACAAAATTGGTACTAAATCACTCACAGCTGTCTTGATCTCAGTAGTGACAGTATTTTAAGACAATTCATCAATCAATCAATCACCAGAATTTCCATAGTGTTCGTAGGGAATGGCTGTCTAGAGAGCTTTACAAAACAGAATTATAGCTCCATGAAAAAAAAATAGCTCCATGAAAACCAAAGCCCCAAGTCAACCCTGTTATCAACGTGAATCTCTATTCCGGTAAGGAACCAGTCAAACTTCAGAGGAAGACACTGTAAGAACTTGTTACTACAACGTTCTCTCCTCATAGTAAGCATTTTATTAGAGATTATGGAAAAGTGAGCAAAATAGTCCAGCTTAAAAACTCCCCCAGAATGAGGAATCAGACCCTTCTTCTGCTATTCCTATTCCTTTTCCCTTTCTTCACCTTCATCATTTTCTCTCTCCCTTCCGACCCTTACCTCCTACCGTTCCCCCTCGTCCTCCATCATCAGTGCCATAAAGAACTAGGTTTCCCTCTGTAACCCTCAGAATCTATGAAAACGCCTCTTCCATTAAGCTACAAATTAATGGGGGGAAGTTGTCCTTGACATTCTAACCCAAAATTAATTTTGTCAATCTGCTTACTAAGTGGGTGTTCTCTCTCTCCCTCTTTCCAACATCTGGAACTCTGCTGGGAAAATGACTTTCCCATACAGAAGTGAACAGCTCATAGATCAATTGAGTACCAAGCAGCATCAGAAGGATGTCAGTAGTTTAACCGGAATCCTTAGTCCACCTGCAACTAGGCAAAGAGTATCTGTCCTTTTGCCCAGAACAGGGGTTGGCAAACTATGGCCCGAAGACCAAAGGTAGCCTACCTCTGGCTTTTGTATATGGTTTTATTGGAAAAAAGTCACACCAATCTGTCTGTGTATTGTCAATAGCTACTTTTGCACTACGCCTGCAGAGCTGAGTCATTGCAACCAGGACCACTTGGCCCTTAAGGGTGAAAACACTATGTGACCTTTTCCAGAAAAAGTTTGCCAACGTCTAGCCTAGAACTTTGCTAAGTGAGATGATGAAAAGGCTCCGCTTTTGGCTTAAAGAGCATGTCATCTTACTAGACAGGGAAGTTGATCACAGAGGAGATGTTTAGTTAACGATACGAGATAGAACTGAATAAAGGTCAAACATGTGCCGTATTGATTGCATTTATATAAATAAATTCAGAGAGGAGGGATTACACTGGTGCCATTGCAGAAAACTGTGTGATGGAAATGGTCTTTGTAGAGTGGGTGGGATTTGAATCGGAAAATTTCAGAGCTGGAAAGCAGCTTTGAAGACATCTGATTCAGGGGTTCCCAGACACTGGGCGGTGGGCCAGTGTCAGCCCGTGATGGATTTTTTCCTAATTATCAACAAAAAGAGAAAAAAGATCACAACAAGCTGGTTGAGGGTTTTAAGGTAGGGCTTTTCCCGTATCTACCCAACACGGGCTGTGTCTTCTTGTACCTGGTAAGTTTCAGAAAGCTAAATTTATTCAACCTAAGAATGTTCTCCTTCCTACATTCGTGTTGAGATTTCCCTTCTTTTGGAAATGACACTGAGAGTTGAGGGTATGTGATGTTGCTGCAATTATCTGTACTCTTACTTGGCAGAAGAAAATTTGACAAACCTGGTGTTTGCTCCTTCAATATATTTTAATGTTCATTCTGCTATGAAATCCAGGAGACTTGGAATTACAGACCAGAGCAGATGCTACTCAGTGTTTCCATATCTTCTATATCTGGTAATAGAATCAATGAGAAGAGCAGGCTAGGCAGACAGCAGGAAGAGATATAGGTTTCAAGTGGAGATTGTGTTGATTTCCTCCCAACTCAGGGCTATCACTCTGCATTTGACTTTCGCACCCCAAAATCTCAATGTTTTAAAGCTCCCACTTCCACTAAGCGTTGCTCTGCAGAGCCTACCAGGGGTTTTCTTAGGTTCAAGTGAACATTCAGACCCAAGAGCCACCATAGGCCACAGTGTACTAAGAAGGCTTGGATTCAGAATCCAAAGCTCCCAGGAGGGCAGCAGTGGCATTCTCCTCCTGTGGAAATCCTTGCAGTGTCCACGGGCCACTTATCATTGTTATCAAAGCATCTTTCCTGAGGTGATAGCTCGAGTGGGAGGCAACCACACTGGGCAGGTGTCTGAGCGACCCTAGCCCCACAGGAGCCAACGTCTCTTATAACAGTAGCAGCATAGGCCGAGTTTCCAAGGTCCATGCGAGGGCCATGCTCAGTTGTAAGAGTACTTACCCCACTCAGGAGAGCCCAGAGATCAGACTTCCCATTAGGTAGATATACTTCTCCCAGTCTAAGTGTAATCTTCCTGTAAGGAGTCATTTTATCATTAACAACATTGCCTAGCAACAGTTGACATATTACCCTTATCAGGGTTACCAGGGGAGCAGAAGTAGAGAATTAACCAAAAGGTTAAGTCCTTGTGCAGAAGGGGAAGGGCTCTATTAACCCTTTGTCCACGATTGTCTTCTAAGCCCTTAGAATGGCTGGTGACCAGGAGCATCTCTAAACCTCTAAAGTTATCAGAGAAATTGAACAGCAAGTTGTCCTGTTCAGACGGGAGGGGAATATTGACTTTCTCAAGCAGGATCCTAGAAGTTCTGAGTCACTATAATACTGTAAATAAAAAACTATTTGAATAACCAGCACCCTCTAATTCTTAACACCTCTGTCTAAATATCTCCTCTTCCTGGAAGCCCTCCCTGACCACCATGATTAAAGCACACCCTTCTCAGCTATTCTCTGTCACAGCACCTTTTTCGTTTCCTTCTATAACCTCCCCCAAATGCTAATTTTAAGGGGTTCTGTTTATTTCCATTTGGGGTATCTCCCTCAGTAACACGTCAGTCACATTCACTAAGGCATCTAATTTCATATCTGGAACACGGGATGTACTTAAAACTCATGTTCATCTCATGAAGGAATGGATGAATGAAGCAAACAAAATGCTCAGAGCTGTGAGTCCTCACCGATCTAAGGTGCATTTTACAGTTTATATTCTGAACATTTCTCTCACTTCTCTGGAAGAACAAAGGTTGAAATTCATGCGATTTGATCTCTTTCCCCTAAAACTTAGACCTAGACCTCTCATTATATCTGCCCCAGAGGTCTGAAAAAAAGTCCATAGGAAGTCTTCCTGACCACAGTCTAAACAGTTGCAGGTTTCTTTCAATGTCCTTTCAGATGCAGAAGGAACACAGTCCAGCATTCCTTTGGGACTAGTCAGTTCTCATCCTCGTTAGCATCCATGGAGGTTAAGGTGATGAGTTTGGCACAGAAAGCGGGGCGCTTCTCTATTTCCATACAGATCACTTTGGTAAGCCCCACCCTCAAAACTCAGCTAACGTAGAAGTAGAAGGAAGAGATTCTTTCTCCTTTGATCCAGGGGGAAAACCAGTTCTTCAAAAAGATCTAAAAGCTAAGGGTCTACTTTAAAAACTCACAACATAAGAAAAGGAAAATGTTTTCCTAAAGAAAACTTTCGAATATAACTTACCTTTTCAAGCAAATTCATAAAAGGGAGGAATTCTGAGAAAACAATTAAAGAAAAATTCCCCTCTTGCAGTTTTCTGTGCTAGTTGATATCATAGAAGTCGTTTGTTTGATGATGTTCTTTTACTAATAACTTTTCCAGCTGGAAAGAGAAATTGGCTTCCCAAAAGGAGCATCAGCTCTGGGTTTCTGTGGTTAGAATCCTGATGAGATTCTTTGCAAGCATAACACTGGAGCCAAGGAGGGCTGGGTTAGGCATGAATAGCATGCCCAGGGATCCACTGTCCAGCCGTGATGGCTGGAGGTGTCGATTCTTACGGAATGGGATTAGTCTGTGCGGTAGGCTTGAATTTCAAACACTGTGTTGAAGTCTCAGATATCCATGTATAGTCCATTTTACCTCAAAATTAAGAAAATGGGTAGAGACTTCTTTCACGTTGGTTTAACATTTCTCACTCTGCTTGCCAGTATTTACTCTGGGAGCAAAAATAGAGTAGGAAGAAAGAAAGGTATACAATACCTTGGATTTCTGACTGGGCTCTTGTTTGCTTGTTAATATTGAAATATGGAGTTTATTACAGGTGACAGGTATTCTAAGTGGCTTTCTGAGCTCAAAAGCACGGGACCCAGTGTTGGGGGTACTGGCAGCTTCTCATCAAAGTCCAAGTGGGAGATGTCTCAGAAACTGTTCCTTCATAGTGTAGTTTGCTCAAAGGTTCATCTGTTCAGTTGGTTATATGATCAAAATGACATGGTGCCCTTTCCAAAGATGACCTCATCAGTCATCCAAATATGCTATCATCTCTAAGTGTAACAGCTTTCGATAGTCATATTTTAATATAAAATGGATGGAGACCAAGAGAGGACCAAGTGGACTTCAGTGTGGTTCTTTTAATAATTACTTCTCCATACCCGTCTTAGAAAACTGCGTAAAATAGGACAGGCCAAAGCCAACTTTTTCGAAAAGTGATGTGACTTGCAAAGCTATGCAAATTAAAACCACAATGAAATGCCTATCAGACTGGCTAGAAGAATGCTTATATCCAGTGTCAGATGGGGTGTGAAGAAAAAAATAGTGTCTTACACATATTGCAGGGTTGATATACAATTGATATAGCGTTGTAAATTAGTTTAATCCAGCAATTTAACGTCCGGAAATTGAACTTAAGGAAATAATTGTAAATATGGGCAAAGACGTATGTTCACAGAGGTTCACTAAAGTGTCATTTATTGAAAAAGTATAAATGGAAGCAAACTAAGTGGCCAAAAGTAGGTGATTGGTAAAGTATGGTACCTGAAAACAAGTGAATATTATGAAGGCATTCATTAACTAGTTTTAATAAAGAACTCAATCAACAAATATTTACTGGGCTCCTCTCCTATGACATGCCACATGCCATTCTGGACAGTGGAGAGTCAAGGGAACAAATAAAAATCTTTCTCTTTGCAAACTAGTCATCTAGTGAGACAGAAAGTCAATAGACAAGATAAATAAGTAAAACAAATATAGATTGTTAGACCGGGCTTCCCTGGTGGCACAGTGCTTAAGAATCCGCCTGCCAATGCAGGGGACACGGGTTCAAGCTCTGGTCCAGGAAGATCCCACCTGTCACGGAGCAACTAAGCCCGTGCGCCACAACTACTGGGCCTGCACTCTAGGGCCCGTGAGCCACAACTACTGGGCCCACGTGCCACAACTACTGAAGTTTGCATGCCTAGATACTGTGCTCCACCACAAGAGAAGCCACCACCATGAGAAGCCCGTGCACCGCAACAAAGAGTAGCCCCCGCTCTCCGCAGCTACGGAAAAACCTGTGCATAAAAACAAAGACCCAACACAGCAAAAAAAAGAAAAGAATGTTAGACAATTAATTGCTTAGAGAAAAAGTGGGACCTGAAAGGAGAAAAAGCATCAGGTAGGCTTTAGACAGTGTGCTCTGTGAAGACAGGAATTATGATTTATTCCTCAGTGTATCTCCTATCAGTGCCTGGCCTATAGTAGCCAATCACGTAAATATTTGTTAACTATTTATGAGCGGCCTTCAGACAGTAGGATTGCTGTGTATGGGGACCTCATGAATGTGGTTTCAGAGAGAATCCAGAGTTAGTATGGTTGCCTGGAGCCTCGTTGGAGTAGAGATGAAGCTTGAAGAATGGTTAAGAGTGAAATGTAGAGCCAGTCTATTAGGATTTTATTCTGAAAGCAGTGGGGAGCCACTGACAGGTTTTAAACAAGTGAGTGCTTTGATCTAGTTGGTGTTTTAGAAGGTTCACTTTGAGAGCTATAGATGGGGATGCGGGGGGAGGGAGCAGTACTGGAGGCAAGACCACCAGTTAGGTGATGTTAATTGTGTATTACTGTTGCCAAGAGAGCGTGCGCGCGTGTGCACACACACACACACACACACACACACACACACACACACACATCCTCCCCAGAGATCTCTGTGGACAGTCCCCATACACACCAATGGTTTCCTGTGTGCCTCTGTTGAAAGCCCGCACTGGCCCTAGGAAAGAGCTTGCCTGGGTAGATAAATACCTCAGCTTCTGCACCTCAGGAAGACAGTTCCGAGGCACACACCGTGAAGTCTCTCAGAGGCTTCCCAGTGGATTCAGCCCAGTTGCCTACAGCAGTGACCTTCTAATTAGCATATTCCTTACTGGCCCCCTCCCTTCCCTGTCTCACTTCCCCACTCCTTCATAGCATCTCCTGGGATTACCTTCAAAAGCACAACTTGAACCCACACCCCCCCAAAAAAAAATGATAGATGGGGATGTATGCACTTTTAGATAAGATGGCCCATGAAAGTTGCAATGAGAGAGAGGCAGGTATGAAATCCTGAAGGAAGCAAGGGAGCCAGGTATGTGGTGTCTGGAAGGAAAACATCCACTCAGAAGGACCAGCACATGCTAAGCCCTGAGACAGGAGCATGCTTGGTGTGTTCCATGGACAGCGGCCATGAACAGAATGAATGAGGCCAAAGCTAATAAGATTTGAGGTCAGAAAAAAAAACACTGAGGCGGGCTTCCCTGGTGGCACAGTGGTTGAGAGTCCGCCTGCCGATGCAGGGGACACAGGTTCGTGCCCCGGTCTGGGAGGATCCCACATGCCGCGGAGCGGCTGGGCCCGTGAGCCGTGGCTGCTGAGCCTGCGCGTCCGGAGCCTGTGCTCCGCAACGGGAGGGGCCACAGCAGTGAGAGGCCCGCGTACCGCAAAAAAAAAAAAAAACAAAAAAACACTGAGGCTGTTGGAGAAGGCATATTAAATTTTGTCTTTTACTCTGAGTGTAATGCAAAGCCACTGTCATTGGAAGAGTGTATCTAAGCAAAGAAGAACTTATCTGACATAGGTTTAAGTGCTATCTCTCTGGCTGGTTGAGAATAAACTGAAAGGGGAAAAGAGCAGAAGCTTGGGGACCAATTTGGAGATTTGCCATAATCCAGGTAAAAATGATAGTACTTTGAATAAACATGATAGCAATGGGAGTGGTGAGAAGCCATTGAAAACCACGTTGTAGGAGAACTATTATCATGAAATCATGATAATTATTTAAAAGAAAGCAACAAAATATGAAAGTTTGTCATGATTTTATAGACCTGTAAAAAATTCCTGGAAAGGCGTATTTCAAAGCAATCACATTGGGTATCTCGGGTGGTTGGTGCATGCTTAAATCTTTCTAGTTTTCTGTGCTATTTTTCGAATCAAGGGGAGAGGAGACTTCATGATTTGGAAGCTCAAGAATCAAAGGACTCAACCACTGAATTCTCGTTACCAGAACCATCTCAGTTATGTCTGTGGAGTTTTGCATTTTCTGCAGATCTCTGCTCCATTTCCTTTTCGAGAATAGTTTTCTCTTCCTCCCTTTCTCTTGTATGTTCCATTGAGAATATAGAGAAAAATATGTTACAATTGGTTCTTCAGAAGATATTTTCATGGGATAAGAACTTAGACTCTTCCTGTCAAGGCCTCATTGTAAGAGCTGCTAAACAAGAAGAGCACTGGGTTGTGAAGGCACACTCTCTGGAGGATACAAGTAAAGACATCAACTTTGGTTTTTACACCAGAAGAATGTGCTATTCCCTACTTCATTCTTCCTACCTGGCTCCAGAGGGACAGTTTCGATGGTTTATGGTGTCTGAGAATATAGCACTTAAACTGTGGACTGAATGTTTTCTATTTACTTGAATTATATTCTACAATCCTATTGTTATTCAAGAATAAGTGAACGTGTTTATCACCAGATGTGTTTTGCATTGATGCTTCTGGGACTCCAAGGCTTGTTAGACACACTTTCCTTTCAATCTTATTAGGAAACATTTCCATTTTCATTTTATTTCCTCTCTGCTTGTTGAGTAAAAAGTATATAAGCAAACATTTTTATAAAAAGAACAAGTCAACAGAATAAACTTATCGAATTGTAAAGATACAGAAATGTTGCACAAATCTGTATCTTTTATCAATGCAATTCTAAGAAAAGGTGGTTGGATTGGCTTAGTGAGCCAATCACATCTGTGATTAAATCGAGTTTGAATGGTGCAGTTCAACAGAGAGTTTCGGGGCATCCTTACATTTATAGAAGAACATTCTTCTGATAAGAGTTTAACTAACTAAACCAATTGAAAGAAAAGGATGTTTTAGTTACTGTTAAGTAAAGAATATGTAGCTATGCATTATTGGTTATTTAAGGACATTTTCCCGGGTTTAGTCATAGAGCAATAATACCATGACCAATAGTAATGACCAATTGTGGTGATCATAATAGTAGAGTGCTGAGGTTGTCAAAGATCTGTGCTAAGCAGCTGACTTGTACTATTTCATATTGTCTTCACACCAGTCTGAGGGGAAATATACTATTATCCTTCTCATTTTACAAATAAACGAAATGAAATGTAATGAAGTTAAAGTAAAGCCCAAAAAGGTGCATTGTTCTTATGATTTTCCATTTAGAGACTGAAGCATTCAGATGAGCATTCATGGTAGAATCTTCACTTGAAATTATTTAAAGTTTGTCTTGATAGTTTGGATTTCTTTTGCCCATTGAGCTCAGCAAAATGACTTGATGAGTACAGAAAAATACAACTCTTCTCCATTAAGTGCCAAAACTGATTTATGGACAACCTACGAACCTGCTCATCTAGATATGAGTTACTGATCAGGCAGCCAGAGAACCAAGTTCTACTCCAGATTTCGGTCATTTCTAGTTCTGCGTTCCTGACCAAGTCTCTTAATTCTTGGGGCCCTTGGATGCCCCAAAGTGAGGTCTGAGAAGACTGAGTTATTTCCAGGGTCTTTTCCAGTTGTGACAACTAGAAGTGGCAATCTGGTTACTGTCACCAGGACATGAATTCTGAGTAGGCTCATCAATGAGGGACAATAGGCTTCCCCACACATAGGCTTGATTCATCACAGAAACTGGAACAAACTTAGCTGAGGAGCTAGGCAAATCAATAACTATATTTAACTTAAGTAGAATTTAAACGTAAGTATGTGCCTTTAGAGTTTTGATTTCCGCCCCCCCCCAAGAGGACCTTCGTGGATATTGGCTTTGTTTGTAATCAATTAGAACTACAGATCAGTAACCATATCTATCTGCATTTTGTCACGTAATCATTTCATTTTCCTCTAATCTATTGTATTCTATGGCTGATTTTAAGAACAGACTTGAAAACTATTAAACCGAATAATGAAAAAATAATGAATACAGATAGGTCATTCTCAGAGCACATAGAGTTAGCACTTCAATCATCCACCTTAGTTTTATTCTCTCTGGTTATCTTGCAGGTATGATATCATACTGATGTGCTTTAAAAAGTACAGAATAAATCCAACCGAAAGCAAAGAAGGTGACACAAGATTCCTGAGTGTGCAAGTAAGGCCCTGGTATTACTAAAATTAGCAAACCATAAAACAGCACTCCGGGTGTATGTCCCCCCTACCCTCTGTATCCCAGGAACAGCTCAGAATTCAGAAGATGTGAGAGGCGAGTAGCCTGGATCTGGAAATAGAATGAGGGCTGATGGTGTGGGGCTGAGGCCTTTGGAGACCAGTACTCTTGTGGGCCCTCCCCGCTTCCAGGGATTGCCTTCAGGAATTGGTGGGAGTCATTCAAATCCAGGCAGTTTCTCTGGTGACCTAAATTAACCCATGGGGTCTTTTCAGGTTTAGGGACATTGCTGGAGAGCTGAAATGACAGCATCGCCATGACACAGCTCTGGAGGGAAACACTGATTTTGATTTGGTGCCTCACATCGAGAGTGTAGAAGCAAGAAGATGCCAGGAAGACAGTAAGTCTCTCCCCTCGTCCCCTCCTCTACTTCTTCCGCCTCACCTCTATTCTTTCTCTTCCTCTGCCTGTTTCCTTCACTTTTGTTAGCTACTATGGAATTACCTTGGGCTTTCCGGATATTTTCAAACTTTGGGGACTGTCTCCACACTGTATTAATTCAACATGCTCTTTCTGGTTGAACAGATTTCCCTTTTATTTTCATGCATTCCAAATGATAACACTTCTGGAAAAAATGTGGAATTTAGTATAGTAATAGTGAAATAAGAAAGCAGAATTTCCTCTTTGAATCTTAACTGCATTTCTCCACAATTTGTCCCCCACAAAAATGGAGAGAGTAGGGTGCACATCGCTCTGTCTCTGTGCTGGATTTGCATTCCCCAGAAAAGAGTTGCCCAATGTCAGTGGGATGCTGTTAGCCTGGCTCTTTGTAAACTCCTGTGGTGCACCTGGTGGACAGTACTGTAGGGTGGACTCTTTCTTAGCCTTGCTGCGCTCTCCTACTGTCCTACTTTTCTCCTGGCTTTTCAAGTCTACTTTCAAATCCGGTGAGAAGTGGACAGATGCATAGGTGAACGGATGTGGAAAGGAGTTGCAGTGGCTGTGTAACAACTGCTGAAGAGTATGGGCCCTGGAATCTGACAACCAAGGATTTGAGGCCTTCCATCTACTAGCTATGTGAGAGTGGCTAAGATGAACTTTTCTGAAAACCCATTTCTTCTCCTACAAAATCGGACATTGAAATATCCATTCTCCTTCTTCCTATATTCAAGAGGGAAAATAAGGTCTTTATTTTCTAAGAGATTTGCCCCTCACCACAAGTTCGTCCTGACCCATGACTGCTGAGCGTGTGACTAGATCTTGTGGTCTCCCTAGCAATTGGCGGTAGCCGTGTGATGAAGGGGTGGCCAGTGGGATTTGAGCAGAAGGAATGGGTGTTCTGATTGTACCGGAAAATGTTGGGTGTGCACGTCTCACACTCTTCCTTCCTTCCCATGGCTGGGAATGGTGACAACTGGAAAATCCAGCTTGGAACTGGGGCTCATGAGAGCTCCTTAGCACTCACCTTTGTAAAGCTATGTGTGAAGAAGAAATACTAATTTGACCACAAGCTTTCTTTTTGTTAGTGTTTTTATGGTATATCTTCTTGCAGCCTCTTATTTTCAGCCTTTCTGCGTTCTTTATATTTCAAGTTTTCTCTTGTAAGCATTACATATTTGAGAAATATAATCCAGTTTGACAATCTTTATCTTTTAATTATTATATTTAATAATAATTATTTGTGTATTTAGGCTTATATCTGCCATCTTACTATTGTTTTCTATCTAACTCATCTGTTTTAGGTTCCTAAAACCTATTTTATATTCGAATATCAATATTAGTTTACATCTATATTTCTCTCCTACTTGAGATCATCAAGGAGAGACATTTTGGTTAATCTTGATAATAAAATTAGCTAAGCATTTAGTCATTTCAGACACTTTACTGCGCGCTTCATGTGCATTAATTTACTTAATTCACATATCAGTTCTGTGAAGTAGATACTATTTTTATCCTCATTTCACAGAAAAGCAGTTAGGCAATCAATGAGAAGTTAACTTGCTCAAGGCTCTCCTAATAGGATGTGGTAGAGAACAAAGTAGTCGTTCAGTAATATCTTCTGAATGTCAAAGGAAAGAATGAGCCCCACAGGGTAACCCTTCATGTCCCCTTTGCTGGTAAGTCTTTTCTACTCACCTGCTTTTCTTAAGGGATCCATTTGCTTCCAGTGACCATTAATGGCAAAAGGTGAGCTAAGGAACTAGGTATAGTTGAGACGAGAAGGGCTTATACATTTGTCATCCAATTCAACATAAAACTTTATGCAAAATATTATCTTTCTGCTATCGAGATTTACCGCATCAGTTCTGATGGGATGGTTAGGTTTGATGGTGAACTGCGTGCTCCCTGTTTATGGGCATTTTCTCATTTCCATTAGCTCTTTGCATCTAGATTGCATGGTACATACACCTCTTGGTCTCCTTCAAGACTCTATCAGCGAACAGTCTATGTCTTCTTTTGTGAGCAGTAGGTTCAGTCTTTTGAGAACTCAAACTAAAGTTAAGAAGTAACGTTTCTTTATATCCTACCAGGCTTGTCACGTGTATCTTTGCCTAATTTATAGCACACAGTTTCAGATGGCCCCTTCCTCTCAACACAAACACTTTTCTGCTCTTCCCTTGGGATGCAGACCAGACAACCTCATGAAACAGTACCATAGTACATGATTCAGGATAATGACTGACTCCATGAATGTATATATTCTCCTTCCCAAGACTCCATTAAAATTGTGGTCAAGAAATTCAAAGTGTACAAACTCCTGCAATGATGAGACCATTAAAAGACTCACAAATAGACCAGATACTTGGGCACATTTCTGGTGGATAAGAAAACAGTGATGAGAAGAGAAGGGAGGAGGAATACAGGTTGGAGGAAATGTAGAGACGTGAAAAGGGCCTATGATTGTCGAATGAGGCAGTTAACCTGGAAAACGCCAGAGAAGTTGCACACTCAGAAGTGGTAGTTACAGGACTCTGGAAGTTAGAGGCTAAAAATAGACTGAGTCAGACCACCTCTGCCTCTGCAAGAGAAATGCCTGCTAGCCAGGGATTTATTTCCTTTTCAGAAAGTGGAGACTCACTCTAAAAACGATCTGAAGAGAACTAGATCCATCAACATAGGTGTGGCTATCTCTGCATTCCGGCACTTGGGAACGCCACAATAGAACCTGGTTCCTTGTCTGCTCAGTATATAGGAAAGCCTTCTAGTCAGAAGCCCCCATATGCACATAAGGCTTCACATTGGCTGATTTATTGCCTCATCCTTAGACTTGGAATAGACAATCCAGAAACTTGAGACAGTTGGTGAGGGCTTGCAACCTGAAAGGGGAAATCAAGATAAACAGAGAAAACTGGGATAATACCAAAAAAAAAAAGAGAAAAAAAAAGAAGCTTAGAAATTCCTTACTGCTGTCAAGGGAATCATGAGGCTATTGCAACCACAAAGCAAGAACAGAGTACAACTGAGAAGGAACGGTCAGAAAATAATAAGGAATCCTTATAAAATACAAGTAATTTCCAAAGTTTCAGATAACTTATACACGGACTGGAAATTTTAAAAAATAAGTAAATAAAGAGCCCACAAATACTCAACTTTGTGAGTAAAATATACCTAACTAGACAGATGACCATGAAATGTAAGAATACCGCAGATAACAGTGAAATCTCAATGGCTTCAGGAAATTATAAATAAGGAGTATGTATCACAGTGACACCAGACTCCTCATCAACATCACTGGGAGACATAAGCCGTGCCTTCAGTAGCCCAAGGGAAAGCTGTTTTACATCTAGAATGCTGTATTCTGAAAAACTATCAAACAAAGGTAGAAGAAAAAAAAGATATTTTCAGACATATAGAATTTAATTTCCCTTGCGAAGTGAGTTGAATGGTGGCCTCCAAAAAGATATGTCCGTGGCCTAACTCCCAGAAACTGTGAATGTGATCTTATTTGGAAACAAAACGTATTTGCATGTATAAAGTTAAAGATCTAAAGATGAGCTCATCCTCAGTTATCTGCGTGGGCCCTAAATATAATGGCAAATGTCCTTAGAAGTCAAAAGAGGGAAAGGCGCACTGGGAGAGGAGGCAAGGTGACCATGGAAGCCGAGATTTCTGTGATGCAGCCGAGAAAGCCTAGAAATGTCTGGAGGTACCAGAAACGGGAAGAGGCAAGGAAGGGTCCTCCCCAGAGCCTTTAGAGGGGGCACAGCCCTGCCAGCACCTTGATCTCAGACTTGTGGTCCCCACACTTGAGAAAATAAATTGCTGTTGTTTGTGGTGGTTTGTGGTGGCAGCAACCCTTAGACTCAGGATGCTATTTGAGGATGTGCTCTAACAAAATGGGAGAATAAGTCAAGAAAGAGGAAGTAGAATCCTGCCTAGAGGAGTTCCAACCCAGAAGAGTAAAGGTAGAAACCCAGGAAGCAGTCAGAAACTGGCCTGGAGAGCCAGCCATGAAGCCAAAGATTCAGGAAGTCCAGGAGAAAGGCAGCCATTGACTTGATACCACCCAAATGATGCTGGAGGCACATAAGAATGCATTAAAAGCAGATGATGGGGCTTCCCTGGTGGCGCAGTGGTTGAGAGTCCGCCTGCCGATGCAGGGGACGCAGGTTCGTGCCCCGGTCCGGGAAGATCCCACATGCTGCGGAGCGGCTGGACCCGTGAGCCATGGCCGCTGAGCCTGCGCGTCCGGAGCCTGTGCTCCGCAACGGGAGAGGCCACAACAGTGAGAGGCCCACATACCGCAAAAAAAAAAAAAAGAAAAAAAAAAAAGCAGATGATGCCTGAAAAAAAGAAAGACAAATAGGAAGAATCAAAACGTCTAAAAGAAATGAAATACAGCACAGTACTTGGCTATGCAGTCAATATTTGCAGCAGTGTAATAATGTCATCCCTGCTCGTTGATTTACAATGATTAGATTCATGCTACCTGTGTAGCAGGAAAGTCTTCATTAAGGTTCTGAAAAACACACACTAAAACAAATTTAAATGGGTGTAGAAAATTAGTAAAATAGAAGGACTGGAGGAAAGTGGAAGGAATTAGTAGAGGTGATCAGAACCTTGAATGTAGACAGGGGGATCCAGTGCAATTTGTAGTGAATGAAATGGTAAATAAAGATGGGATGAAAATACAAAGCTTACCATTACAAATATTACCAAGATAGAAACTAAATAGTCTATATTTCTAGATGTAAAAATATTATATTCCAGGGAAGGGAGGTAGGAGAATGTATTATTGAGCTAAGTCCTCATCTGTCATATCAGGTAATCAATAGATAAGGTCTAAAATTGATTCATCAAGAAGTAGCTGTGTATACACATATTTAGCAATAAAACCAGTTACATAACAGAAGTAATAATACCAGAAAGAGTGAAAATAAATAAAAATAATTCCTTCTGGGTTATAGCGAGTGGATGATACAGGGTGACCCAAAGGACTACTTTTTTTTTTTCACACTAAGTCCTTAGGTACCATTTCAAGTTCTAACCGTGTGCATGTGATCATTTGAAATCTTTAGTGTTTTTTGGTTAAGCAATTTTGAGCCTCCACTGAGGGTGTAGAAAGCTGAAAAAAGTGCCCCTTCCATCTTTACAACTATACCAAAAAACACCAGTACTCTCCCAATTCACAACTTTTCTTGAACACATCAGAGAGCTGTAACTTATCTGAAATCTGAAGACAAGTAAGCATTTTCTAGAAGATGTGGGATCTGAGCACTGTGGCAAATGTGGAAGCCAGCAAGCCATGGAGAAGAAGTCAGCAAAGACCAACTGTGGCCTAGCAGAAAAGTCTAGAATCCCAGGGATCCACAGGGGATCTTGCACCAACTTGCAGAATCTCCATGGACACTGCAACGTGCTTACAGCAAAGACTGAAGCCAGGGCAAGAAGCTGGGAAAAGCCTCCCTCCTGGGCGAGCCCTGGGAAAAGGGGACAGCAGCCTGTGTGGAAACATACGAAACCCTCCCTCCCCCTGAGCCTTAGTTCTGGCTCCTTATGGAACAAAAGCCTGAAGCTGCTGGGGGAAAAGGCAACAAAACTTGACACCCTTGATGCATAGGTGAAGACTCACTGAAGCTGGGGAAGAGAGCAGGAGAGAAAACAAAAGGCAGGAGTACACTCTGGGCCCAGATCATTAGAGATCCGTAAAAATAGGGGCAAGGTAACTAAAAAGGTCCCAGTCCCATGACCTAGAGACACAGCATCTGTTTAGTCTGATGCTGAACCCGAAAGACGGAGTATGCCCTTCCTCTGCCCCCGCCATCAGGTTAGCAAGTGTCAAGTAACAAGTAAGAAAGAGTCTGCAGTTAGAGCAAGAACTAGAGCAGAGAGAAAGAGACCTCTGAGGCACAGGGGCAAAGAACCTCTCAAGCTGGGAATTGAGCAGATACTAAGAAGACCCTCTGGCCAAACAACACCCACCCTGACCCCCATGCAGTGCTGCAGCAGTATGGACACTTGGGTGTGTAAGGGCAGCCACAGCAAAAGCAAACCTTAAACTCAAGTGCACTCCTGCCCCACTTGATTCACCCCCACAAATGGAGGTTTTAGTGAAAAGGAGTATATCCGTTTCCAACTTTAATTACTACTAAATGCACGGCTATAAGTTACACCCTTTTCCCTTTTTCCCCTGGGCTCTTGCACCGTAGACTGGCCCGGCCGATGCTCAGCACTGTTCCCTCGTTCTGGGCGGTGGCAGGTGCCGTGGGAAGACTGTGCCTTGGACGTCAGGCACTTTAGTGCAGGTGTCAACCGTGCCACTCAGGGACCTTGGACAGGCCACTTAACCCCAAGCATCAGTTTCTTTATATATAAAGTGAGGGCTTTAAACCTGCTTCAAAGGGCTTGTCTCACAAAGACATGACTTACTGAGTGTAAAGACCTTAGCACCCTGAATCTCTGGCAGTTCACTGGCCCTGAGCGGAGGCTGGTCAGTCATGGCTCAGGGACCTACTGACAGGTCTTCTGTGCGCTCTGCTTTCTCATGTCTCTCCCTGATTCCTAACTTTGTAGTTCAGTGGTTCTAAATGGCGGAAGAGTACAAACTGGGCGAAGGACTGTTTTTCGTTGTTACGGAAACTGGTTTATGAAGGGAATCCTCCTTGCATTTAGACGTTGGGAGTGGGGGTGTTGGAATTCCTGCACAGGAGGGAGAAACCGCGCCACGAACTGTTCTCAGTCCTGCAATTGGCATGAGGTTTGAAAATCTCCCTAACCAATTATTTTTTGTAGCTGGAAAGCCTGTTTGTAATTATTTGAGCTAAGAAACTAACTCCATTTCATCTACAAAGACAAAGTCTTCCTAGCACTGTTTTTATATGTCATTGATTTTGCCAAGAATGCAACCACGATGCAGTTTAAGGGAAGGTGGTCTTTTATTCAAGAGTAGTTCGCCATTTTGGAAAATTCTATCACTAATGACAGTGATGCCTTGGTTTTTGAGTTGCCGACACAAAACACCTGAACCAACATTTTTTATCACTGTTCTATTCGTCGTACTGTCATGTCTGAGTGCAAGCATGAACTGCTTCATTGTCTTCTGGTGTAGCTGGATATGAACACTTACATATCAAAATATAGATTTATTATAAATTACTTTTATTTCATTTCTAGTTTTGATTACATTTAGGAAAGTGTATGGATTTTTTTGTCAGGATGTGCATAGGTAGGTTACATTTTCTATTAATGATCTAAGAGGCTCAAGGAAGTGTTATAAATTATTACTTATAAAAAAGGGTGTGGGGGAGCTTCCCTGGTGGCGCAGTGGTTGAGAGTCCACCTGCCAATGCAGGGGACACGGGTTCGTGCCCCGGTCCGGGAAGATTCCACATGCCGCGGAGCAGCTGGGCCCGTGAGCCATGGCCGCTGAGCCTGCACGTCCGGAGCCTGTGCTCCGCAACGGGAGAGCCAGCAACAGTGAGAGGCCCGTGTATCGCAAAAAAAAAAAAAAAAAAAAAAGGGTCTGGGGTCTGATGGCTGCAAATCCTAGCTCTCATTGCTCATCTAGGTTGCACTGGGTTTGTGTGCTTTGGCGCTGGGGGTGTCCACATGAGCTTTATTTATTTCCTTTTTGGCTGCGCCGTGTAGCTTATGAGATCTTAGTTCCCTGACCAGGGATTGAACCCCGGGCCCTCGGCAGTGAAAGCAGGGAATCCTAACCACGGGACTGCCAGGGAATTTCCAAGACTTACTTTAAAAATACAGATGTTTGCCCTCTCTCCCAAAATGTCTGTTTTATGGTCCACATATCTGCAGTTTTAATAGGTACTTGATGTGAGGACTCTTCCTATTATACTTTAAGAAGCAGAGCCCTGGTGTGTTAAACTTGATCCAGTCCTGTTGCATCTCTCTGGAGAGGGCCAGACTGAAAACAGTCTCTCCTCTTGTCTCTCTGCCCCGACGCTTTCCTAAACCTCAGACCTTCTTCCAACACTCATCTTGCCCTCAACTCACTTCTGGTCACTGATAGTTAACTGAAGGCCCGTATTTCAGTACAGAATCGTTCTTTGTGAGCGAGAAGTAGAACTTAAATAACACATAGAAACAGAGAGTATGAAAACTCTGTAAAGATCTGACTTGTAGCTAATTAAATAGCAGGGGAAGCTCCCTTAAATTTCAGCAAAGTTTTGCAAACCTTATAGAAATAAATTAAGTAGGAACTAAATGAAACAATATTAGAAAATTAGTGAAATTGGAGGAGGGAATTTATTCGAAGAATTCTTAAAGCCCCCCCGCATCATGTTACCTGTTAAAACCCAAGTAAAGAAATGATTTCAATCTTTAAAGCTTTGCAAGGTGAAAAGTGTCAGCATCCATTTTTCCCATTTAAAATACAATTATATTTTTTCATGAATTTTTTTATATAACTGTTGACATTGAACATAATGACTGTGCTCAACAAGTATGTAATATTTGTCCCTGAAACATAACTTACAAAGTCTTGAAATACAGAGAATAAACCTCCACGTAAATGAAGGAAAGGAGTGTCAATCACCCCTTTCCTTCTAAACTGCCTGTTTAGTATGTATGAGGCCAATTTGAAACACCTGGCGGGGGAAAATAATAATAGTAACAACTGGGCTTCCCTGGTGGCGCAGTGGTTGAGAGTCCGCCTGCCGATGCAGGGGGCGTGGGTTCGTGCCCCGGTCTGGGAAGATTCCACATGCCGCGGAGCAGCTGGGCCCGTGAGCCATGGCCGCTGAGCCTGCACGTCTGGAGCCTGTGCTCCGAAACGGGAGAGGCCACAACAGTGAGAGGCCCGCGTATCGCAAAAATAAATAAATAAATAAAAATTATAGTAGCAACTATTTATTGGGCCTTTATATAGACTGGCAACTGTACTAAAAAGTTTATCATCTCTCATTTATTCTAAATAATAGATATTTATTCATTCATTCTAAATAAATATTTATTCATTATTAAATATAAATATTAATTAAACAGTGTCCATAATATTGTAATATTTTGATTCAATGATAGTGATTAAATATTATTTTATGAATTAACTAAAATTGATATAAAATTGTTTATTTACTGTTCTAAATAAATATTTACTGAGTGCCATGTGCCACAACCCTGTGCTAGGCACCAGGATACAGCAGTAAACAAAACAGACAATGTTCATTGATTTTATGAGCTTATGTTCTGCACGACAAGAGTTTCAGGGAGGCGCTCTAACTATCTTGGCGAAACAGATGAAGACCTGAGAATTATCGTCTTCCAGGGCTTCGCCGAAGGTCACACAGCTTGTTAGTGACAGAGCAGAATCTGGAGGCTGGATCTGCCTGGTCCCAGTGCCAGTTGTTAATTAGTAGTCTACACTGCAATAATGAATGTGCATCTTCTATTCACACGCTCAGCCTTGGGTAGCTAGAGTTAGACTGCCTACTGTATGTGGGACCCCTTTTCAATTCCAGGAAAGACCTCTCTTGATCCGCTGTTAAAAAGACCCCAGAACACAGCCTTGGTATCTGCCTGAGGACTAAGGTCACTTTCAGTTCCAAACTTCCTGCTCACTTCTTTCCACCTCACCCTAAGGCCACATTGTATGAGAAATCAGAGGAAAAGGGAGATGAGTGAGTTGCTTTTATGTGCCCCAAGGATCTCATGAGAGTGCAGGAGAAATCCACAAAAAGCAGTGCCTGGATCACACAATGTCACTTTCAAGTTTCTTTTCTTTCAAATGCCTTTGAGAAACTGGGAGGCATATAAAATGGGTGAAGCTGCCAGTTGCATTTCATTTTTTGGAACGTGCCTGTTATTTGTTTTAATTAAAGTGACAAGAGGGAATGACACTGGGAAACAATGCCCTTTGTTTCACAGTTATCCGACACCAGGTTTGTAAGCAATTCTCACAGTGTAGCTGAAAGATCTTGCCTTAAAATCTGGGGATATTTTGCATGTAAATCCCTACCCACCACTTCAAACGATGAGTATAGCCAAAAAAGATGCGAAATGCCCTCCCTGACAAGATTTTTATAGATTTTTTAATAGAAGTGACAGACGAGAGAGAAATTCTTTCTCAAAAGCCTGCCAACTTCAAGAAAATAAAGCATTTCCTTACCCTCCTCTTCCCTCCAAAATAATGACTGAGATTATTTAACTTCTATTCTGGTGTGGTTAAATCTTATGGATAAAATCCTGCTGGAATTAGATAGCTTTTAAAAATGATAATTACTGTGGGTTTTCAAAGATCCCTTAATAGAGAACACAATCAAAATGTTGTCATCCCTCTGTTGTTTTGCTAGATGGAAAATATTAATAAAATCTAGAGCTCCTCAGAGGAGGCTCAGAGGCTACGCTACAGCAGTGGTTCTAACCCACACAGGTAGTGGTCAGTTTATTCAAACTAGGAATATGCCAGATAAAAGCCAGGGGACCAAGTCCTGGGGCAGACTTAGAAGGCATGCTTTCATTAAAGAGTTGCTTTAACCAGATTGTACTCCTGAGAACCCAAGTAGTGAAGTATGGGATGGAAAAGTGAGTTGGTTACTGTTTGTGTACATGTGCCTTCCTCTGGGAGAATCTGCACAGGACAGATTTGGAGCAAACAGTACTCCAGTATAGCAGATGATGGGGAAACCACTCCTGTAGCAGATGATGGGGGAAACCACTCCATTCTCCTAAAGTTAAGAACATTAGCCCCACAAGGCTGGTTTTCCACTGCTAAAGTGAAGCAGGAAATTGGGGCAAACTGGAAAAATCTCCTTTCGTTCATTTGCTTATTTGCCTCAATCCTATGCCTGGTCTTGCCAAGGGAGACTGATGGAACCATAAAGGAACCCAAGTATAGCAGATTAAAGTTAGACAGAGCTGGGTGAGGATTTGAATTCTTTTGCTTACAAGCTGTACAACCTTGGGCAAGTCACTTGCTCTTTCTGAACCCACTTCCCCACCTAACATCCAGCTCATCACATTGTTACAAGTTTTAAACAAACAAAAAATACTCTAAAAGTACTTACATATGGAAGTTTCTTCGAAATATAACCTCTCTCGCCATTAGAAGGCTATAGACTATTGAATATTACCTAATGAGACATCTAGCATTCCTCGTCTAATACGTGATGAATTCAAGATTCAAAATTGGACATATGCCCAGTGGGGAGTAGAGGGCATGGGCTCTGGAGTTGGAGAGAACTAGGGTAGATTCTTCTTTCTGCAGTTTGCTAGATTTGAGCAAATTAGGTGGTCTTTTAAGTCGCAGTTTTCTCCTCTGGAAAATGGCTATATTCATAATACTTCATTCACAGGTTTATTGGGAGGATCCATTGAGGTATTCTAGGCAAGACGTTAGCACAGGGCTTGACAAGTAATGAGCAACACATTTTTAGTAAAATAAAAATACACTATTATTGTGGTAAGAAGCAGGATGTAGCCTAGAAACAAATCTGAAGTGTAATCAGACGGGAGAGGCACGGAAAAGCAGACGATCCCGTTGCTGGCTGAGGAAACAGAGACGTGGCCGCGCACTCAGGATGAACAGGGTTCAGACAAGCGACGGGCTCTGCTGGGTTATGCTGTGCTTTTCCGTGTTCTCGCCCACACGTCCCCGTTTCCTACGCACCCGCTGAGTTCCGGGATATCTGCCGTGCAGTGTGGATCTGCTGCTGCACACAAGGCAGCCTCATTTTTGCCTTGGAGCGGATGATCCAGCCGGGAAATGTTGAATAAGCAATGCCGGTACAAAGGGGAGACTGACTTAGCTGGGAGACGTTCGCACACGTCAGAGGAGGGATGGCTCAGGGCGTGGTGAGTTACTGGGATGGAAAACACGCTGGCTTGGTGGCTCTCCTGGTAAGATCTGGGCCCACCGGGGGCACTGTGCCATCGACTGGAGTTGGTGACGTCGGATTGTCAAACTGGCTCAGGCAGCTCGGATTAATGTATGCATTACGAGACCTTGTGCTTGGAGGATAGAGTTCAGTTTACTCCTGGAGAGAAGAATTTAGACCCAAGAGCTCTTTAAACTTTCTGTGCCATGTGTGCTTTGCAGCACGGTGATGCCTGTGACACCCCCTTAGAATAATGTTTTGAAATGACTAAAATAAAACACATAAAACTGTAAAGGGATCCAGTTATAGTAAAAAAAGGTTATCAAAATATGAAAAATAGGGCTTCCCTGGTGGCGCAGTGGTTGAGAGTCGCCTGCTTTTCTTTTTTTTTTTTTTTTTTCCTGTGGTACGCGGGCCTCTCACTGTTGTGGCCTCTCCCGTTGCGGAGCACAGGCTCCGGACGCGCAGGCTCAGCGGCCATGGCTCAAAGGCCTAGCCGCTCCGCGGCATGTGGTATCTTCCTGGACCGGGGCACGAACCCCTGTCCCCTGCATCGGCAGGCGACTCTCAACCACTGCGCCACCAGGGAAGTCCTCTTCTTAATGAATAACATAATGAGAACTAGCTGTGGAGGCCGTAATTACCATCATTTCGAAATAGTGTTGGCCACAAATGATTATTTGAGAGATCTGCAACAATTGTAATATGATTGGAAAATGATTGCGATTTCCATTAGTGACAAAGTCGCAGTTACTGCTTATCTTGCTGTGGTGTGTTGTCAACAAAGAGATGCTGCATTTCAGTTAAAAATTAGTGGGCGTGACAAGGCTGTTTTTGCCCAGCTAAGTGTACAGACACTGAATTCTCACCGTGAGCTTGCAGATGTGTGGACCTCAGGTTAAAACCCCTGTTTAGACACGGGCAGCAATAAAGCTATGACAGAGACTCATAATCAGTGATTCAAACAGACATAAAACATGACCTGATATCCCTCTACCAAAATGTTTACTTCAGGAAAGAAAAAAAGACAAAGAACATGTATTACATATATTAGTCTGCTCTGGTCGCCAAAAGAGAATACCACAGGCTGGCTGGCTTAAGCAACAAAGTGTATTTTTCTCATAATTCTGGAGGCTGGAAGTCCCACATCAAGGTGCCAGCAGGGTTGGTTTCAGGGAGCCCTCTCTTCCTGGCTTGCAGATACTCACTTTCTCGCTGTGTCCTCACATGCCGTTTCCTCTGCTTGCGTGCACTTCTGGTGTGTCTTCCAGTTCTTAAATGGACACCAGTCCTATCAGATCAGGTCCCACCACTGAGACCTCATTTAACCATAATTACCTCCTTAAAGGTCCCCGTAACCAAGCCTGCATCTGCTCACCCACTGCCCAACTGCATCTCTGTTCTCTATGACCTCACTGCTCCTGGAGATATACTTACGTTTGCAATCCTGCCGTTTAGCACTTCCCCCAGAGAAGTTCTAGTAAATACAGATTTTCTTCCATGCCTTTACTTTTCCAGTGACAGTTTATCACTTCCTTGAAATTGGCACCTTGGTCAACTGCCCAGATTGGCCATTAACTGGGGTTTGCTTAAACCTAGCAAATTCTCTAAAACACAGAGATTTTAAATGTGGGTATTCATGGCACAGCAGTCATTAAGGCAGAGGGACAGAGAAGAAGGCAGAGATTGGGGCATCAAGGGTGACCCTTATGACCTTGTCAAAATTACGCCACAGGCAGGCTGTAAAAACATAGCCTAGTGATTATGCAGGCTAGTTAAATAGAAGTGAGCATGCTGGTTTCTCCCCCTTTCTAGAACATCACAGTGGTATTTTTGTATTTATAATGTGATGGGGCAGCAGCCGTGGGAATCAGGGTCCAAATTCTAGTGTCCTGTCAAACAGCTTTCAATAATCAGTTTCTATCATTTAATCAAATCATTTTTAACTAAGCAGGAATCTGTCAACTGGCCCTCATTTCATGTCCCATAGACCTGGTGGAAAGATTTTTTTCCCCTTTCCTGTTGCTTCCTACTGTGTTAAATTGGCAATTTTCAGAGGAGCACCTCCTGTCAAATAAGGAGAATCAGCCTTGACTTTTGCAGGCTGAATTTTGTAAATTGGTTTTATTGAAAGTGAGAAATGGCATACAGAACTACAGAAGGGAGAAAAATTAAGAATGTCCCCAAAGAACAGAGGTCTTGTCATAATCTTGCTTCAGATAAGTGATCGCAAGCTTCGGGCCTAGCACAGTGTGAGATAGCTTAGGGTTCTCTTCCAGGTTCAGGCGCTGACCTTTCCCACAGTGATCTATGCACAGGGAACTGTAAATTATCATCACTCCCCACCTCTGAGTTATTGCAAGGGTTAATGACTTTACAGCGCAACCCACGTGCTAGGATTTGAAAGATCTCGTTGTAGAGGAAATTATTGCCATAATTCTTTGACATCATACTATTCATCCAAAGAGGTGATGCTGAAAGGTCTCCCCAAATTTGAACCAAGCAGTTTCAGTGAATTTCTCTCTGTGCTCTGTTGGATTGTCTTGAATGCCTTCATATAGACTTCGTTTCACAGAAAGTTTTTCTCAACTTTCATTATTTACTGTTGTGATTACGATGAAGTCAATTTTTAAAAACTTTTCTAATATTTTAAAATTTTTCTCTAAAAAGAAAGGTCAAATGTCTCAGGGGTTGGGGGGATGATGCTTTATGCACTGAATTTTCCTTTGGTCTACAGTATCCGATTTGTAGCTAGCGTTTCTTTTTTCTCTTCAAAGAAGAAAGGATGATTTATGGTGCAAAATTTGATACAGAGCGTCAAACCCCACTGATCTACTTTGAGGAGAACGGTTCATGTTATCCGAATGTATGAATCTACTTTATTTAAGTTTTATGTTATTTTAAGATAATTTTGTTGTGAAATGAAAAACAATGGCGAATATTTATTGAATACTTGAGTGTACCGTGAACTGTGCCAAACAGGCACTTTAACTGCATTAACTGACTTCATATGCACAACCCAGGAATGTAAAGATTAACATTATCCTTTCTGTACAAGAAAGAGGTCGGTGAGCTTTACATCTTGTGTGTTTTCCTCCTTGGGAGTATATTACCATATTGGCGAGGTTCTTCAGGTTAGAAGCCTGTTTGATTTCTTTTGCCTAGCATTTCCCACTGTGACCTAACCATGGAAATTCTTCTCCCCAAGAATGCTAATTAAGGCTAGAATTCGCCAGAATATAGTTGCGGAAGCCCTGCCTTAGCCACTCTCAAATAAGCATAGTTCCTGAGCACCTATGATCATACCACATACCATACTCTTGCTTAGACAATTATTTTTGCCTGAAATGCCCCATCGCAGTCTACTCAAATACCACTCATCATTTAAAGCCTAGAATAATTTTTTTTTAACCTCCTTTGGGAAATCTCTCCCAGTGACCCAGAGTGATCTCTCCCTTTCCTTAATAATAATAAAAAAAATAAACAAAATCAGTTTTCTGGCACTACAATGACCTCTTGTTACTAATTTCCAAGTCTCCCCTCTCCATTTGACTGTGAACTCCTTCAGGGTCCACTTTAATTGTTGTATGTCTAATGGCTACCTCAGAACTTGACACAAAATAGATATTCAGTGAACACTGATGGAATAAGTTATTGATCCTTTTGGATCCTAAGAAATAAAAGTAAATAAAAGTGTTTAACAGTTGCCCATTGTTCAAGAAAACAGAAGTGATACAAAATGGGGAGAAGTTAAGGAGGAGGGAAGGATGAAAAAATGCAAGTTAACGTAAAAAATACAAGTGTAGTCTTGGCTTTTGAGTTTTGTAACTTTATTTTGGCCAATGCAAAAATACGGATATGCGTTAACTCATGACAATGACAGCAATCACATTTTTTGGTTTGCTATGTCCCAGTCACTATTCTCCTCTTTCCACGTTAACTTATGAATGAACATCCTTGCAAAGTAATTGCAATTCTTCTACACGGTCTCCACTGATAAGGGATAAAAAAGTAGAAATTTAATTCCCAGAGTGTAAACTATTCCAGTGACTTCTAAAAGAGCAGGCAAAACAGATGTGGCGCTGACTTCCACTCCCTGGAATGTGACAGCCACCTTGATTCCCTTTTCCAGCCATTTCATTTGGTTATTTAAGGAGGCAGTGACTTTGATGCATCTGTAAGCGGTGGCCTGATGTAAATCAGGTCTTCTTACATTATTCTAAGAAAAAATCTCCACTCATTTCATCAGAGAATTGTATTATTTCTACAGTGAGGCTGGAAGAGAAGAGAAGCGAGTGCTATTTCCTAGGATTCTAGAACAAGCGAAAAATCTGCCAGCATGGCATGTAGGTAATGCTGCTATTCCGAAGACACGTCCATATGACCAGATTACCAACAGATGCTCGTAAAATGTTCTTTCCCTCCTCTGGTCACTCAAGAATGAATTCTACATCCTTTTTTTTTTTTTTCTTTAATATCTGCAAATTTACAGAGCACCTAACTGTGCCTGCTATTAGTGAGGGCTGACGTGCAAACATAGATAAGGAGAGGTCCCTGTGTCAAATCGTTCACTATTGGTTGGAAAAAGCAGGTACCTAAGTAACTAACTGCCTTCCGTACGTATAATGGCAGAACTTCAACTGGCTTCCATCCAACAGGGGACCAGCATTTTGCCAGGTTCAATGATGTGTTAACAACCGCATAATGCGGACACCAGCTGTCAGCCATGGGAAATGTTGAAACAGGGAACAGAACATTTTCAACGATTCAGTTAATGGTTTCCAGAACGTACTTGCCCACGCCCACTCGGCATCCTTGGATCTTGTTAAGCGCCTGCTTTAAAGCCTTCTGTGTCTCCTCATTGCCTACTGGAAGAGACTCTTCCAGACTCTTCCAGTTTGGCATTGCACTGTGGTATGGTTCAGTAGAGTTTCAGTTCTGGAGTCAGACATGCTCTAACTCACCTGCCGTGTGACCTTGAGAAAGTTACCTAGACTTGGTTTCCTAACCTGTAAGATGAGGCGATAATAGTACCTAAGTCATAGGGGTTGGAGATATTTAAATGATATAGTCTATGTCAAGTGCGCAGCACATAATAAAAGTGGAAACAGTGATGATGGAAGAAGTCGTGGAGGTGGTGGAGTTAAAATAGGAGAGAGGTACTAATTTGAGTTCTTGGTTTACCACAATCAAATACATTGTTACATTAAAATATTGGGGCGCATGTATGTGTGTGTATAGATACGTGTCTGTGTGTGTGTGTATATATATATAAAATATATATGCATTCATATGACTATATATATGTGTGTGTATAATTTTAATTAAGCTATCTTAGTTTGAAATAACATTTCTTCCATTTACTTGATATGGGACAATTTAACCTTCCCTTAGTTTCCCATCTATAGAATGGGAGTAATGATAGTACCTAGTCCTTAGCGTTATCTTTAGGATTAAATGACACGAAATCTTTGAAGTAACTGACACATGGTAAGTTCCCAGTAAGTGTTAATGTTAAAGAGTGTCTTTTGAAAAAGAACACAGTATCTTGTTTTTTAAATTGGAGTACAGGTGATTTGCGGTATCGTGTTAGTTTCAGGAATAGCACAGTGTCTTTTTCCCTCTAGTAGGAAAAATGATTATTATTACTAGTTCTGATTCATTAAAAAAAAAAAAACCACTTGTTTCCTGACTGTCCCCTCAAGGTTGCTCAGTTCTGTTGAATTTGAGAAGCAGGAATGAAGATATCCCAACAGCTGTACACGTAGGACTAAATACACAATTTCTATGGTGTGGGAACTTTCCGGTTTAAAGCCTGGAAACTGTGATTTATTGTAATTGAAGTTGAGAGTATAGAAATCTCCTCTGTCACAGTCACTTTCGATGAAAACTACAATTTATGATAAATTTCATAAAACCTGCTTAATTCAACATTTATGAGAGACACTGAAGATAAATGAAAGGTACAGAAACAGAAAGCTTTCTAATCATTTTGTCAAGAAAAAGGGACAAGAATGATAGGCGTGAAAAGGAACTAGATGCGCATATAAATAATTTACTAGAGATAAGTGATTAAGTATTTTTATAAATTTTGCCACAATATTCTTAGGCCTGTAATATAAAGCTTAATCCACGTGTGCCCTTGAAAGAGCAGGTGCGTTTGCTCATGTCACACACCCAAGCGGGGCCCAGGTTAGGGTTTGGGGAAGCTAGTCCTACATGCATATATTCCAAGAGGAGTAAAAGAAACCACAAGAAAGCTGATTTCACAAGACTAGTGCAAATTGCCTCTCTCTCCTTCTCCTTTAATTGCTGTGGTGAGTTGCAACATTTAATTAAACCCCTGAAGGAAGTTTTATAGCCGTGCCACGCTGTTGGAAATGAGTTAATGCAGAAGTAGTAAAATAGCCCTAGCAAAGGAAGAGAAGAGTGCTCTACCTTGAGAGGGGAAGATGCCACAGATGGACCACTTTTGGAATATCCCTTTCTTTGACTCAGTAGAAGGGGCAGAGACAGGAGGCTGGCCCATTTTCTGGTCTGGCCAGGTGGCTGGAGCTCAGTGAAAAATGGAAGTGTGCTGTACCCTGTACTGTGGGTCTCGGTCCCGACTAGGCAGCTTCTGGAAAGCACAGGAGACTGAGCTTTCTCTATATTGTGTGCATTTCTCCAGGCCCTTGGGGAATAATAAATTCCTTGAAGAGTGACCAAAATCTCCCAAGTCAAATTATTTTACTCCTTTAGGACTTCTGGTTTTTCATGCCCTCCAGCCGTGCTGAGTGTGGATTGCATGGAACTACCCAGCTCTAACCAAGCAGATCTCCCCTATCCTGGGGGTGCACGAGCACATTAGGATCTCCACGCATGCGTGCTCCTCCATAGTTTTAAATCCCCAGGGGACTGTAATGTATTGCCTGCAGAGGAGCACTGCCCAGCCCTTTCATGAGTCAAGGCTTCAGCCTCATGCTGCCCCATTATCTCTGAGCTCCATTCACCCAAGTGATGGTCCCTAAGAACTTCCTTTATCAATTGATATGCCAGTGAGCCTAGAAAACCTTCCAGCTGTTTTAGTCCCCTTGGCCAAGATGAGCGTGACCCGCCTTGCCTTGGGTTCAGGAACTCACTTGGCAACTGTCCTTATTTTAACTTTTTAATTGCACTTTGGGGCTACAGGATGAATAACAAAGAAAACTTACATTTGCTTTTAGATTTGTCTAGATCAGTGCTTTTCAAAGTGTGACCCCAAGACCAGTAGCATCAGTATCACCTGGGAGTTCGTGAGAAATGCAAATTATTGAGCCCTAGCCATGTCCCAATGAATTAGAAACCTTGGGAGAAGAGCCGAGGAATCTGTTTTAACAAGCCCTCCAGGTGTTGCTAATGCAAATCAAGTTTGAGAATCAATCATCTAGACCCCGAGGCTCATACTTCCCAATGGTGCTTAGATGGTAGCTCAACAGGGCTCATGAAGTTAAGAATGGCATGTGCCAGCTTTTCTAAAGAGTTTTAAGATGTCCACAAGAAACCTGAACCTTAGCATGAGTCTTTCCTTATATTAAAAATTTTAGAGCAGCAGTCGCAAACTCAAATACTTGTAGAGACCAAGAAAGTAAATAAAGTGGGCTGAGCATAAGGTTAAACCATTAGGGATGTAGTGGAATCGTATAGAAGTACGGAGTCTATGCTCCACCTAAGATATTGAAAACAAATCATTCAAAAACCACTGTGCAGACCCAGCAAACCATTTCTTTGGGGTCCCAATGTGTCCTTCAGGCAGACTAGTTGTGGCCTCGACTATACGTCTTCTCAGTGACCATAAAATAGGAGATCAGGATGGCTGTCCTCTTGACTAAGTTCTCTGACTCATACAAAATGGATTAGTTATTTCAAAAATGGTTTAAGGCACTAACAAGTTTAAGAACTTTGCCTCAATACTCACATGTTCTTGCAACCAAGATGAATGCTGGCTTTGATTTTGGATCTGATTCTGATGATGAATTCAGACTGATGAATGACTGAATTCCTCCAATACCTGAGAGGAGACTTACGTTAGAAGGAATACTTGTTTTTCAGGAACAATGCCAGTACTAACTTATCAATTACTTGGTAATCAAAAGATGTGTCATTTTTCTTTGCCTTCTTCTCAACAAACTATGCTTACAGTTTGTCAACCTCCAAAGAGATAACTACCTTCCATGAAGGGGTTAATATTTACTGACATTTAATCTGTTATCCATAATTTTACTATTATTTTTTAAGTGTACAATTAACTGACTCGAGTATATTCACACAGTTGTGTAACGATCATCACAATCAATTTAGAACATTTTAATCATTTCAGAAAGAAGCCACATACCCATTAGCAGTCATGCCTAAATACCCCACCCTAGCCCTACAGCGCTGGACAAATATTCATCTACTTTCTTTCTCAATAGATTGGCCTATTCTGGGCATTTCATATCAATGGAATCACACAATATGTGGTCTTCTGTGTCTGGCTTCTTTCACTTATGGCTTCCCTATACTTATTGTAATGTTTTCAGTGTTCATTCATGTTGTAGAATGTATCACTGTATTATTCCATTTCCATTGCTGAATAATACTCCATCGTCTAGCTATAACACATGTTATTTATCCATTCATCAGGTGATGCAAATTTGGGTTGTCCAGTTTCTTCATATTATCTTTTGATTAAAGTCATCCTAGTAGCTATGGAGTGATATTTGTGATTTTGATTTGCATTTTCCTAATGGCTAATGTAACTTTGTTATTATTAAAAACAAATACTGTGGCAGATTTACTATGGACCAGAGTGACAGTACCACAGTATAAAAAATTGGAACGCGTTGTGTACGCATCATATTTTATTGCCTTATTAACCAGGTATATTAAAAAAGTAAAAATTTGGATGGTTTAGTGGAGCAGCTAATATTTATTGGGTGCCTACCATGTGCTACAAACTATGCTTCATGTTTCATAGGTATGATCCCAATTATCTCCCATAAATTCTATTCTTAGGTAGCGTTATTCTTTCCATTTTACAGATAAGGAATCTGTGACATGGAAAGATTATGAGATTGCTCCAGATCAATGACACAGATGTTGATATTGCACAGACAGAAACTCAAGTCACCTTCTCTCCAAATTATACGCACTTCACTTTTAAACTGCTCATTGCATATTTTCAAGTGAAATTTTACAGGTGGAAAAAAAATGAAAGCAAGTATCATTGGCTGATGAATATTGCATTTGGTCATCCACTTCATGAGAACAAAACAAAGAATTGAAGCTATGTGTTTGGTTACTTGGGCAAAAAGACCTGACCCCAAAATTCAAGAATGTCCCAACCTCAGTTCTGGGTCTAATTGAAAATGAGTAGATTTGTTCGTTCACCTTCCTCTACACAGAGTTAGCTACAATGAAGTCCAAATTTCCAAGTCTGAAATATGAAGTATTCCGCTATTGTTCAGTGATAACCCTTCGGATTTTAAATGGGTTTTCTTGGGTTTGTTTGCTATAATTTGAATTTAAATGATTTCGGTGACAGAGTACCATGAAATTTCATTTCATATCAGTTTTATTCTTAAATTGACACTGTTACATATGTATTTATAGGCTCATCTTCTGATAACATTCTCTTTACATGCCCGCCATTTGCAACCACTTTACTGACCCAGAATGGCTAACAGATTAATTCTAGTTATGAATACCCTTTTTGGAGTTTCCATTGATTTGTTTTTGTCAGCTAACGTACTGTAAATGTCAGTGTTTCTTTTGGTTTTTGCAAAAGTCTATGTGGATAAAAGACAACAATTTCCTAAACGTACTGATTATTCCCCATTGATCAATAAGACAGGAGGATTTATGATGTTAAAATAACGTGAGTGAAAGTGCTGATGATAATACATTCCTTCTCCATTTTTACATTGACTAGATTTAGCTCTCAGAATAATTTTCTCTTGGTGCTTATTGCACTGATAAATTTCTCTTCCTAACAGAGAAAGGGATTTTTGTTTACCATATTTTTCGAGCCATTTTCATTGTTGCGTGTGCCATTTAAATTCCCAGATTCCCTCGTCTAATTGCTTCTTGAGTGTCAGTTCTGTATCTCTGCTTGTTCAGTGAATTCACTGCTGAGTTAGGCTTACTTCTTTCAGTCACTATAAGATAGATGATATACCTTTTCTAAAAATTTTTATTTATTTATTTTTGGCTGCATTTGCTCCTCGTTGCTGTGCTCAGGCTTTCTCTAGTTGCGGTGAGCGGGGGCTACTCTCCGTGGCAGTGCGTGGTCTTCTCCTTGCAGTGGCTTCTCTTGTTGCAGAGCACGGACTCTAGGTGCACAGGCTTCAGTAGTTGCGGCGCGTGGGCTCTAGAGCACAGGCTCAATAGTTATGGCACACGGACTTAGTTGCTACATGACATGTGGGATCTTCGCGGACCAGGGCTCAAACCCATGTCCCCTGCCTTGGCAGGCGGATTCTTAACCACTGTGCCACCAGGAAAGTCCCAAAAGATGATATACTTAAAAACAATTTTTTTTTCCTGTTACCAACTTTATTGATCAAATCTTCAAAGATACAACACTACGGCAACAACATTGTTGACAAAATAAGCATTTAAAAAATTCTCAATAAGGTAGAAAGATGGGTAAAAACCAATGTGATTAAATGTTACAGTGATAAATGGGATAGGTCACGAATTCAGAGAGAAAAAAAAAAAAGCATTGCTCCATAAAAGATGGGTGGAAATGTTTCCGTGATATTGCTGGAAGGAAAAAAGAAGACCTAAGGTTTTAGTTGACCAGAAAGTTCAAAATGATTGACACAGCTGCTCTAGACAATAATTAATTGAGGGAACTAAGGATTAATCTGGAACAGAGAAAACTTGAGGAGTGATTAAACATCAAAATACTCTCACACAGATTCCATTGATGGGAAACGTCCAGAACAGGCAGATCCACAGACACAGAGAGTGGGTTCCTAGTGTCAGGGGCTGGGGCAGGGGACTGTGGGCCCTTTGTGCTGATGGAATGTTCTGGAATTAGACAGAGGTGAAGGCTGCACAGCTCTGTGAATATAGTAAAAGCCATTAAATTGTAAAAAAAAAAAAAAAAAATACTCTCACACAGAAGAAGGAGTTGGCATATTTTTTTTTTGAGTATAGAACTAGGTTTACCAAGTGGAAGTTCAGGGAGATAGATTTTGACTTCATACAAATAATAACTTTTTTTTTCAATGGGAAACTAGCTAAATTAATTATATTGCATATACACAATAAAATACCATGAAGAGAGCAAACACATATATAGCCCTTGGTTGAACCATATACCATTCTAAGTGCTCTACATTACGTATACTATCTCACATAATTTCCCAACAATACCACTACTATCCCATTTTACATATGAGACAAGAAGTTAAGTAACATGCCCAAGATGACACATATATATATATTTTTTCTATGTCATAATACTGACATTCAGTCCAGTAATCCTCCACTGTAACAGCTCCTTTACTTTGCAGTGAAAATTGATTTGTACATTTTTTGCCTCTGAGTCCTTGTTTAAAAACAATTTTTAAGGCCAGTTTGCATAAATAACCTGAATAAACCCTTGCAGGAGGTCAAGCATATTTTGTGACTAAAAATTGGTGTATAGAATGTCTAGTTGTAACTGAAGCTTATATATTATTTCTGTATTTTCATTCATTTTTCTATTACTATATACCTTATTATTTTTATTTGCCTATATAAACATATTTCCCAGTTCACTTCTATTGGCAGAGACATTCAAATTAGATTAATAAAAATGTCAAAATTATAAAAATGTTCTGCAATAGTTTGTTGTTTTCAACAACATATAATATTCCTGCTAGTGTAAACACGTATTACATACTATAGGATCGCATATGCTTGGGAAGCGTACCTCCAGTCTCCTCTGCCGTACCCATGGCAGACATTGTTAATCAATCATGGCACTCTTTCCCAAGCATTTGCATCTTTATCAAAAGTGTATGTGAGGCAGGCATTCCCAAAGATTAGATTCCATGCTACGTCAGGTGGAAATGCCTTTATCAGTTTGAGGGAAATATTTATAATGAACATAAAGGTGCAAGTATGAGTGAATCTCAGTAGGTAAATCTTTGAAGAGATTTAGAACTCTTCCTTGCAATTCTCTAGAATGAGATTCTGAGCATGACTTCTCTCACTGGTCTGGAATTATAGACTAGGACCCAAAGCTGGGACCAAAAAATAGCATAATTCTGAAGGTTTCAGCCAAAAGTAAGAATGGATGCCACCTCCAGGACTTATAAGACAGCAGCTAAATAGGCTCCGGTAGCCCCCTAAAATCTAGCCACCCTTAACTCCAGTGGTCCCTATAATCATTCAGTTTGACAGAGAGTGGTGAAACTTCAACCCAGTGGAAGATGCTGCACATCGTCCCTCCGTAACTGTGGGAGAACGGGGCTGCTCTTCGCCTTGCAGGGGAGGCGTGCATAGAAATCAAGAGGGCTGCAAGAAGAGGAGAAAACTCCCTTGAGCTTCTGATTAGGCCAAGGATTTGCTGACCTGCCCTGGGCTTATGTAGACAGAAAAGAAGAGAATCAAAGGGAAAAGATGTAATAGAGAAAAGGGATCCCAGTGCATGAGGTGAGCCAATGCGGGGGCGGGGGGAGGAGAAAGGAAGGCGATGGTGAAAGAGTTCTAGCAGGAATGTAATCTGCGTCAGGGAATTAAAACTTGAGCAAGATTCGCGGGGCCCCCAGCTGTCTAATACATATACTCCAGGGGTGTGCCAGCACTGGGCAAGGCCCCGTTTCCACTGTGGGTCCTCAAAGGACACATCAAGCCTGAGCTCGTAAGGGAAGGAGGTGCATTATACAGACTAGATTTGATCATAGCTAAAGGTGATGAGTGAGAAAGAGAGAAACGTTTGCTGACAGCCAAGAGCTGGCCTCGTTTTACAGCTAGGCTCGGCTGCTTTTAGAAGCTGCCCTGTCCCTCCCAACGAGGGCTTGAGATTCTCCTCTTGCACAGAAAAGATTTCATAGACCATCAACATCAGACAAGGGCACCGTACAACCCTGAAGTGAGACAAAACAAAGCCACTTCATAATTTTGTCTAAGCAGAGCCAAAAAACATGGTCCCTGTGCAAACCACAGTGTTCCAAACAGCCCTCTGCTTGGTGAACAGGAGTGACCGCTGCTTCTCTACCAGCGACAGCTTCTGCTCAGCCCTAGCGTGCACTCCCTCTAGAGAGATTCAGGAAAATCCCCCATCATAGAATTTCCTCCACCCCCTTGATAGCACCCAATCCAGAGGGAAGCCCCACTTCCCGAACCCTTCCCAAAACCTTAAACCCTTCCCAGTCCTGTAAACAGTCCATTCTAAAACCCTCCGGTGGAGATGCGCCACAGTTCCCCACGGCCCACCTTCTCCCTCACAGAACCCAGTAATGAACCCAACTTGTCAACAACAAGTATGTTCTGCTGGTCCTTGGGCAGAGGTCATTGACAGGGAGATGTTATAAATTCTGTTGACGATGTCCCTAAAGGACAGGAAATATTGGACAGTGTAGGGCAGAAGGCAGTTATTGGAAACAATTAGACAATTTTATGCTGATACCCTGTCTGGTTCACTGTTCAGTAAACTGGTTCCACTTATTACCCTCTTTCTTTGCCAAAACTGAAGATAAAAGAGCAAACTCCAGTCCAGATCCTACATACACATTTCAGATCAGTCATGTACAGATTAATTGGACACGGCTGTGTGTTGCTCATGAATGTGCCTGAACTGCTACAAAATATTTTTGAAAATGAAATTTAGTCTTGGAACAGTTTAAAAGCATTGAGCGCATGTACTCCTCACAGGCAGGGAGATGATGACTTTTGTTTCTTCTACTTCCAATCCAAATCTGCCTTAGTCGTCATTTCCCTAAGATTGTACTTGCTTAATAAGTGTTACTTGATCTACTTTGACATGTATAAATGTACAAATCCCCTTAAGTGTTAAGACTGCAATAACAGTTGCAATAAATGAAAGAAAAAAATGTAAGGGCCAAGCTGGCTTGGAAGTGTGGCCAATTTGATCCAACTTAACCCTTATTTGCCTGCAAGTAACCTTAAAATTTCTCACTCCTGTACATTCCCTATTTTTTTATCTTCTTTCCCTATTTCCTAAGTAATGGATAGGTAAATCAAAATTAATGTAAGTTTATCTTTATGTTAGAAGGTTTTCCTTTTTCTTTTCTTTTTTAAAAAGGTTACTACAACGCTCTCTGATGCTCACTTTGTCAGTTTAATACTTACCCCTTCTCCCCATACTCAGTTTCACTCCAAAGCCTCAATCTAAAACTGTCCTGGATTTCTATTGGAAAATGACAACATTTTTAGTACTGTCATCCCCAAGGAGGCCATTCCCACGTACTTTCCCCACCATTACCACTTTGCATTGTCTTTAAAATTACACATGCATCATACGTAATTCGGTCTCTAATAAGTTATAAGCAGGAATAGCCACATACTGCCTTCAGGTGGCTTTCTCCTTACTTTTTTAAGAATACAGATGGTGAAATCTGCCAGCCTTTAGTTTAACTTGATGCTCTCCGTATTCATTTCTATAAAGCAGAAGCTACCAGGATATGATGAATTTCTGTCTAGAATATCTTTTTTTCTCAACAGAGCTGAAATAAGTTGTCAATATACCATCTTCATTAACACTGCCAAGACATTTGAAACCAATCTCAAATCTTTCTTGAAACAACACTAGATATAAATGAAATTAGAAAGACGTTGAATAAGTAAATGACCGAACTGGCATTCCAGAAGCAAACTTTCTCTTTTCATCATCATTTCTTGACCTTAAAATCCAACAAAGTCTGGAATTTTTTTGCCCTTTACTAATAATATCATTTTCCTTTTTAGAGGACCAAAAAGTATATAAACATTTAATCGTAGAGCATAAGTATGCATTTAAAGAAGTTATGTTTATCTCCCTCCAGCGTTGCAGAGTATTATTCACAACCTTAAAAGCAGACTATTGCCAACTAAAACTCATAATCATACTGTCCTTTCATGCATCAAGGTCCACCCACTTGTAATATGGAAAGGCATAATGCTAATGGGCAAAATCATATATTTGCTTTCCCTCAGTGGAACACACACTATTTAGGTTATCATGAGCTGATACAGATGTGGACAGGCTGTCAAAATGGAACTCCTCCTTCCTTTTGGCTGCCCTTGAAGCCAAGAACACCATAAGTGCCAAGCCACCACAGCAGGTCGTGATAAAAAAGTTTGTGAAACTAGTTTTGTGAAATCTTAGTTTATCGTCCACTATGAAGATATCACAAAAGGGCTTGCAGACACAAAAAGGACAAATATTTTATGATTCCACTTATATGCGGTACTTAGAATAGGCAAATGTATAGAGACAGAAAGTAGAATAGAAATTACCAGGGGCTGTGGAGGGGTGGGCAGAAGGGGAAGAGACATAGGGAGCTGTTGTTTAACAGGCATAGAATTCTGTTTGGGACAATGGAAAAGTTCTGGAAATGGATAGGGTGATGGTTGTACCACATCAGGAATGTACGCAGTGCCCCTAAATTGTGTACCTAAAAATGATTAGAATGGTAAATTTAACGTCATGTGTATTTTTTCACAATGCGACTGCATACATACATGCATACGAACATACGAGATTTTAAAATATAAAATGCCAGTAAGAAAAGAAACAGACGGCTCCCTCCTCCCCGCCACTTGAGCTGACCCAACAAATTCCAAAGGCCACCATTCAGAACTCTTTGCCCGAGGCTTTCTCAAGTCCCTTGAACTCACTTGGTCTGTATACAGGTCAGGCAGAAGTTCAGGGAATAGAATGTCCCCTGGAAGCAACGCTCAGAGAAAGGCCACAAGGAATTGGTATTTTAATGCCCCAGATCATCTTTCCACAAAGGGGTGACTCTCAAGCGTGTTCACCACTGTCTCCCAGGACTCCCAGTGGGAATAAGGCCCAGTTGCCTGCAGTGTCCTAAATTGCCTGAAAATATCCCCGTCACTGGCTTCTTCTGCCTCCCTGTCTCACTTCCCTAGTGATGCTTCCTGGAACCGCTTCTCTTATAAATTACTTGTACTGAAAACTTTGTCTCAGAGTCTGCTTCTGAGAAAACCATTCTGAGAGCTTGCAGTGCGCAGCTGGGATTTGAGAATGCAGGAATGGTTCGTCACACATGCCAGGGAGGTCTGCCTGCCAGGACAGCAGAGTCTGGGTTGCCTGGAGAACAGCTTGCCCTACCGAAGCTTGGGGGGGTACAAAGAACTCACACGTGTAGGCCAGAGAGATGGGGTTGTTTTAAGAGCCATCCTTCCAAGAAAACTTCCTGGAGGGGAGAGGTGAACCCCAAAGAACGGTAGTCTTCCAGACACTAGGTGCTAAGGTGGTGGTCATAGCTACAGTTTATGATGCTTTCATCGGGGGAATTTGCAATGTCTCTGAAGAACTCACAAAATTACCCAGGAAATGCAAAATCCATTTTGGACATTGGATATACCAAATGGATACCAAGGCCAGACGGTAACTCACCAGCCTGGTGAGACATTTACTGACCCTTCCTTCTCTCTTTCTTTCTGCTCCTGTCCTGGAGAAACGAGAAGAAACATAGGAAATTAGGAGTCAGAAATAAAACATAAGGTGTACAAATTATGAAAGAGCTGGTTGGGACTTGCCCCACATCCCCGTTCCATCCCCATGTCAGGCTTTTAAGCCCAAAGCTGGTCTGAGCCAGAGCAGGAAAAAAAGTTTAAGCTGTTGAGAATCTGGGCTATTTACATGAAGTCATAAAATCTGTGAGACTAGCCCGAGATTTTATCCAAGAGGCAAAGAGGCACGAGTCGATGAGAATGGGTTAGCAGAAGTATTACTTTCTGCTCACATTCTACAGATCATGGCTTGTTCAACAAACTGGTCACACAAATATTTTCTCCATCTGATTTTTTTAAAGTAATAGCAAAATAATATCTGTTAAGGGTAATATTTAACAGAAATGAGAAAAAGTTATGTCGAAGTTGATTACCACAATCCCATTGGGCACAGGAAACCACTGTGGTACTCTCAGATCTCATGGTACCAACCCTAGGCTTTTTGCCATAGTTGCACTGAAATAAAATAGCCTAGTTTTCCTTTGTGTGTTTTGAGCGCTTATTTTTCTGCAACATCTTCGATGAGCATGTGTTATTTGTGTCATTAGAAAATAAAATCAGTGTCCTAAGAAGAAAGATATCATCCTAAAACAAAGAATAGGAGATTGAGGAATTTGAATGAATAGAGGCAAAGCTGATATCCATCATGTTATTAACCAGAAAAATAATGACCAACAGATTACAGCCCATTATTGGAGGAAATAATTCACGTTTATAATGAAAACCCTGAGGCTACTGGAAGGTCTGGGAGCACCTTTGAATTGTTGAATGTAGATTGATTCATGAAGCTAATTCTTTGAAAACTAGTTCACTTCTCATACCCAACGTAGAAACAAGGCTGGCTGATTTACTAGAGGTCCCCATAGCCTGTTCCTGCAAGTTTATAGTGTATCTTCTTCTGGGGTCCTCGTATATATAGGGGGCATGCTACTGATTAGCAAACAAGCTTTTATTATTCAGAGTTCTCAACAGCTTCTTTTCTCAGAAATTCCATTGATCTTTTTGGCCTGCCACGTCTCCTTAGTTGGATATTCCTTTTGTCCAAAAACATCCCTGAATGTCCAGCTGAGAATTTCTGCTAATTAACTTTCTTTTTCTGTAATAATTAAGGTCCTTTAAAAGTCATGATTTTTTCTTCCTCTTAATTAGATGCAATGATTAGAAAGTACTTTATATTACACAGCACTTTACCTCTAATTGATTCCATTCTTCACTTGCTTTAATTAGGTTTTGTGAAATGATAAAGCATTTTTGCCTTTGGGCCTTTGTCAAAGTTTGTGTGTGAGTTTGTGTTGTATGTGTACACAGCTGGATGTGCATCTGTAAGTGCTACTATTCCATTGACTTTGCCCACTAACAATCTTGAAAAAAGAAGTGAAGAAAATATGTTGTACATGATATAAATATTTTCACCATACGGTTTTCATCCTATAAAATTTCAAGTTTCCATATCTTGGGGGCGGGGTGTCTCCTAATTCCCACCGTTGTTAGGAAGAGTCGCTCATGGTGGCTCTTGAGATGGGCCATTATCTATATAGTGGCCTCTGAGATAATCACCACTGGCGACTGAAAGCAACTTCTTCCCCCTTTCCTTCCTGTAGAAGCATCGATTTCTCATTCTGTACATTTTTGCACTTGACTTTATTCATCCTTGTGTTACCGTCTAAATGTATTATTCAGGTGAGTCTTGTCGCTGTAGGTGAATTGTAAATTCCCCGCAAGGACCCACATCTGCATACCTGTCCGCTGCTGTGGAGGTCGGCAACTGCTCAAAAGACCTTACTGAACTAAATTTAGTAGTCCAACGGTGAAAGCACAAGACTGGAAAGCAAAAATCATTGTCAAAGAATATGATTACTACAAAACTCCCTATTCTCTCTTTACTTCATTGGAGGAATGATCTTAATGGTATTTTCTATTTTTTACATGTATGATCTACATACAGTGTCCCTAATCTAGACGTTTCCTTCAGGTATGATCCTCAGACCAGCAGTATCAGTATCACCTCAGAATATGAGATGAACGATCTTGGGCCCCACTCCAGATGCATTGAATTTGAATCTGTATTTTAACAAGATCTCCAGGTGATTTGTAAACACATTAAAGTTTGTGAAGGTCTACTCTAAAAGGTAACGTCCGTTGTTTTCCCCCAGTACCACCACTACCACCAACTCTATTTACTGAGTATAAGCAGATGCTAGAAACTGTGCTAAGCCCTTCACTTGCATTATCCCGTTAAATACTCGCAATTACCCTATTTGGTAGATACTACTTTATTTCAATTTTAATAACAAAACCCGATAGCTGGTAAGTGGTAGATCTGAGTCTCAAATACAGTTTTGTTTCGTCCTCAAATATTGACTTTTCACCTATGCATTCTACTGTCTTTCATTCTGAGTGAGACTTTATGCAGACATGGAATTAGAAGACACCCCCCCCCAATATATGGAAACTTTCATGCTTTTAAGCAGAAATATCATCGTATTGACAAAATTTGCACCTGAAAATAAAGTTCTTCCTGCTGTATGGGAGTCTGACTCACTTCCATTAAAGCATAAGTTCTTTTTTTTGATTACTTTTTTTTTAAGTTTTTCCCCCCAAGAAGCCTTTCATAATTAGCCTCCTTAATCACCCATCATGTGTTATTTTCCCCCAGAGAGAAAATGAAACACTAAAGAGTTTAGAAATGATCATGGTTTAATCTTGTTGAACTCAGCTTTCAGTTTCTCCTTTTACTTATGAAATTTACACACAAAAAATGTATAGTTTAAAGAAAATCCAAGGTGGCAACCAACACCACTTTCTGTCGTAGAATATAAAGTAGTATTAATGAATTTAAAGCCCTATGTAGAAAATTCTTCAAAGTCAAAATGCATGTTTTTATTAGATTGTTTTATTTCTGAATGTTAAGTAAATGTTATAGAGATACTTGAGGGAGAAGGCAGTCTAGAGTAGTGATGAAGAGCATTGGTCTTGGAGCCCAGATGACAGGGTTTGCAGTCTCTGTGCCCCCACGTATTGGTTGTGTGGTCTTGGCCAACTTGCTTCCCCTCTGTTATCACTAGTTTCTTCTCTACAGCATACAGATAATAATCCTCACTTCTTATGGGCACGCTGAAGACTTAATAAGATAGTATACATGAAAAATATACCTCTCAGAAAAAAGCAGACCTAGCATTCAATAAATAGTGACAGCCAGTAAAGTTGTTTACTTGTAAAAGTATACATTTTTCCTAAGGAAATATTGTGTGTCTCTTCCCCTTTCCTTTCTTCTGCTGTAGAAGAGCTTTCCTTTTTCCTTTCATCACCTCAAGAGGAAAAGGTTTTCAGGAAAGCAAGATGTTCTTGAGGGAGTGATTGATTTCAGGCCTTGCTTTTGAAGTCTCTCTCTTCTCTCTCTTCCAGTTAGCAAAGTCGGCTCTCTTTGAGCCAAGAGTAGCCAGTTCTCATAAAGTCCTGGATACCAGTCCAAGCTTTATTGGATCTCAGACTGATTATTGCAATGCTAGCTTAGTTGTATTGTATCCTACTACGATCAAAGGTTCAACCAAAGCAGGGTTGCTTCACACTAACGTGTGAAACTCAGTCCTGGCCCATGTGCTCTCATAACCCACTGGTCTCATTCTTTTTTATTTATTTATTTTTATGTTCCATCACGTCTAAGTTATTATTTAAATCTGTGACTTTTTTCAGGACACTAAACTATGTGTATTGATGACCTCATGTGCATAAAGCAGTATTCTTAAATACGGAAACTAACATGAAAACTGTTTTTACAGTAGCTGGAATTTTTCATTTAAAGAAACCCTGGGGACTTACGTGGTTGCGCAGTGGTTAAGACTCCACACTCCCAATGCTGGGGGCCTGGGTCAGGGAACTAGATCCCACATGCATGCTGCAGCTAAGAGTTCACATGCCACAACTAAGACCTGGTACAAACAAATAAATATTAAAAAAAGAAGAAACCCTGAATTTTATAAAATATTTTAATTGGAAAATTTTAAATGTTAATATATACTTAAATTTATACTAGTTTCAACAGGTAAACATTTTCAACTGATGGTCTCATGCAGGGTCTCATGACTCTGTTCCGGTTTACACCAACCTTGATGTCGGAGGTCACTCAGTATCTACCTAGAAATCCCAGTTGCCCCAAATATACTATAATTTTTGTGTTTTTTTCTGAAGATTTGCAGTACAGCCCACTGACTTTAAAGGTACAATACTTTAGGTAAGCAGGTTCATCAGAAGTGAGGTTATCTCAAAGTATTGCTTTAACATGCTTGCTAGACGAAGACTCACTTGAATTAATGGGCCCTCAGAGGGATCAACTTTTATTAATTTTACTGTGAATATGTATATGGTTTGTTATCTCTTCATTATTGAAAAAAAACTTAGAAGGTTAAGAAGTTTTGCCATCTTCACTGAAACATAACTGGCATATTCTGGGGCACGTACCAAATCAGTCTAATGTAACTAAACACCACTTCAATTGCAACATTCTAGAATATGGTCATGAATTCCATCTCTAGAATAGTTGCACTCTCAATCTGCTATGTTGGTTTTTAAAAGGGTAAATATGGTTTGGGTCATCAGGATATAATTTTGTGTATTCTTGGTTGATGTCCTTTTGCACATCCTAACTGTGAAGAACTGAAAACTTTCCAGTTTGTCTCAAGCCTAGTCAAATTCATAATCCTCTTCCACACATTGTCTCCAGCAACGGATCTTGCTCCCCGTTGCTCTAGATTTTCATAGTCTCCTGCAATCATCTCTCAAATGAGCTTCCTGTTCTTAATGCTAACATACACCAAACCCACACTTCACACTTCCTTCACCTCTCTTCTTGTGTTATACATGTGACGGTATCCCCCAATTCAAAAACTTTCGATCCTGTTGCCCTTAATAGTAATAGCTAACACTTTTCCCACACTGATTTAGTCCTGGAACAGTGCTAAATGTTTACATGCATTAGATCATTTGCCCCTCTCAGCATTCAAGTGAGGTAGGAACTACTGTTGTACCCGCATTGCTAATCACTCTCAGAGAGAGACCTAGTGAACTACATAAGGCCACACAGCTAGTAAATGTTGACACCAGGTCTTGAACTCAATTCTTCCAGATTTCAGACTCCCACACCTATAGCCCCTATGCTTTATTGCCTGCAGAACTGATATCAAGCCTCTTAATCTGTCACCCAATATTATCCACGCTAGCACGTGTTGCTGTCTGCCCAGCTGTGTCTCCTACAGTGCTCCTGCAATATAGAGCTGTACATCTCATGGTCTGTGAACACGCCCTGGATTTTATTACTTTAGTGTTTCCGTTATGCCATTCCCTCACTTCTAACGTCATTTCCCCTTTTTATGCATGTTCAAGCACCCTTATCTTTTGGATGCTGTCATCTGTATTAGGTTGTCTGCGATTGTCTAATTAAAATTAAGGTCCCCTTCTTCCGCATTCTAATAGCACTGTTTTTTTCTTGCCACATTCAGAGTTTGATTTACTGGTGGATTCGTCCTGTAAGCTTCTTGAGGCACACTGCCCAATAAATACCTCTTGAGTAGAATTGAACACATACCTACAACTGACCCTTGAACAGTGCAGGATTTAGGGGAGTTGACCCTCCGTGCAGTCACACATCTGAGTATAACTTTACAGTGTGCACTCAATAGCTGCAGGTCTGCCTCTGCAAATTCAATCAACCACAGATCATGTAGTACTGTAGTATGTATTTATCCAAAAAATTCCAAATGTAAGTGGACCCATGCAGTTCAAACCCATGTTGTTCAAGGGTCAACTGTATTCTCTTCCACCTTTAATTTCTACCCTTAAAACGGAAAAATATAGTTAAAAGTCAGAAAGTAAAATGTTAGTATGTTGTTCAGCTTGCTTGTTTAAAGCAAATGGAAATTAAATCTGGTACTTTTTTCCCTTGTCTTTTGAGATCCTTGTTACATTAAAAGAAAAATCGACATTTGATTGAGCTGTTACTACTGCTTTTTGTTTCTGTCTTTTACAGCCATGAAATTTTCCTGAAAGAATTGTTCCCTCACAATGGAGACAATTAGTTTATGTGTCCCCTCTCTTTAACCAGGAGGCTGAGGAGTAAATCTCAACACGTAGAAACTAAAGGATGTACCTATGAAGTCTCCCAGATGAGGTGCATAGTAACAGACCAGTGCCATGGACACTTTTTGTCCCTTGTAACTTTATAGAAACCACAAAACCCTAGTTACTTTTGACTTACAATAGAGGCAAGGTCATCCTTATAATGAAAAAAACAAATAAAAGAAGGAAAACAAGGTCTATATTTTCAGACCCTGAGATTCAATTTGTCATAAAGCTCTATGACAGTTTTATTCTCTAGAGAGATGAACTATCCTTTTGCTGAAAAATCATCACCTTTTTTCAGACCTTATGTTATTGCTAAAGAGTTGTGAGCTGGAGATGTAATAGGACGCTTTAACAATAGGAAAATATTACATTTGAACATTATTTTCTGTAAGTTGCTTCTCTTTCCAAACAGAAGATGTATGAATCTACTACTTGAATTGTGGGGACTGAGT